>NC_090927.1:1178052462-1178677462 GCF_040938575.1 Ambystoma mexicanum | reverse complement strand
TCGGATCGTGGAAGTCAATTTATCTCACATTTTTGGAAGAAGTGTTGCCAACTAGCACAAATAGATGTGCGGTTATCCACCAGCCACCACCCCCAGACCGACGGACAAACCGAGAGAACCAATCAGACTCTCGAGCAATATCTTCGGTGCATGTTACACCAATCCGAGTTAAATTGGAAAGACATCCTTTGGATCGCAGAATATGCATACAACAATTCAGTGCATTCTGGAACTGGACAAACCCCCTTTTATACTTTGTATGGTCACCATCCTCGGACCTCTGATCTAGATCCACCTCTGACCCTGGAAATGCCCGCAGTAAATCATCTGCATTCCACAATAACCTGAGCCTTCAAAGAAGCTGCAACTCATTTACAGCAAGCCAAGAAAAAGTATAAAGAAAACGCTGATTTGCACCGAAGTAAAACTCCTCCTTACCAAGTAGGAGACCAGGTATGGCTAGCAACTAAACATTTATCCCTCAAGGGCCCGCGAACCTTCAATCCCAGATTCATAGGACCTTATCCCATCAAAGCTATAATCAACCCAGTGGCCTTTAAACTGGATCTACCGTCCAACATGCGTATTCATCCAGTTTTTCATGCATCACTTTTGAAGCCAGTACAACCAGGAACCCAATTGTCCAAGCCTCCAGATCCAGTTCAAATTGAAGGGGAATTAGAATTCGAAGTTAAAGACATTTTAGACTCCAAGGTGGTAAATTCGAAACTCTTCTATCTTGTTGACTGGAAGGGATATGGACCTCAGGAGAGATCGTGGGAGCCTAGTAACCATGTCCACGCACCTCGATTAGTACAAAGGTTTCACCGGAGATTTCCGAACAAGCCCAAACCCCCGGAGGGAAGAACCTTGGGAGGGCCCTCGAGAGGGGGTACTGTCATGATGCCTACCTCCAAGGAGCCAGGTCCGACCCAGCAACCCCAGAGGCAGGCATCATTTCCCCCAGGGGAGTGCCAGCGGGCCCAAGCTGGGGCCCTTTGGACGCAGTCCTGGCGCCTTAGGCGCCAGGCTCATGTTGGACCTCTGTCCTGGCGCCTTAGGTGCCAGGCTCATAAAGCTAGACATGTGTTCAAGTGTTTTAATGTGCACTTACCTGATGCAGACCATGCTGCCACATCCAGGCCCTCTTGAGGCCTGAATAGGAACTACTTTACCTGTGGGACTACTTTCCACCCGGGTGTGGTCGGGGAAGGATACATACCTGATCGGAGGAAGGATACACACTTGGAACTTCTACCAAAGCTATTTAAACCACACCCGATCAGCAACTCACGCTTCGCGTTGTTCTGCTCCTCGCAGCTGGACGCTCACCGTGTCAGCTCCTGCATCTGGACTTCGGCCACGCCTGTCAGCATCCTGGGTCACCTGCAAAGGGAGACAAGAGACCTACCAGCTAATCTGCACCACGGAGACATCACTGACGATCCTGAAAGGGAAGACATCATTTTTAAAAGCATTTCGTTACGATCGCTGCAGCGCTGCATTTCACTCACCTTTCCTGGGTTCCTCCATCTTCAGCAGCGATCATCCAGATACACAGCCACTTCCCAGAGCCTAGAGAAAAAGACAAGAATAAGAGGTGAGAGAAGGAAGGGAATAGGAAAAGCTCAGTTTCCTTCTAAGACTTACCTGTTGGGTCATTCCCGGGTCTTGCCGCTTCCAAGCAGGACCCCGGCCCCTGTGGGGAAAAAAGACAAAGACTTTAGATGAGCGAATGCAAAAACATTACCTGAGCGCTCATCTAGGACTTACCAGATCTTTACTGTAACTGCACGTTTCACTTCGGGTCGGCACCATATCTCCGGCATTCCGAACCCCGGCCCCTATGGGGAAAAGACATCAACATCAGCGCTTTGTTGCAAGAAGTCTCCAAAGGAATCTTCATTCATCACCTGAAAAAAGACAATGGGCCTCATTACACGGAAGGCGGTAATCCAGGGTGCTATTAGCACCCTGGACCATGCCGGTAAATTACCGGCACCGCCTTGGCGGAAAGGGGATTTACCGCCCCATTCCAAGGTTGGAGGGGCGGTAAATCCCCTTTCCGCCATTGCCCTTCCCCATTCCCATTTCTGCCCCATAGGGCTCTATGGGAATGGGGAAGGCGCTAATTACGGCACCGCAATTTTGCGGTGCCGTAATTAGCTCCGAGGTCCCTTAGCGGGTTGGTACTTAACGCCTGCAAGAAGCAGGCGTTAATTCCTCCAACCCGCAAAGGGACCTCGTAGTACGGCGGTAAGGGTTAACGGTCACCGTTGCCATTAACGGTGACCGTTAACCCTTACCGCCGTCCGTGTAATGAGGCCCAATGAACATTATTATTTAAAGCTTGAACTTTTGAACTTGCAACAGAACTTTTACAGCGCCTTACCAGTATAATCAAGCTTACCTGAACTCCCATCCAACCTCAATCCAGTGAAGTAACTGGGTTCAACGCGCCCCTGCGTCAGAAGCAGGATGGAGAGCTCGTCCTTTCAGACCCTAAGGTGAGACTTCACAGGGAATCGTGGAAGGGTATCGTGGAGGGTTGGAAGAGAGTGGGAGGCTTGAGCATAACTCAGTCAGTAGGTAATACTCCCTTTTCACGCACAGGGGAATATACCTGCGAGCCGGGGAAGCCAGAGTAGAGGGCCCTTCCTGTCCATCTTCAGAGTCCTGCGCTTCACCATTGAAGAAGCATCAGCACTCGAAGCCAGACCTGCGCCTCCGTGGGAATCAGGTGAGCGTTACATTAGAAGGCTTGATCCTTGGGTTTAGAGAATGTTCATATATTATTCAATTTCACACTTGGTTGACTGAGATGGCAATTTCTTCCCGGTATGTATGGAATTGTTGTGTCTTGACTGTCGTGTAGCTGAAGAGTCCTCTGTCGACAAGTGCCGCACAGAGAGAATCAAAGTCACTCTCTGTGCAGCCTTTGAGGCCACAGGTGGGAGATGTTCTTCCGGAACTGCGGTACTCGTGGAACCCCGAACCACTGTAAAGGAAACACCGGTTAAGTGTCAAGCCAAAACAGAATCTACAACCAATCAACAAGTAAGTGGAACGGTCTTACCAAAGGGTGTCTGTGGAGTGGCGGTTGTACCTATGGGGAAGGTTCTTATAATCTCTGTGATCAGATGGGGTACTCACGGCTCTTCGGTTTTTTATAGATGAGAGGAGGTAAGAGGCGTCCCCCCAGAGATCCAGAGATCAGATAATCTGTGCTCTGTGCTCCCAGGGGGCCGCCCCCTGGGAAACCCTCTTGGGGAAGAAAACCCAGATCCTGCAGGTCTTGTGTTGGATGGAACTCCCAGTCGTCGTGGCAGGTGAAATGAAGAAGAATTCCCGACTGATGCCAACAGAGGGAATGGTACTGAATTAGCAATCGGAGGCAAAGGTGAGTACCAGGAAAAAGGAGAAAGGGAGACGAAGGAGAAAAAGGAGAGAAAGAGCAGAGGACCGCAAGAATCGGGTAAAGAGGACGGGTAAGTAAAGGCGAGAACGAGTGGAAAGGAAGACGTAGAAAAGCCGCTGGCGGCTGTTAGTAAACGAAGCTGCCGGCCATGGGAGACCGTAGCCGGAGGAAACACAAGCGGAAAATTAGATAAGCCGCGGAGCGGCAAAGGAAGGAAGGAGCGAGGGAGTGCTCCAGGAGGAGAAAAAACTGGCAAGGCAAGTTTTTACGAGCGAGCAGCTACAAGGGAAAGCTGAAGAGCAGAGTAGCAACGCAGTTACCTGAAAGTTCGCGGTGAACAAGTACGAATAATGGTGGAAAGAGAGGAAGGACTAAGGTGGAAGAAAAAGACTAGACCTGCCTTGTTAGTTGATAGAAACAGTATCTAGGAGCCGCCATCTAGGATTCCATTGAGTATATCGTGGTTGATGTAGCTTCCATCTTCTCCATGGGTTTCTAATCCCTCTTGTAACAGTATGCCCTCCCCGTGGGGGGGAAGGTCCGGGTTTCCAGGGATGGCATCGATGGTATCTCTTCACCAATGTAGGTGCATGCACTGCAGATGCTGGTTCCCAAGTTCTGTCTGATGGGCTGTACCCCTTCCAATCTACCAAGTATTGTAGGGTTCCTCGGTGATACCTGGAGTCAGCTATGGCGGAAACCTCATATTCCGGACCTTCTGATGTGTCAATAGGGGGAGGTGATATCTCTCCTTGTCTGCAGAACCTGTCAGATACATGTGACTTTAACTGGGAGACATGGAACACATTGTGTATCCGTGACCAAGAAGGCGGTAGTTGTATCTGATAGGATACTTTTCCTATCTCCTTGAGCACCTGAAAAGGACCAAAGAATTTAGGAGAGAGTTTGGAAGGTATCAATCTTTTGGGGAGATAGCGGGATGAAAGCCAAACTAAATTCCCAGGTTTATATGTGGGTTCTTGAGATCTTCTTTTATCAGCTTGGAATTTGGTTCTTTGTTGAGTGTCTTTCAGGATGGCACGGGCAATGTTATGTCCTGATTGAACGTGTGCCAGCCACTCCTCTACTGAAGGGGAGTTAGTTATTCGAGTGGCTGTGATGGGTAATATTTCAGGATGAAAACCATAGTTACAGTAGAAAGGTGACATCTTGATGGCGGAATGTTGCGCATTGTTGTAAGCTATTTCGGCATATGGTAACATCTCAGTCCAGTTATCCTGTGTAGCGGAAACAAAACATCTGAGGTATTGTTCCAATGTTTGATTTAATCTTTCGGTTTGGCCATTGGCCTGCGGATGGTATCCTGAGGTAAGATTCCGGTGTATGCCTAAGGCTTGGCATAGATTCTTCCAATAGGTTGAAATATATTGTGGCCCTCTGTCAGAGACAATGTTCTTAGGTAAACCATGTAAGCGGAAAATTGTATGCAGGAAACAGGATGCCATTTGAGATGCCGTAGGAAGCTTCACCATGGGTATGAAATGTGCCATCTTAGTAAAAGAATCAATAGTCACCATAATCGTGGTGTTGCGATTGGAAGGAGGCAACTCCACTATAAAGTCGGTCGAAATCCTTTCCCAAGGTTGACTAGGAAGGGGAGGTTGCACTAACTTTCCAATTGGAAGTCTTCTTGGTACCTTTTCTTGAAGACAAATGGAACATGCAGTGACATAGTCTCTGACGTCTACGGCAACAGATGGCCACCAGAAGTGGCGGTTGACCAATTCGAGGGTGTTGGCAATTCCCCTATGTCCTGCAGTCTTATGGTCATGACACATGTACAATACTTGTTTCCTGAGATTTTCGGTAGGCACATATATCTGTGTATTGTGGTAGAACAAGCCTTGTTCTTCCTGGAGTTGGTATTCTTTTGTGTCTATATCATTGACTTCAGAGAGCTGTTTGCGAATGTCCTGAAGAAAAGAGGATATCAAAAAGATGAATGTAGCTTGAGGCAATATCTTCTGCTGAATGCAAGGTTCTTCTGTCTGTAGACTTCGTGATAAGGCGTCCGCCAATCGATTGTTAGTTCCAGATATGTGAGTGATTCTGAAGTCAAAGGAAGAAAAGAAATAGGCCCAGCGGGCTTGACGACTGTTTTGACATTCATAGTTTTGTAGTACTTTCAGGTTGCTATGGTCAGTTCTGATGGTGATGGGATGTCTTGTTCCTATCAGCAAATGTCTCCATTCTTGGCATGCTTTCTTTATGGCGAGTAGTTCTTTTTCAAGGACAGTATAGTTTTGTTCCGAAGGAAGTAAAGTCTTGGACATGTAGGCTATGGGGTGTTCAACGCCAGACAGGGATGCTTGTTTTAACACACCTCCAATGGCAGAATGCGAGGCGTCAGTTTCGAGAATGAAAGGTCTTGTTTGATCTGGTAATCTAAGGATAGGTGCAGTGGAAAAGGCCGTCTTGAGGTTATCAAAGGCTTGTTGTGCTTCGGTAGTCCATGCATACCTTTTTCCTTTTTGGAGAAGAGATGTCAAAGGTTTGATGGTTTTTGAGAAGTTAGGGATAAATCTTCGGTAAAAGTTTGAGAATCCCAAAAACCTTTGGACCTCCTTTACCCCTTGGGGAGCCTTCCATTGCTGTATGGCTGCTACTTTTCGAGGATCCATGGAAGCCCCTTTGGCAGAAAGGATAAAGCCCAAATATGGGATATTCGTCTGGTGAAATGAGCATTTCTCCAATTTTGCAAACAAGTGGTTGTCTTGGAGACGGTGGAGGACTTCGGAAACATGAATCATGTGTTCTTGTAGATTTTTTGAGAATATCAATATGTCGTCCAAATAGACGATTAATGAATGGAGGAGTAGATCTGAGAACAAATGATCAACAAACCTCTGAAATACAGAAGGAGCGTTAGCCAATCCAAATGGCATCACCCGATACTCGTAGTGACCGAATGGTGTGCGGAAAGCGGTTTTCCACTCGTCTCCGCTCTTTATCCGAATCAAATGATATGCACCACGTAAGTCTAATTTTGAAAAGATTGAGGCACCTCTGACTGCTTCTAGAATGTCTTGAATAAGAGGCAGGGGGTATCTGTCTCTATAGGTAACTTTGTTTAATCCCCTGTAGTCAATACAGGGTCGGAGTTCTTTACAATCCTTCTTAGGAATAAAGAACAATGAAGCTCCAGCTGGGCTCTTGGATTCGGTAATCAAGCCGTTACGTACATTGGTTTGTAGATATTCTCGTAAGGCTTCCTTCTCTGGGTTAGAAAGGGTATACATTCTTCCAAAAGGGATCTGTGCATCTGGCAATAGATCAATTGCGCAGTCGTCTCTTCTGTGGGGAGGCAACTCCTTGAATTCCTCATTGGAAAACACTTTATGGTATTTATGATAGATCTCCGGTAGCAGGTTTAGATTCAATACTACAGACGAGGAATTCTGCAGCGGCAATTGAGTTTGGGAGATGTGTACACCATTGTGAGAGTTAGGTAAGCACGTAGCAGTGCAGTATTCAGATCCTAAAAACATAGTTCCGGCCTTCCAGTTTATGTAGGGGTTATGTTTAGACAACCAAGGCATTCCTAGGATAATAGGATAATGAGCAGCTTTGATAAGGTCAAAGATCACCTCTTCTTTATGTGTATTTATTTTCATGGTAAGGACAGATGTGTTTTCTTTTATGAAGCCAGAGGATAATGGTTCTCCATCAACTCCTTCGACAGGTATAGCGGTGGTCTTAGTTAGATGAGTAATCTTATGTTTGTATGCCCAATCAATGTCCATAAAAAGACCCGCTGCTCCACAGTCCACCAGAGCCGGTACCCTTTCGATCACAGAGTCTTGAAATTGAATGGTTAATGGTACCACTACCATTTGAAGGGCGTTTGTGACGCAGTTGAGGGAACTTTTCAAAATGGACCCATTCACAGTTCCCTTTATGAACGGGTGGCGGCGTTTCCCGATCGCCGTGGAGGTATCAGGTTACAGTCCTTAAGTACATGTTTGTTGGAACCGCAGTACATGCACAATCCCTGAGTACGTCTCCTGTTCCTTTCCTCAATGGTGAGAGGGCCTCGGGTGGTGCCTACTTGCATAGGTTCATCTTCGGCTACTCGGGATGTCTTAACTGTTTCACTTTTAAACGAAGTTGGTATCCCTTTTGCCTTTCCTTTCCTTCTTTCCCAATTTCGTTCTTGGATGCGATAATCCATTTGGAGGACAAGGGTGATCATCTCTGCAAGATTATGTGGGCGGGGAACACGAGATAATTCGTCCTTTAATTCTTCATTGACATTCCTTCTGAATATGGTCAAAAGGGCATCATCGGACCATGCAGTCTCAGTGGCCAAGTGTTTAAATTGGGTTATAAAAGTCATTAATTCCATGGTTCCTTGCTTTAAATCAAGAAGGTTTTCCTGGGCTGTAACCACTAACTCTCTGCGACCAAACATGGCCTGTAGACTATTAAGGAACCCAGCCAAGTTGTCTAAGAGTTGGTTATTAGTGGTCACTAAAGGAGTAGCCCAGGCCAAAGCACTGCCCGAGAGGTTAGTTATGATGAAACTAACTTTGGACCGATCAGTAGGGAAGAACATTGGTTTGAGCGTAAACTGTACAATACATGAATCTATGAATTCTTTAAGCTTCCTAGGGTTACCTTCGTACTTCCCCATAGGAAGTGGTCCGGGCGGTAATTCAGTCCTGGAGTGTACCATTTGGCGAAGCAGGGTGTTTTCGTTTCGTAATCCCTGTACTTCAGTATTCAAGGCTTTCACGGCATCCATCAGCTGCTGGACTTGTTGTTCCATGCTTCCTTTCTATTCCAAATATCTTTAGGCGTTGCTATCTCTTATAATCTCTGTGATCAGATGGGGTACTCACGGCTCTTCGGTTTTTTATAGATGAGAGGAGGTAAGAGGCGTCCCCCCAGAGGTCCAGAGATCAGATAATCTGTGCTCTGTGCTCCCAGGGGGCCGCCCCCTGGGAAACCCTCTTGGGGAAGAAAACCCAGATCCTGCAGGTCTTGTGTTGGATGGAACTCCCAGTCGTCGTGGCAGGTGAAATGAAGAAGAATTCCCGACTGATGCCAACAGAGGGAATGGTACTGAATTAGCAATCGGAGGCAAAGGTGAGTACCAGGAAAAAGGAGAAAGGGAGACGAAGGAGAAAAAGGAGAGAAAGAGCAGAGGACCGCAAGAATCGGGTAAAGAGGACGGGTAAGTAAAGGCGAGAACGAGTGGAAAGGAAGACGTAGAAAAGCCGCTGGCGGCTGTTAGTAAACGAAGCTGCCGGCCATGGGAGACCGTAGCCGGAGGAAACACAAGCGGAAAATTAGATAAGCCGCGGAGCGGCAAAGGAAGGAAGGAGCGAGGGAGTGCTCCAGGAGGAGAAAAAACTGGCAAGGCAAGTTTTTACGAGCGAGCAGCTACAAGGGAAAGCTGAAGAGCAGAGTAGCAACGCAGTTACCTGAAAGTTCGCGGTGAACAAGTACGAATAATGGTGGAAAGAGAGGAAGGACTAAGGTGGAAGAAAAAGACTAGACCTGCCTTGTTAGTTGATAGAAACAGTATCTAGGAGCCGCCATCTAGGATTCCATTGAGTATATCGTGGTTGATGTAGCTTCCATCTTCTCCATGGGTTTCTAATCCCTCTTGTAACAAAGGTTCCGAGACACAGCAAGGCTGTTCTTTCAGTATGTAACTATTCCAGCAGCGTTGCAAGTGCCAGGCCCACCTGATGCCAGAATCCGCACAAGAAGGGCGGAACGTAGTAGGAGTACGTGAAGCAGTCCGTGGTCGTAACAATGATCCAAAAGCAAGTACCAAAGCCAAGGGTTATCCGTTGCCAGGCCGTGAAACAAATTCGAGGTCAAGATCCAAAAGGGGTGAAACAAAAGGTATGTAGCGCCGTACAGGAATCCGAAAAAACAGCTGTGAAGCACCGAAGCACCGCAACAGAGCCGTTTAAATACTGGCGCTGCTATTTCCTCCCAGTCACATGACCCGCGAGCGCATCACGTGATTGTAGTCCAGAAACACGTGAGCGGAAGGCGCAGTCATGTGACGCAGAAGAAGTCGGTCTAGCAGCCGCCACGGAAGACGCCAAGGGGGTAGACGTCTCCGCGGGCAAAGAGCAAGTCGACCCAAGCTTTGTGGCAGTCTGTGCCGTGGCAACTGGGGCGAAGAGAGAACCTGTGAGACCCGGAACCGGGCAAGAGGGCAAGGGGTGTTCAGGGCACGGGGATGAGGAATGGGACCCCCAGAGGGAGTGGAATGCGTGACAGGAATCATGACAGATTATTTAACAATTTGGTTTGTTTTATGGTCTTAAAGACAGAGATCTTACAATGTGGAAGGCTCTGGGTCCGCTTGATTAAAAAAGGTGGTTTTAGAGCTCTGGGTCCACCTGATTCAGTCTGCAATGCTTCCTGTAATCCCAAACTATACTTCTGTGTGACCTTAACTTGAGCCTTAACGACGCAAATGACAGCAACGCTCTTGCTATTGCCAACACTGTCTCAGCACTAGGCTATACAAATCGGATCATTGAACCTACTCACATTAAATGCTGGAGACTCGATTGGCTAGCGGACCACAACTGTCACATAAACATAACCTTTAATGCCCAATGCCTCTGGTCCAACCATCACCTCATCACATTTACTATCTCGAAGAACCGTGGGACACATATCCAACCCCCCATTGCATCAGCTGCAATATCCAGAAATAAACGAAATATTACGGCCAATAATATCCTTCTCTACTTCACCCAATCATAATTTACCAAAACGTAAGGACCAACGACTCCTCCGCTATGGTAGAACTCTATAACCATACTATACTGACATCCATTGACAAAGTAGCCCCTCTATTTATGCGTAAAGCTAAACCAGTAGCACATCTCAACTCCTGGTACACTCCAAACCTAAAAATCTTGCGTAGCTCGAAGAGAATGGCGGAAGCTAACTGGAAAACATTCCCTAATTATCTAAACAAAGCTGAGTTTGTTAAGGAGTCTAAAAACTACAAACAGGCTGTTACTCTTACAAAAAGCGCCACATACAATGAGAGAATAACCAACGCCAAATCAGAACTAAAGAACTCTTTGCTATCCTGAGAGAACTTGAGTAACCAGTAGCAACTATCGAAGCTTGCAATAAAGACACTAACTGGTGCACAAACATCCAAACAGCCTTACTAGATAAAATTGCCCGACTACAATCTAAAAGTGAAACAAAACAAATCATTATCAGAACAGCCTTACAACCTCAAATGTCCCCAAACCATGCCAGTCATAACACAACAACATTATTTGAATTTTCACCTGTCTCCAACTCTGAAGTGCTAAAAATTATTTCCAGCCTTAAACCATCAACATGTCTGGAGGGGTGGTCGCTCATAATTTGGAAAAAAAAATGTCGAAAGACAAAAATGTCGAAAAAATAATATCGAAAAAAAATAAGTTGAATTCTTTTTTTTTAAATTATATATTTATTTTGGGGTCTGGGAATAAAAAAAAATGGGTAAAACAAAAACATTTTTTTTTTAAAGGAGGGTTGGGGGGAACCCCCCCATTTCGAATAAAAAACGTAATAAAATAAAAATGTGACTTTTTTTCTCAATATTATTTTTTCAAAAAAATGACTTTCGACATTTTTGTATTCGAAAAAATGACTATAAACCGTCAGGGGGACCATTGCCCCGCCGAGATCATCAAAGACTGTGCGTCAGATCTGACTCCTTTCATCACAAATCTTATCAACGCCTCATTCGAAAGCAGTACAGTCCCTACCAATCTTAAAGATGCTTGGGTTCTCCCATTGCTAAAAAAAAACTTTCTCTTGACCCAAACATACCGACCAACTACCGACCTACAGTACCATTCCTCCTCAAAATAGTGGATAGAGTAGCATACCTCCAGATCCAAAAATAACTTGAATCCAACAACCTGTCATGCGCCGCCAATGTTGGGGGATATGGTCGCGGTGGAGACTGGGCCGCCATTAGTCAACCCTTCACGTACCACCACGCACTGTGTTCAGCGGTCTAGTTGTTTCCGCAGCGCTTGCTTCGGCACGCCTATTTCTTTCCGTCACACCCGGAAGCCTGCGCGTTGCAACCCTCTCGCGTCAGGCTCCGGGTGAGACGCTAGTTTTCTCTGTTTTCCGTTCCCGTCTTTCTGTCAGTTCTGCCGGCGCTCCCGGCCGGTGCACTTTTCCGTGCCTTCCCTTTGTTTCCCCGTTCTGTTCGTTTCACGCCCCTTTCCTCCTCGCCTAATTTCTTTCCCGCCTCTCTCTAGCTCTACGGACTTTCCGCTCTGGAGGTTCTCTATACTTTCTGCCTTCCATATCATCTGGAATCTACTCAACACAGCTACGCCGGGGGTTTTTTATGCCATCAGGCTTTTTCCCCCATATAGCTTGCTCCGGCAGAGAAGCCGCTTCTAGACCTTGTTGTATCAGGTCAGGGTGGCTTCCTCCCGGGGTAGGCCCTATCCTCCATCAAAAAAAACTGCTTGGTGGAAGAAGAGATTGGGACCGCCCAGGGAAACCATCGCCACAGGTGAGGAGGTGGTCGGAGGGTTGGAGTTAGAAGAGGAAGAGGGTGATTCTGAGTTTGACTTTGACACAACCTCCTTGACCTATGCCAATTAGGGTTTCGCCCAAGACAAGGGATGGAAACAGCACTATTGGATCTAAATATTCAAATGGATGAACTCAAGGATAATGGTAAATTAGCCCTCCTCCTCTTACTTGACCTCTCTGCCGTGTTCGATCTAGTCAATCACAAAATACTTTGCAACCATCAATCTTCAGCAGCCCACTTTTCCCCAAAAGCCATCCAATGGATTCAATCTTTCTGCACGGACAGAACTACGAGAGTAATTTCTCCTAGTGCAGTAGCCCAGCCAACTCCGGTCACCTGCTGGGTACCCCAGGGACCGTGTGTCTCACCTAAGCTCTATAATATCTTTACTAAACCCCTCTTTGCCTGTGTTGATGACTTGGGTGTCACCTACACTAACTATGCAGATGACACTCAAATTCTCCTACCGATGTCGGGCTGTGATACCATTGATTCCGCATCACTTAACGTGTTCAATCAAACTATCCAGACTTGGATGGCCCATCACGGATTATGTTTGAATGATGAAAAAAACAGAACTTTTCCTCATAGGTTCACAATACCATTTGAATGAACTTGACGACTGCTTCAAGGTCTTTAACATAGATGGCATCACCATTAAGGTGTCGAAGGAAGTAAAAACTTTAGGCTTCTATCTGGACTCCACCCTAACGCTAACCAAACAAGTCAATTCTATAGCGTCAGCAGCAGCCTACACCTCCAAGCTTATTAACGCATGCAGACCCTTCCTATCACCTGACAGCTGCATCACCTTAGCCAGAGCCCTTATTTTATCAAGGCTGGACTACTGCAATGCCCTTTACGCAGGCACAAAGAACTGCAATATTAAAAAACTACAAGTGACACAAAATAACACCCTCAGAGCTGCTCTCCATATCCCTAAAAACACTCACATCTCCCTGATAAGAAGGAACGCCCACTGGCTACGGATCCAAAAACGCATACTATTCAAAACTCTCAACTTGGCCCACAAATGCCTACATAATTCTGCACCCAAATACCTGGCAGATAAAGTCACGACTTACCATCTCAAAAGGCCCATGCGCTTAGCACACCAGCACTTGCTTTCCATCCCTAGATTTAAATTGCAGAATGCCGGAGGCAATAGTTTCCCAGTGACAGCTGCCAGACAATGGAATACACTACCAGCCACACTAAGGTCTGAAGAATCCTTCTGAACTTTCCGAAAACAGGTAGAAAACGTGCCTTTTCTCACAGGATCTACTCAATAAGTCATGATTAGTAGTCAGCACCATTGAGGATCTAGGGAATCTAAGTTAATGGTATCTTCTTTTGTCTTGTAACTGTCAGTTTATGTATGCCTGTAACCATTGTAACCTTTCTAATGCCATTGACTATGCACACACGCAACTTCTGTAACTGTATGTTTACTAAGAACTGTACTGTAACCTTTATTGTAGCAAGAACAGGAACCAGATGCCTTCCGGTTGGGTGCGCTATATAAATTGCAAAATAAATAAATGACACCTCCCTTTTATAAATCCAACGTGTTCGTTTTTGATCAGGAATGGCAGATTTTTGTCTGGAAGCATATTTGCAACCTAAAAATTATATTTGCTTTTGAATTAAATATTGCTTTAAAGATTATTTCATGGGCTGGATCATGTGGTTCAGGGCATACAAAAAAATGCAGGGGATAGATATGCTTGCTTTTCCCATGTGCATTTTGGATGCAAACCGCCACGAATTTCCAATGTTCTTTGAAATGCATCATTTTCTGCTTACCCAAAAAACGCCTTTGGGGCACGCCGCCTTCCACGTACATTTTTGTAAAATGATACAATATTAACTTCACGATCAATCATATCGTCTGGGCGTGCTTTAAAAAAAATCTTCAATTTAGGAATATTTCTATTAAGAGGACGCACGGCATGGGGCTCTCTGGAAGGAAGTCTGTCGGGCGGTAAGGTTATTACGTCATTTTCGATTTGAAAAGTTGACAGTTACGCATTACGAAGGAAGAGTGGGCGAATCCTCCATGTCTCCCCCTCCTGGTTTTGTATGGCTGTGATAGAAACTGTCGTGGGATTTGAAGAAAAAAAAGTGGCGTTTCTCCTGTCATTTCATCAAACTGTCTTGGGCGACTGTTAGTGGCAACCTGCAGCCCCTCCTCCTCCTTCGGTCCAGGTTTCTCCTCCTCTGGCAGCAGCGGGCGGTGCGTAGTCGCTGTTGGGTCCTCCTCTTCCCTGGCCGCCATTTTGTGTCCGTAGCTTTTCCGTGCGCGATCACAGGGAGCGAGATTCGAGGAGACTGAGCCCAGGGAGGGTAGCGAAGAGGCACCGGGGACAGGCCCCGAGTAGCGGAATTTAACCTCTAGAGTCTGGTCTGTGTGTGTGTCCAACAACGAGAGCGATTCAGAAAACAGCCAGAGCAAGCTGCGCGTCCGCCCCCCATGTGTAGGGCGGGCCACTTCCAGCCGCCGTTGTTGCCTCTAACTTGAAGGTAGGTGGGAGGGGATGCAAAGGGACATTGATTTTAATTCTTCCGTCCTTAATCTGCAGCGAAGATATTTTCCAACCAAAAACCCACGTGAAAATGATGTCTGTGCGTGCCTCTACGTTAAACGGGTGCTTTGAGATTTTGCGAGGAGGCGCTGTTCCTCGTGGGCTGATTAACCCTTTCCTTGCAGAGCATGTTTTTAGTTTTCCGTGCGGGTGGGATACAATTGTACAATCTATAAGCGGTGTGAGCGTCAGTGTGTGTGCCAGCCTTTGGCTGCACTGTTTACAAGAAGTGAAAGGCCTAGGTTGTATTTTTTTTCTCCACCCCACGGGAGCACTGTATGTGAACACTGTCCATGTTGTGCTATTCGGCAATAATGTCTTGGCGATGGTACCCCTATGCTTCACAATCTTCAGTACAGACATGTCAGAAGTAACAACCCCCCCCCCTTTCTGTTGATGCAGTGTTTTGTCAGGGGCATGCTCTGCAGCCCTGTGTTTTATCATACGCACTCGCCGTCAGTGACTCCCTCCACGCGTTTACCTACGCCGACCGTTTGATGTAATACTATGTGTGGAGGAGCCACGTTTATGGGTTCATTTTTTTTTTTTTTTACAGCATCTTTATTGTCTTGAATACTGTCCAATTTGCGTTATCCCTTTCCTACGATCCGTCGTTTGTTCTTATTTTATGTCCTTAACGACGCATTTATTTTACGTTCGTTAACAGTTAAGAATTATATATGTATGGAACAACCGAACTGGTGAACATTATTTGCATTGCCCCGTTTATGCACTATAGAGCTTGACATATACGTGGTATATATATATATATATATTTTTTTTATGAAGTGAATTTGTGGCAATAAATGCCCGTGAGTTCTGAAATTAATTGCAGATTCAGAGATTTGAACTCTTACAGAGATGTCTAATGCTGGGCCCGGTGGCCACATTGGGAAAAGTTGCTCGGATAGAATACGCTTATTTTCTACCAGAAGGGGGTTATCTATGAAGACCTGTACCAACGTTCTCACCACCTATAGTGTGTTCTGCACAATGCCCAGGGAGATTGATTCAGGGCCCTTATTTTGTGGATCATTTACATGGAATTTTTAAAGTGCATCTCGAGACCATTGACAGGACGTGGTGGCCCTGATTGCAGAGTTGCTTTATTTTATTTTGACACTTGTAAAGTGCACCAAACCAAAAGACATCTGGCGCTGGTTACAGAAGGCGAAACTTAGCAGTGAATACAGAGAGACAAAGTTGGTAGGACGTGTGCTTCTATTGTACAGTCATAAATAAGACCGATTAGAGGACTGGGATAAAATTGAGTCTTGTGCAAAGAGCCAGGTTTTAAGGCCTTTATACGGGAGGTCCAGAATGAAGGTTCAGATCTTGTAGTTTTAGGGCATTCCAGTTCTTGGCCACCACCCGGAAACTGAGACCCTACCCCCTGCCCCCCCGCTCTTTTCAGTATGAATTTATGGGTTTAGAGGTGTGCTTGAGAGGACCAGGTAGGTCTGGCAGATTGCAATAGGAGAACTTTCATGGAAGGTATCAGGGTGCTGTGTTCGAGAGGTATTTGTGGGTAATGGTGTTTGAAACAGAATACGCTCTAGGTAACCAGTGTGCGTTTCTTCTGGCTAGTGATATGTGGTCTTTTTAGGGAGGTTCGAGGTTGCTCTTAATGCATTACATTATGGTTTATATCTAAGACGGTGGTCTTGACAGGTTGAAGTTCTTAAGGTCCTCAGTCGCCCTGGAATCTGGTTTTATTAAGGGGTGTGACTGCTAGGGAACCTCAAGCCTCCACTCCTGTCCGCCCTGTTGACGTAATGTGAATGTGTGACTCATGGGTAACCTTGACAGACGATATAAGGGTACCTGTAGGGCCTCTTCCCCACTCCAGTAGACCCCCATCTTTTCTTGGTAGTGTGATGGTGATGAGTGTAATTGCTTAGGTTATCCTTGACCGCCAGAATAAATAACCTGTGATACTTCCAAATTGCCCCCATAATAGCAGCTTTTAGTTGTCTCTGATTTGGGGCTTAGGTATGGTACTCTGTGAGGGCCTGAAGCCTGCACGTCTCTTTTGTGCAGTCTGTAGGTGTGGCAGTTCGTTTCTAGTTGTCCTATGTTGGGTCGGAGGAGCATAGCTATATTTCAACCTCTTAGTAGTGATTGCGGCGTTGAGGCCTTACTTCACTCTTGGGTGCTAGTCAGTGCAACTTGCTCATTTGTATGTTTCCTGGGATATGTTTAAATGGCTCTTTGTGATCAGGCTTGGAGCCTTCTGAAACACTAGGATCGGTGCAAGATGGTTTTTTACCACCTATGATATGGCATTTATAACTCGCCTATACACAAGTGTTTCAAGACGTGACGAGGCACGGGGGGAAACAGGAGGGCAGACAACCATCCTACTAGGCCAAGTGTCATTCAGATTGCGCAAGTGCATGGGAAGGGGGAAAAGGAAAAGTGCGCAGTGGAAGGGAAAGGGACAAGTGCAGTACATGGGGGTATGGGGGGGTGCGGAGGGGGAGTGGAATAAATAAGAAAATAAACGGCCAGCTGGTGGCAAGTGCAAGGAAGTGCAGACAAATGTGCTGGTAGGGGAACTGTAGTGATACAGAACAATGGTCCCCAGGTGCGTGGGTTGCCAGGGAGGCAGTGCAAGTGGGCAATTGACGGGGCCTGGGCCAGAGATCAGAAAGGGTGGCCAGCTAACCCGAGCAGTTTCAGTCAGGAAATCAGCGGGGGAGAGAAAGCCGAGGCAAAGAGGAAGGTTTTGAGGTGCTTCCGGAACCGGGGATGGTTCTCCTCGAATTACAGGGAGGCAGGAAGGTTGTTCCAGAGAGAGAGGCCCCAGCCGAGGAGAGTAATCTGCCACCAACTCGTTGCTTGGAGAAGCGACTGACACTGAGGGAGTTGGAGGCGGATGAGCGAAGAGCTCGAGAAGAAAGATATTTAGGAAGAGAGGGTTGAAGGTATTGCGGTCCCAGACCCCAGAAGGCCTTGAATTTAATCCTCGCAGCCACTGGGAGCCAATGACTCCGTTTATGAGCTTGTGTGTCAAGACTGTTCCTGATTTGATTTTCTCCCCCCCCCCTCCCCCTTTGCTAGGACGCTTGGGTGTTCTGTTAAAGTGTATGTGTGGTTGAGGGGTAGGTTGGGGAAGGAGTAGGGTTGGTGGAAGTGTAGGGTGGTAGGAGGGACTGGGTAGTGGGGGGAGGTCATGGACTGCTGTGCAAGTAGGGTGGTAGGAGGGACTGGGTAGTGGGGGGAGGTCATGGACTGCTGTGCATTATCCTCCTCATGCTCGTTCTCTAGGTGTTTCTCCTTTCGGGCTCTCTTACCCCCCGTAGGGTTCCTCCACCTATTTTGTTTTCTCTCCCTACTCTTGAGAGGATAGAGCAGCTTCTGGTGACTCTCCTTCCGAGTCGGGTCAGCAATTCCCATACTATCTTCCCTGGGGGAGGTGGGGGGGTTTGTGAGGCTTGGCACCACTGATCTCTGCAGGAAAGCTTCTCTCAGCTTTCCGAACATGCCAGCAGCCTCTGGGACCTCTTTATTCGCCCTGTAATTATAATAATTTTAGCAGTTATATAGCGCTACGAACCCTCAGGTAGATTGACCCAGGGGGTCGGCATAGGATTTCTTCTTGCGGGTCATTGTACTCCCCTTATTGCCTCTCTCTGAGTTCGCCGTGGGCGTGTTTTTGACAGTCTGTGCTTTTACAGTGCTGACTGAAGATAAATTCCTGGGTCGCCAGCCTATCTTGCAAGAGTTTTACCCCTTGAGCCGCTGCATCCACCAACAAGCTTCCCAGCACCTCTTCGAAGCTATACGCTAGATCTTGTGCCTGCTCCTCCTTACAGCACTCCTTCTTGTATGCCAGGTGCTGTTTGCCTGACACCTGGCTCTGCAGGTTAATTTGTATTTATTGTTTTATATAGCGCCTTAATCCAAGTCGCTTTACAGTTAACAAAAAGAATACATAAACATGGAACAGTAGAAGCAATAACAGTGAAAATGAAATCAAACCAGAAAATTGCATGTAGAACAATGTGCATGAGAAAAGGGGAAAGGAGAGGAAGGAGTGGGCGGAAGGGGGAAGAGGGAGAAAAAGTAGTGAGTATTAGGAGGAAGGAGAATTTAGAAGAGAAGGGGAAAGATAAAGAGAACAAAGGTAAGGTTACTAGAGGGAGGGAGAGAAGGGTGAGAGGGGGAAGGAAATCGGGGAGGGGATTGAAGGAGTGATTTCAAAGAGGAGCGGAAGGAGGAATAGGTGAGGGAGGAGCAGATAGTAAAAGGTAAGGAGTGCCAGTGTAAGGGGGCAAGGAGCTGAAGAGAGCGGAAACGAGAGGCAAACGCCTATTGCAAGATGCCTGTATCTCAATCTATATTAATATTCTTTCTCGTGTATATATATATATATATATATATTGTGGCTAGCCCATCTTTTTATTTCCTCTCCCTCTTTATTACCAATGAGCCCTCTGGGGTATTGTGTGGAGAGTATTCTTTCTGATTCTCTGGGCGTCTCTCCTTGCGAATTTCTCACAGCTGGGTACTTCGTGCGATGCGTTCAGTCTGCCTGGCGGTGCAGTGTTGAGCTTCCGTCCATGCCTCTAATTCACCCCCGGGCCCGGAGCCGTTATGCTCATCTTAAACTCTGCAGCGCTGGAATTACTATTACTTCCGGTTGCAGCAACAAGCTCTCATCGTGCTCCGCCTCTGCAAAGGAGGGAGCCTTTGCGGTCCTTCCTCTGCTGCACTCTGCCTCCAAAGGTGGGAGTCGGAAAACTTGTAGCGAATGAAGAACAGTCCTGTTCCTTTCTCGCTACTCTATCGCTCACCTTCTTATTGTTATGAGGAATCAATCTAATGAGGAACGCGCTGTCACGCTCTCGTCTTCTTGCTTCTGTTGTTTCCCTCATTCTGTATGGTCTATACACAAAAAAAAAAAAAATAGTGGCAATCAACTTGTGATTTTTACAAAGCATGGTCTGCCACTATAACATATAAACCAGTATGTCTCTAGCGCGTTGCTAGTGTACCATCACGTTACCAATACAATCCCCAGTAATAACATTCAAAATACTTAGTACATTTCTCTCACTTTCTGGGGTATATAGCACATTCTAGTTAAGAGCTAAGAAAATGTACACTTATCTCCTGTAGAGGAGTCCCCAAACGGGAAGTGACACACAGACTGGACTAGCATTGTCAAGGACTACAGAGACAGTGGGAAATGTAGTTTTGTGAGAAAGAAATAAGGAAAAATGAGTAGTGGAAGATATTTTCAGCTTTTTTCTGTTATATTTTTGAAACAGCTGAATTGTGATATTAAAGAAGTTGAAGGATAAAGCTCCCCCCCTGTCTCGACATAGAACATATGGCCCATTAGTAAATATGCACTCCATTTATGCATCTTATCCGTTCAGAATCCTTCAATTTATCCAGAGTTACAAGAGAAACTGCAAGTGCAAAGCCGTGTTAGTTGTTTTGCTGTGAAAAAATACAATACTAATAAGCTCAAAGTGCTTCATAAACCAATACTTATGTAATGACTGCAACAGAAATGTGATTAGTTGCATTCATCTTAGACAATATAGAATATGCACCTACAGTCCAGCCCAAGTGGGCATTTCTTTTAAAGCAACTCATTGTGTGTGTATATTCTATATCTCATTTTGTTAAACCAACAGTCTACAAACATCAGAAATAATAACGTTAAGGTCATCTTTAATTCATAAAAAAAAGACAAACAAATAGAATAGTTTCGTTCGGCTTTGCTTTATTTCGACAAGTCATAAAAGCCATACAATACATATAAAACAAAAATAAAATTGATTCTTACAAAACAATGTAATGGAACAAAAAGTATAACATAAACAAACGTTATGCATTCTATACAATCTGTTCCAAGAATAAAATATGGATGCAGAATATTATCTACAACATTGAAGAAGGTAAACGCCTGTAGCTTCCTGGTATAGGAGAACCAGTTTAAAGGGCTTCCAGCCTCCATGGTAGTCTGCGACTAATCTTCCATTGATTTGATCTAATCATTGGGGCCATAGTAATTCATGAAGTCGATTTGTATAACATGTGCGAAAGGTACAGTCCTAAGGTACTTTTAGGGCCCCATTACAGTAACTGAATACTATTTAGGGTAATGATTAGCAGTAACGAATCCACAGGCCCTATCAAAGTTTGAAAAAGAGGCCACAAATACCAGCTAGATCATGTGGAATTCATAGCAGCATTATCTTGGTTCTAAAACTTCAAGCCCACCTCAAATACCTGCAAGTTGCAAATGCAGCAAGAATGTTGACTGAGTTTAAGCAGATTACCATTGCATCTGCCACCGTCCTGCGATCACGAAGGCGCAGAAGTGGCCTTGGGTAGCGCTTCCATAGCGTTATTGTGGCCGGACACAGCATGAAAGAACGCTGAAGATTTTCATTCACCACTTTTGCACCAAGAGTAGACCTTGCCAGATGCGATCGGTAATGTGTCGAATCAGAATGTATGTGTGTGTGTGTATATGTATATGTATATATATATATATATATATATATATATATATTTTTTAGTGCTCTTTCACACTTTGGATTTACATAGTCCAAGCAATCCTCAAGACCCACCTGTCTTTTAATATTTAAATATCGCGCCAGGGGCTTTTAACCGTAATTCACTTTGATTCGTATTTTGCATTTTTTTTTTTTTTTTTTTTTTTTTTTTTTTTTTTTTGCTATGCTCCGAGACGCGTTATAGTGAAAGTAAGGTGTGAAAATTTGTTAATAAAAATGAGCAACCGTTTTTATTTTTTATGAGGCAATATGCTAAGAGGTGGTGGGCCCACACTGTAGGTAACGGCACGCCGCCCGAGTTAATGGCCCAAGCACAGATAGGGTCCCTCGAGTGGCGGGCCGTTACCCACAGGATGGGCCCAGCCACAGAGGGGCATATCGCCATTAGCACCCATGTAGATTACTACACGGGTGCCAATGTTTTTATTTTTTTATTTTGTAAAATGAAAGTAAAACATTCTTTATCTTGCGCCCAACGAAGGACAGTGCCTTCAACCAGGACATCTGTCTTCAATGTTGACATTTAAGAGGGGACTTCCTGGCTGAAGGCAGTGTGCAGTGACTTGAGGCGAGATAACGTTTTTTTTTTCTTTCTTTTAATCGACACCATTAGCACCTGTGTATGTATCTACACAGTTGCTAATGGGAAGGGACTGCAAGGAAGGGAAGCGCCCGGTGCTAATGAAAGTGAAAGGAACGCAGGCTTTAATTTGTGAATACAGCCTGCGTTCTGGGCATTTTCATTGGTCATGGGCGCCTCCCAGCGTGCTAATGTGTTTTACATTGGAGCTGCTTTTAGTATTTACAGGTTGCATGATTTACTACATTGACTCTAAATGTTATCTATATATTTGTAGAAGAAAATGTTACAGCGCTTTTACTGTGTATATAAATTGATACTTATTTTAGTTTAGTGTGTTTTAATAACATGTTTAGTAAATAGTGACATGCACCATGATAGTTTTTGTATGTGTAAAGTATGACTTGAACGTTTATGTATATTGTTATGCAGATTTATTTTAAAAAAAATCTGTGTATTCTTTGTATTTTTTGGGCAGATTATGCTTGTTTATATTTTAAACTTGTTATATAGTTTTGTATTCCACAAATATTTTATACTTAGCATTTTATTGGTCTACTTTTAATGTATTAATTTTACATTGTGTACGCTTGTTTTTATGTGAAATTGGATAACATTTTTATGGTAATGTCAGTGACCTAAGGTTACCATGATATTTGATTCACATACATTTTTTTAACATTAGGAATAGAGTTTATTTAACTGTCATTCTTATTCCTCATGTTTATAGATAGTTTTTGTTGGAATCCACATTGTGTATTACCCCCCCGCCCCAAATTTTACTTTTATTTTTTTTATGGTTACTTGATTGATTTTGAGTATTTTTTGTAATATTAGCATGTGTTGTAATGTATGTGGAAGAGCATGTTGCCTACAGCCTGTGTCATAAGTGTATCTGTAGGTTTGTCATAAAACGGTGTTGTAGGATCATATATAGGTACACTTCAAGCGTTGATATATTAAAATTGGCAGTCAGAATTTTTTTTATATTTGATCCCCCAAAAAATCTGTCGTGAAACCCCAAGATAAAATGTGTTAAAAATACAATCAAAGCAAACATTTTTTTAAACTATGCCGCTGTAAAAATGCAAATGCGGCTGCCTCAAAATATTACTGTGGAATGTTTTCAGATTTTTTTGAGATAAATGGGAAACCGGATAACTGAATTGTATGAACTTTAACTCGCATGACGGATTTGGCTGAAATTTTGCAAACGGGTTTGACATGGCCCCCTGGGCTGGACATTTTGGGAAAAATATGTTTATAAAATACAAGGTATTAAAGTTAAAAAGCCATTTTTCCATAGAGGAAAATGTCAAAATGTTGCTCCAGCACACAGTCGAAACTGCTTGATGGGATTGGACCAAATACGTAAACACAAGGCCACAAAGCTTTCAATCGATTATTATTGGGTGCAGTGGTTTAAAAAAAAAAAAGTTTGACGGGGAAGGTGGTGCACCGTCTCTATAGCTATATCTCCTATGGTGCTTTGTAGGAAAGGAGCTTTTCAGGAATGAAAAACTGCCCTTTTTATTTCTTCATTTGGAGAGGAAAAGAGAACGCGAGAAATGGCATCAGGCTAGATGTGGTGAGTGGGAAAGGGGGAAATTGGTTGAGGGGGCCGTGGGACCAAGTTGAGGGCTCAAGCGTTTTTCGCACAGCTGCAGAGATTCAGCAGATGACTGATTACAGGATCCTGTGGGCAACGGGAGAAGTGCATCACATGACAATAATTGGTTATTTCCAGGCGTTATGGATAACAAGGGTTATTTCTAATACATTGTCCATATAACCGCGGTTATGGGAAAACAATTAAGTGTTAAAATTAGATTAATAGTGGATTGAAAAGAAACATATTGGGGAAACATGTACAGTGGGCACGGCAGAAGGCCTGGCTCAATGGCCAAGTCCAAAGTCCCTGGTTATGGGATCCGAAAGACATGTATAGTGGCCACGGCCGAATGACAGATATTGGAAGAGTGGCCTGGATGAAGGTTGCATTAGTTGGTGCTTCAGAGACGACTGTGATGGTGTTTGCGCTACGTGCCGCCAGTGCTCCAGATAAGATTTTGAGGTGGGAGTATTTTACGCCCTATTTTTAAACTTTGACAGTAAATATGATTTCACGAGAGTAAAAATGACTCCTTTTCAAGAGAGTAAAATATGTGTGACATCCAGCCGACGTGTGCAAAAACTGTATGGTAATCATTACCATGCAGCAGCTTTCTGCGTTGTGACCGAATATGCCTGTCATTATTTCTCTAAGGTCTGGCCATTTGATCTCTCAGTATATATTTAAATGTAAAAAAAAAAAAAACTTGCCAATTGCTTATAGTAAAGCAAATATGAATTGCATTGTGTGTTTTGAGGTTAAATAGCAGAATTTAATGGAAGTCCTCATTTCCTGGAGCTATTACTACCTAATGATCTGCCATGTTATGACACAACCGTGTAGAGAGGCAAGGACTCCATGCTAAATTCTATATCTAATCTTGTGGTCAAAGGTTTTTATTTTTTATGCAGCGCTTATGACAACGCACTCTACATATTATTTATCACAATTCTCACCGAAACGAAGTCTGTACTCTTATTGACCTTGAAAGGATGAAAGGCTGAGTAGGCCATGCATTTGTTTTTGAACAGTGCTTGCACTTCCAGGAGTATCAGGATTTGGATGTTTTAATTGTCATCTTGAAGAGAGACGAGAACACCTTTGATAGGTGTAATGACATTCACCATTGAGCAGACTCTGCTTCCACTGACCATTTGTAGTAATGTATCCCATTGACTGCAAAGTTGAACTGTAAACTAGACCCTGCATACTCACTGTTTTTATAATTAGTGTAAATTATTATAAAAAATCTGCCTCTGCATGATTATGCACACATCAACTCTGAAAAATACAATTGTGCAATACTGGTTTGCTTTCACTGGGGGGCGGGGAAAGCATTTGCTACAAAAGATTAATACTCTTGGAACTAAGAACTATCTTATTAATTATACAATCCTAAAATGCTAGGAAGATATTTTTTTAAAAGGTTTTTATGAACTCTTTTCATTAAACATTTAACGGGAACATGCCTCCAATATACCATTACAACAATGTTACCTCCTCCTCACACCCTACCTTTTTTGTCTTATTCCCAAACACGCTCACCACGGTCTAATTTGACTCAAATGTCCATGAAATGTCTTTTTTTTACGTTTCGGACCCAATGTCTCGGGTCTGGACGCTAGTAGAGTCTGTTCTGTCCAGGCTGTGATTTCTCCTATAGTTTCTTCCCTGACTCCTCCGGTAGCCCGTGACCGTACTGTCGTTTAAGCTAGTATCCGTTTTTCTAAATCTTTCCACCACGTCTCCGCAGTAGGCACACTCTGTGCATTCCATGCCATGTCTACGTTTTGCCAATATCTCAGCTAGGTCTTTCTGCTTCGCTATGTATGTTTTTCCTTCCTATTATGTGGGTATAATCTCAGTAAGCAGGCTTCCAGAGTTTGTACCTGCAGTGCGACATTACCCATGGCCATTATATCCGCTATGTCTTCCCAATATTGCCGTACCATGGGTGCATGACCACAGCATGTGAAGCATTCCAGCATCAGTGTCTCTGCATTCTTGGCATCTCTGTTTTGCCGCACCTTTAAACCTAGATATCTTCTGTGGTGTTAGATAGGCCCAGTGTGTAATGTTTAACTGTATGAGCTGTAATTTCAGCATTCCTAGAAACTTTGTGATATCGCATTACATTACCCCATTCAGCTTCGGCGTACATCTTCCCCATGTCCATTTCCCGTTTCTGTCTGATCCCTAATGGTTTAATTGCCCCTTTTGGCAATCAATATGACATCCAACCGCGACACCTCATGACCTCCCCCTCAGATATATTGTACTGTCTCTACCTTGTGTTTTGTCTCCAATTCTGGCATCCCCGGCAACCTTTGTCTGATCTTGTGTTATCGCTAAATATGGTAAATATTGGCCGTTGTTTATGCCTCTTTCTTCTATCAGTGTTCAAAGTCCACCAACTCGCCTTCTCGTATCAAGTCCCCTATAGTCACAATCCCTACCGGTTCCCAGTATTTCCTTATGTGTAATCTCAGTTGTCTTTCTTCTGCTGCCAGGGGAATCTGTGTCAAACGATTCTGCTATGTCCCATGTTTTACATGCCCTCTTCCATATTTGTATGTCCAGTGTTATCTCCCTTCAGTGTCCATAGTATTTCATTTAGATACAACTGGGCAATGACTCAATTGTATCAGGCTGATATCGATAGTCTGGTCATCTGCCAGCCGCCCTGTTACGAACTGCAACTGGCTCGCTATGTAGTATAGCTCGAAATTCGGTAGTTGAACCCACCACCCCTCTCCCCCTCGTTCGTGTTCTTTGGAGTGTACTTGGGGCAATCCTGTTTAGTTTACCTTGCCATATAAATTTCCTACACTCCGTATCTAGATTTTGGAAAAAGTTTCGGTATGTTCTATAGGATGTTGGCGAATTAATGCAATAGTCTTGGTAAGACTACCATTTTCAGCAGCGTCGTTGTCAGCGGCAGCTTCCCCCAGAAGTTCATACAGTTTACCTCCTTCCATGGCTTTTTGTGTTTTTCATTATGCTCTATTAACGGGTCATGGTATAATTTTCATCTCCAATACCGAAAGGATGTGGGGCTCCATTGTAATGGTAATTTCGGTAGACATTCATGTTTCATGTCAGGCTAGCTAAGGGAAACGGGCAGGATTTGTCTTTTGTTGATTGCAATACGTGATAAATCACTAAACTCCTCTAACGTGTCCAATATGTATTATAGATTGACCTCTGGTGGCTGTACGTATAGCAACATATCGTCTACATACATGGACATTGTGTCTGATCCCATCTATCTCTATCACTGCCTCTTCGAAATCTGCTTAGGTAAGCTGCAATAGGTTCGATTGCGAAGATGAATAATGGTGGCGATAATGGACATCCCTGTCTGGTGCCTTTTTGTAGCGCGATTGCAGCCGAGTACACTCCCACAGTCTGTACTTGGGGGTGGGGGGGGTTTATATATTTACCAGGTTACTCACCGTAGTGACCACCTTACTCCTAGTCCATAGTGCCCTTTCCTCCATACTTATGGGACATCTCTCCGTCCTGTGGGATGGGACCGGAGCACTTTGTAAAAAGCATACAAATGTTTTCCAAAAATGTGTCCTTCCTCTCTTTCTTGCGCAGGGCCTGGTACGCGGCCGTAACCCCACCCATCTTGGCTCCGCATCGCCCATCAGTCCTTTTTTATATCGCCAGGTCAAAGACCCATTAGCAGTAACAGAGGAACCTTATTAGAGGGGACGGTGGGCAGGCGTATGGAGGAAAGGGGACTATGGTCTAGGAGTAAGGTGGTCACTACGGTGAGTAACCTGGTAATACTCCTACATCCCGTCCCCTTTCCTCCATACTTATGGGAGATTCTCAAGCACTCCTTACAGGAACTATGGGTTACCGAAGGTCACAAAAAGTTGAGCAGAACTCCTAAACTCGGAAGTCCTGTCCAGGTAGAACTTAAGAGCTCTTCGGAGATCAAGACAGTGTAGAACCCTGTCAGCCTCAGAGGCAGGGTTCGGAAAAAAGACCGGTAGGGAAAGCGACTGATTCAGATGGAATTCGGTCACAACCTTCGGCAGAAAAGCCGGGTTTGTCCGAAGGACTTACCTTGTCCTTGTGAAAGACCAAGAAAGGATGCTCCACCGACAATGCCTGGAGCTCACTCGCTCTCTTTGCTGACGTAACAGCGACCAAAAAGGACACTTTCCAGGACAAGTACTTGAGGTCCACAGTAGCCATTGGTTCAAAGGGTTTATGGCACAGCGCCGTCAGGACCACATTTAGGTCCCACGGCGGGTGCGGATTACGAACCGGAGGGTAGAGGCGTGTCAAGCCAGCACAATGCCTCTTCACCACTGGGTTAGTCAGGGAATAAGAACACTGGTCTGTAGAAAGATAAGCGGAAACCGCTGAGAGAGAAGTCCTGCATGACAGAACATGAACCCCTGACTCTGCTAGGGAGGACACGAAGGACACCACTGTGTCAACCGTGGCCACCCTTGGATCCAACTTCTTCTCCAAACACCAATAATAGAACCTGAGCCATTTACTCTTGTACTGAGATCTGGTCGAGGGTTTCCTGGCTGCCTGGATAATACGCATGTTATCCGCAGACAAATTCAGATGCTCTAAAGACTTGAACTCCGGCACCATGCCGCCAAGCTGAGTGATTTAGGGGAGGGGTGCCACAGCTGCTGTTCCCCTTGGTGAAGATCGGGAGTTACTGGTAACCTGATCGGATACACCGACGGGTGTTGAAGCTCTGAGAACCAAAACCTGGCCGGCCACCACTGGGCTAGGAGTAGAAGGGAACAGTTCACTGAATTCTTCAACTTCCAAATTGCCCGGTGAACTAGAGGCAGAGGCGGGAAGGCGTAAGCTCTCATGCTGTGCCATGGAATCTCGAGAGCATCCCCCAGAGAGGAGGCTCCCAGCCCCCCTCTGGAAGCATACTGAGGAAATTTCTTGTTTACCGCCGTAGCGAAGAGGTCCACCTCCGGTGTGCCCCAACGCGAGAAAATCCATGAGAGGACCTCCGCCTTCAATTCCCACTCATAGCTGACCACTGTCCTCCGGCTGAGGGCATCTGCTGTGACATTCAGCTGGCCCGGGATGTGTACTGCAAGCAGCCAGACACCATGAAGCACGGCCCACTCCCAAATCTGGATAGACGGGTCCACGAAGGGGGGTGACTTCGTTCCCCCTTGCTTGTTGATGTAATACATTGACACCACATTGTCCGTGCATATGCGGACCACCTTGTTGGCAATGAGCGGTCTGAACGCCTTGAGCGCCAGAAAGATTGCCAGAAGCTCCAAATGATTTATGTGCAGGAGCTTGTCCTGAGGCAACCAGAGGTCCGAGATCTGAAGATCTAACGTTGCACCCCAACCCAGAAGGGAGGAGTCCGTCGTGATCGTCACCGTGGGGGCTGGGTCCTGAAACCCCACACCCACCGACAGGTTGCTGAGAGATGACCACCAGTCCAGGTCCACTCTCAAGGAATCCGGAATCATTATCCGCTTGGAATCCGGGTCCACAGCCTGACGCCAGGAACTCTGAAGAGCCATCTGGGTCCGTCTCATGAGACGAGCAAGAGGAAGAGCCAGCACGCACAAGGCCATGAGGCCCAGAAGTCTCTGGAACCACCAGGCCGACATGCTCTCCGACTGTGCAAATATCCGACACGTGGCTAACCGATCCATCATTCTGTCCCCGGTCAGGTACGCTCTGTAATCGATTGTTCCAGCGAAAACCCAGGAAAATCAGGTCCTGCGAGACCGTCATGGAAGATTTCCGCCAGTTCACCTAAAGCCCAAGATGGTACAGGAGCTGAAGGAGAGACTGGAGATTGCCCGCTGCTGTTAGCGGACAAGGGCTGCGTAAGAGCCAGTCGTCCAAATAAGGATACACATGGATACCCTGAAGACGAAGATAGGCCGCAATCACCGACATCATCTTCGTAAAGACACGCAGCGCCGAGCTGAGGCCCAAAGGAAGCACTCGAAACTGGAAGTGCTCCTCTCCTAAAGGGAAGCGGAGATATCTCCTGTGTGGGTTCCAAATCAGGATATGCATGTACGCGTCCTGAAGATCCACAACGCTGAGCCAGACGCCCGTCTGCAAGGAGGAGCGTATCTGGCTGGGCGTAATCCTCTTGAATTTCACTTGGGGTAGGAAAAGATTGAACTGGGAAAGGTCTAGGATGGTGCGCAGGCCAGCCTGGTTGGGTTTGGGCACCGTAAACAGCCGGGAGTAGAAGCCCTGCCCTCGCTCCCAGAGGGGAACGGGTTCCACAGCTCTGAGGTCCAGAAGTTTCTGAACCTCGGCTTTGAGGGAGGGCGAGCCCAACAGCTGACCAGGAGGGTTTTGGGGTGGGATAGGGGGTAGAGGTAAGCGGAAGCCCGCTCGAGCGACTGACAAGACCCATCTGTCTTCTGTGATGGTCTGCCATGCCTCCCAATGAGACGCAATGCGTCCTCCCACCGGGGTCTCGTGCGAGCGTGGAAAACCCTCATTTAGTAGGTTTATCGGTGGCAGTGCCACCTGAACCTGAGGAGGAGGCTGAAGAGCGGCAGAAAAACCGCGTCCGTTGTAACCTACGGTGGTTATTCCCCACAGGGGTATCCACTCTGTGATTTGCGGTCGAGGAAGCCCCTAAAGCCAGAGGGGGGTCGACTTTGTGACAACAGTCTCTGGGTTTTGAAAGAAGCCTTAACCAGGACAGACAATGACTTAGCTGTCTGAGTGCTATCCTTCGTCTTGGTGAGCACTACATCCGTTGTAGAATGAAAGAGCTCCTTACCATTGAACGGAAGGTCTAACACCTTGCCCTGCACTTCTTCTTTCGAAAATGTAGTGGCATGCAGCCACGCCTGCCGTGAGGTATCAACCCCCAGCATAAGGCCCCAAGCCGAAGTGTGTACGTGATGAGCTGCAGCCTCTGGGAGATCCTGGGCCAAGACCCTGGCATCGGATAGGCCACCCTTGAAGTCTTCCAACTTCTCGACTGGGATGTGCTCCAACTCCGACAGACCTTTCCACATCCGCATATTAGCCCCCGCTAATATCAACTCAGCATTGGCCTGCCTGAGCTGCAAAGCCGAGTTGGCAAAGATTTTCCTCCCTAGGGAGTCAAGGAGCTTGTCCTCTTTACACCAGGACCTGAGTAGCTGTCGTGGAAGAGGATGCTGCAGGTCTGGATTGCAGTGGCCGCAGCCACCACTGTGGAGGAGGGTGGCAGACAAGACGACAGGGCCACCTCTTCCGAAGAATGTAGCCTGTAGCTCGCGTCAATCTTATTGAAAAAAAGTCCCGAGTGTGGCTTTTCTCAGACTCTTCGGACCTCGGCCAGAACATCCTTCTGCAGGAACAGGCCGGTACGCTCCAAGGGAGACTGGGTGAACGCCCCAGGAAGCACGCCCTCCTGCGGAGCGGGTGCCTCAGGCAATGGAACATCTAAGAAACTCATCATGTCCAGTACCCAGTCATGAAAGGCTCTGATAGAGCGGGGAAGGTCCTCGTTGTCCTGATCGCCTTGAGGGTCATCTGACCGGTCAGGATCCTGCTGAGTCGTGTCAGGTAATGCCTTGTCCACTGGGGGCAATGGAGGCCACGGGCAAGGGAGGCCCCGGCGGAACCACCGGAGGAACGGGTGGAGCCGAAGGCGTAGGTGGACATATCTCTGTGAAAAGCCCTTTGAAATATTCTCTCATGGGGTCGGTGCGCACGAGCGCTTGAAATTTATTGAAAAAGGCGTCCTCCGGAGACTGTTTCGGAACCTGAGGAGGCCTCTCATGAGGTGGACAAATCCAAGGAAATAGCGGGGAAGGGTGCCACACCGGCCCCTCCACCAACGTATCCACATAAATCAAAGGTGCCGCCCCTGCAGGCAACGAAACATTGTGCGGAAGAGGCATCCGGGCGTTACAATCATAAACCGGCCGGTAAGGATGCGCACAAGGGACCAAGCCCTACACCAGAGGCCGATGGCGTCGTTGTAGGGGTAGTACCTAAAATGGCCGCCGCGGTCGTGGCGGGAACGGGCGCCATTTTGTCATCGGAGGGGAACTGCGGCACGTGAGGTAGTGAGGCAGGGTCCCCGTCGATGGATCAGGGGTCTTAATCTTAGCCTTAACATAAGGAACCTCGGCAGAACCGGTACTATGAGGCCTGGAATGTTTTTGTGACATACCAACCGCCAATTGAGCCTTCGAAGGAAGGACCTCGGCACTGCCGGTAAAAGAAGATCTTTGCTTCTTTGCTCTCCCTCAACGGGTCTGGTGTCACCACAAGAGCGGGAACGGTGAGCAACAGCTTTCACCGACAAAGCCTTGACCGGCCTCTCGGAACTGTTGGTAGTTTTAGCCTCTGAACGAGGGACCTCAGACCCAGGCCCGGTAAAAGACTTATCTGCGCGGGCCTCGAACATCCGTTCGGTAACCACAAGCCCAGCCAAGGCCTCGGGGCGAACCCCGGTCTTATCTTTGAGGGAAGCCGACGGAGAGGCCTCAGAGCGAGCTCCGGTACCCCACGACTCATTAGAACTGGGTCTACAAACAGCCACCACAGGAGGGGCCTCGGAGCGTACTCCGGTATTCACAGGCCCCTTACGGAGACCCTCGGAGAAAACTCCGGTAGAATTATTAGGCCCGAAGGGCACCTCAGGGCAAACCCCGGTGACAGAGCGATCAACGCCCCTCCCGGCCCGAGAGGAACCCGGAAAGGTATCCCCCGGCCGGGGTGCTCTGAAAAGTAAAGCACTTACCGGGCGTTTCTTCTTCTCGTCGATGAACGCCTGAAAATGTGGAGGAGTTCGTCGGAACAACACCTCCCACCGCTCCAACCGACGTTGAAGCGCCCGGACCGAAAGGGAGTCGCAGTAAAAACAGAAGTCCCAGCGGTGATCCGGACCCAAACACTCTAAACAAAGAGGATGGGGATCCGCCCTCGCGAAGCGACGGTGAAACGATGAACAATCAGGAAAGTCTAGTTTGAACGACATAGACAGACCAGTAAACGATCGCTAGCGAGAGCCAGAGAGGAAAAAAAGGAAGAAAAACTTCCGAGGATGCAAGTGCGTCCGGCCCCGATCGAGCGGAGAAAAGGACTGATGCACAGGGCGGAGCCAAGATGGGCGGGGTTACGGCCGCGTGCCGGGTCCCGTGCAAGAAAGAGAGGAAGGACACATTTTTTGAAAAAATTTGGATGCTTTTTACAAAGTGCTCCAGTCCCGTCCCACAGGACGGAGAGATGTCCCATAAGTATGGAGGAAAGGGGACGGGACGTAGGAGTAAATAGCTTAACCCATTTGATAAACCCTCGCCCATACCGAATTTAACCAGGATCCTATGCAGCCATTCCCATTTTACTGAGTCGAAGGCTTTCATTGCGTCTAGTGAGGCCATCGCACAGTTGTGTCGGTAGAGCTTTGTGTTATCAATCACATGATGTAGGCGTCTTAAATTCCAGGCAATGTTCCTTCCTGGAACATACCTCGTCTGGTCTGGGTGTACCAGCTTCCCGATTTTGGTCTGCACTCTTTGCTAGCATCGCCGCTAGTATCTTGCTGTTTTGGTTTGATAGATGGGCCTATATATGCCACATTCTGTCTTGGGCTTATAGGGCTGGGATAAGTATGGCTTCTCTTAAGACTATTTGGCATTGTTTGTTCTTCATCTGCTTCATTGAACATTTGCACCATTGTTGGTTTAAGGTCTTCAGCGTACGCTTTATAAAACTCGGTAATCCAGCTGTCTTCCCGGTGGGGAGTGCCCTGATTGTGGCCCTTAACTCCTTCTGTTATGGGGCCCCCTATACTTTCTGCTTAGTCTTCATTTAGGCTTGTTAGCAAAATTAATTCTAAAGCCTCACTTAATTCTGGATGTTGTGTTCCTGTTTCTGTGTGTAGGTCTGTATAATATTCTTAATGTTGTATTCACTTCAGCCTGAGTTACAGATGTGGCCTTGTTTATCTTTAATAGTACGTTAATGTCTCGGACCTTGTCACCTTTTATATAGCCATGCAGAGAGTCTTCCGGGCTTGTCTCCCTCTGCGTGCTGCCTTTCCACGTATCGTGTATAATTTAGTTTCCCTAGTCTATTCCAGCACTGCATGCACTCATATCTTAGTTCTATTTCATTGTCCCGATCTGTTCTCTTGGTGCTATATCGTTTTTTCCATTACCTCTAGTTCTTCCTTAGCAAGTGTTCTGGTTAGCTCAGCCTGCATACCCCCCCTGCCATAGTTGGTGTGCCCGCAGACTTTACACTACCCGTGTTCAGGGTGACATATTGGCTAATGCATTTTTAAATTTGTGTTTTTAAAAGCAACATCTCTAAGGGCTTCACTTCTTATTTCCAAGTTGGGACTGGTGGTCCGGGTTGTGTAATCTGCCATTCAAGAGTCGATGGATTATGGTCTGATAATACCCACCCTTTATATGTAGCTTCTGTAAATTCCCCTAATGTTTCCACTCCAGCCAAAAAATAGTTGATTCTAGTATATACATCATGCGGTGCCGAGAAATGTTTATTGATTTGTATGGTGCACCAAAGGTAACCGGGCGCTACAGAGAACTGAATACATGGATACTTAAGCTTAGTTACAAAGAAAGGCACAGGGTACATGAAGAAGAAGAAAACGTTCGCAATAAATAATAGAGCAAATCTGGTGAGGCAATATACATAAGTTCATTCATACAATCATAGAGGTTCAGGGCCTAAAGGTAGGTCGCAGTTAATCTTAGGAATCATTGGAATGTAGCCATTTGAGAATATTACGTCTGAAGCTGTAATGGGATTGGTCTAATCTGATGTCAAGTGGGAGATGTCACCAATTTTTCTCTGTTGAACCAGGCTTGTTTCTTCCGGGCTATCAAAGAACCGCGATCGACCATTGTGCAGTATCTTGAGTCTTGCCAAATCAATAAGCATATACTCTTTGGTGGGGCCGAACTGAAGCCTGCATTTTTGCACCTGAAAAGTATAGTCCGGATAAACGGCTAATTTCGATGAGGCTTTCTGTATGCTCCTTCAATTTTGGTCCACTGTCTGCCTGTGCAATGAACCTACTTCAGCAATATTTTAGTTATTTCTTTATTTTTTTGCTCCTGCTGTCCCTTTCTCCTTCTGAAGGCAGAGGATGTTTATCCCTCACAAGGGCCGGGGAGCATGATCAGTGTTGCCTGGAAATAGGAGGAGAGTGTTTCCCATTTAGTGTAGCCTTGCGGGCTGTCCTCAATCTCTCATGTATCTCTTCTTCCCCTATTGTTGCTTTTCACTACTCCTTTTTAGCCCATGTCAGTCGTGTGGCCTTCCAGCAGAGCCAATGTGTGGCTTGTATATGCTGCGCCTGCTGCGCTACCGTATCGCCCCGTTCTCAATGCAGGCGTTCAGCTGCGCCGCTGTGCAGCTTACTTCCTCGCTGCTTCCCTGCTGTTTAAAACTTCCATACGTCTGCACTCTTGCAGCCCGCCGTCTGAGCCAGTCTGCAGCACACACTGCAGCGTGCCGTCTCTGCCCTGCTCCACGTCTTCCTGTCAGCGCCACCGGGTCCTTTTCGGCAACGCCCTCTTCTTGTAGTCCTTCTGCAGCGTTCATCCTCTACTTCTTACCAGCATCTCCTGTGACATTGCTACATGCGTCGGTACTCTGCGTGATTTCCTACTCCTCCAGCACTGCATGTAGTGCTGCAGCATCTCCTCTAGTACGCCCTTTGACTAGCCGCCATTTTCTATGCACTGCGCCTGCCAGCCCAGCCTTGTTGCGGTTCTTGGCAGGCAATTTGAGCCACTCTGTTCAAACACCCTGTGTCCAACAATCTGCGACTTTGCATTTCTCATGCTAGGTGGTAAAGAAATTAAACGTGAACACTTTATTCTTTGGATTTTTATCAAATTGAGCAGGGGCTCACTTCAGGCCGAGTTTACTGCAAGCCTGCTGGCCACGCCCCCATGCTAGGAAAATAAATATGCACAGTGCTTGTTTGCTCCATGAGCATCAACTCTGCAGAACCTGAATGGAAAGATGCCGTTCCTTTTATAGGTGTGCCGTTTCTTCTTTTGAAAGGCTTCAGAGAAATGCATTTTGTTTCAGAGGCTTGTCTCCATGGCTTGCAATGATCTACATCCATGTAGATAAAAATCAAAGGAAGCGTTCTGGTTTCTGTCAAGTAACTTGACCTTTGCGCTGCCCTCTGCTGTAAATTGTGTGTAAACGTACACCGGAAAACAGTAAAGCTATATTTACAAGATTTACATGTGTAAAAAGGCCTGGTATGCACCTTATCTGGAGGCCTGGGTGCTGCCTCCTCTGTCGCATTATAGCTATGCCTAGCTTGATCCTGGAAGAGCATAAATCAACTTTGTGAGGCTCTTAAGTGATGTGTACGACTACACTTAGTGACTAGCTTCCAAGAACCCAGTACAGTTAACTGTGCTGTGAGGCGTCGACCAGTAACACCCATGGCCCCTCAAGGTAACGGCTCTCATCATGCATCTGTCGGTCACATCCTCAAGAAGAGTTACTGGTACCGCTCAGTTAATGTTCGTAGCTGATAGGGGGCCATAAGGAGTACTTTACAAACACATGCCTTGCAAATTAAAGATTTCACTAGACCTACAGGTCAAGCTGCTTTACCTACTTGCTCCAAAAAATACTCTTGCCGCTTCATGATACAAAAAAGGCACATTACTTTGTTGTTAAATGGTGCATGTCGCCACCAATACATTTCATATTTGGTGCAATGCTTCTACCAATATACCAGCCAAGGACGGTGATACTTGATACTCTACGTCCCGTCCCTTTTCCTCCATACTTGTGGGACATTCTGTCCTTCGGGTCGGGACCAGAGCACTTTTGTAAAAAAATCAAGAAAAAAAAGCATCAAAACCTTTTTTTGGCCTTTATTTTTTACGTAGGGCTCCGCCCCACACATCACCCATCAGTCCTTTTCTCAGCGCGGTGGGGACTGGACGCACTTGAAGTTTTTGTTTTTACTCCTGTTGTCCTTCCTTCTTGATCCGGTTCCACGGTCGTCTAGTCCTCCATTTATGCCGGAGCGTATGGGAATCGTGTCCTGTTCTTCATGCAAACGTCTTTCACAGGGGCGGATTCTCATCCTGTTTGTCTGGAGTGTCTACGCTTGGAACATCGCTGGGACTCGTGACTTTATTGCGACTCCCTGTCCGTCCGGGCACGCCAGTGGCTTCTTCGGAGAGAGGTGGTATTCCAAAGCGTTCCGCATTTACAGCTCTTGCTCGACGAGAAGAAAGCCTGGTAAATTCTTTACTTTTTAGGGCACCCCGGCGTGGGGACACTGAGCTCATCCTGGCAGCAGCCAATCTTAGGCTGTGGAAGGAGCTAGCTGATTTCGAGGAGTGTATCCCAGGGGACAGGCTAAACGAGTACATGGCCGGTTTGTCGGACGCCAAGCTGTTGGCATAGAATCTAAAGGAATCTGTGGCACACCACGTAGATACCTCAGCTCGAGGCATTATGGTCGGGGTTGTCATCTCACGCCAAGCGTGGCTCCATGCGACAAAGTTTTCAAAAGAAGTGCTGGACAAAGTTATAGACCTTCCTTTTGATGGCAAGGAGTTGTTCATTCCTCCACAGATGAGCAAGTCGCAAAGACGAAGGCGAGTACTCAGACCGCCAAGTCTTTATCAGTCCTGGCGAAAGCTCCAGCTAAGGCACCACACAGAGGTCAGGGTCCCAAACTCTGTCCTTCTCTGGGGTTAGGGGGTTTCAGAATCGCTGGGTGCGCCTGTCTGAAGCCCCGGTTGGCGGGCCCTGCCGTAAGCAACGGCACCAAGGGGGCTGGTTTTTCTCTTGGCCATCAGCCACCTCTCTGGGGCAGGGTGTCTCCCTGCTGACAAATCGGCCAAATTATATTTGTTGGTTGCGCGAGACACTGGGAGGACGAGTCTCGTCTAGAAGCGTGGCAGACCATCACCGAAGACTGGTGGGTTTTGTCCATAGCTCAGGCGGTCTTCCACTTGCCCCCCCCTCCCACCGCACCCTTCTGTCCTCGCTTCCTGCAGACTGGGTAGCCCTCCCTGAGAGCTGAGGTACAGAAACTTCTAGACCTCAGAGCGGCGGAGCCTGTTACCCCTCAGGGAGCAAGGGGAGGGCTTATACTCCCATCTGTTCACTGCTCAACGTGCACTATCCTTGATCTTTCCCAGTTCAATCTTTCTCTTCCCCAAGAGAAATTAAAGAGGATCACGCCTTGCCAAATGAAGTCCTGTCTTTAGAAGAGCGACTGGCTCAGCGTAGTGGACCTTCAGGAAGCATACATGCACATTCTGATATGGAGCCCGCATTCAGAAGATCTGCGGTTCTCCCCGGGAGAACACCACTTCTGTGTGCTCGGGCAATTCTCTTCTGAACACGAGCACCAACAGCAACCCCAGACACGTGTTTCGGCCTGGTTGGGCCTAGTCGGTGAGGTGGAGCTGTGCCTCTCAAGAACAGTGAACAAGGGTTCCACGTCTGGATTACCCTAATAACTTGGGGTGAAGAAAGTTACTTAATATGCACAAACAAGTGGTTATGCCCCTTGCTCATTGTTCTTGGAGGCACAGCTCCACCTCACTGACAAGTCCGACCAGGCCGAAACGTGTCTGGGGTTGCTGTTGGTGCTCTTGTTCAGAAGAGAATTGCCAGGCATTTCGGTGCTGGACTGCCCTTGGGCAGGACAAAGACTGATAGTAGTGGACATTTCTCTTCTGTGAAAGGATGGTGAGCTAAAGACTCTGGGTGAGACTCTAACCCGGGATATATGCCGGTAGTAGAGAAACTCGCAGAATTCCCCCCCCCCCCCCCTTGTTTTTGCATAAACCTTTCTACCGATCTGAAATTCCTTCATTGGAAAGTCGCTTTTCCGATCGCAGTAACATTGGCGAGGTGAGTACTTGAGCTTTGGGCTCTTTTTGTGGAGCATCCGTTCCTCATTTTCCCCAAGGACAAGGTTGTGCTTCACACTCCTCCTTCCTTCCTGCCCAAGGTGGTTACTGATTTTCATTTGCATCAATCGATCTCCTTATCTTTTTTTTTTTTCCCTAACTCGGCATCTGATGCCGACAGAGTTTTACACAACTTGGATGTCAGGCAAGCCCTGAAGTTTTACCTCGATTGAACTCAGAGGCTCGTCACAACTCTGTCACTTTCGGAGGCGCAAAGACGAAACCGGCTTCCAAAGCAACTATCTCCCGATGGATATAGCATTCAAGGCCTTCAACCTCCGAAAGACATCCATGCTCATATTGTATGTGGCAAAGGGGCTGCTGTTGCCTTCTAAAAGTATGTCCCTAGGGAAACCATCGCCAAGGCGGCTACGTGGGCTTCCTCATCAGATTTTTGTAAGCGTTACTGCTTGGACCTGAGCTCCAGGGCCGATACCCAATTCGGCCAGGCTGTTTAAGAACCTATTCCAGTGAAGGGGGTTTTTCCATCCACCTGTGTTGCCTGTGAGGTGTGCTTGGGAATCTCCCACAAGGGGACGGGATGTAGGAGTATAACAGTTACTCATCGTAGTGACTACCATAGTCCCCTTTCCTCCATGCACCTGCCTGCCGTCGCCTCTAAAAAGTAACCTCTATTATTGCTTACCTGGTCTCAGACCTGGCGATAGGAAAGGACTGAAGGGCGATACGCGGGCGGCGCTCAGGAGGGCGTGGTCATGGCCATGTGCAATGCCACGTGTTAAAAAAAAAAAAAAAAAACAGGACAAAACAAGTTTGGATGCTTTTGTACAAAAGTGCTTGAAGTATGTGGGAAAGGGGACTATGGACTAGCAATAAGGTAGTCACTACAGTGAGTAACTTTATATGCGATTTACTGCAAATAACCTTTTCCAGTAAATGGCAAATTGAAATTTCTTACATCCCTGTACTTACCATGAAGGGTGCGGACCATGCAAATGGTCCTAGCCCTTCATTAAATCTACTCGACCATGCGAGTGGTCGAGGAGATTTTGCCAATTCTGAAACCTGATTGTCCAGTCCTCCTGACGGTGATGGCCATGGTAGCACCCAATCCCCCCCACTGCCCAGAAAAATCTTGAATTTGAGCGCTTTAGGGGGCGTCCCTCCCCCGCTCCAAAATGGACAACCTTCTCTGAAGTGACGGTCATGTGAGTTTGGGATTACATGTTTGGTGCCTCTTGGGTCGAACGTAAAAAATAACACACTGTATTTAAAGCACAAGCACACTTCTACCCCGATCTGCTTTCCTGCTCTGTGACGTTGACTCTGCTACTGGACTCTGGTGCCGAGCACTGCCGGCCTGCAGCTTGCTGTGCCTTTCTCAGGTCATTATTATGCATGTCAAGAAATGAAAGCAGGGGACCTATTACTTCTTGACTATACTTCTTGACTATACAGTTCAGGTTTTGATGGCTGCCGTGGTGACATGGCTGATCCTTGTTTTTCTGATAGTGCGTGCAACGGATATGGAGAGGACAAGTTTGATGTTGATTGCTCAATAATACTGCAGGTACTTGAACATCCAATGTAAAATTAGAAATGGGTATATGTAAGGTTACCCTATACCCTCTGTGAGCTTTTTGAGTAGACCCTACTTGGCCAAGGAAATGCCAGTGTGTAGTTGGTGCATAGATGCATACCCAGTTGAGAACGTAGACCACTTAATTGTTCTAGTTATTAACAGCACAGTAGGTGTAATAATCCTGGTTCCCACTTCTTGTGCACCGAAGAACCTAATTTGCAAGTTATGTTTTCTGATGGTATTGTTTGCCTTGCTGGCAAAGTACTTACCACCAAAATTTTTAACTGAAAATGCTAGTTAAACTTGGAGCAATCCTTGTCAAGTTTTAATCTGTCCTGATGTGTACAGTGCGTTTTAGTGCACAAGTTTCAATTATGATTTTCCAACTTCAATGTTATTTCCATCCCATGTTTAGTTTACTTCAGTGCCAGCTGGGATCTTCCTTAGCCTCCTCAGTGTGTGCCTGTACCTTGGCCTAGGGAGCCCTCTGTTTGTCTGTACATGAGCAAGTGTACTTAATTTCAAGGTTTTTTTCCTCTGTACTTGCCAGAGGTGGAGATCTGCAAACGGAGCGAGTATCTCTTCTCATTGACGTAATGACCCAGTGAGGAGCATTGTTTGGGCAAGCAAAGAAATCTAGTGCTTAGGTTATAGCGCCTAGTGAGGAATGTTGACGTTTTGTGTAAATGCCATTGCACCATATAATGCATGTTCTGTGATATTTCTTATTTACTCCTATGTCCCATCCCCTTTCCTCCATACTTGTGGGACATTCTGCCCTTCGGGACGGGACTGGAGCACTTTTATCAAAGCATCAATCAACATTTAAATTTTTGTCCTTCATTTATTTTTCTGCAGGGTACTGCACGTGGCCGTAACCCCGCACTCCTGAGCACCGCCCCGCGCATCGGCGTTCAGTTCTTTTCTACGCGCGGTCGGGGCTGGACGCACTGGCATAACTGGGACTTTTAATTTTTATTTCCTTTGTCCTTCCTTCTCCGGTTCCTCGGTCATCTAATCATCTATGCCAGAGCGTCTGGGATTCGGGTCCTGTTTTTCATGCAAACGTTTCGTGAGGGTGAATCGTACTCTTTGTGGAGTGTCTAGGCCTGGAGCATCGCTGAGATTCATGCTTCTACTGCGACTCCCTCTTCGTCCGGGCACTCCGCCTTCTTGCGGTGATAGGAAGTGTTTCAGCGTGTTCCTCCACCCCATTTCCAGCTTTTCATAAGATACGCCCGGTAAGTTCTTTCATTTTCAGCGCACCCCAGCCAGGGGTCTCCTTCCCGGGGTCTTCTAGGTCCTGGAGGGGCTCGTGTAGCTCTGTCACCAGGGGTTCCCCATGTGCCTAATGGGCGTACCGGAGTGTTCTCCGAGGGTTCCTGTGGCGGACTGCCAGTACCAGACATTGTTCCGAGGTTCACCATTTGGGTGCTAAGGTTAAGCCCAGCTCGTCCCTGGCTCTGGATACCAGGGTTTGCCCTGAGTTCTCCTCTTATGGCTCTTTCTGTACCGAGTCACGGCTCGAGGCCCCTCTTGAGGGAGCTTTATGTATCGAGTTAAAACCTGAGGTTCCTCTTGTTGAGGCTAAGTTCTGCACCGACAGATCCGAGAGACCCTCTTTAAAGGTCTTGTCAATGAGGTATATTCCTCAACCATCCCACACTCGGGGTCGTGGTGGTACTGCTTCTGACGAGGGGGCAAAGAGGGCGGTCACGGACCATTATTCCTCTACTACCGGCTCTGCCGAGGATCCTTGCAAGGCTAAAGTGTTACTTAAGTCCCCCGACTCTCCTGAGGAGACAATTGCCTCACCTCCACATGTGACGCAGTTCTCTTCAGGTGTGGACAAAATGGCGGCCCAACCTCTGTGATCCATGGCGGCTATTTTGCATACCTCCCTTACACCTAATTTCACAATGACTGGTGCTAGGAGTATTCCTTTTGGGCTCAGCTGCCCTTTTCAAGCCACATGGATAACAAAAACCTGTTCCGCCCTTCATTCGACGGTCATGCTCGGACACTGCTGCTCCTTACAGTCTCGCTCCCTCCTGCTTCCGCTCCACTGATCTATGTGGACCCGGCCGGTGGTGGACCCTCCTGGCAACCATCCTTTCTGTGTTCGTGGGTTATGCCCCTCACTAGCGGTCTCTGCCTGTACCTACGCCAAGGCCTTCGGCTGAGGATGAGATCTTTGGAAAATGTCAGCTGCTTATGCACTCTGACCCTATGAAGGCATATTTCAAACATCTTTTCAGGGAAATGTACCCTGAACCTCCTGTCCCACCTTCTGCCCAGGCTGTTCCTATGCAGGTCCCGGTGTTGCCACTTCCTCCACTGCTTCCTTCTGGACCTCCTCCATCTCTCCCTCTGCCCCCATTGTCTCCTATAGAGAAGACTCCGGCAGACCGGGACAATACTTTAAAACCTGAGACGGTATGTGTGGTGGACCAGTCTTCTGTTCCCGCCTCGTCGGATGAGCCTCAAGCGTATCAGGATGGTGATGAGCAGCCGCGCTTGGTGAGAGCATTCCATGACCGGGTCCTGAATCTGATGGCCCTCCTTGATATTTCAGTACCTGAGGCCCCCACTCCTCAGAAGGGGGTGCTTTTTGGAGCCTTTACCCAGTCGCCCCAGGAGCGCACCGGCCTGTTCTTCCAGAAGGACATCTTGGCTGATGCCCATAAGGTCTGGGATAAATAAACCCCATACTGGGCTACACCTCAACAAGAGGATTGAAGCTCGATGCAAGCTTCACGCCTCTGAGGAGGTAGCATTATCAGCTTGTCGTCTCCCTTCCTCAACGGTGGTGGCAGCAGCCACCCTCCGCTCCAAGCCAGCATCTGCATCTTCCACGGCAGCCGCCCAAATTTTTCCCAAGGAGAAGCTCCTGGACGCCTTGGGCAAGAAGTCTTTGCCAATTCAGCGCTGCAACTTCGTCAAGCTAACACACAGCTCATCCTGGCAGCAGCCAATCTGAGGCCGTCTAAAGAGTTAGCCGATTTCCAGGAGTGTATTCCTGCGGATAGGCTAGAGGACTTTAAAGCCAGTTTGTCGGACGCCAGTGTTGGCACAGGGTCTACTTGAAGCTGCGGCACACCATGTAGATACCTCAGCTCGAGGCCTTATGGTCGGGGTTGACCCCTCCGCCAGGCATGACTCCACGTGGCGGAAGTTCTCAAAGGAAGTGTAATGGACCTTCCTTTTGGTGGCAAGGAATTGTTTCATTCTTCTACAGATGAGGAACTTGCAAAGACCAAAGCGAGTACCCAAACCGCCAAATCTTTATCGGTCCTGTCAAAAGCTCCAGCTAAGGCCCCTTATACACAGAGGTCGGGGTCCTAGACTCGGTCCTTCTCTGGATTCAGGGGGTTTCAGGATTGCTGTGCCTGCCGTCTTTTTGGCGGGCTGCGCCGAAAGCAGCAGCAGCAAGTTGGTTGTTTTCTCTCTCGGCCAACAGCCTCCTCTCCAGGGACAGGTGGTCTTCCTGCCTACAAATCATTGAAATTATATTTTTGTCAGTCACATGAGACTCTGGTGGGAGGACGCATCTGACCTGGAGGCGTGGCAGACCATCACCAAGACCCGTGGGTTTCGTCCATCGCTTGGGGTGGGCTTTCGTTTGCCCCTCCCTTGCAACAGATCGGGACACTGTCCCTCAGAGATGAGGTACAGAAACTTCTACATCTCAGAGCGGTGGAGCCTGTTCCCCCTTGGGGAGCAAGGGGAGGGCTTGTACTCCTGTCTGTTTAGTGCCCAAACCCAACCAGGCTGGCCTGGGCACTATCGTCGATCTTTCCCAGTTCAACCTTTCTCTTCCCCAAGAGAAATTCAAGATGATCACGCCTTGCCAAATAAAGTCCTCTCTTTAGAAGAGCGACTGGCTCGGTTTAGTGGACCTTCAGGAAGCATTCATGCACATTCTGATATGGAGCCTGCACCGGAAGTATCTGTGGTTCTCCCTGGGAGGGGAACATTTCCAGTTCCCTGTGCTCCCTTTTGGTCTCGGCTCGGCGCAGCGTGTCTTTACGAAGATGTCGGTTATCGCAGCTTTTCCTCCAGTTGCAGGGCGTTCATGTATACCCCTATTTGGACGATTGGCTCCTGCACAGTTCTTGCCCACAGATGGCCTTGATCAATCTCCAGTGCCTCCTCCAGCTCCTGTTCCACCTTGGGCTGTCGGTGAACTGGCAGAAATCTTCCATGACGGTCTCTGAAGACCTGATTTTCCTGGGTTTCCGTTGGAATACGATCAGCACCAAAGTGTGCCTAACAGCGGACAGAATTGCGTACCTATCAGCAACGTGTCGGCTCTTCCTCCAGTCTTAGCAAATGACGGCTTGGTGGTTCGAGAGACTTGCTTGCGTGCTGACCATTCCTCTTGCACGTCTGAAGATGAGGCGTACTCAGCTGGCTCTATGGAGCTCTTGGTCTCAGGCTTCGGACCTGGATTCCAAGATGATCCCATTTCCGGTCTGCATGATGACGGATCTACAATGGTTGTCTTCGACCGGCGAGCTTTCAGTGGGGGCTACCTTCCAGGAGCCCTGCCCACAAGTGACGGTTACCACAGATGTCTCCCTTCTTGGGTGGGAGGTGACGCTGTGTCACCTTGAAGTATTTGACCTTTGGACACCCCAGGACAGGCAGTTTCATATCCATTATCTCGAACTCCTGGCTATTTTTCTAGCGTCACAGCTTTTCAACCGTCCATCACGAACAAGGTAGTCCGTATTCGCACGGACAATTCTGTGGCAATGTTTTACATCAACAAGCAGAGGGGCACCAAGTCGCCCCTCCTTGTGGACCTAGCCATTCCGATTTGGGAATGGGCCATCCAGCGCAACCTTTGGCTCCTGGCTGTACACATTCCGGGTCACATCAATGTAACTGCAGACTTACTCAGCCGGCAGCCAGTTGCGAGTTGAAATTGAACACTGATGTTCTCTCCACCATTTTTCGCCAATGGGGCACTCCAGAAGTGGACCTCTTTGCAACTTGCGCAAACCGGAAACTACCTCTGTATGCATCCAGAGACTGTCTTGGTGTGTCCTCCCTGGGAGACGCTCTTGTGATTCCATGGCATAAGATGAAGGCTAATGCTTTTCCACCACTGCCTCTGATTCATTGGTCATTCTGCAAGCTCAGGAATGCATCGAATTGCACCCTCCTCCTCATAGCTCCTTGTTGGCCAGACAGATTCTGGTTTTTGGAACTTCAGCATCTGTCGATTCTTCCTCTGATCATATTACTGTTGATTTCCCGACCTGCTTCACCAGTGCGATCACCAGATGTGGCACACCTCCCCACAATCGTTCTGCTTGGTGGCCTTGTGCCTGAATTTAGATCTCTAGCACAGTTTAATTTTTCTGAGGACAATATGCAGATTATCCAAGCGGCCAGAAAACTTTCTAGGAGGGCTCAATATAGGAGCAAATGGCTCCGTTTTTGCCACTAGTGCTTAGCTAAACAGCTTGACCCTAGGCCCGCTACGGTTGACACTGTTCTTTCATTTGTGTCTCACCTCGCAGCTTCAGGCATTCATGTCTTGTCTTGCAGGACCTTCTTATCTGCCATTGCAGCCTACCTGTCCACTGACAGCTGTTCCTTTTCTTTGACGAATCCAGTAATTAAAAGGCATTTTGTGGGTCTTCTGCATCTTTTCCTGATGGTGTGCCAAGTGGGAATGTGGTACTCGCCACGTTATGCCATAAACCATTTGAACCTGGCCACTAACGATCTCAAATACCTTTCGTGGAAGGTCGCCTTTCTGATGGCAGGGACATCGGGAAGGCGAGTAAGCAATCTCCAGGCACTTTCTGTGGAACATCCGTTCCTCACCTTCCATAAGGATAAGGTTGTGCTCCGCACCCATCCTTCTTTCCTGTCTAAGGTGGTTACCGATTTGTGTGGTGTTTTTTCATTTGAACCAATCGATCTCATTACCTGTCTTTTTTTTCCTAACCCAGCATCAGACGCTGAAAGAGTCTTACACAACCTGGCTGCCAAGCGAGCCCTAAAGTTTTATCTCGATAGAACGAGTGAACTCGGGAGCTCCTCACAACTTTGTCACATTTAGGGACCCGAAAGGAAAACCGGCTTCCTTGGCAACTATATCCCGATGGATTGCCTCGTGCGTTTTGGAAGCCTATAACCATTGAAGCCCCTCAACCTCCGAAAGGCATTCCTGCTCTTCCTGTATGTGGCAAAGTGGCTGCTGTTGCCTTCCAAAAGTATGTTCCTTGGGAAACCATCGCCAAGGCGACTACGCGGGCCTCCCATCAGCTTTTTGTAAGCATTACTGCTGATGCCCAGTTTGGCCAGGCTGCTGTTAAGAACTTGTTCCAATAAAGTTTTGTATTTTTTCCCTTCTTAAATCCACCTGTGGTGTGTGCTTGGGAATCTCCGACAAGTATGTCGGAAAGGGGACGGGACGTACGAGAATAACAATTACTCACCGTAGTGACTACCTTACTCCTAGTCCATAGTGCCCTTTCCTCCGTATGCCCGCACGCTGTCCCCTCTAAATAGTCTCAGACCTGGCGATGGAAAAGGACTGTGGGGCGGGGCTCAGGAGGGCGGGGTTACGGCCACGTTCGATATCCTGCGTAAAAATAAAAGGACACAAATAAAAATATTGATGCTTTTTACAAAAGTGCTCCAGTCGCGTCCTGAAGGACGGAATGTCCTGTCCCACGAGTATGGAAGAAAGGGGACTATGGACTACAGCATGGGTGCACAACATATGGCCCGCGGGCCAGTTGCGGCCCCCCATGCTCCTTTGTCCGGCCCGCGAGGCACAAACACTTTCCTAATGGAGGGCGGCCCGCAAGCAGCATCGGCCGCCCTCCATTAGGAAAGTCTTTGTTGTCTTCCGGGCTGGACAAAACACTGGCCGTCATTGGCTCAGCACACACGCACCACGTCGCTCCTACGAGCCACGTAGTGCGTGTGTGCTCCACCAGTAGAGTGCCAGCACTACGGCTGGCGTGGTCCATAAGGCTTGATGCCGGAAGGCATTTCAGCCTTGATCCATGCCAGCCGTAGTACGATTCCAGCGACTTCCAGCTTACCTGCCTTCCAGCACGTCTCCGGTAAGTGGTCTGTTTGTGTTTGTGTGTCGGGTCTGTTTTGCTGTATGTTGAGATGCGGGGGGGGGGGGTGTCGGATGTGTATGAATGTTTTGGATTTGAATGTTTTTTGTGTGTATGTTGAGATGCGGGGTGGGGGGGTGTCGGATGTGTATGAATGTTTGTTTTGGAGTGTAAGTGCAGTGTATGTTGAGATGCAGGGTCTGTATGTGTGCATGCTTGCTAGTTTGTATGCTGATTTGGGGGGTGGGGGGTGCTGGTCTGTATGGGTGCATGTTTGAGAGTGTGCCGAGTTGGGGGGTGGGGGGGTTTGGGTCTGTATGGGTGCATGCTTGAGTGTGCTGATTTGGGGTGTGGGGGGTTCGGGTCTGTATGGGTGCTGGTTTGTGTGCTGATTTGGGGGGTTCGGAGTTGGGGGGGGGGGGGGTTCGGGTGTGTATGGGTGCATGTTTGTGTGTGTGCTGAGTTGGGGGGGTTTGGGTCTGCATGGGTGCATGCTTGAGTGTGCTGATTTGGGGTGGGGGGTTCGGGTCTGTATGTGTGCTTGGTTGAGGGGTGGGGGCCATGGGGCATAGTGTTTGGTTGAGAGCTGGGGGCCATGGGGCATAGTGTTTGGTTGAGGGGTGGGGGCCATTGGGCATAGTTTGTTTGGGGGTGAGGGTGCCATGGGGCATAGTGTTTGAGGGGTGAGGGTGCCATGGGGCATAGTGTTTGGTTGAGGGGTGGGGGTGCCATTGGGCATAGTGTTTGGTTGGGGTGAGGGGGCCATGAGGCATAGTGTTTGGTTGAGGGTGCCATGGGGGCATAGTGTTTGGTTGGGGGTGAGGGTGCCATGGGGCATAGTGTTTGGTTGGGGGTGAGGGCCATGGGGCATAGTGTTTGGTTGGGGGTGAGAGCCATGGGGCATAGTGTTTGGTTGGGGGGTTGAGGGAGCCATGGGGCATAGTGTTTTTGTGAGGGACCATGGGGCATAGTGTTTGGTTGGGGGTGGGAGCAATGGGGCATAGTGTTGCACTCCAAGAGTGAACCCAATAATAAAGCTAAAACAGGCACAGTTAGGAGATGTACATCCTTTTGCTTTTTGAGGAAACCTGACTCAACGAAGGCCATACTCCTCTTGGGCAACCCAAACAGCAAACTATAGCAGTCCAAAATAACGTAATGTCCAATCTAGGGTCAATAAAATATATATGTTAATTAAACAGACGAGATACATTAACTAAATAGAAATAAATTATAACAATGGAAAATGTGTAGTACAAAATGTAAGTTTGAAATGCAAATAAAAATCGTTACCCCTCAAAAACCTATTCTTTTTCCATGTGTTTAGTACAAATTGGGGGTTTAAAAAGCCTCCTGCCACGCCCTGCCTACCGCCCCACCCACATTTACTTTTCGGCCCACTATAGTCCTCATGTAAGGTACTTTCGGCCCTCTGTGAAAATCAGTTGTGTACCCCTGGACTAAAGTAAGATAGTCACTACAGTGAGTAACTTTGTTATAATATATGGTCCGTGCTTTCTGCGCCCTTTCCTGCTCGGTGGGGTCGCCCCATTGCTTCCACTGCTCAGCTTCTCGCTGCAACTAGCAGGGAGTGCAACATATGGCCCTCGTCCCCAGTCCACTCATTCTCCACATCCACGTAGGATTGCTACGTCTCCCCATATAGTTTAGCTATGCGGCCCATCATGCTGGTACTCTGCAATTGAACCTTTTCAAAAGAGATGAGGTCTTTGCGCAGATTTTGTAATCACCCTCCTGAGCTGTAAGTAAGGGAAGGCTGCGCTTCCAATGTGAAGCCATTCCTCCAGCTGGGCCAGGGACACAAACCTACCCCCCCCCCCCCCCCCCCCATCTTGCCAGCCCTTGAGAGACCTACTTCATACCAGGACTAAAAGCGTGGCAGATCATTGATCTGGTTTCCCAGGGGCGGTGCCCATATACAACTGAGGGGAGGGCCACGTTGGCAGCCATCGCGTGGCAAAACTTGCGCGCCATACTGACCAGAACACTGCTAAAATAGGAATGAGTCAACACCCTTTGGGGAATTTCTTGCTGTGGGAACCAGAACCACTTGCCCAATGTGACCCGGTGCAACAACCACATTGTCCATTTGGACCCATTGTTTCCCTGAACTAGTGTCTAGGTGGTCCAGTGATATATAATTTTTTTTTTTTATTTTATTGCGCCACCTTATAGTATGCTGTCAGATCCAGGAATTCCACTGCCCCCCGCCCTCCCATCTTGTGGTTGGACCAACGTTCTATAGGCCCCCCAGGGTCTTGCACCCGCCCACAAGAAACAAGAGCCCAGCCCCCTGGATATTTGCCAGAAAAGGGATTAGGGATTAGGAGCATCTGAAACAAAAGTAGTAGCTTTGGGAGGACAATCATCTTAACACCATTTGAACAGGCTGGCCATGAGATTCCGCCGTCCCAAGTGATGCAGATCCAGCTGTATCCTATCTCAGAATGGCAGAATGGGGGTGGGTTAGTTTTAGTCAAACAAATCTTTGGTATCTTCGTGATTTCAGTCCCCAAGTACCGAAACCCCTTTGGCTGCATCTTAAAACCTGTTCCCAGCACAACGTCCCAGTCTTCCGGGCTCCCAATACCCTGCCAAAAATGCCACTGATTTATTGCGATTCACAACAAAAATCAGACCATGCTGTACCGCTGAAGGTCCCGAAGGAGGGCGGGGACAGAGACCCTCGGTTTTGGAGGTTAGAGCATTGCGTCATCCGCAAATAGGCTCACTTGTACTCCTGCCCTCCCAGGTAGACCCCTATGATATCCTCATTCCCCCCAAGTCTATTGCCTGTGGCACCATCACCAGTGCATAGAGCAAGGGCGAGAGGGGGCAGCCCTGTCTGGTACCTCAGTACAATTGCAGTGGCTTCGACATCCCTTCATTCACCACCACTCTGGCCCGCGGGGGAAGAGTACAGTCTCGATTCATCCCATCCACCGGTAACCTCTACCAATTCTCCCCAAAACTCCCCTCAGGAATGACCAGTTGGCCAGTTCAAATGCCTTTTTGGCATGGAGGGAGAGAACCAAGGCCCCTGCTACGATTCACTTGTGAGACACTCAATATGTGGAGGGTCTTACTCGGGTTATCCAAGCCCTTCCTGTTTGAATAGATCTCGGTGTATCAGCCTAGGTAGATGCACCTCCAACCCTGACTCTAGTATCCTCACAACTATCTTGGCATCCACGTCAATAAGGAAATGGGCATATATGAGGCACATTAGATGAGGTATTTTCCCTGCTTGTGAATGACTGCTATCAATGCCTCCAGAAAGGTAGGAGGGATGTTGGCAGCACTCCGAATGGAGTTAAACCGATTGGCCAGTGGCACGGCCGGTAGCTACTGGAACTGTTTGTAAAAGTCAGAAGTGTAACCAACCTCACTCTGAGTCTTACCCAGTTTAACGTGGCCTATGCAGTATCTCCTCCTCCGTTAAATATGCTTCCAACATGGCCCTTACGCCCCTAGCTAGTCATGGATGGGGAGTCTCTCCAAATACTACTGTATGTCCTCCCCTTCCCCAGACGGCTGGGCATACAAATCAGTCCGAAATTCTACCCTGGATAACAATTCTATTTCCATCCCCCACCCCAACCCCCATATATGGGCACACTTCTCTCCATGCTAAGCTCCTGCACCCTGTTTACCAATAGGGTTCCTACCCGGTCCCCCTTTTCATAAAACCTCAGTTTGGCATAGCGCATCTTTTCCAATATTTCCAATCAGAAGTGAGTATAATTCCTGCCTCTTGTCCCGCATTTCTCCCAACAACCTCACTCGGTCCACCCATGGTTTTAATTGCGCTCCCATCCCTCACGTCGTGCTGCAACTTCCCCTCTACAGCACCCTTTTCCTTTTTTTTTTCTGGGATTTCTCCTTTTGAGGCCTCTGAACATCGCCTTGGCCACCTTCCACACCATTTTCCAGTGCACCTTCCCTGTAACATTGGTTTCAAAATAATGTCCAATCTCCTGTGGCAAATAGTCACGAAACACAGGGTCCCTAAGGAGACCATCATTGCATCTCTGTCTCGGAGGCCCCTTTTCTCCCCTCCTCCACCCACCATTTCATTCGGACCAACATGTGGTGGAGACCAAGTTAGAAGGAACCTAAGCGGAAATGAACAATGGAAGAAGGTAAAGCACGAAACAAAGAATTGCACTTAAATAGCGTTGGGGAAAGAAATTGAAAAGAAAAATTGCAAAAGAAAGAAATGGCCAAAGGGTAGAGAGAGACTGCTGAGGAAGGGACTGGGCGCCCGCGTTGGGTCCCCCAAGGACCCGAGGGGGCGGGGGGGGAAAGTTGCTTGCTCTCAGAGTAGAAAATCCTGAGCGTGACCGGAACACCTGTAAGCTAACTCCTGACTTTATGTCCTGCTCCTGGGAGGATGAGGTTTGGTGCGGGGTGAGAAGAAAGCATAACCTCTGCCTGGGGTACCTGGACCTCCGAACATTGGTCCAAAAGTGGTCCAGAAGTAGCCGTGCAAAGGCCTTATGTTCCCTCCCCTGTGTTTTGACTGTGGTGCCGCACAGACCACGGCTGGATCTGCAATGGCATTATCACCCCAGTCCTCCAATATCGCAAACGGAAAAGACAGTTGGTTCACATTGGGAGCCTACAGGGACACGAAGGTGGGCATGCTCCCATATAAACTGCTACGAGCTGACCACCAAATCCCCTCTGTACCTGGACCTCCCTCAACTGCATGGAACTTGACGCGACAATCCCCACCCCCTCCTCCTTACTGGTCTTGTGTGAGGCCCCGGACACTTGTCCAATATTTGCCCCCTTCAAGACTCCCTCCTTCCCCTGCCTATAGTGGGTTTCTTGTAGGAAAAGCACCACTAAATGGGACTTGTGGAACAGGCTTGCAGTCAGTGGCCTTTATTCGGAGAGGTAAGCCCCTTCACATTTAATGTGACAGCCTCCAAGTTTACCATTTTGCAAGCACACTTGTTAATCATTTTTCCGTGGTCCAACTAGTACACCATTGCAGCTGTGACAAAGAAATGCATGTGTCCCCTACCACCCCCTCCAACTGATGAAACGTAGACAACATTCTCAGGTTGTGACATACATCTGGAGCACCATGCCCTAACCCAGAGACACCCAGGTCACTAGGTTAACGCAGGCCGCCTCCCTGTCAAAAACCAACATAAACTTCACCAAACTTTCCCCCGAGCCCAAACATGGGTTAAACATCAGTCAACTCACAAGCCCAATCCAAAAAAAACCCCAATCTCTACGTACCAAAAAAGCCAATCACAAGAGTAACACTTGTTGTAATTAGTTTAATTTAGGCCAACCATAAGTATGGCACAAATTCACAATTACATCAAATAACTTGTGAATCTTCACAATCTGTTTTCCTTGTGAATTTGTGCCAGCCTGTTTGCCCTCCTCAACCCCCCCCACCCCTTAATACAGGCATGCCAGGGGCTAGCAGCGAACCGCTGGGGGGGGGCGGGGCAAAGATCATTTTAGTGGTGTGTGTGGGGTGCGGAGCGCAGGTTTTATGCGGCCTGCTAGCACTGCGTCCCCTAGCTGTCTCCTCTGCAAACAGATTTGATAATTTTTTAAATAATTTTGAATGCCATTGGTATTTGTATCGACGTAAATTAACCAACACTGCAGCTGGTAATCTGAAAATAAAACATTGAAATAGGTGTGTTTTGAAGATTTGAAGGTTAGCTGCTGAACAGGTTACAACAAACACCAATAAATAAGATGACAAAGGTTCAGAAAACTGTTTCCGTGTCATGCTCTGTGCACTTATGCACAGCTGGTGTTGTACACGGCAGAGCCACCGTATGCTTCATGCCAACCCCAGATGTCATAGGCTGTGTGAGGTTGAGACATTTATAAATGTCATGCATCAGTAAGCTAAAAAAGTCAGAGCTGGTGACTAAGGAGACTGGTGTTGTGGCAGGAAGGCTATTTGGGAAGAACAGATGGCCATTGTCTGCCATTGCTATTAAATTTAAATTTGTAATGTAATACTGAAGCTAATGCAGATCTGAAGACTGAGTGTTGCAGAAGGTCGGAAGATTTGCAAACTGGATGAAACTGCTGTACAATATTATCCAAGGAGAAGGTAGTGTTGAGGGTTTGTCCATCTTTTCATCCCAAGGTGGTGTCGGAATTCCATCCGACAGAAAAAAATAACATTACCAGCTTCATATCCACATCCTTGCCCCTCTAAGAATGAAGGTTACACCTGCAAAGGGCTCTTAGCTTCTACATTGCTAGGATGGAAAATGTCAGGCAAGATGACCAACTATTTATATTGGTTATACAGGCCACAGGCTAGACCAAACAAACCTTATCCCGTTGGATCATTCTGTGCGTTTCAGAGTGCTACTCTATTGCTGGAAAGGATATCTCTGAAAATCTAAGGGCCTAGTCCACCGGAGGAGTGGCACCCACTATTGCTCGCCAACAGTTTTATCAGTGCAGGACATTTGGAATCCTGCCACTTGGTCTCGACTACATACTTTTGGGACATTCTGTCCATCAGGATGGGACCGGAGCACTTTTGAAGCATCAAAAATAAAATGTTTGTCCTATTTTTACACGGGGCCACCGCATGGATCGTAGGCCCGCCTTCCTGAGCTCTGCCCTGTGCATCACCCTTCAAGCCTTTTCTCTGCGTGGTTGGGGGTCTGATGCACATGCATCGTAGGGAATGTTCTTTTTTTGTTCCCTTGTCCTTCATCTGCCTGCTCCGGTTCCAGTCTTCTTTCCTCTGTCTATACCGCTATACCGGAGCATCTTGGATTCTTGTCCTGTTCGTGCGAACGTCCTTTCGCGAGGGCGTATCCCCATCCTCTGTTTGCAGTGCTTGGGCCTGGAACATCGGTGGCACTCTTGTTTCTACTGCAACTCTCTCTGTCCGGGCACTCAGCGCCGGCTCGTCGGGTGGGAGGTGGTGTTCCAACAGCTTCCTCCTCCACATTTACAGCAGTTGATCGAAAAAAGGAAGTACCCAGTAAGTTCCTTCCTTTTTAGGGCACCCTGGCCAAGGAACTCCTTGGCGGGCTCTTCTGTTTCTGGCTCTGGTACCAGGGTTCTCCACGAGGTGTTCAGAAAGGGATCTAACCTGGATTCTGGAGTTTCTCCAAGGCCCCTGTCAAGGGGCTGTCAAGACTGGATTGTCATCTGAGGCTCCCATCTGGGGGCTAAGACTACGCCCAACGTTTCTGGGGCTGTTTTGACCAGTGTTATTCCTCAGATTTCCAAGTCTGGAACTAATTTACCAAGCCTAGTCTCGGGTTTCCTGTACAGTGATTAAAGGTACCGGGGTTAACCCTGAGGATCCCCGAATAGGGGCAATAATTAAAACCAGCAAGATCAAGGTGCTTCATTCAGGGGCTCTGGTTACCGGGTGTTACCTTAAGCCTTCCCACAAACAATCTTGTAGTTGTACCGATCCTGCTGAGGGGGGCAAAGGCCCCAAGTCTTCAAGCACCGACCCCGCTGAGGTTCCCTCATAGAGGACTGATTCTTCCACAGAATCTTAAGGGGCTCACACATTCTCTAAATCTGCTAGTACCGGCTCTGCCGAGGTTCCCTGTCGCAACGCTAAAATGGATTTAAAAAAAAAAGCCCCCGTCACCACTGTAGTGACAATGGCCTCAATGAAACCTGTGATGCAGATCACTTCAGGCAGGGACAAAATGGTGGTTCAACCCGCGTGGTCTGGGGTGGCCATTTTGACAAGCTCTTTCGGGCCAACGTTCTCAACGCCGGGTATTGAGGGGCCTATTTTTGGGGTCGAGCTGCATTTTCCACCGAATATGGATAATAGAAATCCTTTTCGCCCTCCATGTATTTGTGTGCATGTTTCTGCTGCCACAGTGTCTCGCTTCCTCCTGCGTCCGCTCCCTTATGTGGATCCAGTTGGAGAAGGTCCATCTTGGCAACCAGCCTCATTACAATCTTGGGGGTATACCCCTCCTGTGGCCTCTGCCCACTCCTCTGCCTAGACCTTCCTCTGAGGATGCATTCTTTGGTGAATTCCAGGCCCTTAAGCACTCTGACCCAATAAGTCTTACTTTAAGGATCTATTCAAAGCAATGTATCCTAAGCCTCTCGAGCCGCAGCCTGTTCCTCCTACTCAGCAGCTTTCAGTAGTGCCGCCTCCTCTTCCAGTGCACCCCCCCAATACATTGACACCACTGCCTCCACTTTCACCAGTGCTTCAGATGCCAGTTGCGCAAGCAAGCATGCCCACAGTGTTTGAGGTACCACTTGATGCAGATCAGTTTTCTGTTCCTGCAACAACTGACGAGCATCAAGCGGACCAGGATAGCGAAGACCCACCCCACTCTGTCAGAGCTTTTCATGACCGTGTCTTGGATATGATGGCGTTGCTGGATATTCCAATACCAGGGCCGCTGGCTCCACAAGGATTACTTTCAGGAGCGTTGAGTGCACAGGCCTTTACCTTCAAAGTGATGTGCTTGCTGAAGAATTCAAGGTCTGGGAGAAACCTCATTCCAGGCAGCATGTAAATTGAAAAATTGACGTTTGCTACAAGTTGCATGTCCGAGGACAGACCTTTTGACTGCATGTCCACTTCCTTCATCAGAGGTAGTGGCAGAATCTATGCTCCAGTCTAAGCCGTCCTCAACATCCTCCACGGCTGCCTCTCGGGTACTGTCCAAAGAGGATAAAATCCTTGACGCAGTTGGGGGGTGGGGGGGGTGGGGTCTCCAATTCTGGTCTCCCGCTGTGGCAGGCGAATAAACAAAGTCATCCTTGCAGTGCAAAATCTCAATCTGTGGAAGGAGGTTTCTGAATTTCAGGAATGTATCCCCCCAGGACAGGCTGGAAGACTTCAGAGAGGGCCTATCCGAGGCCAGATTTCTGGCTCAAGACCTGCTGGAAGCTGCGGCCCATCATGTAGACTCCTCTGCTTGGGGCCTTATGGTTGGGATAGACCTCTCCCGCCAAGCGTGGTTGCATGCTACGAAGTTCTCAAAGGAAGATCAGGACAAATTACTCTACCTTCCCTTCGGAGGTAAAGAGCTGTTCCACTCCTCCACCGATGAGGAACTCAAAAACAAAGGCAAGCACGCAAGCTGCAAAATCTTTATTGGTACTTGCAAAACCACCAGTTAAAGGGGGCCTATACGCAGATGTAGTGCACCCAGACAAGGTCCTTCTCAGGGTTTAGAGGGTTCCAGGAGCGTTGAGTATGCTGGGCAGAAGGTTCCTCTGGTGCGCCTTGTCACAAGCAGCAAAGGTGAAGTGGCCAGTTTTCTGTCATCAGCCTCCTCTTCGGCAACAGATGGTTTCTATTGGTCACACGAGACTCCGTTTGGAGGGCGTATACCATCTCATCTGGAGGCGTGGCAGACAATCACAGAAGACCGATTGTCCCTCACCCCCCCCCCCCTCCCCCCCCCGCCTCCCCCAACAGAGCCGAGTTACAGAAACATGCTGGGACCTGTTCCCTTGTGGCAGCAATGGGAGGGCTATTGCTCCAGTGTACAGTACCCAAACACAACCAGGCTGGCCTTCGCACTGTCCCCGACTTCTCCAACTTCAATCTTTTGTCTAGCCTAAGAGAAATAGAAGATGATCACGCCCAGCCAGATAAGTTACTCTCTCCGGAAGGGCAATTTGCTCAGTGTGGTAGATCTTCAGGACGCTTACATGCATAGCCTGATCTGGGGCCCGCATCGGAAATGGCTTTGGTTTTTCGTGGTAACGAAACACTTCCAATATAGAGTGCTGCTGTTTGGTCGCAGCTTTGTACCGCACGTCTTCACGAAGATGATGGTGGTTATCGCAGCATTCCTTGCAGGGGGTTCATGTCCCTCCATATTTGGACAATTGGCTTCTGTGGAGTCCTTGCCCACGAGCTGCAACAGCCAATCTTCTTTCACTCCTCCAGCTCCTGTTCCAACTGGGGCTGTCAGTGAACTGGCGTAAACCGTTGCTCAAGACCTTATTTTTCAAGGTTTCTGTTGGGATACTGTCGGTGCCTGAGTTTACCTAATGGAAGACAGAACTGCAGATTTATCGGCCATGTGCCATCTTTTCCTGAACTCCTCCCAAATGTCGGCCTGGTTGTCCAGAGACTCCTGGGCCTGATGTCTTCATGCGTGTTAGTCCTACCTCTTGCGAGACTGAGAATGAGGCGCACAAAGCTAGCGCTTCAGGGCTGCTGGTTCCAAGCCGTGTACCTGGATCACAAATTGATTCTGATACCATCCCTCATGACGGCATATCTTCAGTGGTGGTCTACCACCAGCAACCTTTCAGTGGGAACCTCCTTCCAGGAGCCCTGCCCACAGATTGGGGTTACAATAGACTCTTCCCTCTTTAGGGTGGGAAGCAACGTTGGGTCACCTTGAGGTGTATGATCTGTTGACGCCCCAGGGCAGAATGTCTCATATCAACTACCTAAAACTCCTGGCATTTAAAGCTTTCCAGCCTTCTATCAACAAAGTAGTTCGAATTTGCACAGACAATTCTGTAGTTCTACATCAACAAGCAGGGGTGCACCAGGGCACCTCTACTGGTGGATCTAGCTATCTAGGTTTCGAAATTGGAACAGTTCAGCACATTGTCTGGCTACAGGCTGTGCACGTTTCGGGTCAGGTCATTGTTGCGGCAGATTCCTTGAGCCGTCAGTCTGTGGCGAATTACGAGTGGGAAATGAACAACCATGTTCTTAACAAGCTTTTCTAACAATGGGGTTCTCCAACCTTGGACCTATTTGCGACTGCAACAAACAGGAAACTACCACTCTATGCTTCCAGGGACTGTTTCGGAGCATCTTCCTTGGGGTATGCCCTTGAGATTCCTTGGGCCACCATGAATTCTTATGCCTTCCTGTCTTTGCCGTTGATTCGGGAGTGCCGCCAACTGCACTCTCCTCTGCATAGCTCCTTAATGGCTAGCCAGGTTCCTTGTTTTTGGAGCTGCAGTACCTTTCAAAATGTGACCTGATCAGATTGCTGCAGATTCTCAACCTCCACCAGAGCAATTGCAAGGTGTGGCACACCTCCCCACAATCCTTCAGCCTGGTGGCCTGGTACCTGAGTTAAAGTCCTTAGCGCAGTTTAACCTTTCGGAGGAAAATATGTGCATAATTCAGGCGGCACGTAAGCCTTCTACACGTGCTCAGTACAAAAGTAAATGGCTTTGTTTTTGTCATTGGTGTCTAGCTAAGCTGCTTGATCCTGGACAGGCTACTATTGACGATCTTGTCTTTTTCTATCAGATCTTTCGGCCTCTGGCATCCACGTCTTATCGTGCAGAACATATCGGGCAGCCATTGCAGTTCTGTCTACAGACAGTTGCTCTTTTTCTCTGGCAACCCCAGTAATCAATAGGCATTTCGCAGGTGGTTTTCACCTCTTTCTGCCGGTCAGGCCCCCTCACCTGAAATGAGATCTGAACGTGGTCCTCACCGCTTTGTCATAAGTCATTTGATCCAATGGCCACTACCGAGATAGTTTCTTTCTGGGAAAGTGGCCGCCTTGATTGCGTTAATCTCTGCAAGAAGGTGAGCTTCAAGCTCTTGTCGAACATCCCTTCTCAACTTTCCACAAGTATAAGGTTGTGCTTCGCACTCCTCCTTCTTTCCTTCCAAAAATTGTCCGAGTTCCACATAAATCGCTATCCTTAGCGTTTTTCTTTCCGAACACAGTCTTGGATGCAGAGAGGGTTCTACGTAACCTAGATGTCAGACAAGCTCTGAAGTTTTTTTACCTCGACAGAAGCAACTTTGTCCCTTTCGGTGACCCAAAGGGGAAACTGGCTTCAAAAGCACCTATCTCACGCTGGATTGCTTCATGCATCTCAGAGGCTTATATAATTCAAGGCCTTAAGCCCCCAAAAAGTGTTCATGCACCATGTCCATGGCATAGCGGCTTCTGTTGCCTTCCAGAAATGTTACTTGGAGTTCACAGCCAAGGCTGCTACATGGGCTTCTCCCTCAACTTTTTGCAGACACTATTGTCTTGACCTGAGCTCCCGGGCTTCTGTCCAGTTCGGCCAGGCAGTTTTTAAGAACCTGTTCCAGTAAGGGAAATTTCCATCCATCCTCCTTTTTCTTTGGTCAGTGCTTGTGAATCTCCCAAAAGAATGGAGGAAAGGGGACAGGACATAGGAGTATGTTTATTCACTGTAGTGACTACCTTACTCCCAGTCCATATTCTCCTTTCCTCCATATGCCTGCCGCCCCGTCTTAAAAGCATCCTCTATTTTGCTAATGGTCCTTCGACTTTGGTGATCGAAAAGCACTGAAGGGCGATGTGCGGGAGGAGCTCAGGAGGGTGGGGCTCAGGAAGGCGGGGCTACAGTCACGTGCAGTGGCCCTCTGTAAAAATAAAAGGACAACGTAATTTTTGATGCTTCAGTGCTCCGTTCCCGTCCTGATAGGCGGAATGCCCCAAAAGTATCGAGGAAAGGGGACTATGTACTAGGGGTAAGGTTGTCTCTACGGTGAGTAACTTTATTTGTAATGCTGCCACTTGGTCATAGTTTCATGAAACATTACTGATTGGACACGGTCTGGTCAGTACACTTGGTTTGGAAGAGCAGCTCTGCACAATATAAAACTATGCAAACATTGGACAAATAGTTCACTTGCTCACACCTTCTACAACACTGCTATGGGAAGTCTATCAAAGTCGAGGGCACAATCCATTAGAAGAACTTGCGCCTGTTAAGGTTCTTTCTACTGGATGCTCTTCCACAGATTCCGCATCACCTTCGCAGCCTACTCCTGTGACTGTGGGTGCATTTATTTTAATACACCCCTCTTTCAATGCCCTAGCAGGTTATATAATGCTCAAGTCTGCTGTGCAGAAAGACGGGGAAAACTAAGAACTGAGCCAACGGGCACAGTGCATGCGATTTTATTCTAACATCGACGTCCCGTCTGGACGCAGGAATGGCAGCCGTCGTGGGATATTGACTCGATGCCGCACTGCAACCTGTGCAGTCTGAAAAAAGTCACACTGCAAAGCAGGATATGCTATATAAAAGAATCATCCATTGGAGGGGGTGGGGGGCGTGGCTACAAAGCTATAGGATAGGCTATGCATCGGTGTGTGCTCTTGCTGATCTGTAACTATTTGGAAGAAAAATCATGTTCATAGTTGATCATATGCTCTAGTTTTGGCAATGGAAGTTCACAGCGTATTGTGAGCGAAGTTCGAGTGGAAGAAAAACAGTGGCTCAGGCTTGCCGGACCCGAAGGCGAAATGGTGCAGCTCGCAACAGACAGAGCTAAAATGGTGTTGCGCCACAGACCAAGGTGAACTGGAAAGATAAGGTGCTGGAACGGGATTGCCACTTTCGGTCGCGTCTGGGCTCAGTGAATGGATACGGGAGATCAGAAGCATAACGCAGTGAGGATTCTTATTATTTGGGCTGCATGAGGTGCTAGCAGCCCAGACGCTGCAACGCGTATAGCCAAACGAATAGCCAGAGGCGGGCTGGTGGAGGAGGAGGAGGAGGGGGAGGAGACGCGTGTCGAATAGGCAGTATGCCCGGGAGGTTTGCCCAGCGGGACACGACCTGCTGCAGCGGCGGACAGAAATTAATAGCTCCCCCAATACGGTTGTAACAGAGGCGCGGTAATTCCAGCAACCTAAAGACGAGGAAGGACATTGCGGAACGCAGAACGTTCCGACCTTGTTATGAAACACGAACAGTGAAACTGACTGAGAATAGGGGTGCAATTGTTGACGGCTCGTAATACACTAGTGAAGCCCCCTATTGCGGATATAAAAACTTGCAACAAAGGTCAGCGACACACGATTAACAAAGTATGGTGACACAAAGTGGCGGATGCTTCCGTCACAGAGAAAGGCAATCCAGTGAGCGCTTGAAGGATGGTCTGTGACTGACGCAGACGGATCGGACCCATCCACAGAAGCAGTTGGGATTGCAGTGAGAAGCTTATTGTTTTTAGGAATACTTGAAAGGACGGACAGCACCGCGAGAAAGATACTTGTGATGGCAGTCGGCTCAGACCTGTATATGAAAGCTGGGAAATTACACAACGGTTTTGGCATAATAGTGAAAGACACACTCCCTCTAATAGAGAATCGTCAATGGGGGGGGGGGCGGCTGATTATAATACATTCAATGGGGATGTAAGCGTAAATAAGGTGCAGCAGCCCATAAGTTTGGCGACAGGTGAGGCCGGTTTGAGACCAGAACCCTACACCCCAGGCGCCTGAACAGCCCAAAAAAAAAAACTGAACCAACAGCACACAGCTCCAGTGTGAAAAGACCCAGCAGGCTGTACTTTGCACCATCAGGAAGCGCACAGCGTATCAAGGTGCTAACGCACAAGGTTGCTACACATGCAAGAGAAGTGAATGCAAGGAACAGTCGGCACACACAGGGGCGTTGGCGCCAGAAGTCAGGAGCCTGTGCAAGCGGCTAAAGAAGGGGACTGACGAGACAAGAATCCAGTTAAGTGGTGCCAACAGATAGCTCCCGCCCTGGGAACCTCTGGGGAGACTAGTTGGCGATAGACACTGCAGATCCAAAGCTGGACAAAAGCGAGGTGCACAAGGAAGATACAAAGGCTGTTCTGGTACTGCGCCGTCGACACAACGAATAGGAGGCACATTGTGCTACTCTCTATGTAAAGAAAGAGTACAGTGTTGGGGATATACAATGACGTCCAAGCCCAATACGTCTAAGGGGAAACAATCCTCCATAGACAGCTTTGCAAAACCGGCACGGACAACGGAAGCTGGGAAGACAGCGGGGCAGGAGGGGCAGAATGCAGAAGATCCCAGACAAAAAGATCAACATATCCTGGAGGTCATCGCAGAGTTGAAAACATCCTTGGAATTCAAAATAGACGTTGTTAGTGTTGACGTTTATCTCTGATGGCAAGATATTAGGGTATTGGAGGAACGTACCGGTGTTGGTGAAAAAGAGGTGAAAGCTAACACGGACAATAGTACTGCCAACTCTCAGGAAATTTCCAAGCTACCGCAGCAAGTCCAAAACCAGGAAAATGGAGCGTAGGAGGCAGAAGGGAGAGCACGCAGGCACACCGTATGCATTGTTGGGCTCCTGGAAGGCTCGGGCCGACTAATTTCATTGAAAGCATGTTACAGGAATTAGGTGCAGGATCACTTGCCCATGGATTCACAGGTGAAAGATCGCATAGAGCTTTGACAAAGAGACCACCGCCTGGAGCTCTGCCTCGACCAGTCATTGCCAAAATACTGAACTATAATGACAGAGACAAGATGCTGGAACACTTTCGTAAAGGCCGTACAATCAACGGAGCATCGGCGACCATCACGGCATACCCGGATTACACATTCCAGGTGCAAAAACAAAGAATGCAATGTTGTTTAAGAGGAGGTTGCGTGCAGCCAAGTACATGCTCCTTTACCCAGCAAAGCTGAAGGTCTTGCATAAGGACCGTGCCGTTTTTTTGAGACCCTGGAAGATGTATCTAGATGGATGGACGCATTGAACGATCCATCGGAGGCGGATGATCCTGTGAAGAACGGAAGTGATAAGTGAATCTACATTGACTGCATAATGTATAGTTGTGATGCTTAGAGAGTATTTAGTAGTGAGAATATTGATAATGTAGGAGTTGTATTGGAACATGGTAATAAACGATTGGCGTTATGCAGGAGCCACAGGGCTGTCTAGATTCAGGCGACGCTAGGAGCACGCATTCACCCCATGTAGATTAGGTTTCTTTTTTTGGGGGGTACTAGTAGAGTAGTGTACGCTCACTGCGCTACAGATGCCTGCAGTTGAGCCGTAGCTGGAACGAGATGCGGAGTGCCTGAGCTCCGAATTAGCTGGGCACATATTTGGGACAGTTTGTGTACAGGAGGGGGTGGGGGCAGTTGGCCTATAGTCGCACACCACTAGGGAAGGGCAGAGGGAGGGTCAGAAGAGTAGTGATGAGCGAAACCAAAGAAAATGGGTGACCTTGAGATAGTGACTTGGAATGTCAGAGGGCTGAATAGTTTCATGAAGAGGAATAGAGTAATGACGTAAATAAAAAGCCAGAAGATGGCTACAGCCCTACTGCAGGAAACACACTTAACCAAAGACAAACCCTGGCGCACAAATGGAGGGGGGGTGACCCTGGGTTCTACTTACTCAGCCTACGCTAGAGGGGTGTTGCTTTGGGTGGCACCAAACGTCCCGTTTAAGGTGTTGCAGATCTACCGCGATACAGAAGCCAGGATGATTGTATTGTGAGGCAAGGTAGAAAACCGAGAAATGTGCGTTTCAACACATATGCTCCGAATCAAGACACAGCAGTGTATTTTTGGTCCTTGTTTGCTAAGGTAGGTCAGTACAGAGATGGGGTGCTAATACGGGGGCAGGATTTTAACTGTACGCTGAACCCATTACTAGACAGGTCGGACGAGAAATTGATGCACCCTACCCCTGCAGTGAAAGCCTTGGATATGCGATTAAACGCTTAAAAGTTGGAGGAAGCGTGGAGGAAGATGCATGGGCAAGGCTGGGTGTACTCCCACCATAGTGCTCCTTCAAATCTATACACTAGGCTGGATTATGTGATGGTGGGTAGTGAATTGTTGGGGGGGAGTTCTTGGGTGCGGAATATAAAGCGAGATTCCTATCGGACCATGCGCTTCTGGTTATCGCATGGCTATTCCCCCCCCCCCCCACCCCCACTCCCTCCCCCGGTCCCCTCCCCCCTCTGCCGAGAGCTAGGATCCCAACGTGGAGGTTTAGAGTGGAGGCGCTCAGGGACACTGGTTTCGAGAACATTTAAGGAAAGAAGTGACGCTGTATTTTCAGCATTATAAAGGCAGTGTCAAGTCAGCAGGCACACTATGGGAGGCCTTCAAAGTAGTGGTCAGAGGTGAATGCAAGATGTGATCTTACGAGAGTTGCGCAGTGTAGAGAAAATTGGAAAGTATATCACAAACTGGAGACGGGTCCTTGGAGGCAAAGGCGATGACGCAATTACAGCAGGAGTGTAGGGGTCACTGGGACAGATTGCGTGTTCTCTCCAAACTTAAATTGCTCAGAGGGGGGACAAACCGGGGCGTGCGTTAGCCTGGCTTTATAAGAGTAAGAGCAAACGAGAACCGATTAGAGCAGTAACCAGGTCAACGAGTGCTTTTATGAATATTACAAGAAGTTATGAGGAAACCTCCGTTGTGATGTGCCAAAAATACGGGAAGCACTAGGGTGTACCATAAGGTGTCCAGGGACTCTAGGCTCCAACATGTACAACTGTACATAACCCACAGGGTGTATAACCCCAAACAGAATATCAAAGTTTGCTCAAGCGGAGATACAAACTTGCCCGAAGTGCGGGGAGAGCGCTGATCTGATCTGTATATTCTGGGCCTGCTTAGAAATTGGTAGGTTCTGGGGGAGGTGGCTCAAACACTAGCAAAAGCAGATCTTATTCTGAACACTGAATCCCACTGTCTTGTTTACTGGGAGGCTTTGCAAGACCCATGATGGCCAAGCAGTGAGAAAACTTAAAGACCTAGCATATATCTTGGCAAAGCGCCGGATAGCGATGGGGTGGTAAGCATGGGCCAGACCTATGGTGTAAATGTGGTGGAAAGACCTGTTAAAATGGGCGAATGCAGAGACCATGGTGTGGCAAGAAGCAGTGAACAGAACTGAGGATCAGGGAGAAGGAGGGGTGGCAGCTTGGAGGCAGTTGATTGAAGAGTTGGTCGCCTCCATGGTGAAAGTGAAACTCTGAATAATCTGACACAATGTACAGCAGACATGGGAGTCATTGAAGTATAGGCAACGAAGTGGGATATTGTGTGACGTTACATAGGCCAGGGGGGTGGAGGGCTTTGGGGGGACAAACAATGATGTTAATGTACTATGGTGGATTAAGATGTGCTGCTGAGGCTGGCACGATTGGGACTTTTCTCTACTTTTTATCTCAAGAGACGAACTTTCAAGGAGAAATCTTGTAAAAAATGTTTTTTTTCTAAACAATTCAAGTAATAAAAAATAATAAAACATTTGAGGATTGTATGTTGTTGGTTCATATGGAAAATAAAATTGTTTAAAAAAGAGTCCATGGGAGGAACCTCAAATAGAAAGAACATTACCATGGGTCATTTTATTCTTTCCTCTGTCCAGTCGTGCCATTTTGGTGCACCTTTTCACCTTTATCCTCGTGTCAAATCCCTTCCCCCTAAGTGGGATCTTGATGTGGTTGTTCACACTATGTAAGAAACCCTTTGAACCCATGGTCGTTATGGATATTAAATTGGTTTCTTGGAAAGTTACATTTCTGGTTGCTATAATGTCTGAGTAGAGAGTACATTTTGCTCTGAGTGACCTTTCACAAACTTTCTTTGTAACAAAGTTTGTGAAAGGTCATCTCATCTAAATTTGCCGAGAAGTTTACAGAAGTTCATATGAACCATGAAATGTCCATACTGGTATTTTTTTTTTTTCCTGAACCATCTTCTGATGGATAGTGTCCTCCATAACTTGGACGTTAGGAGGGTGCTCATGTTCTATCTTGACAGAACAAAGAACTTGAGGATACCCTCCATCCCTTTTTTCACATTTTGGCAATTCCAAGAGGGGGTGCACAGGCATCTAAGGCCACCATCTCCAGGTGGATAGTTTACTGCATTTCGGAGGCTTACTATGTTCAAGGTCTCCAACTACTGAAAGGTCTTCATGTACTGCATAAGGGCCAAAGCGGCTTCCGTAGCCTTCCAGAAATATGCCTCTAGGGAGTTTATTGCAAGAGCTACCACTTGGGTTACCTTGTCGGCCTTCTGTAAGCACTTCTGCCTTAACTTTAGTGAGCTGTTGCTCCGCTAAAGCTGGTATGTCTCAAGAATCTCTGCACGCGATATTAGGTTAGGACCAGCCACCCATTAATCCTGTTCCAGTGCCTGGGACTCTACTGGAGTATGGAAGAGAGGGGGCTTGATGTAGGAGTAAGAAAAAGTTATGACTGTAGGGACCAACACACTTGCCATACGCCCACCTTCCCCCTCTAAAAAGCGATTTGACTGTTAGTACAGCACCAACCGTGGCCTTTAGCAAAGGACTGAACGGTAAGGTTCTGGGCGGGGCTCATAAAGGCGGGGCTACGGCTGCACATGCTTCAGTGAGTAACTTATCCTTTCCTGCCAGAGCTGGAGGTTAGACCTTCAAACCCGGTTTTATTTGGAAGCTATGCACTATGAAGTCGTTTTTAAACGGACTTGTAAATGCAAAATGTTCTACCAGCTTCTGTAGCACACCAGCGTGCTAATTACTTTGCTGCCTCTTATCACCAATATTCTAACTGTATCTCTTTCCCAGGAATTGGTCCTTCCTCTTTGAAAGAAGTTGCCAACTTAAAACAAAAAGTCCCTTGACCCAGTGACAATGATAAATTGTGCTATTGGTGGTCTACCCTAGAAAAAATAATGGTTTGGAAGAATCCAGTTTCTTGAATGTATTCCAGTCAAAGTTTTGACCTCTGAACGGTTCCAACTATGGGTTGAGATACCTTGGTGAATTGTGACAATATTATCTTTAATATGCTGGACCTCTACAAGTCCCCATGAGATCGTGCTTGAGAACCTTGGGTTATGGCTAGCTGTTGCTCCTGATGGGTTTCAGCTCTTCTCTGTGCGCTTCAGTGTTTCTGGGAGGAGGAGGGTGGAGGAGGAGGTAGTCTCCCTCTGCTCCTTTGTTTACCTGCGATTGACAAGGTTTGTTAAATTTAGACTACAATGTCACTCGTACATTAACTATACCCAAGTATTTTTCAGACACACAAATCCCATTGAGGGGCTTTGAGACTTTTTGACCTGTCTGGAATTAGCCGAATTAAGCAACTGGATGGTTAAAGGCCACCGGCTTAATCCTTGCAAAACAGAAGTTATAATTTTAGGCCCCAAGCATTTGCTCAAAGGCCCTGTCTGAGCCCCCAGGCCACCTATGCTTTTTCAGCTATGCTGATCGTCAAAATCCTTGGGTTTTTCTGCCAATCCAGTCTTGGGCCTAAATTCTTAAATTGGCATAGTGGTGAAATATTTTTAAAAGCTGTTCTTGTTGAAGCAGATTGTCCCCTTTTCTCCCTATGGTAGGCCTGGTGGTCAGTGCCTTGATTAATTCAAAATTCTACTAGCTATGCCAATGCAATTTTCGCTTGGCCGTCAGACAGCGATTGTTGGGGAGAATTCTCCGAAATGTGCTAATTCCCTCTACCTTAGAGACCCCCCAGCAACTTTGCTGGATTTTGAGGACTTGATTTTTCTGGACTCTAGTTAATTTTTTGCCTGGAGAGAGAGACCCTTTTTTTCCGACCTTCATGCATTTTAATGTGATTTTGAACTCTGTTTCTTTTGGTTGTGGAGTCTGACAAACTCCATAGGCATCATCTTTTACATTGTGTCACACAGCACAGCACCTTCAGAGCAGTGGCACAGGGAAGTCAGTTTTCCCAAATGTTTAAATACCTTCTCTTGGATAAACTACTGTTTCCAAGAGCAGTAAAGTGAATTTGACTTTACTTGCATTTCTAACATTCTAGACCCAGCACACACTACCTTACAATAGGGTGCTTGAGGGGTTGCTTAGTATACCCTTTGTTGAGCTGCTCATGTAACATTTGTATGTTACCCTTTCTTTGAATTGCTGGTGGCAGTGGTTTACTTTTAACTACCGTGATGTGCATTTACCGCGGGCTGCGTTCGCAGCTGCAGTAAAGCACCCAAGGGTGCCATTTTTGTCAAAATGGCCCTGGTATTTTTTTTGTTTGCCATTTCTTCTTGGAAAGGTCCTTCTTGAGATTTACTCTGCGCGCCAAACCAGGTTTGGTCCGTTTGTTTGCCCGCCTCTGGCTCGAGGGTGTCTGGTGGGGGCAGGAAGGGAGGGAGGTGCCGGAAACTCACTGTGCTTAGTCTCCTAGGAGACCCAAATGCACTCTCTGGTGATTGGCCAGCTGACTGTCTGGCAAGGACAGCCACCCTGCTGGGCGACTGACAGCTAGGCTGGAATGAATGGGAGAAACCTGCATGTAAGGCGATACTTTTTGGTTTGGAACGCAGTCTCGACCACTGGGCGAAGGAACCGAAGAAGACCTTGAAGAGGACGCCTACTACAACTCCTGGACCGTTGGTTTGCCTGGCGAAGCCTTGCTGCTGTGCTGAAACTCCAAATTCGTGTCGACTGAGAAGCCCCTGCAAGGACGACTTCTCTCTTTTGAGTTGGTGGGACCAATCAATTCCAAAGTAAGCCACCTGGACCCTCCAGCTGGTTGAATTTCCAGAGTTGCTGCTGGAAACCGAAATGCCAGGGAGAGTAACACCAGGTTGTGTGCGTTGCTTTTAAGTTGGCCAAGAGCTCCAGTAAGATCCTCTGGACTCCCAGGAAGCAGGACTGACTGAGCCTGAGCCATCTCAGAGTGCTGCACCCCAGATGCAAGGAAAGTCCAACTCGACAGCCAGAAACCGCAGTGTTGCTATTTGCGGTAGACGCGAGGAGCTGAAACATTGAGTGCCACTTGATTGCTGGTTGCGGTCAGTGATCGTCACATTGCAGTGCAGGAGTCCCCAGAAGTCCTCCCTCTTGTCCCCACAACTGAGGCCCAGGAACACCAGGATCTGCAGAGCTGCACAGAAACTGAAGTTATCTGCTACACTTTTCTTCAACCTAAAGGTACTGTACAGTCTAAGAGAAATTGTTGTGTAACTGCAATTGTTCTGTTGGTGAACTTGTTGCAGTTGCTCTGTAGAGTTGCTGACAGCTTCTTTACCTCACAAGCTTAAACAGCTTGTGGCCCTACTTTTAATTCTTCTATTCTACAAAGACTTTTCAAACATTGTGCAAGACTTTAACTTAACTCTGAGAAGTGCTTCAGTTTCACCTAGACTTTACCTCAGATTTACTTTGGCTTAGCCTGGCTCCCTGAATGACTCTTCTCCCATCTGTCAATGTGTTTGGTCTTCCTTCCAGGAAAAAGTTAACTAATTTTGCATTGGGGGGTTTACAAAAGTACTTACCTGCTTTGAGGAATATTTGTGAGATCCCTTGTTGTCATAATAACCTTTCTCTTGAACAAATTCTTAAATCTGATTCTAAATGCAACAGTGTTATATTAATGTCCCCAGCACCCTAGCTATTGAAGTCACCTGAGGGTGTAGATGGTGTCTGTGGGCCATCCCAAAAGGGTACTTACTGATTAGAAATATTAAGTATTTTTTTAAGTGTATTCGAGTGTTACTGTTATATTGCCCCTTCTGAAGAAGGCTTACTCTAACTGACTGACACATTAATAATTGTTTATTCAAGAAACCTTGTGTGTGAGTGTTTATTTGAATACTTGTGACTGTGAATCTCTGTGTATCTCCCCTACAGCTCACATTGACCCATCTTGAGATGGGCCCGGCTGCTCAACACGCTACCAACCTGTGTAGTACAAGCTTATACCAACTGTTGGGTTCCTATTGCCAGGCGGTCAGGGTTCTTGTAGTGCACCGATAGGGTACTGCACACAATCTTGCCTAACAATGAGTTCAGTCGACTTGAAGCAGCCCACACCGCTGTAGCTCATTTTAGTCTACAAACTTCCTAAATCCTCTATTTCATGTCACCAACAGTGTCTTCACTCGCTTCTGTTTGATCAGATAATGTTATTCAAACTACTTTGCATTGTATTTTGATGCATGCATGGGCTTCTCTCCCTGTATCTGACTGATAAAATTTGCAGTATGAGCCCTCGAGACACCTTTGCTAATACCATCGCTTGACCATCCATTTGTTTATTATTTTGCAATTGTCTCGATCCTGCTTTATTTGCCTACCAGAAGACACTAAACTCATCTTTTTAGTTGGTCTCTTCCAGCCTGTACTCTTGTTCTTATGTTTTTATCCTCGAAAGAATGGTACTTTTGAAAGAAGTCTAATAGGCTGGTTATATAATTTCCTCGAGATGCACGCAAGGATTGACATTCAACTTCTTAGCTAGGTTAGCAGATTTCCCTCCATGAGTCCACTATGGCGAGCCAGGAGCGGGTCTAAAGACAGATTTGTGTATTTGTTTCCGGGCATCCTAGTTACCGCCAGTAATTCCATTCACAGCAGGGGTTTTTTTTGGACTTGATCCTTCACTTCAATGTCCCAGCCTCCTACAGCAAAAAAACCTACTTGAACCAATTGTAGATCCTTCAGGTTGAATCTCCCCTGCCAGTCCGCAGATGCATGATTCTTCAAGAGCATATCGGGTGCTCACTCCATCCCACAGAAAAGCGTAAATAGTATTCTTTTATTCCACTACACATAAGGGAATTCAATTGGGAGCTCCGTAATCGGCATTATGAAGATATTTTAGGGCTGCTAATCCCACCCCCCGCCCCTCACTCCTCCATGACATGTATAGGAGAGTCCACACATCTAATTCCTGTTTGATCTTAGCGGCTGTTTGCTGTCTCTCCCCCAGATGGCATACCTCTTTCAAATAACTAAATTGGGCCTAATTCCACTTAATTGGTTAGGTCTCGAAGTCCTCCAGGTGTTTGAATGTGCGCAACCGCAAAACTTTGCCTGTTGGCCTTCGCCCTATAATACTCGGTCTTAAAATCATTGGGGGCCATCCTGTCTAGCCGACGCTCACAGCCTCGCCGGCAAACAAGTTCTTGATGACTGATGTCTCCACACTGAAACTTTAAGAACATACTTAATGAGGTATCCATGCTACTTTTGCAATTAGAAAGTAAAACAATTGAGGCTGGGAGCATCCTATTGAGCCCCCTTTGAAATGTGGTACGTCACTTAGTACGCTCTGTTTACAGTTGCTTCTTGTCTGCCACATTTCTCAACGTAATCCCCAAGCCCAAAAACCTTCAGGGTCTTTAACATTTCCCATTCAACATTATCAAATGCTTTTTGTTCTGACCAAATTTAAAGCAGTGCAATGGATTGGGCCTCTTCCTTGCACACATATTGGAGATCCAGCAGCAATCTGGTGGTTGTCATTTTCAACCTTGTATAAAGCCACTTTAGCGTACTGATAGTATTAATTTGTTTGGGAGGTCTGATGAGTAAAAAGTTATCTGCATGATTTATTCTGTCACGGAAAAGTCTATGATGGAAAAGTTTGCATGAGAAATGTACGCACAAAAGGTTCGTACATTTCCCATGCGAACATACACTGCAAACCACTACATGCCCACACCCTCACCCACACCACTCCCCCAACATAACCAAACTCTACTTACCTTTTCTTCAAGTTGTGTCCCTGTGGCGCCAGTTCCCTTTCACTTCTGTGATCGGGAACCGGTGCTGCAGGGTCCCATTTATTTTTGTAAAAATGTTTACGGGCAGCTACAGGTGTTTCCCCCGCTCACTATACTGTATAGTATGGTGAGCGGGGTGTTGCGGTGTACACCCCCGAAATCTTTTTTTAAACTTTTTTTTACTTAACTAAAATGCATGCCACCAAAGATTCGAACAAACTTTTGGTGTTCGAACCTTTGGTGGTATGCGTTTTTCAGACTTTTGGTTAAGTCGGACCTTTTTTTTCAGTCCTTTCGCAGAGTTGAAAAAAGCATGTCGTTTTTTGTTCCTTGCCACATTTTGATGCATTCTGTACATTTAGTTCCATCCTTTCTGTTGGCTGGGGCTTTTCTGATTTTCTTGATCCTTGTTTCTACTGAAGTGCCAGATGTGTTGGACTGCTACTCCCATGATCCTTCGCCAATGAATGCTTACTAAGGATCATCATAGTTGAAATCCAAAACATCTGAAGGTTGATATGAGTAACCATTGCTTTGACTCTTCTCCCCTCTGCATGCTTTTCCTTCTCTTTTCTGCAACTGGACTAGACTTATAGGGACTGGGCAGCCTCCCTCACCACCTGCAGCACATTATCGGAAATAATGTTTATCACTACTAGGGGAAGAAAATATACTCCTGAGAGATGGGTATGTTTTAAAGGACTTGTACCTTTCCTAGCTTTACCGTTGGCACTTTCCCAAAATTGGTCTCATGATTTTGATCTAAGGCCTCTGCCACAAACATCGGGATCCCGGTCTTCATGGGTTTCAACGCTTTTTCTTTTCTCTTTGTTGTGTTGTATACTACACTTCAATGAAAGCTATTCTCACAAGCGTTCCTGTTCCTAAAGGGGTTTGCTCTTCATTTAACTGTTTTCCTTTCTCCTGATGGATTAAAATACAAATTTTGAAATGTTGTCACCTTGCCTTTTCTTTATTCTTGATTTCATCTTGCAGTGATTTTCCAGACCTGACTTGACTCCTGTCTGTCAACTTTTGTTTTTGCTCATGTGTAACATCACTTTTTAGTTTTCTATTTTTTTTTTCCTCTTCTTGATTCGGGTCTGCTTTTGTTCTAGCGCTGTGCCTCCAGAAATAGCTAGGGTGTTTGCCAGCTAACAATATAACAATATCTTCACCATTCTGTATAGCACAAACACTGCTGTATTGTACTGCAATTTGTTCTGGGCTTTCAGTGCTTTTCGTGAGCAAATATATCAGCAAAATATTTTTTTCCAACATAAAGGACTTTCTCAACTGCCCCTCCTTACGTAGAAATGTTAATCACATTTACATTTCTGGCACTCCCGTAACTTGCTGGGCCAGGCCTTTGTAGTTGCTCCCAATGTTCCACCCTCTATCCTCCTTTCTGTGCATTTCAGCAGTCTATGGGCAATTTCTGTCGCATCTGGACCAAGGAAGGTTAAGTTCTGAAATCCAATTGTTTGTTGCATTGATTTGTATGGTGTCAGCGGTCAATTTTGGTCTTCCAACTGATTTGCCAAATCATGCAACTTATAGGCCTCTGCTTCTAGGTGAGTGGGGTAGCAGTTTATTTCTGGTATTGGCATGCAAAGTTTTATTCGTAGGGGTGAGCAGCAAGATGAGGTGATTTTCTTGGTCTGATGGTTGAAAATACGTTATTTTATGGGAGCTCTGACCAAGAGTATTGTTTCTCAGGTGTGAACATGCGAGCCTCCAATTTTTATGCAGAATCGCATGCCCAATTGCTATGTATGTTACATTACTGATCTGTTTTTTCAAAATATTTGGTTGTTGGAAAGTAGCCTAGCTGTCTACCTTTTTGGTAGTTTCCTGGGGAGCTTGGTATCGGTTACCAACTATGAAGGGGTGGCGTGTAATTTCTAGTTCAACATAAGCCATTGATGGACAAATCAGATGACTTTATGTAATTTGTTTTTTGGGCGCCAGTTAAAAATAACCATTCTATACAAGACTACAGCCCTACAGCGAAGTGTCCTACCAGCCACTTGACTCCCGAAAAACAGGCAAATGCTCAAAACAAAAATAAAATGAGTAAAAATAATCACAACAAAGCATTTGAATTGAGAGCACTCCCTGCTGCCACCCACCCAGCTCCACTGTTACCAGCAGGATAGTTCTGTGGCAAATGTTTTTATAGGCATCGAAGTATGGATAACGGATCCATTTTAACGTAGTTTCTTTTGACAAAGAAAATATATTCCCCCTCCCCCCCAATTGACAATGGGAGCTACTTATTTAAGTTCCTGAAAAGATTTTACTCCTATCTTTAAAAAAAATATGTAGGAAAGTGCTTGCACATCAAAATTTTAGCTGGAGCACTGAAAGACCTTAATTTTCTTCAGCCATGGGCTTATTTAATTGAAGATTGTTTCTAAGTGCTACAGTGTCTCTTGCCACCTTAAAAAGTAAATACATGGGTGCTAGACTTTTGGTATGGCCCATTTCTGAGCCCGTAGTAGTAGTGGTGGTTTGCTTAAGTCCTGAACACACTGCAGAGTGGGAGGTGTTGAGGGGACCAGATCATTGTTTAAGATTAGGAAGAGTTGACTGACTATATAACAGTCCTGTTTTTGCCTCTTTCCTGAAACAGATGTTTGTCAGGTCTCGCAGTGGAGGGTTGATGGCACTCTAGATCTATGGGTGCTTTATTTTTGCTTTGTTTTCCCTCCCACCCCCTTATTTTTCTAGCTTAGTCACACACGGAGGGAGAACCACAGCACTACTCGTGCATTGACAACAGGAGATGGGCTTGTACAAGAACCCCTGAAATGGTGCAGGACTGTAACTAGTGAACTGGCTTTAAACTGCCAAGACGAGATGCTGTTATGATCCCCAGAAAGCAATGCCCACAACTAACATGTGCCCCCTTCCTTTGACAAAGCTAGCCTGCCCGTGAATATAAAAATAATAAAGCCCTCACCCTGCTGGATTTTACTCTGGGGATGAGAACATACTCTGCATAGGACTCACCCCCCCTACCACTTAATGGCACTGAGTGGGTGCTAAACGAAGCACCAAAAAGGGCAATCTCCTTTACTCTACCTCTGGCACAACTGACTTTTAGGGACGTCCATGTGTACATTTGTCAGTCATAATAAACAACACTTAAGGAGAAAAAACAGATGGTCCCAATAAGTGGAACTTGTGAAGCACCTCTGATTTTATTTCTTTTTATTTATTTCTTTTTCTGTGCAACACCCTTTTCACTTGTGCCACCTCAGATCTGAGTTCGGATCCTTAACCTTTTCCGATGGTACCATATAAAATAAGAGATTTTAAATGACAAACCCATGTCCTGTTTGTACAAGAACTGGGGGAGCGCTTGCACTGCGAAACAATCAATGAGACAGTTTAATTGACTAAGCTTACTCTCAATGTGACCCTGTTTCTTGACAATAATCGATTGATGTGTCAAGCTATCGCAATGACGTGGGAGTACACTGAAGAAACCCCCAACCCCCTTTTTTTGGATTATTTTTTTTTTATTTATTTTTTTTGTCGTGGGGGAGAGCGTTTGACAGGTAAGGTAACTGGGTCAAAGTGAGTAAGTGATTTATGCAATTGAAACCTTTGGTGAAATACAGCTATAATAATGTTAGGACCTTATCATTCCAAAGTTGGCAGTATGGCTCTTCTGTAAATCCCATTGATTCCTATGTCCTGTCCGCTTTCCTCCATACTTTTGGGACATTCCATGGGAACAGGACCGGCGCACTTTGGAAGTATCAAAAATATTTTGTCTTTTATTTTACGCAGGGCCACTGCCCGTGACCGTAGCCCCACCTTCCTGAGCTCCACATCACCCTTCAGTCTTTTCTCTCCGCACGGTCGGGGTCAGACTCACTTGCATTGGAGGGAATTTTTTCCTTTTTGTTCCCTTGTCCATCTTCCTGCTCTGGTTCCACCATCGTCTTTCCTCCGTCCATTCTGGAGCATCTGGGATTTGTGTCCTGTTATTCATGCAAACGTAGTTTTTTTTAGGGCAGATTCCCATTCTCTGTCTGGAGTGCTTAGATCTGGAACATCAGTGGGACTCTTGATTCTATTGCGACTCCCTCTCTGTCCGGGCACTCCAGTGTAGGCTTGTCAGGTGGGAGGTGGTGTTCCAATGGCTTCCTCCTCAACATTTACAGCAGTTCATTGACGAAAAAAGGAAGCGTCCGGTAAGTTCCTTCCTTTTATAGGGCACAGACCGGCCAGCAGACTCCTTCCCAGGGTCTTCTGGTACCAGGAGGTGCCCAAGTGGCTCTAGTACCAGGGTTCGCCCTGAGGTGTCCCGAAAGGGATCTAACCTGGTTTCCGGAGTTTGGTCTGAGACCCCCTATCCAAGGAGCTGTCGGGACGAGCTATTCATCTGAGGTTCCCCATCTGGGGGCTAAGGCTAAGCCCAACATTTCTGGGGCTGTTTCGACCAGGGTTATTTCAGAGGTTTCCAAGTCTGGAACCTAAACATACCGAGCCTAGTCTCGAGGTTTCCTGTATAGTGACTAAAGGTACCAGGGTTATCCCAGAGGATCCTCGACTAGGGGCTATAATTAAAACCGGCAAGATCAAGGGGCCTCCTCCAGGGGCTTTGGCTACAGAGGGTACCTTCCCACAAACAATCTTGTGGTTGAACCAATCCTGCTGAGGGGGCAAAGAAGCAGGGCAAAGGCCTCAAGTACCGGCCCTGTCAAGTTTACCTCACTGAGGGCTAATTCTTCCGCAGATCAAAAGGTGCTCCAGTTCTGCTAGTACCGGCTCTCCTGAGGTTCCGGTCACAAGGTGAAGATGGATAAAAAAGCCCCCGAAACCCCTGTGGTGACAAAGGCCTCACTGAAACCTGTGACGGAGGTCAACTGAGGCAGTGCCAAAATAGCAGTTCAACCCACACGGTCTGAGGTGGCCATTTTGACGAGCTTTCACGCCAACGTTCTAAACGGCTGATGCAGAGGGGCCTATCTTTGGGGCCCAGCACACATTTTCCATGGAATGTGGAAAATAGGAATCCTTTCCGCCCTCCAGTGGATTGGTGTGCTCGGTTTCCGCTGCCAGTGTCGCTTCCTCCTGCGTCCACTTCCTTAGTTTGTGGATTCAGTTGGTGGAGGGCCATCCTGGCAACCAGCCTCTTTAAATCCTGGGGGCATGCCCGTCCAGATAGGCCTCTACCCACTCCTGTGCTTAGACCTTCCTCTGAGGACGCGTCATTTGGAAAATTCCAAGCCCTTATGCACTCTGACCCGATAAATGTATTCTAAGCCTTGCAAGCCGCAGCTTTCTCCTACTGCCCCCGCCTCAGCGCGTTTCGGTAGTGCAGCCCCTGCCTCTTCTGGTGGGACCCCCCTCCTCCACTTTTACCAGTGCTTAAGAAGCCAGTTGCGAAAACAAGTGTGCCCATCGGATCTGCGGTACCATGTGCTGCGGATCAGTTTCTCCAGCATGGGGTCTGGCATGGATTCACATGCTCATGAATATTCCCCGTCGTCAGGCTGGGAATCCTCGGTAAAGAAAAAACCAGTATCAGTTTCGTTTCTGATCTGTCTTTCGTAGTAATAACCAATCACTGGTCTCTGCGTCATACTGACCACAGCCAATGACTGCCCTCTACCTAAGCACCGCCTCTGGCAGCCATCTTCAGATTTTTACCGCACGTTCATGTGTTGGGATCCTCGTGCTATTGCTCTCGAGCGTTAGTGCTATTTTTTCACGCTTTTCACAAAAAACTTCGATTCTTCGGTCAAAAGAGCCTCAAGCTCCACCGATCCTACATCCGATCAACGGGGACCCGTGTCGGATTCGTCTGTGCCCCTCAAGGGTGAAGATTTCGTCGAGCTACACTTCGGAGGACTCCAGAAGCTTCTCAGGCCCGGTCTCGGAGATGGCCCAGGAGAAGGGAAGCTCGACGCCCGGAAAGCTGTTCAGGGTCTGCCCTGGATGCCAGCTGCAGAACGTCTTTAAGGAGGATGAACACTCTTTCTGCCTTTACTGCCTTCATGAGGACAAAACGCACGTGGAAAAGGACTGTGCGTTTTGCGGCAACATGTCGGAACGGACCATGAAGGACCGTCATCAACGTCTCGCCAACTGGCTGGAGGGTAAGAGCCCGTCTGGCGAGAAGAAGAAGAAATCCGAGCGGTCTTCTAAGACCTTTGAGGGCGCCCCGGCGACGGGGGCCCAACATAAGGCCAAGCACCGCGAGTCCGCTGGCACCGGGAGCGCCGAACGGTCGGGCTCTACGGGCGCCAGGCAGGGCGCACCCTCCCCGGCGCCATCAACCACGAGCCAACGCTCTGGGTCGGGTAAGAGGAAGGCCGAGCACCCGGCGAAGCTCCTGGAGAGGCCCCGGTCGAGCTCTAAGGCAGAGGAGGAGCGTGGCAGTGCCCCCTCCCTCAAGGATAAGGCGGTGAGCGCACCTAAGGTGGTGAAGGCCTTGATCCATCCGACCAAGCCCTCTATCGAAACGGTCGCGGCGGCCCTGGCCCAGCCTGTGGAGGCTGCACCAGTGGTGGCGACCTCAGGGCCCAGAATCTCCCTGCCTCCTCGGATGGAGTCTTCTTTTGTGCCCATCGATAGGACCCCCGTGAAACCCTCCGTGGGGAAGAAGGGGGGGCAGGGCGTCGTCGTAGATTCGGCCTCCACCTCAGAAGAGGAGCTGATCGAGGTCTTAAGCCACGGCCTTGGCGTGGAACAAGACCAGCCCGTCGGAATGGGCCCCGACGCAGGTGACGACGACGACATCGTCGAGGATACCGACGGGGCCCCTGCTCGCCCGTCGGATTCCCCTCTGCCAACGCCGCGAGACAACTCGGCGGCCATTTTGTTGGCCATACAGTCCTTATGCACTGAGATAAGGACGAGGCTACCGTTACCGACGGAGGAACCTCTCCCGTCGGGGGATCCAGAACCGGGACCTTCTGGTGTTCCCCCTACCAAGAAAAGAAGGATCCATCCTCCACCTCCTTTTCAACCGTCGCGCCCCGTCCAGCCCTCCTCCCCATCCACCCGAGGGGATGATACGGGGACTGACACGGCAGCGACGGGTACGGACGACGAGGCATACGACGAGGATTTTCCGTCGTCGCCTCCCACCAGGGCTTCTCCGCCCGACGAGATCGGATCTTTCCACTCCATGATCTCCAGGGCTTCCGAGCTTTTCCAACTCTGCCCTGAGGAGAAGAAAAAGGAAGGCTTCCTTTATCAGCGGCGCGAGGCCAAGAGGAAGACGGTCCTCGCAGTGCCTCTGTTGGACGACATTTGGGATGAGGGCCTTTCCCTCCTCAAGAACCCTTCCACGACGCCAGCTAGAAGAGACCGGTACGAGAAGAAGTACCGGGTCCCAGACACGGCCCCCCTATGCCTCCGGGCGCAGCCTACCCCGGACTCCGTCGTCTCCGCGGCAGCCAGGAAGAAAGCAGGGGGGGGTGCGGCCTCCACATCGACTTCCCCGCCGGACGGCGAGGGAAAGAAATTGGATACTATGGGACGTAGAGTCATCTCGTCGGCAGCGACGACGATTAAAGCGGCCAACGCCTTGGCTATCGTGGCCCGCTACGACAGGGAGCTCTGGTACAAGATGGCTCCCCTGCTGGATTTTCTGCCGGACGACAAGAGGGCGGAGGCCCTTGAGATCCTCCAGGAAGGTGAAGTGGCTTCGGACCACGCCATCACCGTGGCGACGGACATCGCCGACGCGGGGTTCCGCCAGCTGGGCAACGGCGTTTGCCTTCGACGTCGTGGATGGCTCAAAGCTACGGACTTTCGGCAGGACGTCCAGACCAGAGTCCTGGACATGCCCTTCGACGGGAACAACCTGTTTGGGAAGACGGTGGACGATTCCCTGCAGGCCATCAAGGCGGATACTGAGACGGCCCGGGCCCTTGGAGTCCTGCAGCAACGACGGACGCCCTTTCGGAGCGGCGGAGGCAAGGGCGCCTCCAAAGGTTCCGGCGGCGGTTTCTCTTCCTACCGTCAAGCGGCCCGCTCGTCGTCGCAAGAGGCCTACAGAGGACGAGGCAAGTCTAGCGGACCCCGCCGTCGTCGCCAAGGAGGTCAAGGCGGCAAGGCCGCGTCCAAGCAGGATTGAACCGGCCGTGGGGTCGGGCCCCCACCGAAGCACCCCGGTGGGAGGCCGGCTGGCGGGCTTCGTCAGCGTGTGGGAGTCCATCTCCACCGACCGTTGGGTGCTGGACGCCCTGGGCCGGGGCCACGCGCTCGAGTTTCAAAGAAGGTGCCCGCGCGTCCCCCCCGTGGCCAGGAAAGAACTTCACGTCCCTCAACTTCTCCTGGAGGTAAAGGCGATGCTCAGGAAGGGCGCCATCGAACTCGTCCCAAAGAGGCTTCGGGGCTCCGGAGTCTACTCGCGATACTTCCTCGTGAAGAAGAAGACGGGAGGATGGCGCCCCATCCTAGACCTGCGACGGCTGAACAAGTTCATCAAGGCGCAGAAGTTCCGGATGGTCACCCTACAGCACGTCCTGGGTCAACTGGAGGAAGGAGACTTCCTATCGTCGTTGGATTTGGAGGATGCCTACTTCCACATTCCAATCCTAATGGGGCACCGAAAATTCCTCAGGTTCGTGGTCCAAGGGCGTCATTACCAGTTCAAAGCCCTTCCCTTCGGACTACGGTCGGCACCCAGGGTATTCACCAAGTGCCTCGCACCGGTGGCGGCGCAGCTGCGCCGCGAGGGGATTCACGTCTACCCCTACCTGGACGACTGGCTCATCCGCGCCAAGACGAAGGAGCTCGCCGTGGTCCACACAGCAAGGACCGTCCAACTCCTCACGGACCTGGGATTCTCTGTGAACTACGCCAAATCCCACCTGGTGCCCGCGCAAGTCGCACTGTTTCTGGGAGCGAGGCTCGACACAGTGTCCCTTCTGGCCTCCCCGTCGGAGGAGAGGACCAGGACCATCTTGGGCAAAGTGCAACGGATGTTGGTGGCCGACGCGGCCAAAGTGAGATCCATCAAGTCCCTCCTCGGGATGATGTCTTCCTGCATCTACCTCATTCCCATGTGCAGGCTCCGGATGCGCCCGTTGCAAGAATTCCTGGATGCGCGCTGGATCCAGACGACGAGCAGCTTCGAAGAAAGGATCAAGCTCGATGAGAGTTTCCGACGAGCGATACGGTGGTGGGGCACCCGCGCGCATCTGACGGCGGGCATGGACTTCCAGACCCCAGCCCACCAGGAGACTGTGACCACGGATGCCTCCCTGGAAGGGTGGGGAGCGCACACCGAAAATCTGCACGCGAGGGGACTCTGGCTCCCGACGGAGAAGTCCCTGCATATCAACGTCCTGGAGCTCCGTGCAGTGTTTTGGGCCCTCAGGTCCTTCCTTCCGTCCCTGAAGGGCAAGGTGGTGAGGATCTTCACCGACAACACCACCACCATGTTTTACATCAGGAAACAGGGCGGAACCAGGTCCCCAGCGCTGTCCAAGGAGGCGCAGGACCTGTGGCATTGGGCCGTCGCCCAAGGGATTTTTCTGGTGCCGTTTCATCTGGCAGGGATAAAAAACACCATCGCCGACTCACTCAGCAGGGAGCTGCGCTCGTGCCACGAGTGGGAACTACGGCAGGATCTGGTGGATCGCCTCTTCCGACGGTGGGGCACACCCCAGATCGACCTGTTCGCGACGGCTACGAACACCGAGTGCCGGAGGTAGCCAGCAGGTTTCCCCAGACGAGGAGCATGGGCGATGCTTTCTCGTTCCCCTGGGAGGGCCTGTTCCTCTACGCGTTCCCTCCCTTGCCTCTGCTAATCCGGCTCGTCAACCAGCTCAAGAGGTCACGGTGCAGGATGATCCTCGTCGCACCTGCGTGGCCGAGGCAGATATGGTTCCCGGACCTTCTGGACTTGTCAGCGTCCCCGCCGATCAAGCTGCCGGCGGACGCGGATCTACTCTCCAGGGAAGGAGGCGCCATCCTCCACCACGACCCGAAGTCGCTGAACTTGCAGGCCTGGCTCCTGCAGCGCTAGAGTTTGGAGGATACGACATACCGGCCGATTGCAGAGAGGTTCTTGCAAAGGCCAGGGCGTCCTCGACTCTTAAATGCTACGGACACAAATGGAAGAGGTTCTCTGTCTGGTGCCACGCACAGAAGATTAACCCTCTACGGATTACGGCTCCCCAAGTACTGCCGTACCTGCTGACGCTGGCCAAAGCTGGACTGGCACACGCGTCCATCAAGATTCATCTTGCTGCGATCTCCCGATACACCAGAACCACGGGGCGGCCGTCCTTGTGGTCTCATCGTCTGGTGAAAGAGTTCATGAAGGGACTATTCAGATCGTTCCCGCCGGTGAAGGCTCCGGCCCCGGCGTGGGAGCTCAACGTGGTGCTGACCAAGCTCATGGGACCTCCGTTCGAGCCTCTGCACTCGGCACCGTTGAAGTTTCTATCGTGGAAAACAGCTTTTCTTGTGGCCATCACCTCCGCACGACGAGTGGGAGAGATCCAGGCCCTTTCCTGCAAGGCCCCGTACTTGACTTTCCACGACACGAGGGTAGTGCTCAGGACGCACCCCTCCTTCATGCCCAAGGTACCGTCGGACTTCCATCTCAACGAACCCTTGGTGTTACCTGTGTTCTTCCCGTCGCCTTCGTCGCCGGCTGAGAGGACCGCACGAAGGGTTTTCGGAAGACGTCACAACTCTTTGTGAACTTTGGACCTGTCAATCAGGGGAAGGCTCTCTCGAAGGCTTCCATCTCCAGATGGCTCTCCGGCTGTATCATGTACTGTCACCGGTTGGCAAACCGACCGCTGCCTGGCCGTCCGAGAGCCCATTCCACCAGAGCGATCGCAGCTACCACGGCGTTCCTATCTGGTGTGCCCCTGCTGGACATATGCAGGGCTGCTACGTGGAGGTCGACGCACACCTTCACGAAATTCTACTGCGTCGACCGGGATTCCAGGGAGGAGTCCAGGGTCGGCCAAGCAGTGCTGCGCAACCTGTTCGCCTGAGGTGGGCCTGGTGAGGAGGTAAGATGCTTAATGTTGAGTTGATGTGATGCTTAATGTTGAGCCTTCGCCACCTCCCGTGGTTGTGCATGTGTGTACTGCTATGTATTCTTTATTCATGAGCATGTGAATCCATGCCAGACCCCATGCTGGAGAAGGAACAAGTTACTTACCTGTAACTGTTGTTCTCCAGCATGGGTCTGGCATGGATTCACATGCGAACCCTCCCGCCTACCCCTCTGCGGCTCTTCACTTGGTCATACTGCCACTTCACGTGCTTCCAAATCTGAAGATGGCTGCCAGAGGCGGTGCTTAGGTAGAGGGCAGCCATTGGCTGTGGTCAGTATGACGCAGAGACCAGTGATTGGTTATTACTACGAAAGACAGATCAGAAACGAAACTGATACTGGTTTTTTCTTTACCGAGGATTCCCAGCCTGACGACGGGGAATATTCATGAGCATGTGAATCCATGCCAGACCCATGCTGGAGAACAACAGTTACAGGTAAGTAACTTGTTCCTTACTGTTCCTGCCACAACTGACACGGACCAAGCAGACCGGATAGAGAAGACCTGCCCCACTCTGTCAGAACCCTTCATGATCGGGTTGTGGATATGATGGAGTTGATGGATATTCAGATACCCTACCCTGTGGCTCCACAAGGTGTACTTTCAGGAGCCTTAACTCTTATGACACAGCAGCGCGCACAGGCCTTTTCCTTCAAAAAGGATCTGCTTGCGGAAGGCTGCATGTTCTGGGAAAATCCTCACTCCGGGCAGCATGTAAATAAGAATGTACGCTTGCTACAAGCTACACTCATCAGAAGACAGCTTAGACTGGAACGTAGCTGCTGCCACCACAGTTGATGAAGGGAGTGGACATGCAGTCATCTCCCGCCTTCATCCACTGTAGTGGCAGCAGCTACGCTCCAGTCTAAGCCGTCGTAAACATACTCTACGGTTGCCTCTCCGGTCCTATCCAAAGAGGATGAACTTCTTGATGCCATTGGGGGTAGGTGGGGGAAAAGTATTTTCCAATTCCTGTCTTCAGCTGCGCCAGGCGAATACCGAAGTTCTTGCAGCAGCAAATCTCAAGCTTTGGAAGGAGCTTTCTGAATTTTAGGAATGTATCCCTCAGGACAGGCTGGAAGATTTTAAAGAGGCCTATCCGATGCCAGAGTTCTGGCTCAGGACCTGCTGGAGGCTGCGGCCCATCATGTACACTTCTGCTCGGGGCCTTATGGTGGGAGTAGACCTCTCCTGCCAAGTGTGGTTGCATGCTACAAAGTTCTCTAAGGAGGTTCAGGACAAGGTACTTGATCTCATCTTCGAAAGTAAAGAGCTGTTCCACTCCTCCACCGATGAGGAACTCAATAAAACAAAGGCAAGCACGCAAACGGTGAAATCTTTGTTGGTCCTTGCTAAAGCGGACTATACCCAGAGGTCGGGCACCATACAAGGCCCTTATCAGGTTTCAGAGGGTTCCAAGAGCATCAAGCAGGCCGGGCAGAAGATTTATCTGGTGCACCTCGACAATGTTTTCCATCGGTGTTACAAGATTCCGGTGGGAGGACGTGTATCGTCTCATCTGGAGGCGTGGCAGACCACCACAGACTACCGATGGGTTTTGTCCGTCGCCCGGGTGGGCTTCCGCTTGCCCCCCTCTCGTACCCCACCCTCTTCAGCTGACTGGGTCTCCCTCCCTTGGACCTCAGAACGGTGGAACCTGTTCCTTTGTAGGAGCAAAGGGGGCAGGGGGGGGGCATTACTCCCGTCTGTCTACAGTGCCCAAACCCAACCAGGCTGGCCTGTGCACTAGCCTCAATCTCTCCAACTTCAATCTTTTCTTATCCCCAGATAAGGTCCTCTCTCCGGCAGGGAGATTGGCTCAGTTTGGTAGATCATCAGGACACTTGCATACATATCCTGATCTGGGACCCACATCAGAAATGTCTTCGGTTTTCCGTGGGAACGGAACACTTCTAGTATCGAGTGCTGCCATTTGGTCTGTGCTCGGCACCACATGTGTTAAAGAGAATTCTCATTTCTGTGCTAATTCCCTTCCACCTTAGAGACTTCCCAGCTCTTTTGCTGGACGTTAGGACTTTTACATTTTTATCCTGGAGTGAGACCTTTTTCTCACTCCCTCTTGTATTTTGATGTGATTTGTGTTCTGTATTTCCTTTGTTTTTGGAGTCTGACAAACTCCATAGGCATCCACATTTTGTATGTTGACGCACAGCACCCTCAGGGCAGTGTCACAGAGAAGTCCTTTGGATTTCTCATAAGGTTTAAATACTTTCTCTTGGATGTCGAACGCTGGGGGGATTACCTAGTATCCCCTTTTCCTACTTATTCATGTAACATTAATTGTTACTTTAACGACTTTTAATGGCTGGTGGCAGTGGTTTAATTTTCCTACCATTGTGCTTTTCTACTGCAGGCTGAATCCCCAATTTTTTTTTTTCTCTTCTCTATTTCTTGGTAGTGAGGTCTTTCTTGGGTTTTACTCTGCGCGCCAAATCAGGTTTAACCCTTTAGTTCATTTTCCCTTTGGCGGGCTACAATACTGAAATCCGCCTCAGCCTCCATTGTGTCTGGCAGGCCAGGAAGCGAGGGAGGTGCCCGAGTCCTTAGTCTCCTTGTTTCCCTGAATGCACCCAGTGCTGATTGGCTGGCTGGCTGGCTGTCCGTCCTTGTAGCACAGCCACCCTGCTGTGTGAGTGACGGCTAGGGTGTGCTTGAATGGGATAACCCTTCGTAAAAGGCAAGGCTTCTTGAACTGAAGAGTCAACCACTGGAGGAAACATCTGATGAAGGAATCCTGAAGAGACGCTTGCTGCATCCTCCTGGACCGTTGAACTGCCTGGTGATGTGCTGAAATTGCTTTTCTGAATTGACGAGAGAAGCTACGGAAGGGACGACTTCTTCACCTGGGTTGGTCGGACCAACTAACCATAAGACAAACTTTGCTAGAAGACCTTCCTCAACTGGCTGTACTTCCTTGCTGCTGCTGGAACAGAGTGCCAGGGGTCGAGAAATCCATAGTAAAGTGCATCGTCTTTAAGCCGGACGGTCTCTTCAGGAAGATCCTGAGGAGCCTCCTGAAGCAGGTCGACCCAAGCTCTAGTCTCCTCACCAGAGTGCTGGACTCGAGGAGTGAAGAAAGTCCAAGTGTCCAAGATCAGCGGTGGTGCTATTTCCCTGTAGCTGAAACTGCAAGTGCTGCTGAACTGAAAATAGTCCGTAGCCGCCGACTTCGAACTGCAGTGCAGGAGTCCTCCAGACATCCTACCTCTTGTCCTACTACTGAGGCCCAGGAACACAGGATCTGCAACCCTGCAACCAGAACAGAAGCCAGCTGAATCCTCTTCTAACCTAAGGTACTGTGCGGACTAAGGGGTACTTATCTCTTTTGTCTGTAGCTTGCATGATCTCACTTGGGACTTGGAGTAGCTGCTTTTTGCAGAGTTGATCTCAGCTCTACCTTTCACAAGCCTAAAAGCTTGTGGCCCAACAGTGATTCCCTGTTAATTCTCTAACTTTGCAAGACTTTTGTGCCATCTAAAAAGTGCCTCCGCTCCATAGCTATTGGCCCTCATTACAAGTCAGCCGGTCTGGATTTAACAGTGCTGGTAAACCCATACCGGACGGCTCATTCTGACCCGGTATGCCGAAAACACCATCCCTGCATAGTGGCCCCGCGGTGTCAACGCACCCGGTAGCCCCATGCACATTACCAGCGGGACGACTCAGCAGCGCACCCCCAATCGCCGGCATTGTGCAACATCGGGCAAATTACGAGTAGCACAGACATGGAAATACCGCCATAACCATGGCGGCAACACCGTGAACACTGCGCTGGTACCGACGGCACCGCAGACATGGCGTAAAACAGTGGCAGGTGGGCTGCAACAGGTCCCAGCTGTGCACAATCAGGCCAGGTACAGATCATAGGCCACTGAGAGCCTACAAAAGGGCCACACCCAAGCCACCTTCAACACAAACATGTTGTTAGCTGCCCTAGCAGCAGTGTACATTGAAGCAGCACTGAGGCAGAGGATGAGGCAAATCGGGAACCCGGTGGCCATCCAAAACATTAATGTGTAGCAGGTACCACCCCGCAGGCAGCCAGCAATACCCCATATCCGGGCGTCACCCTGGCACCTGACCCCAAGTCAGATTCATACATTATGCCGGCTTGACAGGGCCTCGATCATATCCATCGTCACTCTCATTGAAGAGGACCTCAGCAGCCGCATTGACATCCAGACTGCAACATGCCCCCGCCCCCTGCTGAAAGTGGTCTCGGTACTGCATTTCCTCGCCACCGGAACCTATCAGAACACTGTTGGGGAGCTGCATGGGCTGTCGCAACCCTGTTTTTCCAGGATACTGATCCAGGCACTGGATGCGCTGCTGCGCCATGCGTCGGAGCACATTTCCCTACCCTGCACCCTCACCCAGGTCATTGCCACCAAAGTGGCCTTCCATGCCATTGCTGGCATGCCGAATTGCATAGGCGCATTAGATTGCACGCACGTGGAGTTGACTGTCAGACATGCAATTGAGGCGGTGTACTGCAATCTGAATCAATTCCACTCACTAAACTTCCAGATGGTCTGCGATGCCCAACAAGTCTTCACGTATTGCTGTGCACGTTTCTCGGGGTCCACACACACACGATTCGATGGTCTCACGGAATTCTACATTGCCACGCTACATGGAACGTTATGCGGGACAGCACATGGCTGTTGGGGGAGTACAATTGCCAGTGCATGACCCCTGTGTATTGGAGAAGGGGGGGGGAAATAGTCAAAGCCCAGTGTCCCAGGCAGCTGGACCAGCAGAACTTCCAGTGCATGACCCCTGTGTATTGGGGGCGGAGGGGAAATAGACATACACCAATAGATGAGCACCAGAATCCACACAGCTCACCGCAGCAACTTGAGCATTGCACCATGCCACGTCACGCAAAAAGAAGCCCTGCTTATCTTCCTGTACACCCTAGCCATGGGGTGGCACTACATGCAAATACAACATGAGGATGTGAGTGCCACCCCGCCCGACGTTCATTTGCTACTGCCATGCACACGATGGGTGCATCACTTGCTGTGCGCAGTGACCACATCTTTGCGGTGATCTGTGTCTGCCTGATGCAGATCTGCCCATCACATCACAATGCCAGAGTCACCCACCACATCTGAACACATTTACATCACAATGATTGGAACATGTCCCTGCCTAACGTCACTCCACGAATCTGAGCATCACAGAACCCATCATGGAAATGTGGTCCAAGTGTGCACAATAGATGAGTCAAAGATCGGGTTATCAGAAGGGGCATCTGTGGACTGCATCTGATAAAGACAGTTATACCACAAACAGTAACATGTGCCCTTACCTTCACTCCCATGCAGGTGATGCCGGATATGCACTCGCGCCATGGCTGATGACGCTCATACGACGGCCACAGAACAGGCATGCGGAGGCCTACAACCGGGCACGTACACGTGGCGTAATAGAGTGGACCTTTGGACTGCTGAAGCTCAGTTTCCGCTGCCTGAGCAGATCAGGTGGCGCCTTGCATTATAGCCCGGTGAAGAGAGGGAAAATTGTGTGTGTGTGTGTGTGTGTGTGTGTGTGTGTGTATGCAGGAACATTCTACTGCCCCCGGAGGAGGAGGAGGAGGAGATGTGTGCACTACCAGGCCAGGGTGCCATTGATGGACAACATGCATGTAGAGCACTCTTACACAATTTCTTCTGATGTACTACATGTGCACATTCAGTTGTAGCAGTACAATAAATGTATTTCAATGTGCACTCGTCATTTGCATTTGCACACCACTATATTGTTGGATTAACAGGGGAAACAGGATTACAATGTACACCACACATGCCCACCCACCGCCCCAACGTTCCCACCCACCAACCAGGCCGAAACTGACAAACCCCCACTAAAAACCACCACCCCAATGTTCCCACCCACCCAGACCCCATCAAAACTTGTGGACCAGCAGTTCCGCAATGTACAGCCTATTTTCAGCCGCGCGTGTGCCCATGGTTGTCCCTCAAGAGGCACCTGCCAGCTGTGATGATCTCCCTTGACCGACTGAGGATTGGTCACTCATAGATCCAAATATCAGTGTACAACTATATAGCATTCACAATTGATATCTTGAGGAAAACTGTTTCTCGCCTATATGTAAATGTGCACTTCTTTACTAACACAGCATCACTCTGTCCTGCTTTATTTGTGTTAGAGTTCCCCGAATGGGAAAACAATTTGTTTAACTTCTTGTGTAACTAAAACAAATATAGCCCTGTTGTTATTGGTAAAGAATCCTACCATGCAAATGATGATGCTATAAGTTAATTACCTTATTTTAGCCATTTTGCTTTCTGGTGATTGTTTTTCTTTAGTAAACTGTACAGGCTTGAGACTTATGCTCTATTACTGCCTTAATTATTTTGCTTTTCTACCATATCAGGACACTGTATTTTGGTTTCAGTTGTTTTGAGAAAGAAAATGGAGTGCAATATTAAAAAGACTGCACCACACAACTGGTTTCTTGTAATAACATAGAACTTATTCATACAATACAATTCATATTGTCTTGTTCACCCCACACGGGACTTTAGATTACATCACTAGGATGAATCAGAGGTAAATAGCTGCATATACCACCAATTTGAATAGTATCTACTACATACATAAGTTATAGTATGTTTAAACTGTGTTGGGCGGCTACCCCCTTATGTGACATATTGCTTACCTCAGCCTTTGGTTCCGCCATTTTGGGCTGCCCCTCTAGTGTACCGACCTCCTACAAGGGCTGCTGGTCACGGTACTCGAGGGTGTGCTGCTGGCAGAGGCCACAGCAGGGTTTGTTGCTGGCACACATCCCATGAAAGCCTGCTGGGCAACCAAAATTGTCTCAGCAATATTGAACATAATGTTGCCTTCCCTGACTCGCCGTGACACCATGTTTGTAGTGGCAAACCGCCCGATTGCACGTGACAGTGCTCTCCTGTTGCAGCCTTGCCTCCTGGAGCTGTTGATGAACAAGTTGTGTGAGGCTGACCTGGTGCTCCTCGATGCGCTGTAGGCATGTGCAGAGTTCCGTGATGGAAGGTGTGGGGGAGCGCATCGGACTGCGTAGTCCCATGGGGCTGAATGTGGCCAGCTGTTCTGGTGTGGTGTTGCCCCCAAAATTGGCTTTCTCGGGTGCGGCAGCACCCTGTTCTGGCGCACTTTCAATGCTAGCTGCATCGTCGCTGTTTTGCCCACAGGCACTAGTGGGTGCAATGGAAGGGGCTGCAGGTGTATTTGGCGTTGCCACATGCCGTACTGCAGGCACAGCAGGGATGTTGGTGTCCGTGTCGTCATGCACCGTCACCATGGCGGATGCTTGTCTGCCAGAGGTCCTGGCAGTGGTGTCCTGGGATTGCCTTGTCCGATGGCCTCGTGCAGTCCCCCTTACCCTTGCTGTTGTGCAGAGTCACTGTCGGTTGATGTGCCTGTGGGGGAATGTAGGGCATGCTGTTAGTCGTGTGACAGGATGTGAATGGGGCAGTCGCATGCAACGCACTCCTCATACTTCGGCCACTTGCAAGTACACACATTGATGGGTGATGCACTCAGGTGTGTAGATCAAAGCTTGCACACAGTTGCACGCCGTCTGCCTGTCCTGGTGGTGTCACATGGGGGTGTGTGTGTGTGGTGTGGGGTCAATGGTGGATGTGTTGTGTGCCTCTGGGAGGGAGCTGGGGGGGGTAATTGGTGGATGTGTTGTATGCCTCTCGGCCCTAGCGGGGATGGGGGGGTGGTCAATGGTGGATGTGTTGTGTGCCTCAGGGCCCTGGCTTGGGGGGAGGTCAATGGTGGATGTGTTGTGTGCCTCAGGGCCCTGGCTTGGGGGGAGGTCAATGGTGGATGTGTTGTGTGCCTCAGGGCCCTGGCTTGGGGGTGGGGGGGGGGTTCAATGGTGGATGTGTTGTGCGCCTCTGGGCCCTGGCTGGGGGGGGTGTCAATGGTGGGTGTGTTTGTGTGCCTCTGGGCCCTGGCTTGGGGGGTGGGGGGGTTCAATGGTGGATGTTGTGTGCCTCTGGACTCTGGCTGGGGGTGGAGGGGTTCAATGGTGGATGTGTTGTGTGCCTCTGGGCCCTGACGGGGGGGGGGGGGGGCTTCCATAAATCACTCATGGCTTTGCACTCTGTGTACTTACCGGCCTTGCCAGGTGTGCCAGCTCCGACCTCTGACCTCAATCCCCTCAAGGTGCATGATGATGCTGCTGCACTTCTCCTCCCAGGTCCGGAGCTTCATTGGGGAATGTGGTTCCCCTCCTGTGCTAGTGCTGTGCTACCTGTGTGCTGCCATCAGGTTACAGACATGCAGCCGCAGACCGTCCCACTGCTTGTGGCAGTACTTCACTGTGCGCACTGGGACACCAACTGTTGTGCACTTCTGTGCAGCGGTTGACCAGATCTCATTACGCTTCTGCAGTGTGCTGCGCCTTAGTTCTGCACTGAACAGCAGCGCTGCATTGTCCACAATGTGCTCCACGAGCACGGCCAGTTCTGCCTTGCTGAAGTGGAGTTTGCGCTGGCGGGTGTCTGGAATCCTTGATGTCATCTCAGTTGTTAGTCAGCAGTCACAGGAGCTGTAGGCCTTGTGGTTACTGAGGATTGCCGTGGATTGTGAGTAATGCAGACGCTCTTTCCGGTTTTTGCGATCAGTGTTTCCGGCACCGATATTTCCGTATCCGGTACGAACGTGGCGGAAACAGATTTACCGCTACCATTCTACCCGGTGCATCCGACTCCGTGAGTGTTTCCGTTACGGTGGTAACACAATTTCCACAATGGTCTGGGGCACGCGGCCGACAAACCGTAATCGCACCTTACTTCTGCATGCTTGCGATCGCGGAAACGGTGTCACCGCCTTGACGGTATAACCGGATTCTGGACCGTCGAACTTGTGATGAGGGTCATTGTTCAAATTGACTTTGGCTGTCCTGCAGACTCTTCTAAACCCGTTGACTTTGATTCTAACTGTCCCTCATGGGTGTTACATTGGTTTACATTGGTGTAACTAATATTGGTTGCAAAGATTCGATCTAGACTTCATTGGGAGATTGAAAAGTGCTCACATGCTCTGAGAACCTGTTAACCTTTTTCCTAACCTTTTCCGTTTCCACAACCTCAGAATTTTACTAAGTGTAAAAAAGTGATTTATAAATACCAATACTGTCCTAGTAATTGAAGTCGCCTCAAGGGGGAGGAAGTGTATATGAAGCAACTCTACTTGCTTGTCTTGATTCTGAGAACGTGTTGAAGTGTATTTTTATTGCTACACATTGCCCTTTTTAAATTTGTATTTTTTTGTTGTATTGTTTTAAGGAACGCTTATTTAAAACTGACCGTTAAAAAATTATTTTACTAGTGTAAGTGTTATTTGGATACTTGTATGTGTGTATTTCGATGCTACAGCTCACGTTTACCCCTCTTGACATCAGTCTGGCTGCTCAGTTACTCTACCAACTTGTGTAGTACAGACCCATACCAATAGGAGAGTTACCTAATACCAAGACTGGGGTAGTCTCCCACAGGGTTACTGCGTACAATCTTGCCTAACAGTGTCTTTACGAAGATGATAGCGTTCATCAGACTACAGGGAGTTCATGTCTATACATATTTTGACAATTGGCTTCTGCTGAGTCCTTGCCCACGAGCTGCAACGGCCAATCTTCAGTCACTGCTCCAGCTCCTGTTCAACTGGGGCTGTCAGTGAACTGGTGGAAATAGTGACGGTTCTCCAGCATGGGGTCTGGCATGGATTCACATGCTCATGAATATTCCCCGTCGTCAGGCTGGGAATCCTCGGTAAAGAAAAAACCAGTATCAGTTTCGTTTCTGATCTGTCTTTCGTAGTAATAACCAATCACTGGTCTCTGCGTCATACTGACCACAGCCAATGACTGCCCTCTACCTAAGCACCGCCTCTGGCAGCCATCTTCAGATTTTTACCGCACGTTCATGTGTTGGGATCCTCGTGCTATTGCTCTCGAGCGTTAGTGCTATTTTTTCGCGCTTTTTCACAAAAACTTCGATTCTTTCGGTCAAAAGAGCCTCAAGCTCCACCGATCCTACATCCGATCAACGGGGACCCGTGTCGGATTCATCTGTGCCCCTCAAGGGTGAAGATTTCGTCGAGCTACGCTTCGGAGGACTCCAGAAGCTTCTCAGGCCCGGTCTCGGAGATGGCCCAGGAGAAGGGAAGCTCGACGCCCGGAAAGCTGTTCAGGGCCTGCCCTGGATGCCAGCTGCAGAACGTCTTCAAGGAGGACGAACACTCTTTCTGCCTTTACTGCCTTCATGGGGACAAGACGCACGTGGAGAAGGACTGTGCGTTTTGCGGCAACATGTCGGAACGGACCATGAAGGACCGCCATCAACGTCTCGCCAGCTGGCTGGAGGGTAAGAGCCCGTCTGGCGAGAAGAAGAAGAAATCTGAGCGGTCTTCTAAGACCTTTGAGGGCGCCCCGGCGACGGGGGCCCAACATAAGGCCTGCACCGCGAGTCCGCTGGCACCGGGAGCGCCGAACGGTCGGGCTCTACGGGCGCCAGGCAGGGCGCACCCTCCCCGGCACCATCAACCACGAGCCAACGCTCTGGGTCGGGTAAGAGGAAGGCCGAGCACCCGGCGAAGCTCCTGGAGAGACCCCGGTCGAGCTCTAAGGCAGAGGAGCAGCGTGGCAGTGCCCCCTCCCTCAAGGATAAGGCGGTGAGCGCACCTAAGGTGGTGAAGGCCTTGATCCATTCGACCAAGCCCTCTATCGAAACGGTCGCGGCGGCCCTGGCCCAGCCTGTGGAGGCTGCACCAGTGGTGGCGGCCTCGGGGCCCAGAATCTCCCTGCCTCCTCGGAGGGAGTCTTCTTTCGTGCCCATCGATAGGACCCCCGTGAAACCCTCCGTGGGGAAGAAGGGGGGGCAGGGCGTCGGCGTAGATTCGGCCTCAACCTCAGAAGAGGAACTGATCGAGGTCTTAAGCCACGGCCTAGGCGTGGAACAAGACCAGCCCGTCGGAATGGGCCCCGACGCAGGTGACGACGACATCGTCGAGGATACCGACGGGGCCCCTGCTCGCCCGTCGGATTCCCCTCTGCCAGCGCCGCAAGACAACTCAGCGGCCATTTTGTTGGCTATACAGTCCTTATGCTCCGAGATAAGGACGAGACTACCGTTACCGACGGAGGAACCTCTCCCGTCGGGGGATCCAGAACCGGGACCTTCTGGTGTTCCCCCTACCAAGAAAAGAAGGATTCATCCACCGCCTCCTTTTCAACCGTCGCGCCCCGTCCAGCCCTCCTCCCCGTCCACCCGAGGGGATGATACGGGGACTGACACGGCAGCGACGGGTACGGACGACGAGGCATACGACGAGGATTTTCCGTCGTCGCCTCCCACCAGGGCTTCTCCGCCCGACGAGATTGGATCGTTCCACTCAATGATCGCCAGGGCATCCGAGCTTTTCCAACTCTGCCCTGAGGAGAAGAAAAAGGAAGGCTTCCTTTACCAACGGCGCGAGACCAAGAGGAAGACGGTCCTCGCAGTGCCTCTGTTGGACGACATTTGGGATGAGGGCCTTTCCCTCCTCAAGAACCCTTCCACGACGCCAGCGAAAAGAGACCGGTACGAGAAAAAGTACCGGGTCCCGGACTCGGCCCCCCTATGCCTCCGGGCGCAGCCTACCCCGGACTCCGTCGTCTCCGCGGCAGCCAGGAAGAAAGCGGGGGGGGGTGCGGCCTCCACGTCGACTTCCCCGCCGGACGGCGAGGGAAAGAAATTGGATGCCATGGGGCGCAGAGTCATCTGGTCGGCGGCGACGACGATTAAAGCGGCCAACGCCTTGGCTATCGTGGCCCGCTACGACAGGGAACTCTGGTACAAGATAGCTCCCCTGCTGGATTTTCTGCCGGACGACAAGAGGGCGGAGGCCCTTGAGATCCTGCAGGAAGGTGAGGTGGCCTCGGACCACGCCATCACCGTGGCGACGGACATCGCCGACACTGGGTTCCGCCAGATGGGCAACGGCGTTTGCCTTCGACGTCGCGGATGGCTCAAGGCTACGGACTTTCGGCAGGACGTCCAGACCAGGGTCCTGGACATGCCCTTCGACGGGAACAACCTGTTTGGGAAGACAGTGGACGATTCCCTTCAGGCCATCAAGGCGGATACTGAGACGGCCCGGGCCCTTGGAGTACTGCAGCAACGGCGGACGCCCTTTCGGAGCGGCGGAGGCAAGGGCGCCTCCAAAGGTTCCGGCGGCGGTTTCGCTTCCTACCGTCAAGCGGCCCGCTCGTCGTCGCAAGAGGCCTACAGAGGACGAGGCAAGTCTGGCGGACCCCGCCGTCGTCGCCAAGGAGGCCAAGGCGGCAAGGCCGCGTCCAAGCAGGATTGAACCGGCCGTGGGGTCGGGCCCCCACCGAAGCACCCCGGTGGGAGGCCGGCTGGCGGGCTTCGTCAGCGTGTGGGAGTCCATCTCCACCGACCGTTGGGTGCTGGACGCCCTGGCCCGGGGCCACGCGCTCGAGTTTCAAAGAAGGTGCCCGCGCGTCCCCCCCGTGGCCAGGAAAGAACTTCACGTCCCTCAACTTCTCCTGGAGGTAAAGGCGATGCTCAGAAAGGGCGCCATCGAACTCGTCCCAAAGAGGCTTCGGGGCTCCGGAGTCTACTCGCGTTACTTCCTCGTGAAGAAGAAGACGGGAGGATGGCGCCCCATCCTGGACCTGCGACGCCTGAACAAGTTCATCAAGGCGCAGAAGTTCCGGATGGTCACCCTCCAGCACGTCCTGAGTCAGCTGGAGGAAGGAGACTTCCTATCGTCGTTGGATTTGGAGGATGCCTACTTCCACATTCCCATCCTAAAGGGGCACCGAAAATTCCTCAGATTCGTGGTCCAAGGGCGTCATTACCAGTTCAAAGCCTTTCCCTTCGGACTGCGGTCGGCACCCAGGGTTTTCACCAAGTGCCTCGCACCGGTGGCGGCGCAGCTGCGCCGCGAGGGGATTCACGTCTACCCCTACCTGGACGACTGGCTCATCCGCGCCAAGACGAGGGAGCTCGCCGTGGTCCACACGGCAAGGACCGTCCAACTCCTCACGGACCTGGGATTCTCCGTGAACTACGCCAAATCCCACCTGGTGCCCGCGCAAGTCGCACTGTTTCTGGGAGCGAGGCTCGACACAGTGTCCCTTCTGGCCTCCCCGTCGGAGGAGAGGACCAGGACCATCCTGGGCAAGGTGCAACGGATGTTGGTGGCCGACGCGGCCAAGGTGAGGTCCATCAAGTCCCTCCTCGGGATGATGTCTTCCTGCATCTACCTCATTCCCATGTGCAGGCTCCGGATGCGCCCGTTGCAAGAGTTCCTGGATGCGCGCTGGATCCAGACGACGGGCAGCTTCGAGGAAAGGATCAAGCTCGACGAGAGTTTCCGACGAGCGATACGGTGGTGGGGCACCCGCGCGCATCTGACGGCGGGCATGGACTTCCAGACCCCAGCCCACCAGGTGACTGTGACCACGGATGCCTCCCTAGAAGGGTGGGGAGCGCACACCGAAAACCTGCACGCAAGGGGACTCTGGCTCCCGACGGAGAAGTCCCTGCATATCAACGTCCTGGAGCTCCGTGCAGTGTTTTGGGCCCTCGGGTCCTTCCTTCCGTCCCTCAAGGGCAAGGTGGTGAGGATCTTCACCGACAACACCACCACCATGTTTTACATCAGGAAACGGGGCGGAACCAGGTCCCCAGCGCTGTCCAAGGAGGCGCAGGACCTGTGGCATTGGGCCGTCGCCCAAGGGATTCTTCTGGTGCCGTTTCATCTGGCAGGGATAAAAAACACCATCGCCGACTCACTCAGCAGGGAGCTGCGCTCGTGCCACGAGTGGGAACTACGGCAGGATCTGGTGGATCGCCTCTTCCGACGGTGGGGCACACCCCAGATCGACCTGTTCGCGACGGCGACGAACACCAAGTGCCGGAGGTTCGCCAGCAGGTTTCCCCAGACGAGGAGCATGGGCGATGCTTTCTCGTTCCCCTGGGAGGGCCTGTTCCTCTACGCGTTCCCTCCCTTGCCTCTGCTAATCCGGCTCGTCAACCAGCTCAAGAGGTCACGGTGCAGGATGATCCTCGTCGCACCTGCGTGGCCGAGGCAGATATGGTTCCCGGACCTTCTGGACTTGTCGGCGTCCCCGCCAATCAAGCTGCCGGCGGACGCGGATCTACTCTCCAGGGAAGGAGGCGCCATCCTCCACCACGACCCGAAGTCGCTGAACTTGCAGGCCTGGCTCCTGCAGCGCTAGAGTTTGGAGGATACGACATACCGGCCGATTGCAGAGAGGTTCTTGCAAAGGCCAGGGCGTCCTCGACTCTTAAATGCTACGGACACAAATGGAAGAGGTTTTCTGTCTGGTGCCAAGCACAGAAGATTAACCCTCTACGGATTACGGCTCCCCAAGTGCTGCCGTACCTGCTGACGCTGGCCAAAGCTGGTCTGGCACACGCGTCCATCAAGATTCATCTTGCTGCGATCTCCCGATACACCAGAACCACGGGCCGGACGTCCTTGTGGTCTCATCGTCTGGTGAAAGAGTTCATGAAGGGACTGTTCAGATCGTTCCCGCCGGTGAAGGCTCCGGCCCCGGCGTGGGAGCTCAACGTGGTGCTGACCAAACTTATGGGACCTCCGTTCCAGCCTCTGCACTCGGCCCCGTTGAAGTTTCTATCGTGGAAAACAGCTTTTCTCGTGGCCATCACCTCCGCACGACGAGTGGGAGAGATCCAGGCCCTTTCCTGCAAGGCCCCGTACTTGACTTTCCACGACACGAGGGTAGTGCTCAGGACGCACCCCTCCTTCATGCCCAAGGTACCGTCGGACTTTCATCTCAACGAACCCTTGGTGTTACCTGTGTTCTTCCCGTCGCCTTCGTCGCCGGCTGAGAGGACTTTGCACTCGCTGGATGTAGCTAGAGCGCTGAAGTTCTACGTGGACCGCACGAAAGGTTTTCGGAAGACGTCACAACTCTTTGTGAACTTTGGACCTGTCAATCAGGGGAAGGCTCTCTCGAAGGCTTCCATCTCCAGATGGCTCTCCGGCTGTATCATGTACTGTCACCGGTTGGCAAACCGACCGCTGCCTGGCCGTCCGAGAGCCCATTCCACCAGAGCGATCGCAGCTACCACGGCGTTCCTATCTGGTGTGCCCCTGCTGGACATATGCAGGGCTGCTACGTGGAGGTCGACGCACACCTTCACGAAATTCTACTGCGTCGACCGGGATTCCAGGGAGGAGTCCAGGGTCGGCCAAGCAGTGCTGCGCAACCTGTTCGCCTGAGGTGAGCCTGGTGAGGAGGTAAGATGCTTAATGTTGAGTTGATGTGATGCTTAATGTTGAGCCTTTGCCACCTCCCGTGGTTGTGCATGTGTGTACTGCTATGTATTCTTTATTCATGAGCATGTGAATCCATGCCAGACCCCATGCTGGAGAAGGAACAAGTTACTTACCTGTAACTGTTGTTCTCCAGCATGGGTCTGGCATGGATTCACATGCGAACCCTCCCGCCTACCCCTCTGCGGCTCTTCACTTGGTCATACTGCCACTTCACGTGCTTCCAAATCTGAAGATGGCTGCCAGAGGCGGTGCTTAGGTAGAGGGCAGTCATTGGCTGTGGTCAGTATGACGCAGAGACCAGTGATTGGTTATTACTACGAAAGACAGATCAGAAACGAAACTGATACTGGTTTTTTCTTTACCGAGGATTCCCAGCCTGACGACGGGGAATATTCATGAGCATGTGAATCCATGCCAGACCCATGCTGGAGAACAACAGTTACAGGTAAGTAACTTGTTCCTTCTCTGGCTGACGGAAATGGGAACGGCGCCCATACCATCTAAGGTGGGAATCCTAAAGGACAACGCCCTAACCTTAGAACCACAAGTAAAAGCAATAATCAAATGCTTCTTCCTCCTTCACACAAGAAGAATCCTACCTTTCCTCTGCTTCACCCACAAAAACCTGACAATCGTTGCCCTCATGTCCAGAATCGACTACGCAAACGCATCTACATCAGGATGCCAGAATACCTCCTGAAGAAACTAGAACACATCCAAAATGCAGCAGCCAGATTCCTCATCAAACTATCCAGAAGAGATCACATCACTCCAGCACTAAAAATACTATATTGGCTCCCAATCAAACATTGTATCACGTTCAAAACAATGTGCATAACACACAGGGCAATCAGCGGACAGGGAGCTGAATTCCTACAAAAGAAAATAACAATCTACAAGCCAATAAGACTCCTCAGATCAAGCAATGAAATCCACCTGGAACCAAAACCATACGTCAAGAAGAAACTATGGGGCTCCTCTTTCTCCCACCTGGTCGCAAAAACATGGACCAGCATCCCGAAAGAAGTGAGAAACACCAAAGACCACCTAAAATGTATACAACTTCTAAAAACCTGGCTCTTCAACACCTCAGAACCAAATTGAGACAACTAAACCATCAAACAGGAAACGCAAAGAACAGATTGACAGAATATATGATGGCACAGACAACACCCAGAACCGACTAACGGAAACTCAATCAACAAGGACGACGCTATGTGGAATAGAACACACGCGACAACCCCATGATGACAGAATAATCATACATGCCCAACACCATCCAACGAACTTACCCACTCCATGAACATTAGCAAGTGCTATACTTGGGTAGAATTGTGAATGTTGACGGGTACCACATTTAGATTTGTGAATGTTGCCCTGTGCTGGAACCAGACAGAATTGTGAATGATAGCAAGTACCACATTTAGATAATTGTGAACATTAGCCTGCGTCATATCTAGATAGGATTGAGAAGGTTAGCAAGTGCCACACTTAGATGGAATCGTGAAAGTTAGCAGGTGCCCAGCTCCGATAGAATTGTGAAGGTTGAACTGCGTCCCATCTAGACAGGATTGTGAAGGTCGGCCGTGCCACATCTAGATAGAATAGCGACTATTAACCATTGCCACATCTAGAATATTATCAATGCTGTATTTAGAAAGAATTGTGAATGCTAGCTAACTTGATTCGCATCTAGACATGTTTTTATTAGACTGAGCCGGATCGAGATACAAATGCAGAAATATTCACGAGCCACACCTTGAAAGAACTTGGAAATTTAGCACATATCACATCTAGATAGCAAGGCCAATAACCAACACACTAACAATCTCAACCCTCTGCATACAACCCTTAAACTCTAACCAACCACAACCCCAAAGCACAACAAACCGCACAAACTTCACTACACCGCAACAACAAAATAAACCACATATAATTTCGCACAACAGCACATGACTACCAACCGGTAAGCCACCCCCAAGCTCAGTGAACAGTGTTAACCGAACTGAAGCGGCCAACAGCACATCACTGCTCTCTTGCACTTATCCTGCTCGTTCCCACTAATTTCACCCCCCTCTTCCGCTCTTCCGTTTCAGACCCGCTTTACCTGACCTCGCAAAAAAAGGGCCTGTGAGATGGCAAAAGGTCAGCAATAACCAAAGGTTCTTCCAACTCTCTTAGGAAGAATATAGATCATAGTCTTTATGAGCTACACACAGATTAAGCTCAGCAAAAAGAGCGCTTTCTGTGCAACAGCTGGGGTTGCATTTAACTTTTGCAGAGATAGTCTGTCGAGATTTCTCTGACAATACATACTTACAGTTTTCATGCTGCTCCATTAACATCACGCAAAACTGAGTTTTGCTGAATTCTAATTTTTTAGAAATTGCTGCCAAAGAAGCCCAATAAAAAATATATAACTTCATTTGGAAAGCAGACGACACATGCCACGAGAAATGTCATGTGCCTTTTAGAAAAAACATGAGTCAGATCACATGGTGTGTATAATAATCTAGCAATAGGGCAAGTTCTCTTGACTATCCTCTGACCCTACATAGGCGGAACAACCAGCGCAATCTACGGATAGTAATACACAAGGGTTTAACTCGGAGTAGTTGAAGGGCAAGGTAATCTAGGACTACATTTGAAGTCATTCGTCAAATTCTGTAGTAAAGAAACTGAGACTGTGTAATATGTAAAATGAAATCTGGCAGAAGGATGGAAATCCACTACCACAGTGTAGTTCAATAACTTTTCCACACTGAAAATCTCAGCTAGTCGAATAGCCATCTGTTGGGAGCCCGATGGGCATAGTGGTTTGAATACTCGGAGCGATGCACGTTTGCTTAAAGGCATCAAGTAGAGTACTTTAGCGATTAAATAGAATTCTGCGGTTTGTCCAAATCTATTCTTTCAAATAAGGTGCACGTTCATACAAGTGCATATTTAGTAAATCTTTTATTCAGGCCATTCACAACAGGTCATGGAAACAATAAGTCATAAATTAAAGAAGTCCGTGATTGGCTTTTTGGGTAAAAGACAGTAATTTATTGGAGGTTCATCAATCCTGGCAGAGATGATTTACTAAGGGCAATCATACTAGTTATTATATTGGATTGGTCCTGAACCTAAGTTAACATGGGCTTGGGTGAGGACATGTGCAGTTCTGGGAAGCAACTGTGGAGTTGGGAAACATGGGGAGAGCTATTCACAAATGTGCATTGAATACATGTTGGAAGTAATAAAGACCAGTTTAGAGACGAGCTGTACAAATGGTGACTGCATTGGCGCTTTTACATCCCAACGAAGAAACCATGTACTGGGTGAAATTGGATTTGGGGGGTGGAGGGAAGATCTCTGAGGCAGGGAAGAGGGTGGGAAAGCAAGCTCTGAATTAATGGAAATCTGCATATGGAAATTGCTTGCTTGCCTGCTGTTCTGTTTTGTGGATGTTAAATAATTCTTATATCTGCATGTTTTTGAAAACTTATTTTTTTGTTGTCTACAGCAGTACACCATGACCAACGAAGAACCTCTCCCGAAGAAGGTGAGTGGTGGAAAGATTTATATTTGTAGTGGCCAGCCTTGATTCAACCTAGAACTTGTTGCACAAATGTTTGCATTTTTTTTGTTGCAATAAAATGTATTTTAATAGCGTCTTGTTTTTTTTTTTTCTTTAGGTTCGACTCAGTGAATCAGATTTCAAATCTTTGCCTAGGGATGAACTAGTCCAAAGGTAATGTAATTGCATTCTTGTAATGAAGGATTTATAGCATCCCTTTTTGAAATGCCTTTGTGCATAATTGCCCTCCAAGCATTGTCCCCGACACCTATGGATGTAAGATTCTCTGTCCTGGGATCTTCATTGATTTTTATAAATGGTGAATATATCCACCCTCTAGCGAGAACATGGAACACATCTTATAAAGAGAAAACTCTGTATAAAATAGTAACAGCATTTCATAAGCAGGGATGCATTGGGATTTGAAAATCCTAAATGACCATTTGTGACTTCAGTTTTGAACTATTAAATTCACCTGTAGTGATTTACTTGCATAGATGGGTTAGACTATATTCTGTTCTGAGAGGAACAATGGTTAAATAGGTAGCTTCAGTGATGTATGTCAGGAGGTAACACTTTAAAGTTGGAAGAATGAATAATGTACCCTAAGGGCAGTTGCAGCCAGTTCTTCTTTTTTTTTTTTTTCCTTCCTTTTTCCTTGTGAGGAAAGACCTGGGAGAACACGGTCTTTGATCTGAAACATCTTCGACTTTTGGAGGAATTTTATGTTCACGAAGAGGTAACACCTTAGTGGATCGGATCTGTACTGAAAGGTACAGTTGCTGTTATGATCTCTGCAGGGTATGGCAACATATCCCTGTCAGTCTATGCTGAGCAGGAGACAGCAGTGTCTGCCTTTTCAGAACCTTACTTCAGTGTATGGACTTCTGCATTGGTGGCTGCAACTGGCACCCGTCAACTGAGCTTAGCCCTTGTTCTGAATGGGAAAGTGGTTCTCAGCAATACATGTCTGGATGACCTGGCACATGATTCAACCCCCGCTTGGAAGGAACTGGGTCGGACTCAAAAGACTGTGTGCCAGGACCTTCATCAGGCCAACGTGTTCAGGAAGACAGCCAAGTGTCAAACTAAACAAGAGCCATTGGCTTTCGTCATGCATGAAGTTGGAGTATGTGGGGACAAGATGCAACCTCTTGTCAGTAAAGTACATCAAGTACAGAACTGGGCAACCCCCACTACCCAAGCCCAAGTGAGTACTTTCCTAGGCCTCAATGGGAAATACAGGAGCAAAGTGGCAGCCTATAGAAATATAGCTGTTCCTCTGACTGCCCTCACTAGTCATAGGGGACCTAAGAGTTCTTATGGACTCCTGAGTGTGAGAAGGCTTTCACTGGCCTCAAAGAATCCCTAGGTCAGGCCCCTGGTTTAAGGGCACCGGATTGGAAGAGACCTTTCATAGTGTAGACAGATCCCTATGATACTGGGATAGTTGGAAAACTTTCACAGCTTAATGACAAAGGTGAGGAACACCCTATGTCTAATCATCTACCAGTTTAGGAGTGGGAACTCATTTGGCCCCAGGTGGAGCCTACTTCCATGGAACCCACTTAAATGTGTATGCTCCCCCTCAAACCTTGAAATGGTGGTTGGAATTTAGGGAGAGAATCCAAAGTGGCTCAGGTGGTTCTCATGAGTCTGCAGGCCTTGAACCTCACTATTGGGTATAGTCCAGATCCCAAATGCAGCAATTTTGATGGGCTGTCTAACAGGGAAAACTAACTGGAACAGAGGACCCATCCAGGGGTGGATTAGTTCCTCCTGCCCCTTAGTCTGGGAAAGATTCTCTTTAACGCACCTTACTCCTCCCCTTTCCTCCATACTTGTGCGACATTCTGTCCTTCGGGACGACACCGTAAGTCTTTTGTCAAAAAGCACCAAAAATTAAATGTCCTTTCATTTTTACCTGGGGTACCGCACGCGGCCGTAACCCTGCCCTCCTGAGCTCCGCCCCGTGCTTTGTCATTCAGTCCATTTCACCGCACGGCCGGGGCTGGACGCACTAGCATCACTGGGATCTTTTATTTTTAATCCCTTTGTCCTTCCTTCTCCGGTTCCTCAGTCCTCTAGTCGTCTGTCTATGACGGAGTGTCTGGGATTCGTGTCCTGTTCTTTATGCGAACGTTGTTTTGCGAGGGTGAATCCCCACTCTTTGTGGAGTGTTTAGGCCCGCAGCATCTCTGAGATTTGTGCTTCTACTGCGACTCCCTCTTCGTCTGGGCACTCCAACATCGTCTTCTACGGTGGGAGGAAGTGCTTCAGCGCGTTCCTCCACCTCATTTTCAGCTTTTCATAAGAAACGCCGGGTAAGTTCTTTACTTTTCAGGGTACCCCGGCTAGGGGACTCAATCCTGTGACCTTCTAGGTCCGGGAGGGGCTTGTTTATGTTTGAGATTATATAGCGCTTTACTCCAAAGCGCTTTACAGTATAACAACAAGGTACAATAATGAAAGAAGCATTTTTAAAAACATGAAACAAACCAGTGGAACAGTATGCAGAACAATTTACTCAAAAGAAGGGGCAGGGGGGAGAGGAGGTAGGTGAAGGGGGGGTTTCAAAGTCAGATTTGAGGTCAGGGGGAGGAAGGGGAGGAGGGAAAGAGAGGGGGGAGCCCCCGGGTGACCACCTACTCCCCCTGGTGGTTTCAGTATCTAATTTGAATCGGGGCGGAGGGTAAGTGGGGAGGAGGGAGGGAAAGGAAAGGGGGGCAGGAGGTTTGAGGGGAGAGAGGTAGGGTAGGAGAGTCAGGGGGGAGTGGAGAAAGAAGGGCTTTCAGGGAGGAGCGGAAGGATGAGTAGGTGGGGGTGGAGCAGATAGAGGTAGGGAGTTCCAGTGGAGGGGGGGGGGCAAGAGTTGGAAGGAGCGGAAGCGTGAGGAGGCACAAGGCGTTGGGGGTACAGTGAGAAGGTAGAGATCAGCTGAGCGGAGAGAGCGGTAGGGAGAGTAAAACAAGAGGGAAGAAAGATGGGGGTGCGGGGGCGTGAGGTCATGGAGAGATTTGTAGATAAGACAGGAATTGAAATTTCAATTGTGAGAGGAAGGGAAGCCAGCCGAGTTGAGAGAGTGAGGAAGAGATGGTCTCGAGGGCCAAGACGACAGAGTACGGATAGAGGAGTGGTAAATGGATTTTAAGGGAGTCCAAGGAGAAGAGAGGAGCAGTAGAAGAGGCGGGCGAAAATAAGGGAGGAGATTAGGAGTTTGGAAGCGTGGAAGGTGAGAGAGGAGCAGATCTTGTGGATGTTGAAGAGGTGGTGCCGACAGGCACGAGAGTTTAGAGAGATGTGGTTGGAAAAGGAGAGGGAAGTCAATATGGAGGCCAAGATTGCGGGCATGGGGAGATTGGAAGGGTGAAAGTGGATGAAAGGAGGGGGGGGGTGGAGTGGGAGAGAGTGTTGGGAGGGAAGGAAAGCACTTCAGTCTTGTCAGTGTTGAGGGAAAGAAAATGGGATGACATCCAGTTTTTGTTGGCCGTAAGGTAGGAAGAGAGAGTGTGGTGGAGGTTGGAGGTGAAGGAAGAGAAGGAGAGAGAGTTGGGTGTCATCAGCATAGAAGTGGTGGGAGATGCCGAAAGAAAAGATGACTGGGGTGAGAAGGGAGGTATAGAGACAGAAAAGAAAAGGTCTTGTGTAGCTCTGTCACCAGGGGTTCGCCTGAGGTGCACCAGAGGCCTAATAGGCATAAGAGTGTTCTCTGAGGGTTCCTGCCAGTACCGGACATCTTTCTGCGGATCACCATTTGGGTGCAAAGGTTAAGCCCAGCTTGTCTGTGGCTCTGGATACCAGGGTTCCCCCCTGAGGTCTCCTTTTCTGGAGCTTTCCACACTGATACCGGGGTTCGCCCTGAGGTCTCCTCTTATGGAGCTTTCTTTACTGAGTCACGGCTCGAGGCCCCACTTGAGGGAGCTTTTCGTACCGGGTTAAAACCTAAGGTTCCTCTTGTTGAGGCTAAGGTCTGCACCAACAGATCAGACAGACCCTCTTTTGAAGGTCTCGTCGGTGAGGTATATTCCTCAACTGTCCCACGCTCAGGGTTGTGGTGGTACCGGTTCTGTCGAGGGTGCAAATAGGGTGGTCACAGACCATTATTCCTCTACTACCGGCTCTGCCGAGGTTACTCTATTGGAGTCCAAGTTTGGGGCTGGTTCTAAGATGTCCAGTAAACATCAGAGTCCACCTACTACCGGCTCTGCGAGGACCCTTGTAAGGCTAAAATGTTAAGTCCTCTGAGTCTCCTGAGGAGACAATTGCCTCATCTCCACATGTGACTCAGTTCTCTTCAGGTGTGGACAAAATGGCGGCCCAACCTCTTGTCCATGGCGGCCATTTTGGATAACTCCTTACACCAACATTCACATGTCTGGTGCTGGGAGTATTCCTTTTGGGCTCAGCATCCTTTTCCACGCCACATGTACAACTAAAACCGGTTCCGCCCTTCTTTCGACTGGCGTGGCGAGGGCTCTGCTGCCTGATGACTGTCTCGCTCCCTCATGCTTCCGCTGCACTGATTCATGTGGACCCGGCCAGTGGTGGACCCTCCTGGCAACCATCCTCTGCTTTCATGGGGATATGCCCTTACGAGCGGCCTCTTCCAAAGCCTAAGCCCTCGGCTGTGGATGAGTTTTTGGGAAGTTTCAGATGCTCAGGCTTTCTGTCCCTATGAGGACGTATTTCAGGCGTCTGTTAAGGGAAATGTACCCTGAGCCTTCTGTTCAACCACTCGCACTGGCTGTTCCGACAGGTTCCGGTGGTGCCACTCCCGCCTCCTTCTGGACCACCTCCATCTCTTCCCCCTCTGCCCCGTTGTCTCTTATAGAGCAGACACCGGTGGACGGGGACAATACTTTAAAACCTGAAGGGGTAGGCGTGGGGGTGGGAGGGAACCAGTCTTCTGTTCCTGCCTCGTTGGATGAGCTTCAAGCGGATCAGGACAGCGATGAGAGCATTCCAGGACCGGGAGTGGCTTGTGTAGCTCTGTTTCCAGGGATTCCCCCCGTGGTGTCTCAAGGGCCTACTAATACACGTACCGGAGTGTTCTCTGAGGGTTCTTCCAGAGAGCCTACCAAAACAGGACGTCGTTCTGAGGTTCACCATTTGGGTGCTAAGGTCCAGACCAGTTCGTCTGTGTCTCTGGATTCCGGGGTCTGCCCTGAGGTATCAGTTTCTGGAGCTTTTCAGACCGAGCCACGGCTCTAGGCCCCTCTTGAGGGAGCTATTCGTCCCAGGTTAAAACCAGAGGTTCCTCTTCTTGGGGCTAAATCTAGTACCGACAGTCGAGGGTTCCTCTGAGGGTCCAGCCTGTAGGGGGCGTTCCTCAACCGTCCCACGCTCAGGGTCGTGATGTTACCGGTTCTGTCGAGGTGGCAAAGAAAGACGATTAAGCACCACAGCCATTTAATTACTGGCTCTGCCGAGGTTCCTCCACTGGAGGCTAATTCTGGGACAGTTCCTAGGATGTCCAGTAAACATCCTAGATCTGCCAGGCTAAAGTATTACTGAAGTCATTTAACTCCCCTGGGGAGACAGTTGCCTCACTTTCTCCAATGATGCAGTTCTCATCTGGTGTTGACAAAATGGCGGCCCAACATTCTGGATCCATGGCTGCCATTTTGAATACCTCCCTTACCACCAACGTTCACAACGTCTGGTGCTGGGGGCTTTTCTTTTGGGGCTGAGCAGCCTTTCCATGCCATGTGGACGACAAAAACCTGTTTATCGGGCCTGGCGAAAGCTTCAGCTAAGGCCCCTTCTACACAGTCGTCAGGGTCCCAGACTCTGTCCTTCTCTGGATTCAGGGGGTTTCGAGGTCGACATGTGCGCCGGTCTGAAGCTCCGGTTGGTGGCCCAGCCGAAAGCAGCAGCGGCAAGGTGGTCTGTTTTTCTCTCCGCCATCAGCCTCCTCTACAGGGACCGGTAGTCTCCCAATCAGTATTTTTTTGTCGGATTTGCACAAGACTCTGGTGGGAGGACGAATCTCGTCCCATCTGGAGGCCTGGCAGACCATCACCAAAGACCGGTGGGATTGTCCATCGCTCAGGCGGGCTTTCGATTGCCCTTCTCCCCCTACCCCACCCTACAAACCTACTTTCCAACAGATCAGGATGCCGTCCCCCAGAGCCGAGGTACAGGAACTTCTGACCTCAGAGCGGTGGAACTTGTTCCCCCTTGGGGAACAAGGAGGGCTGGTGGGGGGGCTATTACTCCTGTCTTTTTCACAGTGCCAAAACCAACAAGGCAATTTTTCCCAGTTCAATCTGTATCTTTCCCATGAGAAATTCCAGATTATCATGCCCTGCCAAATAAGTCCTCTTTTCGGAAGGGTGATTGGCTCAGTGTGGTGGACCTCCAGGATGCGTACAGACACATTCTGATTTGGACCCCATGGGGAAATATCTGCGGTTCTCCGTGGGAGCAAAACACTTTCAGATTAGAGTACTCCTTTCTGGTCTAAGCGAGACGCACTAGAAACTCCTCTGAGGGCCTCGATCAACAGAATCTTCTGAGGGTCCCCTTCTTGGGGCTAAATCGGACACCAACAGAATTCCCTCATTGAGGGTCTAGGCAGTAAGGTATATCCCTCAGCCTGCCCACGCGTGCGCCCGTGGTAACCAGTTCTGTTGAGGGGGGCAAAAGGCGGTCACGCACCAAAAGCCTTCCAGTACCTGCTCTGCCGAGGATACTCCACTAGAGGCTAGTTCTGGGGCAGTCTATAACGTGTCGAGTAAACACCCTAGATATGCCAGTACCGGCTCTGACGAGGTTCCTTGTCTCAAGGCTAAGATGGCACGCAAGGCACCGGACTCCCCCGAGGAGACTATTGCCTCACTTGATCCTGTGACACAGTTCACCCCAGGTGTTGTCAATATGTTGGCCCAACCTCCCCGGACCTCGGTGGCCATTTTGAATACCTGCCTTACAGCAGCAGTGGAGTTCGTGTTCGCACGGACTATTCGGCGGCCATGTTTTACATCAACAAGCAGGGCGGCAACAAATCTCCTCTCCTTGTAGATCTTGCCATACAAATTTGGACTCGGCCATCCAGCACATTGTTTGGCTCCAGGCTGTACACATCCTGGGTCACCTCAATGTAGCTGCAGATGCACTCAGTTGGCATCTGTTACGAGTGGGAAATGAACAGCAATGTCCTCTCCAACATTTTCCATCAATGGATACTCCAGAGGTGGACCTCTTTGCAACTTCTTTAAACAAGAAACTGCCTCTTTATGCCTCCAGGGACGGGTTTAGAGCGTCCTCCCTGGGAGACTCCCTCGAAGCTTATGCTTTCTCTTCATTGCCTCTTATCCATCAGTCGCTCTGTAAGCTCAGGAGCACATTGACTGCACTCTCCTGTTCAAGGTTACTTGGTGGCCAGTCAAATTCTGGTCATCAGAGCTACAGCATCTGTCGGTACCTCCCGATCAGATTGCTGCAGATTCCCGACCTGTTTCACCAGAGCATTCGCCAGATGTGGCACCCCTCCCCACAACCGTTCAGCGTAGGGCCTGAGTTCAGATCGTTAACAGAGTTCGATCTGCCCGAGGACATTGTGCACATTAGCCAAGCGGCCAGGAAGACCTCTACGAGGCTTAGTACAGGAGCAAATTACTGTTTTTGCCATTGGTGTTTAGCTAAACCGCTCTATCCCAGACAAGCTTCGCTTGACGCCCTTCTATCTTTCGTGACTCATTGGGCAGTTTCTGGCATCCATGTTCTGTTATGCAGGACTTACTTACCCGCTATTGCGGCCTATCTGTCAATCCATTTTCGGTCATCGAAGGCATTTTGCCGGTCCGGGGCATTATGATACCAGCCTTTTGAACCCATGGCCACTATCGATCTTCAGTACCTTTCTTGGAAGGTTGCCTTCTGATCGCAATAACCTCGGCAAGGCGAGTAAGTGAGCTTCAAGCTCTTTCCGTGAAGCATTTGTTCCTCACTTTCCACAGGGATGAGGTTATGCTTCGTTCTCATCCTTTCTTCCTACCTAAGGTGGTTGCCAATGTTCATTTGAACCAATCTGTCTCCTTTCCTGTCACATTCGGAGACCTGAAGGGGAAACCAGCTTCCAAAGCAAGTATTCCCCACTGGATTGCCTCATGTTTTTCAGTAGCCTAAAGCATTCAAGGCCTTCATCCACCAAAGCGTATCCGTGCACATCTAGTCTATGGCAAAGCGACTGCTGTTGCCTGCCAAAGTATGTCCCTTGGGAGTCCAGCTGCAAGGCTGATGCCCAATTTGGCCAGGCTGTTGGAACTTATTCCTGTAAATGTGTTTTCCATCCACCCGTACTACCTATGGTGTGTTTGGGAATCTCCCACAAGTATGTAGGAAAGGGGACGGGACGTAGGAGTATAACATTTACTCACCGTAGTGACTACCTTACTCCTAGTCCCCTTTCCTCCATACGCCCACCCGCCATCCCCTCCAAGTATCCACTATTATTGCTTTAATGGTCTCAGACCTGGCGATGGAAGAGGACTGAAGGGCGATGTGCGAGGCAGAGCTCAGGAGGGCGGGGTTACGGCCATGTGTGGTACCCCACGTAAAAATAAAAGGACAAATAAAAATGTTTTCACTTTTTGACAAAAGTGCCCTGGTCCTTTCCCGAAGGACGTAATGTCCCACAAGTATGGAGGAAAGACTACTGACTAGGAGTAAGGTAGTCAATACAGTGAGTAACTGTTATTCCTTCCATCTTTATGGAACCCCTAAAACGTTTTGCTTTTATTTTTTTAATCTGACCTGTACATTTTGCAATACAGTGAAGCCTTAAGCTTCACTGCACTTGCCTTTGCTCCTATGCTATGGGGAAACTGAAATGTCCTTCAGGCTGTCAGTACTGGGAAACAGTGTTTCCCTTAGTCGTGTTACTACTTTTGTATCACTTGTGGTAACTTTTTATTATTGCAAAAAGCAGCTTACACTGCATTGCAAACGGGTGCATTTTTGTTTTGTCCTAGACTAATACTGAGAGGATTCTTTGGTTACTGTAGATGTGCTTAAAAGATGAGCTGGTGGCACAGTGACCTTTCTCCACTTTTGGGGGAATTTTTGTTTTAGCTTTACTGCGTTTGGCTACTAACTTTGGCTACTGGTCAAACATGGAGAAACCTGAAGGAGCCTAGTATCCTGTCCAGCTGTGAGACCTGTGAAGAAATCTGACCGGAGGAGGCCGTGCAGCCCTGGTGGAACACTGTAGTCCTGCAAAGGTGCTACGACGCTTGGAGTGGAAGTACCATCCATTCCCGACGTCTGCTCGGTGCCCTGTCAAAGACAGCCTTCGGAAGTGCCCTGGAACTGTCCTGTGGCTGACCAGCTTCCCTTTTGGGCTACCGTGCTAGTGACGTCACCACACCAAGTTTTGGCCTGAAACTTGGTGGACCCTCAGCTGCCACTGCAAAGCTCCCTCCTACAAAATGTTGCTGTGCTAGCACAAAGGGGACCCGAGATAGACCGGAAATTCCGACCACAGCTATTGAGTCCTATTGCATCGCTCTGCGTGGCGTGCACCGTCCAAAAACTGCTTACCTGACTAGAGTCCAGTCCTGAGAGGGGTGCTGTATCGAGTGTTTTTGCATTCTTTGACCGAGAGTCCTTGCACCAGTAAAAGACGCAAACTGGAGTGGAGCTCGAACCTGCAACTCCTGGAAATGGAAGACCACGGATTTCGGCGGGAAAAGCAACCTAGGACAACGCTTCTTTTGTTCTACCAAGTTTGGGGATGATTCGGAGTAATGGTGGGGGGGGGGGTAAGTTACTGAGCTTTTAACCTACCCCTATACTCCCACTAGAAGTCCACAGGCTTATAATAAACCTATTTCTAATACTTGTGGCTTTGCCATAACTTGCCTATGCAAGACATCTGACTGTTGGGACTAATTTTGGGCATTAGTCTACATTGAACCTTAACTCTAAGAACCCTTCACTAGACCCCAGAGACCCTACCTGCATTTTCGAAGGGATTGTTATCTGACGTATTCCTTATCTTGACAGATTACATTCCAGCTTGCTGGCCTCGGAAATGTTTTCAGTAGAGGGCGCTGCGTGTGGACGTCCCTCGAGCTGGTGTCCCTCGACAGCCTCAGTGCTGACGTCATCGTGCGTACAAATAGACTTGCGCAGCGGCTGTTGCTCAGTTCCGTTTTTCCGCGCTTCGTGGGCCTCGGAATCGTGTTGCTCAGTTCTTTCTGCAAGAAGATTCAACTTATTCTTCGAAGATATCTTTATTCGATGGCTTCCTCATCCGAACCGTCGACCCCCACGGTCCGGCTTCAAAAAGTGACGTGATTGTGGGAAGAAAATGCCGTTGACGGATCCTCCCAGGATCTTTTTGTGGTGCCTGGGATCGGAGTATCACTGTTCGGAATGCGAGGGCTGTATGTCCATGACGGCGAAAGCCTTGAAGGAGCGTAAGGGGAAGCTTGAAAGAGGTAAGACTCTTAAAACTTCTACTCCCTCGAAAGTTTCTTCGGCAGAGTCGAGACATTTGTCTCCTCGCCGTCACAGGAAACATTCCCGTTCAAGGTCTCGAAGCGGTTCCCATCAGTCTTTGAGATCAAAACACTCTAAGAAGAGGCGTCGTAGATCTACCTCTTCTTCGTCTTCTGTCTCCCCAGAAAGGGTCACCTACCCCACGAAACACAACTCTCCAGCTGAGTGGGAGGAATTCTGTAAGAAACTGCTTAGCATCTTTGAGAAAGCGGCCTCGACCCCCTCGGAGATGGCTAAAGGTGATACCCTGGGTAAAAGACCCGAAAAATCAAAACGCTGTGAGTCGTTGCACCCGGCGAAAGAAACTACCCGAGAGCATCATGAACCCTCGCGTAAAGGCAGTAAATCCGCGTCATTGACGCCGTCGTCGAAGGGTCCGTCGCTGCATAAATCGGTTGCATCGACAGTCTTCGATGCCTATGTCGATGCCGATAAAAGATAGACCTACAGCTGTCACTACATCTCAGACAGTAGAGGTGTCGAGGACCTCGACCATTACCTCGAGGATGCCGTAGACAACCTCGACGACTCCGAGTAGGATTCCGATCCTCTCGAGTACTTCGAGGCCTCTTCTAACTTTTTCGTCGCCCTTTTCGGGTTTGTCGAAGCCTTTGACTTCCACTTCGACAACTTTGGCGTTTTCTCAACCGGTGATGACCAATTTGGCCCCCTCTGCTCTAGAAATGGGTTTTAAACCATACCCTAGGTCTGATTAAATTAGAGCTTTGTCCTCTATATATGAGGGGGAGGATTCCGACCATGAGAGACATTTTGGTGTACAAAGGACCACAACACCTATACCAGAGGAATTTATCTCTGAAGAGAACAGGTTAAAAGATCTTCAAGACTCTTTACATGAAGCAAGTGGTTTACATACTTCTCCAGAAGTAGAGTTTGCTAAACCAGACCCTGGGGAGCATGCTGAGACCCCTTATAGAGTTCTGATGGCTAGAATAATAGAATTCATGGGTGGTCTACACCTACACCTTCTTTTCAGCAGGATGACCTTACTGACATTTTAGTTAAAGGTCCACAGGAAAATCCTGTTCCTTTTCATACTGCGCTGCAAAGAAATATCTCTGCTAATTGGGAAACCCCTGAAGTTATCCCTGCAGTTAACCTGTATTTGGCAGATAGTTGCTTGTTATCTGCTACAGATCCTGAATACTTGAGCAAACGTCCAACACCAGAGTTTGGTTGTACAAGCAGCAACTTCATCAAATAGCAGATCTGCATACCCTACTATTCCACATGACAGGGATGATAAAAGGTTTGATGCTATGTCAGTATTTTCGGTATGTAGCATGGCGCTTAAATCTATTAACACCACTTGCACGCTTGCAAGATTCAGCCATACACTTTGGGAGTGTGCTTCATCTGCGACTGACTTGTCTCCCGGAAGGAGAAGGGGAAGCATTTTTAAATCTCATCAAAGATGGGTAAGATGCAATGTGCGAGTCCCTTCAAACTGGCATTGATTCTGCTAACGGTGTCAGCAGGGCCATGGCGGCAAGTACCACAATCCGCAGATTTGCGTGGTTGCGGAAGTCTGGTTTTGCTCCAGATGTACAAGCCAGACTTTTGAACATGCCCTTTGACGGCACTTCTTTATTGGGTAAGAAGGCTGATGACAGCCTGGAGAAGTTAAAAACATCCAAGGCAGCAGCGAAATCTCTTGGGACTGCAATCCGACAGACTTCGAATCGCCCCTCAGGAGCCTCCTGGAGGGGTAGGTCCTTTCGCTTTTACTCCGCATTCGGAAAAGGCAGAGGACCACCAGCTCAAAGGGGCCAGAAACGATTCACCCGTGGTGGACGGGGAAAAGGTACAAAAACGCAGCAGCAGGTGCCGCTTTACTCTCGGCATCTGCGTCATCCGCTTCTAAACCCCTCTGAGGTCTCCCCTCGCAAGACACCAGTAGGGGGCAGGTTAACTCAACATCTGGCAGAATGGCAGGCTATTATGTCAGATGCTTGGGCATTGGAGACAGTTGCCCAAGGTTACTGCCTGCCCTTCTACACACCCCTCAGTCATCCACCTGGGAACAATTCTTTGAAGTTTCCAGACCCGCTCCTTATGCAGGAGATTGTAGACCTTCTAGAGAAAGGTGCCTTAGAACCGGTACCTGTATCGGAGAGGAACAAGGGTTGGTAATCTCTCTACTTCCTAGTACCAAAGAAGGACGGAGGACTGAGACCCATCTTGACTTGAGGGAATTGAACAGATTCCTCAGGAAAGACAAGTTCAAGATGGTAACCCTTTCCCAGATCCTCCAGGCCCTCCAGCTTCAGGACTGGTTGGTATCTCTGGACCTTCCGGATGCTTATTTCCATGTGCCAATCCATCTCAAACACAGGAAATACCTGAGGTACACAATTGGCAACTCTCACTATCAATTTCGAGTTCTGCCATTTGGGCCGACCTCCGCCCTGAGGGTCTTCACCAAGCTAATGCCATTAGTGGCTGCAAGTCTGAGGGAGGGGATCCACTTGTACCCCTACCTAGACAATTGGTTTCTCAGAGCATTATCTTCGGAACAAGCTCAGATCCAGCTAGATTGTCTGCCACTTCTTTCACAAGCTGGGCTTCTCCTTCAACTTGAAGTCTCAGATGATACCATCACAAAGACTTCAGTTCATTGGAGCAGTCCTGGACACTTCCCTGGGGAAAGCCTCGCCACCAGAGGTGAGGGCTCAAGATATTCTACAGATGGTCACCAAGTTTCAAAATGCCCAACGTCTACCAGCCTTCGACTTTTTGAGGTTGCTAGGCCTCATGGCATCCTGCATCTTCTTTGTGCCAGAGGCTCGCCTGGGAAGGAGATCCCTCCAGTTGGCACTAAGAACACAATGGTCGCAATTCTCAGAAAGAATGTTAGATCTCCTTCATGTCCCGGACAGAGTGGCTCGAGACCTTCAGTGGTGGTCCTGCTGTCGGGAGAAAATCTTGAAAGGAGAACACTTTTGGCAACCATGGCCGGAGATAATAGTAGTCACGGATGCCTCACTAACAGGGTGGGGAGCCCATGCCAACGTCTTGACCATCAGCGGTCGTTGGTCTCCATCGGAGTTCAGACTACACATCAACCTTTTGGAGCCGAGAGCAATAAGACTAGCGCTGAAGGATTTTCTGCCATCTGTACAGGGGAAGAATGTCCTAATGATGACGGACAACACAGTGGCCATGCACTTCCTCAACAAAAGAGGCGGCGTAGGATTACTGCCACTGTGCAGAGAGGAGATGCAGCTCTGGTTTTGGGCAATTCAAGAAGGAATCTCTCAATCGGCAGTTCACTTAGCCGGAGAGAACAGCGGACGCTCTGAGCAGGCAGAGCACAGTCTCCCACGAGTGGGAGCTAGCTCAGGAAGTCTTTCAAGAGATCTTCGCCCTTTGGGGAACCCCTCAAGTGGATCTGTTCGCCACCAGTATCAACAGGAAGTGCGATCAGTTTTGTTCAAGGGAATTTCCCCAGAGAGGAGCTCTAGGGGACGCGTTCGTAGTAGACTGGGAGTTTCCACTTCTATACGCGTTTCCTCTAGTCCCCGTCATTCCTCAGATGATCAGGAGGTTGAGTAGATTGCGGAAGACTATGATCCTAATTGCCCTGGATTGGGCCAGGAGAACGTGGTACCCGGACCTTCTGGACGTGTCCATCTGCCCTCCGATTCGTCTTCCGCAAAGAGAGGATCTTCTCTCGCAGAAGGGAGGTCAGGTTCTCCATCCAGACATCAGAACCCTCAACCATCACGCTTGGTTTCTGAAAGGTTGAGATACAAGGATTGGGACTTCCCGGATGACATCATGGAGGTGTTGCTTTCAGCTGGAAGCTCAGCAACTAAGACTTTATACCGCTGCCGTTGGAACAGATTTTGCAGCTGGTGTAGAGAAAATATTGAACCCTTTTCATGTAGTACACCAATGGTGTTATCTTTTTTGCTCTATTTGGCGAATTCAGGTCTTCAAGTTGGTACGATCAAGGGCTACCTCGCAGCGCTGTCAACCTTGAAGCGCACTGCGGAGGAACCATCATATTTCAATTACCCCTAGTAATCCAATTTCTGAAAGGGTTAACCAATGACTATGCCCCTTGTGGGACTTAAATCTAGTCTTACATTTTCTGATGGGTACTCCTTTTGAACCACTCCATTCTTGTTCATTAAGATTTCTCGCCCTTAAAACAGTCTTCCTAACATCTGCCAGAAGAGTGAGCGAATTACAAGCTCTATCATGCAAACCTCTTCATACATTTTTTCACAAAGACTACAAGTGAAGCCTAATTTTCTCCGAAAGGTGCCACATGGTCGTCCACACATACCTTTACAAAATTCTATAGTCTGGATTCCTCCTCTAGCCAGGAGACCAGATTTGGCGAAGCTGTTACATTTTGTTCATTCTTAAAGGGAAATTTTCCAATTTTACTCCCTCCTCTTCTTTCACTCCACTGCTATGGGAGTCTATCAAGATAAGGAATACGTCGGACACAATCCCTTCGAAGAACAAGTTGCTTCTTACCTTGTAACGTTCTTTCGATGGGATGTTCCTCCGTATTAATCATCGCCCCTCCCATCCATCGCCGCAGTAAAACTTCCCTTGTAGTTGCAGCTTACGCTCCTTCAAGGTCAATAACCAATTCATGCACAGCTAATTTCAAGCTTCAAAACGGAACTGAGCAAAGGCCGCTGCACGAGTCTATTTTTACGCATGACGACGTCGGCGCCGAGACGGATGCTGTCAAGGGACACCAGCTCGAGGGACGTTGATGTGCAGCGCCCTCTACTGAAAAAATTTCCGAGGCCAGCAAGCTGGAGTGTAATCTATCAAGATGAGGAATACGTCGGAGGAACATCTAATCGAAAACGTTACAAGGTAAGAAGTAACTTGTTCTTCTACTGCATCCTAAGTTCTGTGTACTGTTTTATATAACCTAGAAATGCCATATGTGATCCCATTAGACGTCACAATGACGTGCCGAATGGATGGGTTTCTGTCTTGTTGGGGAAGGAGGGCCAGTGGTGTCGGAATGCCGCCCACACCTGATGATATTGTAATGCCATAATGGTTCCACATCCCACCTTGGTCTGGAAGTCATCTAGCATCACAAACGTCCCGTTGGGAAACATGTCACCAATTGTCAGCGGTTTATGGGGGTCCCACGTTGTCAGGTCATGTGCGGGGAGATCCATAGGTCGTGCCAGAGGGGAGATGTCACCCCGACTCTCTTAAATATCGTGGCGTTTATCGGGTCTGTCTGTGGTGTTGTGCATGTTCATGAATATTTCTGCCTGTAGGTCGGCAGGGGCGATAGCATATCTTTCAACTGGGAGATGTGCTTAATTTTCAGGGCTGTTGAACCAGAATCTAGCAAATTTGACTTGCGCTGAGTTAAAGTACAGCTCAAAGTCTGGTGCTGCAGATGACCCCACCGCCCCCCGTGTTGTACCACCGTGATAGTTTCGTCGAGCTCATTCTGCTAGCCTCGCCACTCCCACACAAACGTGGACGCTATTGACTGGAGTTTAATGAAGAAAGCTTATCCCAGCCAAATGGGTCGATTACTAAACGGAGCAATTTCGGCACCACCACCATTTTCAGCAGCGCTATGCGGCTGCATGTTGATACCAGTGGATTGTTCCAGATCTTGAGTTTGGTCTCTAGTATGGTAATATATGGATCGTAATAGGTTGTGTACAGGGTCTGATGGTCGGTTGCAACAATCACCCCAAGGTATTGGGCTGAGCAAGGGGACCAACGCAAGCCCATTAGCGTTGACTGTATCCTGAATGTCTGGAGAATTCATTAATGACCTGCATAAGGGCTAGATTAACTACAGGGTTACTAATATAGAGCAGTGTGTCATCAGCATATAGCGAGATGAGATGTTGGGTGACGGGTGATAGGGCAATCACTCTGATCCGTATTCCCCGGGTAGTCTTTTTGTCGTATTGATGCAGCCATAAATTAGATGGCGAGTGCAAAGATAAGGGGGGGGGTGAAGGGCAGCCTTGCCGTGTGCCCTTGCATGGGTTTATGTATAATATTTGAATATAGTTCAACTGGGGCCCGAATCGTTTCAGGACCGCAAAAATATATTTCCAGGACACTGAATCAAACTTTTCCACGTCAAGGGAACTGCGGCATCCTTGGCTTTGGGGTGTAGCTGAGATATTATAGCGAACAGCCTGCACAGATTTAGGGTAGTGGATCTGACCGGGATAAATCCCGATTGATTCATGTGAGGTAGGAGCCGGTGGGCTCTGGCCGTGGCAAAGATTTTCGTGGCTGCGTAAATTAATGAGTGCGGGCGGTAGGAAGAGGCCTCTTGTGGCGGTTTCACTTTAAGCAGCGCTACGATGACTGACAATGTCGGGGGTAGCGCTCCCATCACCTTGGTCTCCTCCCACAGGTCCAACAGCCATGGGGCAAGTTCTGGCAGGTAGCATTTGTATAGGTCAACAGGAAGACTGCCTGGACCGGGAGCCTTCCCAGTGGCTAGGTCTTTTATCGCCTGTACTATCTCCTCAATGGAAAGGGGTGATTCCAGTGCAACTCTGGCTTGGGGTGAGGTATAGCGTCAATGTATTGGGCCAGCTCGTCTGTTACATTATCGTACAATGCTGTATAACATTCCAAGAACTCATTAATCGCTTTCTCCTCAGTGCAGACTTTCCCATCCCCTCCACAAAGACTGGTGATTGGTTGTTTATTATTTTCAATCTGGCTAGTGTCTTGCATGTCCTGTCACCCTCTCAGTACTTCTAGCCCTGGCCAGGATAGTGATCTGCCAGCCTGTGGAATTCGTCCAACTGTCCTGGAGTAGGGTTAATGTGGCCTCCTCGGGGGCTTGCATATTTTCCAATACACGTAGTCGGCACTCTGCCCGTTGTAATTCTGCCCTTATGGCTCACAGAGACCGATGTGGTAAGGATAGGGAGTGTCCCCGGAGCCAGACCTTAAAGGATTCCCATACTATGGCGATTGATCCTGTTGGGGAGAATTCTCAGAAATGTGCTAATTCCCTCCACATTAGAGACCCCCAGAAACTTTGCTGGATTTTGAGGACATGATTTTTTTGCCTGCAGGGTGTGACCCTTTTAATGTGATTTTGTACACTGTTTTTCTTTTGGTTATGGAGTCTGACAAACTTCATAGGCATAATCGTTTACTTTGGGTCACACAGCACCTTCAGTGTGGTGGCCGAGGGAAGTTTTTTTTTTTTCAGATTTCTCAAAGGTTTGAATACCTTCTCTGGGATAGACTGTTTCTCAGAGCAGTAAAGTGAAATTGACTTGACTTAGATTTGTAATTTTCTAGACCAGCACACGCTTTGTTACAATAGGGTGCTGGAGGGGTTACCTAGTATCTCCTACAAGCTTCTCATGTAACATTTTTATGTTACCCTTTCACCCTTGAATGGCTGGTGGCAGTGGTTTCGTTTCAACTACCATGGTGTGCATTTACCGCGGGCTGCGTTTGCCATTTCTTTGTGGAAAGAAAGGTGTTAAGATGGATTTCTGAACTCTGACCTGGTAGGCAAAAGTTCAGAAGGCCAGCCTAGTTTCTTGGAACTGGGTAACCTCTGGACAAGCCAGACCAATCAAGGAAGCTACGGCAGGCGGTCATGACTAGGTCTCAGGAGGGGTGAGGGTGACTGAAGGACCTCAATGAGCACACAAAGCCAGGACACTTACAAATTACTCCAGACAGGTGTTCTATCAAAAATATAGACACATTTATTACAAGGCCTTTGTAATTTAGACCATAGCAACAGAATCACAGTAACAGTAAGTAAACCATCACAACACTATCAATACAATGTATATACAAGAGCATTGGGGTCTAAAGGGTTAAATGCACGAAATATGTCCACAACCTAGATGGGGAGAAAACAGGCAGTGCAGATGGTCTTTAGGCCCCTTCGACATCAACAATACACCTAAGAGGCAGTCCAAGCCCTAAGAAGAGGGGATGCTTGTGCTCAATAGTACATGCAATGCAAGCGCATGTGGTTGTTCCAATGGGCACATTAGGGTCTCTTCAGGGGTCTCTAGCAGCTCAGGTGAAGGTGGATGAGGCGATGAAGATCAAGTTCCCATTATTCAGGGAGGACCTCAACTTGAAGGCAGAGACAGTTCTAGAGTGCGGGATGGAGCCGCTAGTTTGCACTAGCAGTGGAAAGGAGAGGGGCCCCTAGGGGCCACTTGTGCTTAAAAAGGGGCCCTTGTGCCAGGGTCCACCGGTTAGAGTTTGAAGTACTCACGACGTCTCTGCGGCTTTCAGTTCCTGAGATACTGCAATGATTCCCAAACGGGACAGTCGCGATTTCTCCGCTCCAGGTGGATGAATCGAGGCAGGCTTCAGGGGCAACAGGGTCACAAATGCAGCATACTTGCAAAAGACGTAGCTGCGGCAGGGCAACATGGAAACCACGTTTACTCCGTTCCTGGTGCATTTGTCTCACTTCAGGCCTGGGAATGCCAAGTGTACGAAATTCGGTGTGAGGGTGAGGTGGACACAGAGCTAGCAGTATACAAAGTTTCGAGGGCTTCCTCAAAACAGTGGCGGTGACGGAGCAAAGCAATTGGGTAAGCTGGTCAGCCCACTGGTTGGCCCAGGAACACTTCTGAGAAAGCTTACTTGCAGATTTTGATGAAGGTGCCGAGAATTGTTGGTCCCACTATTCCAATGGGTCGAAGCGTCTTCGCAGACCTTCTAGGATGACAAGATGCAGAGGGGTTCCACGGGACGACAGCGGGCTCAGGGTGGCAAACCTTCCAGTGGGTCACCAGCGGTTCCTTAGCTTCGTAGTTGCAGGATACTGGATCATATCCTTTGTTCAGTGAGAACGACATGGTAGGGGTGTTTTTGGCCTCCTCTTATCCAAAGTTCCCTTTGCGCCAAAACAGAGAGGACCCAATGGGAGATCTGCTCGCACATGCCATACGTGGACCAATCACGGACCATGGTGGTCCTAGTCATTCATGGCACTCTAGACTCTCTGGCACCCAGGATGTGTATTGGACTCGGACGTTCCAGCCCACCTCCTGGAGGCACAAACGCAAGGCATTCAGAAGCCTGCGAAAGCATTGGGTTTCGCAGGAAAGTGCATGACCAAAAATGGACTGACCTGTGTCGTCTCGACCTGGGGAAGGTGAAGGGGCAAGATAGCCAAAGGACAGGACAAAGAACCTTGTGGCATGGCCGTTTTGGAGCCAGGCCACCTATTTGTGCCAAACATGGTTAACATGGCAGGAACGTGTTAAAAATAATGCGAAAAGATAGCTGCCACCGGTCCTGTCTATGACACATCTGGACAGTTCATAAAAAGTCCAACGGGAGTTTCTAGGGCCTTTGGCATTGACTAAGAGACCCAAGTGTGTTGTATGGTAAGATACATTGCACACTTGTTACATGTTGCAGAAAAGTTGCAACATGGGGGGGAAAAGGACTAAGGGAAACAAAGTCTCCCAGTATTGACTTCCTTAAGGGCATGTCAGTTTCCCCATAAAAAGTGAGCGAAAGGCCAGAGTAGTGCAGCTGAAGGCTGTGCTTCTCTGGCAAAGTCAGTCTATGGTGTCTAATCAGCAGCAAAAAGTTTGGGGGTGTACAAATGGAGGGAAAATTGCATACAATTATGAAATCTTTCCTAACAAAAGGTCCTTCTTGGGATTTACTCTGCGCCAGGTTTGGTCCCATTGTTCGATTTGCCTTTGGCGGGATTCACGAATGAAGCCTGCCTCTGGCTCCAGGGTGTCTGGGGTAGGCAGGAAGTGAGGGAGGTGCCCAAACTCCCCGTGCTTAGTCTCCTAGGAGACCCAAATGCACTCTGTCGTGATTGGCGGCTGAGTGTCCGGCAAGAACAGCCACCCTGCTGGGTGACTGACAGCTAGGCTGGAATGAATGGGAGAGAACTGAATAAAAGGCGAGGCTTTTAGCTTGGTAGGCCGAGTCGACCGCTGGACGAAGGAACTGAAGAACGCCTGCTGCAACTCCTGGGATGTTGGTTTGCCCGGTGAAGCCCTGCTGTAGTGCCGAAACACCAAGTTTGCATCGACCGAGAAGCCCCTGCAAGGTTGACTTCTCCCATTGAGTTGGTGAGACCAATCGACTCCAAAGTAGGCCACCTGGACATCCATATCTCGGAGCTGGTTGAATTTCCACAGAATTGCTGCTGGAAACCGTATAACCAGGGAGAGGATCACCAAATTGTGTGCGTTGCTTTTAAGCTGGCCAAGAGCTCCAGGAAGATCATCCGACTCCCAGGAAGCAGGACTGACCGAGCCTGAGCCCCCTCAACAGAGTGCGGGACCCTAGAAGCAAGGAATGTCCATCTCGACCGCCAGGAACCAGTGTTGCTATTTGCAGTAGACGCGAGGAGCTGAAACACTGAACAGCCGCCAGAAAAGCATACGCAAAGCTATGCGTTTGCTAGGCATGACGGCACCTTGCATTTACCTGGTACCGCACACGCACCTGCGACCCATGCAGGAGTGGTTGGCGAAATGGTGGTCTCAGGCAAGCGGTCAGTGGGACGATCTAGTGGTTGTTTTGCCAACACTAGTACAAAACCTTTGCTGGTGGGCAAGAGAAACTGTTGAAGGGGAAACCCTTGCACGATCCGGAAGTGCAAGCGATTGTCACAACAGATCTCACTCGCTGGGTGGGGGTAGGGGGGAAGGTCTCATTTCCTTCATCACACAGCACAAGGTCTGTGGACTCCTGGTACGGCGCAGAACCACATCATTCTGCTGGTGGTGTTCAAAGCCCTTCAGGCATTCGAGATACACCTAACAAAACAGTTGGTGCAAGTCCTCACCAACAGCACTATGGTGATGTTTTACATCAACAAACGGGGGGCACACGTTCTCCAAATCTGTCCAAGCTAGCGCGAAATGGGCACTAAAACGGAAAATAGTCCTATCGTTGCAGCAAGTTCCAATGTAACTCGACACCCTGGCAGATTCACTGAGCAGACAGCCCCTACCAGAGGAACACAAATGGCAACTAGAAATAGCGGTCGTAGAGCACCTCTTTTCTCAATGGGGTTTCCCCACAATAGACTTGTTTGCTACAAGCAAACAGTCAATGCCCAGACTTCGCATCCAGGTTCCCCCAGCCAGGCTCCAAGGGGAACACCCGATGGATGAACTGGTCAGGGAAATTTGCTTACAGACTCCCACGAAGCATGACTGACCAAGCCTGAGCCCCCTCAGCAGAGTGCTGGACCCCAGAAGTAAGGACATTCCACCTCGACAGGCAGGAACCACGCTTATTGCTATTTGCCGTACCGCAAGGAGCTGAAACACAAAACAGCCACTGAAAGTAAAGTTTGCCGGTTGCAAGTTTTGACTGTCCCAGTGCATTGCAGGAGTCCCCTGACGTCCTCCCTCTTGTCCCCACGACTCAGGCCCAGGAACAGTGAGACCTGCAGAGTTGTACAGGAGCAAGAGTCATCTGCTGCATCTTTTCTTCATCTTTAAAGGTACTGTACAAAGTGTGAGAGAACTTACCTCTTGCTGTAGAGTTGATTGCATCTTCTACTACTCAGAAGTCTAAGCTTGTGGCCCTACATTTGATTCTTCTTTTCTCCAAAGACTTCTCAAACATTGTGCAAAGACTTTCCCATTTACCTACCAGAAGTGCTTCATCCTATACAAGACTTTTGCCTATTGACTTTGGCCTAGCCATTGTACTGAATGAGTATTTCTGGAGGGATCCAAAAGTATTTGCCTGCTTAAGAATATTTGTGGTCTCTTGTATTTTCTAGATAATCTTTTCCTTTGACTTATTACTGTATGATTCTAAATGCAACAGTGATATATTAATGTCCCCAGCACCCTAGCAATTGAAGTCACCTGAGGGTGAAGGAAGTGTCTGTGAGCCATCCCAAAAGGGTACCTACTGAATTAGAGATATTAGGAGTGTGTATTTCATGAAGTGTTCTTGAGTGTTATTATTATATTGCTCCCTTCTGAAGAAGGCTTATTCTGACTGATTGTTTATTCAAGAAACCTTCAGTATAAGTTTATTTGAATGCTTGTAACTGTAAATCTCTGTGTAACTCCACTACTGCTCACATTGACCCCTCTTGTGATAAGCCTGGCTGCTCAACACTCTACCAAATCTGTATAGTAAAAGGTTATACCAAAGGTTGGGTTTCCGATGCCTGTAGTCTGAGTTGTTTGTAGTGTTCCCAGAGGGTACTGCACACAAACCTTGCCTAACAGATCCCACTGATCCTACATTGCAATCAAAGTATTCCTTTGTCTTTGCGGCTCGAGTACTGTGCTGTCTTAGTGCAGGGGGCATCCTCCACAGCCCAGGCCTACGATCTTGTTGGGTTAACTTGATTTCTAATTGAACCGGGGAATGGTCAGATATAGTGCGTGGGAAAATGGCAGAGTCTAGAGTGCATGAAACATTCTCTGGTTTGCACAACCAGTAGTCTAGTCGCGACCCAGAGTCGTGAACTGCAGACTGCAACATGAACGCCTCCCCTCGGGGTGAGCCTCCCTCTATACGTTGACCAACGGTATGTTTCATGCATTCAAGAATAACTTGTGCTGCTTTAGTGTTGAGTCCGGGGCTCTTAGATGTCCTGTTTCTCAGCAGATTGAGAATTGTTAAATTCCTGCCCCATATTACCCAGGTCTCAACTAGCTGGGATATCAGCTTGATTACTTGGAGATGGGTCCTGGTTGTCTAGGTTTGGCCCAGATGTGTTTACTAGGATAGTGGCTTGTCCCTGAACTGTGCCCCATATGATCACGTATCTCCCCAGTGTGTCCGTTGTGGAGTTGACGATCTGGAATCCCAGGGAATGTTGTATGAGAGTCACTACCCCCCTTAATGGCGTGGAGTAGTCTGTGCCCAGTCTCTGTGGACCCTCGCTACGGGCAAAGGAGTCCACCACCCTTCTTTGAGCATGCGTTTCCTGTAGCATCAAGATCCATATGTTGGGTCTTGTTGCATATGTTTGTATTTTCCATGCATTATTAGGGTTTTGCAGACCCCTAACATACCACAGGAGTAACCTGATTGTGTGGTCTTGTCCAGCTTGTCCTACGTAGCAGTATACAGATGTTTGAGTTCCAAGAGAGTATAACTGATCATGATAGATGGTCATATTTTCCCGTTTCCCAACACCCCCCTGCCACCCAAACCTGACAGTGTAGACCCTTTTTAAACTGAACCAGTTCTGCAACAGTTTGAAGCGACGTGTGACCTCAACTAGTAACATCAAACGATCAACTGATCCGAGCCTCACCGCTTGGCTTGGTCGTACTTGAAGGACCTTCTTGGGTATCGCCCGTGTCAGCGGGCATCTGGATGTTCGTTCGATGGAGGGGATTGCTTCTTCCGGGGACCCGAAGAAGGTGGGCTATTCCAGTGTGTTGCATCCTTAGCTTAGCTGGGTACATCACTGCATGTGGTATTTTCCGTTCCCTGAGGGGCCTTTTTAACATGGTCGAAGTTGCGCCTGGCTGCCTGTACTCCAGTATAGCAGTCTGGATATGTGTTTCTGATGCTCGTTAATCTGCTTGGAAACGCATGCTGTGCATATGGTCCGACATCCAGTGGTAACCGCAGAGTATTGCATCTTGTCTTTCGGGGACCGAAAGGGTACCTCGGCATAGGCGTGTCTGTTACACTATCCCTATCGAGACTTGTAGTGTACCCAAAAAGATAACTGGTCGCCCTATAGCGGAACTCTTACATAGGAGCATTGTTTATCCTAAACCGAATTGTCGGTTATTCCCCCTGACCCCCCCCTTAAGTTTTTTCGATATCAAGAACAACTTCGACCAAGACTACGGGGGACTTGTCTACGGCGGTGGATTTCTGCGCCTACGATCAGGCGGCTGAAGCATCCACGTGGCCGGGCCTTCTGGCCAGCCTTTACAGTAGGGAGAGTGGGGTCGGGGTGGCCCTATTTCCAGTATGTCTTTACTCTTTCCCCTTTAGGACTGGTCATCTCCTTTTGCTATGGAAAGGACTCCTTTGAGGTTCTGCCCTAAGTGTAGGGTCAGATATCATGGAAGGACGAACACAGGACGTGCAACTCCTGTCTCCCGTTGGATCACGAGGAGAAGCGGTGTGCGACTTGTAAACTCCTTCGGCCTAAGACCCTTAAACGGCACTGTGTGAAGCGGTGGGCCGCGTATGGTATGTCACGGGTGGAACCCCACCGCCACACACGCCGAAAGTGACTGGGGGCACTGCCGATGACCAAACATCTGTTGCGGATTTAATTGGCCTCGAGGCGGACACTTCTAGGTCCGCCACGCCCGTCCCTGACCCTTTAAGGACTGACTCTGGTCTTGCTTCAGGGACAACACCCGGCGACGGGGGCGTACAATCGCATTTCACTAAGCACACAACCCCTACACCTATTTCGAAGGGTACGTCGAAAAAGGTGAAGGCACCCGCAGGGCCGTTGACAATTTATCGGATTCCTCGGATCGTACAGATCCAAAGCCTTCCCCCGCATCCGCAGCGGCGTCTTGCGACTGGCCATACCAAAACAAACAAAGGCGCTACCCCTAAATCAGTTTTACATGTCGAAGCGTGGAAATCTGATGCTACTACGGTCCCGAAGGCCGCTGTAGGCCCAAAAATCACGACTAGGCCTCAAGGCAAAAGCCTGACCGCTAGGCCCTCTAATGCCGCGTAAGGCAAAAAGTCTACCGATAGCCCTTCAGACCCACTAACTCACGCCGATTCGGCGATAAGTATCACGAGAATTACTTCGGCAGTTGGGCTTATTCCTGTTCTGCCGAAAAACATGGGGCGGGTCACGGAGAAAACTTTGGATACGCCATGGTGCCCAGATTCTCACGATACCTAGGAGGACAGTCAAGAGCCTCTTTCCAACACCCTGAGAGACAATTTTCAGCGCCGAACGGCGGAAGACTACGCTTTTCCACCCATAGGCCCTTCTGGGTCCTCTAAAGGGACAAGGGAGAAATATGAAGGGTGAATGGACTGTCTTGAAATTATCAGTTTTTCTGAGCATCTTTCCCCGAAAAGATCTCGTGGAGAGCCTAATCTGCAATCTGCTTCACATTTCCAAGAAGATCAGCCTTCTGTCCCCGTCCTTCATGAGGACATCGTCCAGATGGATACTTATAGGGACATTTACATTGAAGATGAAGAACCTTCCTTTCTACAGAATTACGATGAGGACCAGGCGGATGCCACGGACAATAGGGAAGAAACCAGGCAAGTGGAGACCATCCATGGACGCTTGCCCCATCAAGATCAGGACACTGATGTATTGTGCCTGTATTCCCCTCCGTCCACCAGGCTCGCCAGGCCTCGCCTGTAGACGACCAAATGGCCTTCAATACCATGTTAAATAAGGCAGATGAACATTTTCAAATCTCTACTCAAGCGGCAGCGCCTGAGCAAGACTTTGTAGAAGATATTCTTAAGGAGAAACCTGTAGCCAGTCCATTCCCCTCCTTAAATCTATTGAGAAGATTGGCTCCCTCCCTGGTGTCACCAGCTCAAGCCCAGGCAGTGAACCCAAGAGTTGAAAAGTTATTTCGGCCAGCTCCTTTGGACCCTTAATACATTAAAGGGCACGCCACCCCTTATTCCCTGGTAGGGACTACCACCCAGAAACGAGCAGGAGTACCCCTTGCTACGGGGAAGGTGCCTCCAGATAGAGAATCCAAGAGGCTATATGCCCTAGGTAAACGAGTTACCTCTGCTGCCGCATATCCCATGCGCATAGCAAATAACACTACGCTATTGGCGAGTTATGCTGACTCTCAATGGAACCTAGTACAGGAATGTCCAGAGCCTGTCGGGTCCAAGCTTCTCGCTATTGTGGCCGAAGGCTGGCAGGTGAACCAGAATGTAATAAAGAACACTCTGGACACGGCTGAAACAGTAGGCAGGTCTCTGGCCCAAGGAACCTTACTCAAAAGAAGCCGCTGAGGGAAGGCCGAAGGAAAGGCCAGATCCCCTCTCTGCAGCTATGCTGCTAGGATCAACACAGCTGTGGCCCCAGTCAGCTGGTCCCAGCAACATCCGTGCACTGCAGTGCTTGAAGACCAGCCAGGCTTCAGTTCAGGCCACGAGATCAGGAAGATGGCCGCCGCTGTAACCACAAACAACAAACTCTCCATTTGAATCGAAGCGCCAGGATTCGTCACTACACCTCCCCTGCCCCTAACCCTCCTGCCTTAAATGGAGGGGGGGCGAGGCGAGCTGGGAGGCAAAGCTGCCGAGGGAAGGCTGGGAGTAAAGGCCAGATCCCCTCTCTGCAGCTCGGAGCTGCGAGTTGCTGTATTCTCATGCCCCGTAGAAGATCAGGGTCTCCTTGGTACCCCCTCTGCAATAACCATGAACGCCAACCTACTAGCCCTTAGGAACCGACTCCTCTGATCGCGCCTTCCTGTCAGGCGCCGTGACTTTGTCAACCCAACACTAGTACCACCTACCCTGCTTCAAAATGGCCATCCCTTCTACTATGTGCAACCTCCCCCCCCCCCCCCCCTACTCACCTGCAGAGCCACTCTCCGCACATCGGGCCTCCCGCATGGGCCACTGCTATGTATGCAGATGGCTGCGATCGCAACAACACTCCATCATGCCGCATGCCTCACTGCCTTGGTCAGCATCCAGTCCCAGGAGTTGCGTGAGCGCCGGCATCACTTGGAAACATGCTGCATCCAGCCACATTCGCAGCACCCGGTGCTGTTAAGTCACAGCAGATGGGCGCTAGCGCTCAGGACATCAGCCTACCAGGAACAATAACAATGACTGACGATAAGGTCACGTGCCCGCATCTGCTCTCTGCGTTCAGCACGGCACCCAGTCCAAACCTCCTAACCATGGGTAAGCACCAATTTAATGCCAATCTTACTGCCTTCTATATGCCACCCTCAATAGCCTCATCAGATATACGGCTAATACCACATCACGTCTCAATACCCAGTCACTACTATGTACATATGGTGAAGCTACCAGCCTTGAAGCTATAGTGGGAGCTCACCTGCAAATAACGTCTTGTACTGCTATTCGCTCCTCAGCTGTGCCTGTAGCCCAATTGCCTAAACTGCCATGTATTGTGACTAGCCCTGCCGCTGTGCCTGCAGCCCATTTACCGCCACTGTCATGTGACGTTAGCTATGCTACCAGGCATCGAGGTGCTCCTGTTGCTCTCCCCTCCTGCCCTCCTAACATCACCACTCCTGCCCATGAACCCGCACACACTGGGCCCCACTCTGCCATTTTGAATGTTACATTGAAATGTGCACTTGTCGACTCCCGTTCTGTACCGGCACACTCTCTGGATGTTCACGATCTCATAACCAATAACACCCTTGACCTACTCCTTCTTTGTGAGACTTGGTTAAACGAAACCTCTGGCCCTGCTCTCTCCCTTGCAGTCCCAACTGGCTACATCATATTTAGACTAGACCGGACTGGTCAAAGGGGTCGTGGGGTAGCTGTTATCGCTAAAATCGCTCTCAATATCAGAAGGATACCTGGGGAACTGGGACAGAACGCTGACCACCTCTTCCTCAAAATCAAGCTCTCCTATCTGTACGATTGCCCTGCATCTGGTCTACCGCCCACCATGCCCTTCCACTGATTTCCACGACGCCCTCTTCCACGCCTTGTCTGACAATCTCAAAAAATCGTCCAAAGTCCTTCTCATGGGTGACCTTAATTTAGGACTTAATGATGCAAAAGATGCCAATGCTGCCACTCTGCTCAAAGCCTTAACCACCTTAGGATTTACTCAAGCCATCTCTAAGCCGACCCACATCAAAGGTTGCACACTTGATTGGGTATCCGCCCACAACTGTTCCTCTTCATATCTGAAATTTCTCCCATCCCTTGGTCCGACCATTTCTGCATTAAGCTTGACATGACACCCAAAGAGTCAGCTAAGTCTACCATCCCCTTACCAGCTGCATACTCGAAGCTCACGGAAGCTCTCCGAAGAGGCACTATCCCTCTTCCGCTTGGTACCGGCCCTTCTGCCCCCCTTCTCTAATGACCCAGAACTACTGGCAGCTGCGTATAATAAGGTAATCTCCCAAGCAGTAGATGCCATTGCCCCGCTCACTCTCGAAAAAGCCAAGAAAGCTAAACACTCCAACTCCTGCTTCACCAAGGAGCTCATGGAATTCCGCCCCAGAAAAAGGGCAGCACTTGCTACCTGGAAACACAACCCTAATGACGCCTCCAAAGCTGCCTTTAAGTCTATATCTAAGGACTATAAACTGGCGATCATTCGGGCAAAAGCCGACTTTCAACTCCAGGATTGAAAATGCCACATCAGGGACTAAGAAAATCTTTGCCATCTTTAGAGAGTTGGAGATGCCCTCTCCCCCGCCTCCTACTCTCCTGACGGACACAACGTGGTGCAACAAAATTCAAGCAGCCATGCTAGACCAACTGGACTCCCTGCCCGCCTAAATTCAAGCACACCAAAAAGCGTTGCCCAAACTCTTTGCTAACAGTCCTTATACTCCTGCCCCAGTCTCCACTCCCAAGCAGACCACAATGTTTGCATTTACAGGCATGACTGAACCTGAAGTCATTGCTCTCCTCAAATCCATCAAGCCCTCAAATTGTAAAGGTTACACCTGCCCAGCTCAGCTCATTAAAGACTCTGCCTCCTCCCTTGCCCCATTTATCACTGCATTCATTAACTCCTCCTTCCTGGCCGGCCATGTTCCAACTGGACTCGAGGAAGCATGGGCCCGTCCGCTCCAAAAAAAAAAGCCTCCCTCGACACAACAGTCCCAGGGAACTTCAGGCCCATTACTACTGTCCCCTTCTTAAAATCCTGGACAAAGCAGCCTACATGCAAGTCCAAACAATTAATTGAAGACCGCCACCTTCTTGGTCTTCGCCAGTCTGGGTTCTGACCTCGACATGGCACCGAAACAGCATTACTTGACCTAAAAAACCAAATGGATGACCTGAGACGCAGGCAAACCTGCGCTCCTTCTTTTAGACCTCTCCGCTGCCTTTGATCTGGTGGATCATAAAACCCTCTGCCATCACCTTTCATCTGCAGCCAACTTCTCCCCGAGGGCCTGTGAATGGATAACTTCATTCCTACAGGATAGAGTGGTGAAGGTTTTCTACGAAACCTCCAATGCCAACCCTAGTCTCTTTAAATGTGGGGTCCCACAGGGTTCTTGCATTGCTCCCACCCTCTTCACGAGGCCGCTGTTCAGAATACTGGACGCCCAGGGCATCTCATATACCAACTATGCAGATAACACTCAGGTGCTCATCCCCCTTACGGGAGACTATTCATCGGATATGAACACCCTCTACTCCATCTACTCTACGATCCAATCCTGGATGGCAGAAAACTGGTTATGTCTCAAAAGTGAGAAAACTGAACTTCTGCTGATTGGTTCCCCCTCCACCCTGGGCAAACTGGACAAGCAATATTGCTTTTTCACCATTGATAACATCCCCATCACCGTCTCACAATATATCAAAACCTTGGGCCTTGAACTTGACCATGGTGTCACAAATCTCCGGTTTATCTGCAATATCGAGGTCACTTCCCAAATCGGTATCTTCCCCCTCCTCCTCACCTGAAGAAAGGACCTTCGTTGTCTTCTTTCTTTCCTTGCCGTAGGTCCTCTTTTTTTTTTAAATTAGATATGGTCTACCGCAAAACGACGCCACAATGGTTTCCGAAGAGTACCGGAAACCAGTGGCCGCGGATCCGCGATAACCGGAGGGGAAAAAGCCAAGTAGGCAAAAAAAAACGAGACTCCTTGATGTGAGAGGATGGAGTCCCGATGAACTTCAGCGGAAGAGTTTGGTCTTCGAGGATCCACGAGAAACGGGTAGTAGGTGCGGACTTCACCCGCAATGGTATCAGAGTTGTCTGCAGGCGAGGTGGACCAATGAAAGAGAAGAAATGAGCTCCAAGCATCCAGGGAGAGATCTAAGGTAAGTAACGAGGGGGGAGGAAGGCAGAATGGCAGGAGAAAGCCGGAATCCATAACAATACGCAAACAGAGCCAGAGAGAAACGAGACGGGAGCCAAAGAAAGAAGGACCGTCCGCCAGAGAGGGACGGAAGAGAAACAGAAGGAACGAAAGGGTCGGGCAGGAGCCCAAGGCAGGACAGGGGGGCTCAGCAGAGCCAAGAGAGAGCACTAGCGTATTAACCAGCAGTAAGGCGCTAAGTTGCAACGCGAGTTGCTCGAGGAGTGAGAGCCCTGATAACCCTGGCGGCGGCCATCTTGGTGAAGACTAGCACGCAGCCAGGTGTTGCAGCTGTAACGTGGCGGAACAATTCAATGGCGGCCGAGCCTCCATCGAAACCAATGCTTCATGAAAAAGGGGCACATGACACATGGACAGACCGGTCAACGCTATTGCATCCTCCTCCTCCGCAGCCTATCATTCCAAACGGCTCAATGCAGCCAGACCGTTCCTTTCCCAGGAGAACTTCCTCGCCATCGCTAGGGCAATAATTGGCTCACGGCTTGACTATTGTAATGCCCTTTTTGTTGGAACATCACACAAGAATCTTGCCAAGCTTCAACTAGCTCAGAACAATGCCCTTAGGGCAGCAACGTGCATCTTACAGAGGGACCACATCTCTGGGGTTAGAAGGCACGTTCACTGGCTTCCCATCACGGAAAGAATCGTCTTCAAAACCCTCGCCCTGACACACACGTCTCCATGGCCTAGGCCCCCCCCACACCCCCTTACCTTGCCCAAAGGATTGTTAGACACACACCATCTAGACCTTCTAGACTGGCTTACTCTAACCAAATCGCAGTTCCCCTAACTCTTAGAGTGCGTTCGGGTGGCACGAACTTCCCCACCATGGCCGCCACCTTCTGGAACATGCTCCCACACCAAATCGGAGCCATTGACTCTCACTCAGCATTCTGCAAAGCCATCAAAACAAGGCTTTGTCTAGGCTTCTTGCGCATATACATGAACCTCTTTGTCTGCATCTAAGTAACACTATCAAAAGCATCTTGTAACGTAACTTTTTGTACTAAGCAATATTCTGTTGGGCCCCATCTCTGTAACCCATAATCAAGTTTTCTTACGTCTTCTCAAAGCGCCTTGATGCCTGTGGGCTGTAGTGCGCTGTACAAATGCAAAAATAAATGAATAAAAAAATAAATGGCACACTTGGCTGCGTACCTCAGGGTTTAAGCCTGAAACACAGGCCTCGCTCATCAATAAACCAATTGAAGAAGCTAACCTCTTCGGAAAGGCGGTCGATGAGGCCCTAGAAACATCCAAAAAAAGAGCATGAGCCTCTTAAGTGTCTGCAACAAATCACTCAAAGACCCCCCCCCCCCCCCCCCGCCCAGTCAGAACTATGGCACGGGAAACTTCAATGCCGGACAAACATCAGGAAGCCCTGCATACTACCCTCGAAGGGGTCAGTGACACGGCAAAACCAGTGGTAGAGGCCCCAATCCTAGAGGCGCCGCAGCCTCCAGTCAGAAATGACCATCAGATCCAGATCCAGGTCCCCTCCCATGGAACCCCGGTCGGGGGTCGCTTAACATCTTTCCTCACGGCATGGGAGGGGATAACTTCTGACCAGAGGGTCATAAAGACGGTCGCCCACGGGTACTGCATGGAATTCGCCCGACCTCCACAATTCAGACCACCGCACTCCCAGCGCCTTTCACCGGACCATATGAAGATCCTGAATCAAGAGGTGGAAATGCTGCTGGGAAAGGACGCCATAGAAGCCGTCCCTATTCTTCAGGTAAACAAGGGTATTTTATTCAGTGTACTTCCTTGTACCCAAAAATGACCTTGCCCTGTGCCCTGTTCTAGACCTGCGCCCAGCGAACAAGTTCATAAAACCTCAGAAGTTTCGCATGGTAACGCTATAGGAGGTGATCCCACTGTTAAAACAGGGGGACTACATGGCAACATTGGACATGAAAGATGCTATTACTTTCATATTTCAATGTTGCCAGCGCACAGGAAATATCTAAGGTTCATGGAGGACAGGCATTACCAATTCAAGGTACTCCCCTTCGGCATCGCCTCTGCGCCAACGTTGTTTACAAAGGTCCTGGCAGTAGCTGCAGCACACCTGCGCAGGTTATCCGTCCCGGTTTACCCTTACCTCGACAACTGGCTGTACGACACTACTTCTCTATCAACGAGAAAAAATCCAGTCTAGTCCCCAGTCAAATAAAACAATTTCTGGGAGATCTAATCCAGACGAAAGACTGCCTCGTCTTCCCCTCCAACGAGAGTGTTCAGAACATGCTTTTTCAGATCCCTCAAAATGTAGCCAGTCGGGAGGTGATGGTGCGCAAAGCCATGCATTTGTTAGGAATGATGGCGTCGTGCATATACTTGGTTCCCCACGCGCAGCTGCGCATGCGTCCCATGCAAGAGTGGCTCAACAGCCAGTGGCGTCAGGCCAGCGGACAATGGGAAGATCTGGTAGTCGTCTCACCAGCCCTCGTTCCCCCTCTGCAGTGGTGGTCAAGGGAAAACCTCTTGAAGGGGAAGACCTTCACAATCCCTGCAGTGGAAGCCACTCTCACGACAGGCGCATCTCCCACAGTGTCGGGGGCTCGCCTGCTTCAGCAGACAGTACATATAAATTTACTGGAGCTATTAGCGGTATTAAAGGCCTTTTAGATGCAACTATAAGGGAAGACAGTGCTGATTCTAACAGACAGCACTACAGCCATGTATTACCTGAACAAACAGGTGGGGCACTCACTCTACAGGGCTATCCAAGGTGTCCAAAAACATTTGAATATGGGCTCTAGGACACAAGATGTTTCTGTTGTCCCAACATGTTCCAGGGAAACTGAATCTTCTGGCAGAGGTGCTCAGCAGAGATTTTCCTCTGCCCGAAAAATACGAATGACATCTGCACGAAGACATTGGGTCCAACGTCTTCGCAGAATGGGGCTTCCAGAGATCGACCTGTTCATGACTCAGGAGAACGCCCAATGCCAAGACTACGCCTCCAGGTACCCCCAGAACCTCTCCAAGGGGAAAGGTCTCTGGATAACACGGTCAGTGAAAATTGTTTACGCTTCAAGATGCACCAGTTAACGTTATACTGGTGGGCCCGCCAACCCTGGTTCACTCATCTGATGGAGATGTCCCTCTCCCCACCAGTAAAACTACCCTGCCCATACAACATTTTGTCTCAGGACAGGTGGGGAGACCCTTCATCCATGCCCAGAAACTCTGAACTTAGTAGCCTGGCTCCTGAGGTCATAGAGTTTGGACACCTACAGCTCCCTCAGAGGTGCATGGACATACTCGGGGAAGCTAGAAAACCTAACGCATGTTATTGCTATACCAGCAAATGGAAACGTTTTGTCATCTGGTGTAATTCCAAGGGCATCAGTGCTGTACCTTATCCATCTGTTAAACACTGGGTTGGTCTTCAATTCCCTAAAGGTTCTTCGAAGGGATTGTGTCCGCCGACATATTCCTTATCTTTGATAATTCGTCTCCAGCTTGCTGGCCTCGGAATTTTTTTTCTCAGTAGATGGCGCTGCGTATCGACATCCGTCGAGTTGGTGTCCCTCAACAGCCACCGTATCGGCGCAGACGTCACCATGCCCATAAATAGCCACGCGCAGTGTCCGTTGCTCAGTTCCATTTTTCCGCGCTTCGTGGTGCCTCGGAATATCGTTGCTCAGTTCTTCAGTCAAATATACTTCATTATTCCTCGAATACCGACTCGTACTTGATGGCTTACTCATCCGAACCGACAACTCCACGGTCCGGCTTCAAAAAATGTCGAGACTGTGGAAAGAAAATGTCGTTGACGTATCCTCACAGGATCTCTTTGTGGTGCCTGGGAGTCGAGCACCATTGTTCGGAGTACAAGGACTGCATGTCCATGATGGCGAAAGCCTTGAAGGAGCGTAAGGGGTGGCTCGAGAGAGGTAAGGCAGTTAAAACTTCTTCGAAAGTTTTCTCGGCGGAGTCGAGACATTAGTCTCCTCGCCATCACAAGACATTCTCGTTCTAGGTCTCGAAGCAGTTCCCATCACTCTTCGAGATCTAAGCATTCAAAAAAGAGACGTTGAAGATCCCCTTCCTAGTCTTCTTTTTCCGTTTTCCCGAAAAAGGTCTCCTGCCCCACAAAACGTAGCTCTCAGGCTGAGTGGGAGGAATTCAGGAAAAAGATGCTTAGCGTCTTCGAGAAAGCGGCCTCGACCCCCTCGAAGACTGCTGAGGGTGATACCCTGGGTGAAAGACCCGAAAAATCAAAACGCTGCGAGTCGCAGCACCCGAAAGAAGCTACTCTAGAGCGACACGAACCCTCGAGTAAAGGCAAGGTCGCGTCTTCGACACCATCGTTGAAAGTCCCTTTGACACATAGATCTGTGTCTTCGACGCCATTATCAAATGGTTTTTCGACTCACAGGTCAGTCGAGTCGACGCCGAGAAAGGACAAACCCACGGCCATACCCATAGCCTCGATCAAGAGAATGTCGTCGACAACCTAGAGTAGAATTCCGATACTCTTGAGTTCCTCGAGGCCTCTACCAACTTTTTCGACGCCTTTTTCGATGGCTTCGAAGCCTTTAACATCAGCCAATTATGACGAATTTGGCCCCTTCTGCTCTGGAAATGGGATTCATACCATTTCCAAGATCTGATCATTCCAGAGCCTTATGTATTTATGAAGAAGGGAAGAATTCGGATCAGGAAAGACCTTTTGAGTTGCAGGGATCTGCAACTCCTGTAACAGAGGACTTTACCTCTGAGGAAGGTAGGTTAAAGGACCTCCAAGAATCCTTACATGAAGCAAGTGGATTGGACACTTCCCCGGAAGTGCAATTTGCCAAACCAGACCCAGGGGAACATGCTGAAACCCCTTATAGAACCTTGATGGCAAGGATAATAGAGTTTATGGGGTGGTCTACACCCTCACCTCCTTTTCTGCAAGACGACCTCAGGCATTTTGGTTAAAGGTCCACAGGAGGATCCTGTGGTGCCATTTCATGCGGCATTACAAAGGAAAATATTGGCAAACTGGGAAACCCCTGAGGTTATCCCAGCGGTTAACAAAAAATTATCAGCCAAATATAGGGTGTCTACTACTGACCCTGAATATTTATCCAGACACCCAACTCTGGAGTCTGGTTGTTCAGGAAGCAACTTCATCAGGTAGTAAATCCGCTTACCCTACTGTTCCACAGGACAGTGGATGACGAGAGATGACTCTATGGCCAAAAAAGTCTTTTCTGCATGTAGCATGGCGTTGAAATCCATCAATGCTACTTGTACGCTCGCATGGTTCAGCCACACACTTTGGGAGTGTGCTTCATCAGCGGCTGACTGCCTCCCGGAGGGAGAAGAAAGGGAAGCGTTTCTAAACATCATTAAGGATGGTAAAGACGCAATGTGCGAATCCCTTCAAACTGGCATCGATTCTGCTGACAGCATCAGCAGGGCCAATGCGGCAAGTACAACAACCCGGAGATTTGCTTGGTTGCGAAAGTCTGGTTTTGCTCCAGATGTGCAAAGCAGACTCTTGAATATGACCTTTGACGCCTCTTCTTTGTTTGGTAAGAAGGCATGACAGTTTAGAAAAGCTACAAACATCAAAGGCAGCAGCAAAATCCCTGGGAGCTGCATTCCGTCAGACACCATATCGCCCCTCAGGAACCTCTTGGAGAGGTAAGTCCTTTCGCTTCTATTCTGCATTCGGAAGAAGCAGAGGACAGCCGGGTCAAAGGGGTCAGAAAAGATTCACCCGAGGTGGACGGGTTAAAAATACAAAAGCCGCAGCAGCAGGTGCCTCTTTACCCTCGGCATCTGCATCAGCCGCCTCCAAACCGCTCTGAGGACTCTCTTCACAAGACACCAGTCGGGGGCAGGTTAACTCAACATCTGACGGAATGGCAGGCTATTACGTCAGATGCTTGGTGATTGGAGACAGTTGCCCAAGGTTAATGCCTGCCTTTTCTACGCATCCCTCAGTCATCCACCGGGGAACAGCTCTCTGAAAGTTCCAGATCCGCTACTCTTGCAGGAAATTGTAGACATGCTAGAGAAAGGTGCCATAGAACCGGTACCTGTAGCGGAGAGGAACAAGGGCTGGTACTCACCCCCCCCCCCTACTTTCTCATACCGAAGAAAGACTGAGACCTATCTTGGATTTACGAGAATTGAACAAGTCCCTCAGGAAGGACAAGTTCAAGATGGTAACTCTCTCTCAGATCCTTCAGGCCCTCCAGGACTGGCTGGTATCTCTGGACCTCCAGGATGGCTATTTCCATGTGCCAATCCATCTCAAACACAGGAAATACCTGAGGTTCGCAATTGGCGGCTCTCATTATCAATTTCGAGTTCTGCCATTTGGGATGACCTCCGCCCAAGGGTCTTCACCAAGTTAATGTCGTAGTGGCTGCAAGTCTAAGGAGGGGAGGGATTCACGTCTACCCCTACCTGGACGATTGGCTTATCAGAGCTGTATCTTCGGAACAAGCTCAGATCCAGCTAGATTATGTCTGCCACTTCCTTCACAAACTGGGCTTCTCCCTCAATTTAAAGAAGTCACAGATGATGCCATCACAGAGACTCCAGTTCATCGGAGCAATCCTGGACACTTCTCTGGGAAAAGCCTCGCCACCAGAGGTGAGGGCTCAAGATATTCTGCAGATGGTCAAGTTTCAAAATGCCCAACATCTCCCAGCCTTCGACTTTTTGAGGTTGCTAGGCCTCATGGCATCCTGCATCTTCCTTGTGCCAGAGGCTCGCCTGAGAATGAGATCTCTCCAGTGGGCACTAAGAACCCAGTGGTCGCAGTTCTCAGGAAAAATGACAGATCTCCTTCGGATTCCGGACAAGGTAGCCCGAGACCTTCAATGGTGGGCTTATCGAGAGAACATTTTGAAAGGAGAACTGTTTTGGCAACCATGGCCGGAGATAACAGTAGTCCCGGACGCCTCACTCACAGGGTGGGGAGCCCATGCCGACTTCACCATCAGCGGTCGTTGGTCTCCATCGTAGTCCAGACTACACATCAACCTATTGGATCTGAGAGCGATCAGACTAGCGCTGAAAGCTTTCCTGCCATCAGTACAGGGAAAAAAATGTCCCGATAATGACGGACAACACAGTGGCCATACACTACCTCAACAAAAGAGGAGGCGTGGGATCACTGCCACTGTGCAGAGAGGCAATGCAGCTCTGGTTTTGGGCAATTCAAGAAGGAATCTCTCTATCGGCAGTTTACCTAGCCGGAGAGAAGAACTTGACGGTGGACGCTCTGAGCAGGCAGGGCACAGTTTCCCACGAGTGGGAACTAGCTCAGGAAGTCCTTCAGGAGATCTTCGCCCTTTGGGGAACCTCTCACGTGGATCTGTTTGCCACCAGTACCAACAGGAAGTGCAATCTGTTTTGTTCAAGGGAATTTCCCCCGAGAGGAGCTCTAGGGGACGCGTTCGTAGTGGACTGGGATTTTCCACTCTGTACCCGTTTCCACCAGTCCCTGTCATTCCTCAAATGGTCGGGAGGTTGAGAAGATTCCAGAGGACCATGATCCTAATTGCCCCAGACTGGGCCAGGAGAACGTGGTTCCCGGACCTTCTGGACATGTCCATCTGCCCTCCAATTCGCCTTCCCCTCAAGGAGAATCTTCTCTCGCAGAAGGGAGGTCAGGGTCTCCATCCAGACATCAGAACCCTCAACCTTCACGCTTGGCTTCTGAAAGGTTGAGATACAAGGATTGGGACCTCCCTGATGACGTCATGGAGGTGTCGCTTTCGGCCAGAAGGCCAGCAACAAAGTCTTTATACCGCTGCCGTTGGAACAAAATTTGCAGCTAGTGTAGAGAAGAGAATATCGACCCCTTTTCATGTGGTACACCAACAGTGTTATCCTTTCTACTCTATTTGGCAAATTCAGGCCTTCAAGTTGGCACTATCAAGGGCTATCTCGCAGCGCTATCGATCTTCAAGCGCACTGCAGAGGAGCCATCGTATTTCAAATTACCCTTAGTAATACAATTTCTAAAGGGATTGACTAATATCTAACCTCCAAGACCATTCCAAGTTCCCTTATGGGACTTAAATTTAGTCTTAAATTTCCTGATGGGTACTCCTTTCGAACCACTCCACTCTTGTTCGCTAAGATTTCTCACCCTTAAAACTGTCTTATTAGTGGCACTAACATCTGCTAGAAGGGTGAGCGAATTACAAGCTCTAGCTTGTAAACCCACTCATACAATTTTTCATAAAGACAAAGTTGGCCTACAGTTGAAGCCTAATTTCCTCCCACAGATGGTTTCTGAATTCCACATCACTCAGAAAATTACCTTCCCTTCATTCTATCCTCCTCCCCATCCGGGGAAAGAGGAACAAAGGCTACATAGGCTGGACCCAAGGCGGGCTTTAAGCTTTTACATCAGTAGACTTGCTAGGATTAGGCAAGCAGACCAACTGTTCGTAGGTTACTCAGGGCACAAATTCGGACTACCGATAACAAAACAGACCATTTCCAGATGGATTATTTTGGCCATTCTGGAATGTTACAAACTAGCAGGGAAAGATCCTCTATTCAAAATCTTAGGGCTCATTCAACCAGGGGTATCGCAGCCTCTTCGGCCCTCCAAAGAGGGGTTCCGGTTCGAGACATGTGTGGCTGCCACATGGTCGTCCACACATACCTTCACAAGATTTTACAACCTGGATTCCTCCTATAGTCAAGAGAATAGGTTTGGCAAAGCCGTATTACATGCTGTTCATTCCTAAAGGGAAACATGGCGTTTTTACTCCCACCTCCAATTACACACCACTGCTATTGGAGTCTATCAAAGATGAGGAATACGTCGGAGGACACAATCCCTTCGAAGAACAAGTTGCTTCTTACCTGGTAACGTTCTTTCGATGGGATGTTCCTCCGACGTATTCCTTATCACCCCTCCCATCCATCCCCACAGTAATACTTCCCTTGTGGTTGCAGTTTACGCTCCTTCAAGGTCAATAACCAATTTATGCTGGATTTATCTTATGCTACAAAACGGAACTGAGCAACGGACGCTGCGCGTGGCTATTTATGGGCATGGTGACGTCGGCGCCGATACGGTGGCTGTCGAGGGACACCAACTCGACGGACGTCGATGCGCAGCACCCTCTACTGAGAATTTTTTCCGAGGCCGGCAAGCTGGAGACGAATTATCAAAGATACGGAATACGTCGGAGGAACATCCCATCGAAAGAATGTTACCAGGTAAGAAATAACTTGTTCATCTGGCTGCTCTCTCAGCCTACACCACATCACAACAAAAGGTGTTGTGGTGGAAGATGCCAATAATTGAGGCCTTTATGGAAGGGGTTACGAGAATTTCTCCCATTTCTCACCCAGCTCCTGGGTCAAAACCTAAATGTGGTTTTGACCAGGTTCATGGGAGCTCCCTTTGAGCCAATGCATAAAGCAAGTCTAAAAGATCTGACTTATAAAACGGCCTTCCTAGTGGCTATCCCTTCTATTAGAAGGGTTCTCAAACTATGTTCTAGACCCCTTTTTGTTAGTCCACAGGGATAAGGTAGTTCTGCGCACTCGCCCCAGATTTGCACCTAAATTCATCTCAAAGTCCCATGTGAATCAATCGATTGAACTACCTACCTTTTTCCAGAATCCCACTAGCATGGCCGAAAGAAGCCTACACACACTAGATGTGCGCAGGGCAGTCATGTTCTACCTGGAAATAACTAAACCACGGAGGAAAACAAACCAATTTTTCGTTTCTGTGGCAGCTAGTAGAGCAGGGGATCCCGTCTCTAAATCGGCTATCTCAAGGTGGATTGTCAAATGCATCACACTGTTACACTCTTGCTAAGAGTGAACTTCCCTTCAAGCCTAGAGCACATTCTACTCGGGGCACTGGGGCATCCATAGCATTCATTGCAAATGTTCCCCTTGAGTCCATTTGCAAAGCGGCTACCTGGAGTTCTGTACACAACTTTACAAAATACTATTGCCTAGTCACTCATTCTAGGTCTGATTCCAGTTGGGACAAGCAGTACCAAGACATCTTTTCTCTACTCTTCCTTCTCACAACCAACCTCCAACTCCGGGCACTGCTCGCTAGTCTATGCACAGCATGTGATTCTAAGCAGATTAACAAGCATCAGAAGACATGTATTACTTACCGTAATAGCATTTCTGATTATTGTATCGGCTTAGTCACATGCGCCCTCCCTACCTCCCCGCTCGGGATGAAGGAACATGGACATCTTACTACTTCTCTCTTCATGTACTCACTCACAATAGCCTTGGGCTCCCTCATGGCAGAAAAAATACAATTGGAGGGACCTTGGCGCGTGAGGGATTTTGGGTACACTACACGTCACGATAAGGATAGTGTTACAGACAAGCCTATGCCGACGTCCCTTTTGTCCCCCGAAAGACGAGATGCATTACTCTGCGGTTACCACTGGATGTCAGACCATATGCACAGCATGTGAATCTAGGCAGATACTCATCAGAAATGCTATTACGGTAAGTAATGCATGTCATTCTGTTCTAGTCCTATTGCAGTGTACCTTTTTCACGTGCCAGTCGTAGGATCTGGTCCCAATCTCGATAGTTCAGAAGGCAGGCGATGACGTTCGGCCGTGGGGCCAGGGATCTATGCGCACATTCCACAATTAATTGGGCTGCGAATTGTGCCTCTAGAAACATTGTGCGTAATGCCTCCTCCAGGAACAATTCCATGGGAACATTCAGGGTTCTCTCTGCCAGGCCAACCACTGTTAATTGTTTCGATGGGATCGGGACTCAAGTCTTCACACTTAAGGTGGACTGATTTCAACTCCTTTTTAGTTTCTTCAATGTCTTTACCATGTGCAGTTACTGTGTCCTCGGTCACTCATCCGGTTTTTGGCTGCCGTGATCCGGATGCTTTCTGTAGGTCTGACCTCACCGAGGCTATGCTTGTGCCTATATCGTCCAACTTGCTGTCTAATGCTGCAAATCCAGCCTGCATTGCCGCCATATAGGAGTCCGTTGGTTTGCCTGCTCTGCCAGTGTTGTGGGGGTGATCTTGGGGGAGCAGACTGCACCCTACTCAGCCCGTTGCGAATTAGAATGTGTCCATGTGTCACTTTTTACTTCCTTTTGGGCCTCCCCGGGTCAGTGTGAATATATGGCGGGTTATTTAGCTTGGTTGCCCTCAGTTGTGTTGCTGAGCTGGTCAGGTTAATTAGTTATGGTTCCCTTTCGGTCGTTGAGTGTACCCCACAGTCGTCCCCCTTTTCCACTTTGTTTTTTGCCCCCTTTGCTTTTGCCAATGGTGCAGCTTCTCCTATGCAGTGGACGTCATGAAGTGGGGCGCTCCCCCTCCTCGGTGCCTGTTTGCATCCAGCACTGTGTACTTTGGCTGCCCTACGGGTGCTCAACTCGGGTTTTAGGTGTTGCTGAGACTGTTTGGGGCCATCAATGTCTTGGAACTGCGGCAGGCCAGTGTCAGGCTTCCCAATTAGGGAGGTGTCGGACGCAGGCTCGCTGCGCGTACTTGCTAGGATGTTCTCCCTTCTGCCTGGGACGCAACTTTCGTTTCTGGCCGTGGGAGACCTGGCGGGGAAAGTCGGGCGAGGCTCCGCTCGCGACCCAGAGTTGCCTGCACTGTGCTGGCCCTCTGCCGACCGAACCCCTCTGTGTGATTGTCAGGGCCTCACTCGCAACCGCCTCTGGCGTTTCGTCCCGCCTCTCCTCCCTTGTGTGCGCACTTCCACTCGAACGCAGCACAGAGGGTGGGCCAGTGTGACTTCCAGAGGCTTGTTGCGCTTTCTTGTCAGAACGGGCGCTTACAATAAAGTTTCTCTGGTGCCCGACAGCCGGATATCTTTTGAAGGATATTGTGCAGCGCAGAGCTCAGAGTTTAGGCGGACATTCTCGTTGGCGCACAACAGCGCCCCTGCCCTGAAAATACAATTCTCCAGCATGGGGTCTGGCATGGATTCACATGCTCATGAATATTCCCCATCGTCAGGCTGGGAATCCTCGGTAAAGAAAAAACCAGTATCAGTTTCGTTTCTGATCTGTCTTTCGTAGCAATAACCAATCACTGGTCTCTGCGTCATACTGACCACAGCCAATGACTGCCCTCTACCTAAGCACCGCCTCTGGCAGCCATCTTCAGATTTTTACCGCACGTTCATGTGTTGGGATCCTCGTGCTATTGCTCTCGAGCGTTAGTGCTATTTTTTCGCGCTTTTCACAAAAAACTTCGATTCTTCGGTCAAAAGAGCCTCAAGCTCCACCGATCCTACATCCGATCAACGGGGACCCGTGTCGGATTCGTCTGTGCCCCTCAAGGGTGAAGATTTCGTCGAGCTACACTTCGGAGGACTCCAGAAGCTTCTCAGGCCCGGTCTCGGAGATGGCCCAGGAGAAGGGAAGCTCGACGCCCGGAAAGCTGTTCAGGGTCTGCCCTGGATGCCAGCTGCAGAACGTCTTTAAGGAGGACGAACACTCTTTCTGCCTTTACTGCCTTCATGAGGACAAAACGCACGTGGAAAAGGACTGTGCGTTTTGCGGCAACATGTCGGAACGGACCATGAAGGACCGTCATCAACGTCTCGCCAACTGGCTGGAGGGTAAGAGCCCGTCTGGCGAGAAGAAGAAGAAATCCGAGCGGTCTTCTAAGACCTTTGAGGGCGCCCCGGCGACGGGGGCCCAACATAAGGCCAAGCACCGCGAGTCCGCTGGCACCGGGAGCGCCGAACGGTCGGGCTCTACGGGCGCCAGGCAGGGCGCACCCTCCCCGGCGCCATCAACCACGAGCCAACGCTCTGGGTCGGGTAAGAGGAAGGCCGAGCACCCGGCGAAGCTCCTGGAGAGGCCCCGGTCGAGCTCTAAGGCAGAGGAGGAGCGTGGCAGTGCCCCCTCCCTCAAGGATAAGGCGGTGAGCGCACCTAAGGTGGTGAAGGCCTTGATCCATCCGACCAAGCCCTCTATCGAAACGGTCGCGGCGGCCCTGGCCCAGCCTGTGGAGGCTGCACCAGTGGTGGCGACCTCAGGGCCCAGAATCTCCCTGCCTCCTCGGAGGGAGTCTTCTTTTGTGCCCATCGATAGGACCCCCGTGAAACCCTCCGTGGGGAAGAAGGGGGGGCAGGGCGTCGTAGTAGATTCGGCCTCAACCTCAGAAGAGGAGCTGATCGAGGTCTTAAGCCACGGCCTTGGCGTGGAACAAGACCAGCCCGTCGGAATGGGCCCCGACGCAGGTGACGACGACGACATCGTCGAGGATACCGACGGGGCCCCTGCTCGCCCGTCGGATTCCCCTCTGCCAACGCCGCGAGACAACTCGGCGGCCATTTTGTTGGCCATACAGTCCTTATGCACTGAGATAAGGACGAGGCTACCGTTACCGACGGAGGAACCTCTCCCGTCGGGGGATCCAGAACCGGGACCTTCTGGTGTTCCCCCTACCAAGAAAAGAAGGATCCATCCTCCACCTCCTTTTCAACCGTCGCGCCCCGTCCAGCCCTCCTCCCCATCCACCCGAGGGGATGATACGGGGACTGACACGGCAGCGACGGGTACGGACGACGAGGCATACGACGAGGATTTTCCGTCGTCGCCTCCCACCAGGGCTTCTCCGCCCGACGAGATCGGATCTTTCCACTCCATGATCTCCAGGGCTTGCGAGCTTTTCCAACTCTGCCCTGAGGAGAAGAAAAAGGAAGGCTTCCTTTATCAGCGGCGCGAGGCCAAGAGGAAGACGGTCCTCGCAGTGCCTCTGTTGGACGACATTTGGGATGAGGGCCTTTCCCTCCTCAAGAACCCTTCCACGACGCCAGCTAGAAGAGACCGGTACGAGAAGAAGTACCGGGTCCCAGACACGGCCCCCCTATGCCTCCGGGCGCAGCCTACCCCGGACTCCGTCGTCTCCGCGGCAGCCAGGAAGAAAGCAGGGGGGGGTGCGGCCTCCACATCGACTTCCCCGCCGGACGGCGAGGGAAAGAAATTGGATACTATGGGACGTAGAGTCATCTCGTCGGCAGCGACGACGATTAAAGCGGCCAACGCCTTGGCTATCGTGGCCCGCTACGACAGGGAGCTCTGGTACAAGATGGCTCCCCTGCTGGATTTTCTGCCGGACGACAAGAGGGCGGAGGCCCTTGAGATCCTCCAGGAAGGTGAAGTGGCTTCGGACCACGCCATCACCGTGGCGACGGACATCGCCGACGCGGGGTTCCGCCAGCTGGGCAACGGCGTTTGCCTTCGACGTCGTGGATGGCTCAAAGCTACGGATTTTCGGCAGGACGTCCAGACCAGAGTCCTGGACATGCCCTTCGACGGGAACAACCTGTTTGGGAAGACGGTGGACGATTCCCTCCAGGCCATCAAGGCGGATACTGAGACGGCCCGGGCCCTTGGAGTCCTGCAGCAACGACGGACGCCCTTTCGGAGCGGCGGAGGCGAGGGCGCCTCCAAAGGTTCCGGCGGCGGTTTCTCTTCCTACCGTCAAGCGGCCCGCTCGTCGTCGCAAGAGGCCTACAGAGGACGAGGCAAGTCTAGCGGACCCCGCCGTCGTCGCCAAGGAGGTCAAGGCGGCAAGGCCGCGTCCAAGCAGGATTGAACCGGCCGTGGGGTCGGGCCCCCACCGAAGCACCCCGGTGGGAGGCCGGCTGGCGGGCTTCGTCAGCGTGTGGGAGTCCATCTCCACCGACCGTTGGGTGCTGGACGCCCTGGCCCGGGGCCACGCGCTCGAGTTTCAAAGAAGGTGCCCGCGCGTCCCCCCCGTGGCCAGGAAAGAACTTCACGTCCCTCAACTTCTCCTGGAGGTAAAGGCGATGCTCAGGAAGGGCGCCATCGAACTCGTCCCAAAGAGGCTCCGGAGTCTACTCGCGATACTTCCTCGTGAAGAAGAAGACGGGAGGATGGCGCCCCATCCTAGACCTGCGACGGCTGAACAAGTTCATCAAGGCGCAGAAGTTCCGGATGGTCACCCTACAGCACGTCCTGGGTCAACTGGAGTAAGGAGACTTCCTATCGTCGTTGGATTTGGAGGATGCCTACTTCCACATTCCAATCCTAAAGGGGCACCGAAAATTCCTCAGGTTCGTGGTCCAAGGGCGTCATTACCAGTTCAAAGCCCTTCCCTTCGGACTACGGTCGGCACCCAGGGTATTCACCAAGTGCCTCGCACCGGTGGCGGCGCAGCTGCGCCGCGAGGGGATTCACGTCTACCCCTACCTGGACGACTGGCTCATCCGCGCCAAGACGAAGGAGCTCGCCGTGGTCCACACAGCAAGGACCGTCCAACTCCTCACGGACCTGGGATTCTCCGTGAACTACGCCAAATCCCACCTGGTGCCCGCGCAAGTCGCACTGTTTCTGGGAGCGAGGCTCGACACAGTGTCCCTTCTGGCCTCCCCGTCGGAGGAGAGGACCAGGACCATCTTGGGCAAAGTGCAACGGATGTTGGTGGCCGACGCGGCCAAAGTGAGATCCATCAAGTCCCTCCTCGGGATGATGTCTTCCTGCATCTACCTCATTCCCATGTGCAGGGTCCGGATGCGCCGTTGCAAGAATTCCTGGATGCGCGCTGGATCCAGACGACGGGCAGCTTCGAAGAAAGGATCAAGCTCGACGAGAGTTTCCGACGAGCGATACGGTGGTGGGGCACCCGCGCGCATCTGACGGCGGGCATGGACTTCCAGACCCCAGCCCACCAGGAGACTGTGACCACGGATGCCTCCCTGGAAGGGTGGGGAGCGCACACCGAAAATCTGCACGCGAGGGGACTCTGGCTCCCGACGGAGAAGTCCCTGCATATCAACGTCCTGGAGCTCCGTGCAGTGTTTTGGGCCCTCAGGTCCTTCCTTCCGTCCCTGAAGGGCAAGGTGGTGAGGATCTTCACCGACAACACCACCACCATGTTTTACATCAGGAAACAGGGCGGAACCAGGTCCCCAGCGCTGTCCAAGGAGGCGAGGACCTGTGGCATTGGGCCGTCGCCCAAGGGATTTTTCTGGTGCCGTTTCATCTGGCAGGGATAAAAAACACCATCGCCGACTCACTCAGCAGGGAGCTGCGCTCGTGCCACGAGTGGGAACTACGGCAGGATCTGGTGGATCGCCTCTTCCGACGGTGGGGCACACCCCAGATCGACCTGTTCGCGACGGCTACGAACACCAAGTGCCGGAGGTTCGCCAGCAGGTTTCCCCAGACGAGGAGCATGGGCGATGCTTTCTCGTTCCCCTGGGAGGGCCTGTTCCTCTACGCGTTCCCTCCCTTGCCTCTGCTAATCCGGCTCGTCAACCAGCTCAAGAGGTCACGGTGCAGGATGATCCTCGTCGCACCTGCGTGGCCGAGGCAGATATGGTTCCCGGACCTTCTGGACTTGTCAGCGTCCCCGCCGATCAAGCTGCCGGCGGACGTGGATCTACTCTCCAGGGAAGGAGGCGCCATCCTCCACCACGACCCGAAGTCGCTGAACTTGCAGGCCTGGCTCCTGCAGCGCTAGAGTTTGGAGGATACGACATACCGGCCGATTGCAGAGAGGTTCTTGCAAAGGCCAGGGCGTCCTCGACTCTTAAATGCTACGGACACAAATGGAAGAGGTTCTCTGTCTGGTGCCACGCACAGAAGTTTAACCCTCTACGGATTACGGCTCCCCAAGTACTGCCGTACCTGCTGACGCTGGCCAAAGCTGGACTGGCACACGCGTCCATCAAGATTCATCTTGCTGCGATCTCCCGATACACCAGAACCACGGGGCGGACGTCCTTGTGGTCTCATCGTCTGGTGAAAGAGTTCATGAAGGGACTATTCAGATCGTTCCCGCCGGTGAAGGCTCCGGCCCCGGCGTGGGAGCTCAACGTGGTGCTGACCAAGCTCATGGGACCTCCGTTCGAGCCTCTGCACTCGGCACCGTTGAAGTTTCTATCGTGGAAAACAGCTTTTCTTGTGGCCATCACCTCCGCACGACGAGTGGGAGAGATCCAGGCCCTTTCCTGCAAGGCCCCGTACTTGACTTTCCACGACACGAGGGTAGTGCTCAGGACGCACCCCTCCTTCATGCCCAAGGTACCGTCGGACTTCCATCTCAACGAACCCTTGGTGTTACCTGTGTTCTTCCCGTTGCCTTCGTCGCCGGCTGAGAGGACTTTGCACTCGCTGGATGTAGCTAGAGCGCTGAAGTTCTACGTGGACCGCACAAAGGGTTTTCGGAAGACGTCACAACTCTTTGTGAACTTTGGACCTGTCAATCAGGGGAAGGCTCTCTCGAAGGCTTCCATCTCCAGATGGCTCTCCGGCTGTATCATGTACTGTCACCGGTTGGCAAACCGACCGCTGCCTGGCCGTCCGAGAGCCCATTCCACCAGAGCGATCGCAGCTACCACGGCGTTCCTATCTGGTGTGCCCCTGCTGGACATATGCAGGGCTGCTACGTGGAGGTCGACGCACACCTTCACGAAATTCTACTGCGTCGACCGGGATTCCAGGGAGGAGTCCAGGGTCGGCCAAGCAGTGCTGCGCAACCTGTTCGCCTGAGGTGGGCCTGGTGAGGAGGTAAGATGCTTAATGTTGAGTTGATGTGATGCTTAATGTTGAGCCTTCGCCACCTCCCGTGGTTGTGCATGTGTGTACTGCTATGTATTCTTTATTCATGAGCATGTGAATCCATGCCAGACCCCATGCTGGAGAAGGAACAAGTTACTTACCTGTAACTGTTGTTCTCCAGCATGGGTCTGGCATGGATTCACATGCGAACCCTCCCGCCTACCCCTCTGCGGCTCTTCACTTGGTCATACTGCCACTTCACGTGCTTCCAAATCTGAAGATGGCTGCCAGAGGCGGTGCTTAGGTAGAGGGCAGTCATTGGGTGTGGTCAGTATGACGCAGAGACCAGTGATTGGTTATTGCTACGAAAGACAGATCAGAAACGAAACTGATACTGGTTTTTTCTTTACCGAGGATTCCCAGCCTGACGACGGGGAATATTCATGAGCATGTGAATCCATGCCAGACCCATGCTGGAGAACAACAGTTACAGGTAAGTAACTTGTTCCTTATTTCTGATGCTTGTAGATCCGCTTAGAATCACATGCTGTGCATATAGTCCGACATCTTATTGCATCTTTCTTTCGGCGATCGTAAGGGAAGTCGACTTGGGCGTCACTGTAATGCTATCCGTGACGTGTAGTGTACCCAAATCCCTCACGCGTCGAAGTCCCACTAGATTTTATTTTTCGCCAATCTAGTCGCTTGTGCAGAGCTTGTAAGAGTTGCGACCTCATATTGCCAAGTTCATTTCCACGACCTACGATAGTCTAGTCAATTCGATGGCTGCTTTTTGGGTTTCCTGCCGCTGACATCTACAACTGCTCAGCGACTGGTTAATCTCGATGTCTGTCGACCGCATGGCCTCGGCCCTCCGGCCAGGCCCTTATAGTAGTGAGAGTGGGGACCTGGGTTTTATTCCTCTCTAAAAATGTATTCCCCCCTCTCACCCCCCCTTTCTCTTCTTGGTCTGGCTGCCGCTAACCTCTATCTAGAGGACACCTCTGCACGTCTTGTAACTGCAAATTTCCCTGGAAAGACACCCATCGCCGATGCAATCGGTGTCTTTTTTTTCGTGAATACGACGAGCGCTCCTAAGCTTTTGCCGAAGACGTTAATAGAAGGCCGGATCAAACGGTGGGTGGCCTACGCTATACAGGCCACAAACCTTTTCCCCCGTCGGCGCTGTCGAGGAATGTGACGGCAGCCATGGCTGCAAATAGGAAGCAATCGGCCTGTCAGGGGAGCCTGTGTGCTCCCAGATGCCCGTACCGGTACAGGCCACCAGCACGGTTATTGGGGAAATAACACCCCAGCGACAAGGGCACTCGCACATGTGTACACAAACACTACCTCGAAGGCCTCTTCGGAGTCGTTTAAGAAGCGCTCAACTCCCACTGGACCACTGAGAATTTCACCGGCACCTGACAAACCTTGCTGTTCAACGCCATCCACGCAACCACATTCGCAGCATGGGACTGGGCATCCGTCTGGAATGGACGGTCCCACTAAAAAAAAAATCTATCGTCGACCCTCCATCCAATGGCGCACAAGTGCCTAAGGACCTGGTGGAGTCACTGGCCACGACTGTGTCTTCAGGCTTTCAAGACCCTCCATACAGCCGCCAAAGCTCTGCAAAGCCTTGCGGGAATAATTTAGGCGGCCAAAGAGTTCACGGGCACCCCCACTCGCTGAAAGGACTATTCATAAGCCCCTCGGCCTCTCTCTAAGGCATTATTAGGAAAATTGCCCTCCTGACCATTCAGCTTCTTCTCGTTGGACTAGGGAAATGTTTGAGCAATACATGGACAAAATGTCCCAGTTCATTGACTTTTCGGACAAATATATTATACCCAAGAGATCCCATCATCTCCATATTGCAGAAACATCCCACTTCTGCGAGGGACCCCCACAAGACCTCTTGCCAGTCCCAATTGACCCAACTCAGGAGGGTTCTTATGAAGAGCTTAACCCCTTTGATCAGGAACCAGACTGGGACCAGGCGGAGGAACAGGGCCATTTGCTTACACCGACACTGCCGAACCAGATCTGTCTGGATCCCCCTTCTACTCTTCCACAAAGAGTAGTCACCTGTTGATGACCAGATGTTCAACTCCATTTTAAAAGGAGCAGCTGGCCATTTTAAAATTGAAACGCACGAAGCCGCTTCAGACTCAGACTTTGTGGAGGATATTTTCAAGGAGAAGGCTCCAACTAACCAAGCCATTCCTTTACTGAATTTTATATAAAGAAACGCCTAGCCCCTTCTTTGCTGTCCCCGACCCTCTCACAGGAAGTTAATCCCCGGGTTGAGAGATGATTTTGCCCATCACCCTATGACCCCCATCTACATCAGGGGTCATGCCATACCAGACTCCTTGGTTGTTACGACCACTCGGAAAAAAGGCAGAGGTACCTCTGACAGCAGAATCCCCTCCGGACAAAGGCTGCAAGAAGCTTTATGCTCTGGGTAACTGCTTCTGCAGCCTGTTCAGAAGGATCTCAAATAACACGCTCCTGGCAAGTTAGTGATGTCTAGTGCAGGATGGTCCTCGGGACATTCCAAAGCCCACATGATCCTGCCTGCTGGCAGTCGTGGCTGAAGGCAAACAAAACAAAATATACTGCAGAACACACTGGACTGTATTGAGAACGCTGGCCGCACCCTCGCTCAGGGTACCCTGCTTAAATTCTGGGTTCAAACCCAAAACTCTGGCCTCTCTTAACAAGCCAGTGGAGGATTCAAACCTTTTTGGAAAAGTGGCTGACAACGCTCTAAAGACTGCAAAGAAAGAACACAAGACTCTAAAGTCACTTAGCCAGATCACGGCTAAACCCTTTCACCAGCTTGGAGGCTCTAACTCACACTGGTCCTTTCATGGCCAATCCTTCTCCCGCTCGCCCCAGGGGCAATACAGTTCAGCAAATGATGCCTGGTCCTCCGGTCAAGGCTCCTCTGGTAACCTTCAATACCGGCAAAGAGGCTCTCGTAGGGGCAAGGGTAAAGGCAGAAACTCTACTCCCTGGCCTGCACCTCAGTGACTCGCCCATGCTTCCCCAGTCGGGGGTTGCCTGTCTCCACATCCACGCCTGGGAGGGGATCACTTCAGATCAGTGGGTACTAAAGACCGGTGCTCACAGGTATTGTATCGAGTTGCTCCGACCACCTCTCTACCACCCACTGGGAAGCAGACGCCTGTCGCGATTACACCTGGGCATCCTGCTGGAAAAGGGTGCCATCGAAGTAGTCCATCTTCTCCAGGTAAACTAGGATATTTATTCAGTGTACTTTTTTGTACCCAAAAAGAATCTCACCATACGCCCTGTTCTAGACCTGCACAGGGAGTTTCGGGCACCTCCCTTCTCCAGCATGGGGTCTGGCATGGATTCACATGCTCATGAATATTCCCCGTCGTCAGGCTGGGAATCCTCGGTAAAGAAAAAAACAGTATCAGTTTCGTTTCTGATCTGTCTTTCGTAGTAATAACCAATCACTGTTCTCTGCGTCATACTGACCACAGCCAATGACTGCCCTCTACCTAAGCACCGCCTCTGGCAGCCATCTTCAGATTTTTACCGCACGTTCATGTGTTGGGATCCTCGTGCTATTGCTCTCGAGCGTTAGTGCTATTTTTTCACGTTTTTTTTCTCAAAAACTTCGTTTTTTCGGTCAAAAGAGCCTCAAGCTCCACCGACTCTCCATCCGATCAACGGGGACCCGTGTCGGATTCGTCTGCGCCCCTCAAGGGTAAAGATTTCGTCGAGCTACGCTTTTGGAGGACTCCAGAAGTTTCTCAGGCCCGGACATGGCCCAGGAGAAGGGAAGCTCGACGGCCGGAAAGCTGTTCAGGATCTGCCCTGGATGCCAGCTGCAGAACGTCTTTAAGGAGGACGAACACTCCTTTTGTCTATACTGCTTACATGAGGACAAGACGCACGTGGAGAAGGACTGTGCGTTTTGCGGCAATATGTCGGAGCGGACCATGAAGGACCGCCATCAACGTCTCGCCAACTGGCTGGAAGGGAAGAGCCTGTCAGGCGAGAAGAAGAGGAAGAAATCCGAGCGGTCTTCTAAGACCTTTGAGGACGCCCCGGCGACGGGGGTCCAACACAAGGCCAAGCACCGCGAGTCCGCTGGCACCGGGAGCGCCAAACGGTCGGGCTCTACGGGCGCCAGGCAGGGCGCACCCTCCCCGGCGCCTTCAGCCATGAGCCAACGCTCTGGGTCGGGTAAGAGGAAGGGCGAGCACCCGGCGAAGCTCCTGGAGAGGCCCCGGTCGAGCTCGAAGGCCCCATCGGATGGGGAGCGAGGCAGTGTCCCCCCCCCCCCTCAAGGATAAGGCGGTGAGCGCACCTAAGGTGGTGAAGGCCTTAATCCATCCGGCCAAGCCCTCTATCGATACTGTCGCGGCGGCCCTGGCTCAGCCTGTGGAGGCTACACCAGTGGTGGCGACCTCGGGGCTCAGAGTCTCCCTGCCACCTCGGAGGGAGTCCTCTTTTGTGCCCATCGATAGGATCCCCGGCGGGGAAGAAAAAGGGGGGGCAGGGCGTAGTCGTAGATTCGGCCTCAACCTCGGAGGAAGAGCTGATTGAGGTCTTAAGCCACGGCCTTGGCGTGGAAGAAGACCGGCCCGTCGGGATGGATCCCGACGCAGGTGACGACGACATCGTCGAGGGTGCCGACGGGGCCCCTGATCGCCCGTCGGATTCCCCTCTGCCAGCGCCGCAAGACAACTCGGCGGCCATTTTGTTGGCTATACAGTCCTTATGTTCAGAGATAAGGACGAGACTACCGTTGCCGATGGAGGAACCTCTCCCGTCGGGGGATCCTGAACCGGGACCTTCTGGTGCTCCCCCGCCCAAGAAAAGGATTCACCCTCCACCTCCTTTTCAGCCGTCGCGCCCCTTCCAGCCCTCCTCCCCGTCCACCCGAGGGGATGATACGGGGACTGACACGGCAGCGACGGGTACGGACGACGAGGTATACGACGAGGATATACCGTCGTCACCTCCCACCAGGGCTTCTCCGCCCGACGAGATTGGATCGTTCCACTCCATGATCGCCAGGGCATCCGAGCTTTTCCAACTCTGCCCTGAGGAGAAGAAAAAGGAAGGATTCCTTTATCAACGGCGCGAGGCCAAGAGGAAGACGGTCCTCGCTGTGCCTCTACTGGACGACATTTGGGATGAGGGCCTCGCCCTCCTCAAGAACCCTTCCACGACGCCAGCTAGAAGAGACCGGTACGAGAAGAAGTACCGGGTCCCGGACGCGGCCCCCCTGTGCCTCCGGGCACAGCCTACCCCGGACTCCGTCTCCGCGGCGGCCAGGAAGAAAGCGGGGGGGGGGGGGTGCGGCCTCCACATCGACTTCCCCACCGGACGGCGAGGGAAAGAAATTGGACGCTATGGGACGCAGGGTCATCTCGTCGGCAGCGACGACGATTAAAGCGGCCAACGCCTTGGCTATCGTGGCCCGCTACGACAGGGAGCTATGGTACAAACTGGCTCCCCTGCTGGACTTCCTACCGGACGACAAGAGGGCGGATGGAGTCGGACCACGCCATCACTATTGCGACGGACATCGCCGACACTGGGTTTCGCCAGTTGGGCAACGGCGTGTGCCTTAGGCGGCGTGGATGGCTCAAGGCTACGGACTTCCGTCAAGACGTACAGACCAGAGTCCTGGACATGCCGTTCGATGGGAACAACCTGTTTGGGAAAACGGTGGACGATTCCCTTCAGGCCATTAAAGCGGACACTGAGACGGCCCGGGCCCTTGGGGTTCTGCAGCAACGACGGACGCCCTTTCGGAGCAGCGGAGGCAAGGGCGCCTCCAAAGGTTCCGGCGGCGGTTTCTCCACCTACCGTCAAGCGGCCCGCTCGTCGTCTCAGGAGGCCTACAGAGGATGAGGCAAGTCTGGCGGACCCCGCCGTCGTCGCCAAGGAGGTCAAGGCGGCAAAGCCTCGTCGAAACAGGATTGAACCGGCCGTGGGGTCGGGCCCCCACCGAAGCACCCCGGTGGGAGGCCGGCTGGCGAGCTTCGTCAGCGTGTGGGAGTCCATCTCCACCAACCGTTGGGTGCTGGACGCCTTAGCCCGGGGCCACGCGCTCGAGTTTCAAAGAAGGTGCCCGCGCGTCCCACCCGTGGCCAGGAAAGAGCTTCACGTCCCTCAGCTTCTCCTGGAGGTAAAGGCGATGCTCAGGAAGGGCGCCATCGAACTCGTCCCAAAGAGGCTTCGGGGCTCCGGAGTTTACTCGAGATACTTCCTCGTGAAGAAGAAGACGGGAGGATGGCGCCCCATCCTAGACCTGCGACGTCTGAACAAGTTCATCAAGGCGCAGAAGTTCCGGATGGTCACCCTCCAGCACGTCCTGGGGCAGCTGGAGGAAGGAGACTTCCTGTCGTCGTTGGATTTGGAGGATGCCTACTTCCATATTCCCATCCTAAAGGGGCACCGAAAATTCCTCAGGTTTGTGGTCCAAGGGCGTCACTACCAGTTCAAAGCCCTCCCCTTCGGACTACGGTCGGCACCCAGGGTATTCACCAAGTGCCTTGCACCGGTGGCGGCGCAGCTGCGCCGCGAGGGGATCCACGTCTACCCCTACCTGGACGACTGGCTCATCCGAGCCAAGACGAGGGAGCTTGCCGTGGAGTACACGACAAGGACCGTCCAACTTCTCACGGACCTGGGATTCTCCGTGAACTACGCCAAGTCCCACCTGGTACCCGCGCAAAACGCACTGTTTCTGGGAGCGAAGCTCGACACAGTGTCCCTTCTGGCCTCCCCGTCGGAGGAAAGGACCAGGTCCATCCTGGGCAAGGTACAGCGGATGTTGGTTTCCGACGCGGCCAAAGTGAGGTCCATCAAGTCCCTCCTCGGAATGATGTCTTCTTGCATCTACCTCATTCCCATGTGCAGGCTCCGGATGCGCCCGTTGCAGAGTTCCTGGACGCGCGCTGGATCCAAACGACGGGCGGCTTCGAGGAGAGGATCACACTCGACGAGAGTTTCCGCCGAGCGGTCCGATGGTGGGGCAACCGCGCGCATCTGACGGCGGGCATGGACTTCCAGACCCCAGACCACCAGGAGACAGTGACCACGGATGCCTCCCTGGAAGGGTGGGGAGCGCACACCGAAAATCTGCACGCGAGAGGCCTCTGGCTCCCGACGGAGAAGTCCCTCCATATCAACATCCTGGAGCTCCGTGCAGTGTTCTGGGCCCTCAGGTCTTTCCTTCCGTCCCTCAAGGGCAAGGTGGTGAGGATCTTCACCGACAACACCACCACCATGTTTTACATCAGGAAACAGGGCGGAACCAGGTCCCCAGCACTGTCCAAGGAGGCGCAGGACCTGTGGCATTGGGCCGTCGCCCAGAGGATGTTTCTGGTGCCGTTTCATCTGGCAGGGATAAAAAACACCATCGCCGACTCACTCAGCAGGGAGCTGCGCTCGTGCCACGAGTGGGAACTACGGCAGGATCTAGTGGATCGCATCTTCCGACGGTGGGGCACACCCCAGATCGACCTGTTCGCGACGGCGACGAACTCCAAGTGCCGGAGGTTCGCCAGCAGGTTTCCCCAGGCGAGGAGCATGGGCGATGCTTTCTCGTTCCCCTGGGAGGGCCTGTTCCTCTACGCGTTCCCTCCTTTGCCACTGCTAATCCAGCTCGTCAACCAGCTCAAGAGGTCACGGTGCAGGATGATCCTCGTCGCACCTGCGTGGCCGAGGCAGATATGGTTCCCGGACCTTCTGGACTTGTCAGCGTCCCCGCCAATCAAGCTGCCGGTGGACGCGGATCTACTCTCCAGGGAAGGTGGCGCCATCCTCCACCACGACCCGAAATCGCTGAACTTGCAGGCCTGGCTCCTGCAGCGCTAGAGTTTGGAGGATACGACATACCGGCCGACTGCCGAGAGGTTCTTGCAAAGGCCAGGGCGTCCTCGACTCTTAAATGCTACGGACACAAATGGAAGAGGTTCCCTGTCTGGTGCCACGCACAGAAGATTAACCCTCTACGGATTACGGCTCCCCAGGTACTGCCGTACCTGCTGACGCTGGCCAAAGCTGGACTGGCACACGCGTCCATCAAGATTCATCTTGCTGCGATCTCCCGATACACCAGAACCATGGGCCGGACGTCCTTGTGGTCTCATCGTCTGGTGAAAGAGTTCATGAAGGGACTGTTCAGATCGTTCCCGCCGGTGAAGGCGCCGGCCCCGGCGTGGGAGCTCAACGTGGTGCTGACCAAGCTCATGGGACCTCCGTTCGAGCCTCTGCACTCGGCCCCGTTGAAGTTTCTGTCGTGGAAAACAGCGTTTCTTGTGGCCATCACCTCCGCACGACGGGTGGGAGAGATCCAGGCCCTTTCCTGCAAGGCCCCGTACTTGACTTTTCACGACACGAGGGTAGTGCTCAGGACGCACCCCTCCTTCATGCCCAAGGTACCGTCGGACTTCCATCTCAACGAACCCTTGGTGTTGCCTGTGTTCTTCCCGTCGCCTTCGTCGCCGGCTGAGAGGACTTTGCACTCGCTGGATGTGGCTAGAGCGCTGAAGTTCTACGTGGACCGCACAAAGTGTTTTCGGAAGACGTCACAACTCTTTGTGAATTTTGGACCTGTCAATCAGGGGAAGGCTCTCTCGAAGGCTTCCATTTCCAGATGGCTCTCCGGCTGTATCATGTACTGTCATCGGTTGGCAAACCGACCGCTGCCTGGCCGTCCGAGAGCCCATTCCACCAGAGCGATCGCAGCTACCACGGCGTTCCTTTCTGGTGTGCCCCTGCTGGACATATGCAGGGCTGCTACGTGGAGGTCGACGCACACCTTCACGAAATTCTACTGCGTCGATCGGGATTCCAGGGAGGAGTCCAGGGTCGGCCAAGCAGTGCTGCGCAACCTGTTCGCCTGAGGTGAGCCTGGTGAGGAGGTAAGATGCTTAATGTTGAGTTTGATGTAATGCTTAATGTTGAGCCTTTGCCACCTCCCGTGGTTGTGCATGTGTGTACTGCTATGTATTCTTTATTCATGAGCATGTGAATCCATGCCAGACCCCATGCTGGAGAAGGAACAAGTTACTTACCTGTAACTGTTGTTCTCCAGCATGGGTCTGGCATGGATTCACATGCGAACCCTCCCGCCTACCCCTCTGCGGCTCTTCACTTGGTCATACTGCCACTTCACGTGCTTCCAAATCTGAAGATGGCTGCCAGAGGCGGTGCTTAGGTAGAGGGCAGTCATTGGCTGTGGTCAGTATGACGCAGAGACCAGTGATTGGTTATTACTACGAAAGACAGATCAGAAACGAAACTGATACTGGTTTTTTCTTTACCGAGGATTCCCAGCCTGACGGGGAATATTCATGAGCATGGGAATCCATGCCAGACCCATGCTGGAGAACAACAGTTACAGGTAAGTAACTTGTTCCTTACTTCCTCCCCCTGCCAGACGTACTGGAGCCAGAGGCGGGCTTCACTCGTGAATCCCGCCAAATACGAAACTAACAAAGGGACCAAACCTGGTTTGGCACGCAGATTAAATCTCAAGAAGGACCTTTCTGATAAGAAATGGCAAAAAAAGACTGGGGTCATTTTCACAAAATGGGAACTCATGGATGCCTTACTGCAGCTGCGAATGCAGCCTGCTGTAATAACGCACAATGGTAGTAAAAAATAAACCGCTGCCACCAGTCATTAATTGTAGAAAGGGTAACATAAAAATGTTACATGAGAATCATAGACAAAGGGGATACGAAGTATAACCCCTCCAGCACCCCATGGTAAAATGGTGTGTGCTGGGTCTAGAAAGCTACAAAATGGAAGTAAAGTCAATTTCACTTAACTGCTCTATTAGTTTCACCAAGAGAAGGTATTTAAACCTTTGGGAAATCTGTAGGACTTTGCATTGTGACACAGCACCTTCAGTGCAGTGGCACAGGAAAGATGATGCTATTGGAGTTTGTCAGACTCCAGTCAAAAGAAACGGAGCATAAATCACAAATAAAATACATGGGATAAAAACTGCTAAGGTCCAGCAAAAAGAGCTGGGGGTCTCTAAGGTGGAGAGGAGTTGGCACATTTCTGAGAATTCTCCCGAACACTCGCCCCCCCCCCTCCCCCCTCCCCCCTCTCCTCTTCCTCAGACGAAGGGACTGGAGGATTTAATCCACTCGTGGATGTTGCCCCTTACTCCAGTTGTTCATACTTTTTGGAGAGACCATCAGCATTTTGGTGACTAAATCCTGACCAGCGGTTTGATTTCACCATAGAACACAGAAGTCTGACCATCCTAACAATTTAGAATTCTCCCCCTTCATCTGCATTAACCAGCTCAAGGGTTGGTGGTCTGTTTGAATTGCAAAAGGAGGTCCATACAGGTATGGTCTAAACTTAATTTAAGGGAGAAGCTATGGTCCCATAGTTCTCAATGAAGTTCCTATAGTAGCCTGTGAGACCTAAAAAGGCTCTCCCCTGGGTTTGAGTAGTAGGGGTGGCCCAGTCATGTACAGCTTGTACTTTGCTAGGCAATGGCCTTAATTCACCAACTCCTACCTCATGTCCAGGGTAGACCACTTTACTTTGACCAATTTGACATTTGCTTACCTTTATGGTCAGATGGGCCTGCTCAAGAGCCTCCAACACATATCCTAGGTGGTCAGTATGCGCTTCCTAAGTAGGTCTGAACACGACAATGTCTTCAAATTATGCCATGCAGAAGTCCTACATCCCATTCAGAACATGATTTACCATCCTTTGAAATGTAGCCGGTGCATTCTTTAGTCCAAAAGGCATTACCTTAAATTGGTAGAGGCCTCCTGGGGTGGAAAATTCAGTTTTCTCCTTGGCATGGTCTGTCATAGCTATTTGCCAATAGCCTGAGGTTAAGTCAAATATACTGAGGTACTTGGCTGAACCAAGTTAATCCACCAGTTAATCTGTCCTAGATAAAGGATGGGCATCAGTTGTGGTGACTGCATTAAGAGCTCTATAGTCCACACAGAATCTCAACTCCTTGGATCCCGCCTTTGCCACTAGTTCAACAGGACTTGCGCATGGACTTGTAGATGGCTCCATTACCGCGAGATGAAGCATCTTCTTGACCTCTTCCTTTATGTGGGTTCCTACATGGTCTGACATTCTGTAACCCCTGCTTTTGACAGGGAGACAGTCACCAGTGCGGATATCATGCTGTCCCCAAGGGGTCAAGCCTGGTGCCAGTGAAAACAGGGAGGCAAACTTATTAAACAGAAACTTGCACTCCTCCTGTTGTTCCAGTGTCAGATTAGAAGAGAGGTTAACTCATCTTTCCATCTAAAGGTTGTCCCCTGAGGAGATCATGGTAGAGGTTCACTCGCCTCCTCCTCCTGAGTTGAAGCTAGAAGCAAAACTCCCACTTCTGGTCTTGAGACATAGGCTTTTAGATGGTTGGTGTGAAAGACCCTGAGGGCCTCCTTGGGATTGCCCAAGTCCACCAAATAATTGACCTCCCAAGTTTGCCCACAACCTTGAAGGGTCCAATCCATTTGTCCTTTAACGCCCTCTGCCTTGTAGGTACCATAACTAGAACTAGCTGGTCTTGAGTAAACTCAACCATGTTGGCCTTCTGGTCATGCCAATGTTTAACCAGAGCCTGACCTGCTTTAAAGTTATCTGAAGCTTGTGTCATTGTGTGTCATTCTCCTCCGGAGACCTAACACGTAGTCGGTGACGCTCACTGGCTTGTGGGAAGGAGCACTCTTCAACCCTTTCTTGATTAGGGCCAATGGACCTCTAACCGGATGACCATAGAGGAGCTCAAAGGGGCTGAAGCCAACCCCTTCCTGAGGGACTTCCCTATAAGCAAAGAGAAGGAATGGCAATAGAAGGTCCCACTTTTTCGAAGGGGTTCTTCTAAAGCACCTATCATGCTATTCATAACCTCTCTGCCAACCCATTGGTTTGGGGATGGTAGGCTGTTGAGAACTTGTAGGTCACTCCACAGTTTTTCCACAAGGCTTGCATGTAGTGGGAAATAAAATTGACCCCCATGTCTGAGATGACCTCCTTAGGAAAACCTACCCTGGTACAAATACCAATGAGGGTCTTCGCCACTGCCTGAGCAGTAACAGTACTCGGTTATGGCTTCAGGATACCTGGTAGCATGGTCTACCACAACCAATATAAATCGGTTGCCTGAAGATTTGGGAGTGTCTAGTGGACCAACAGTGTCAATCCCTACCCTCTCAAAAGCAACTCCCACCACTGGGAGGGGGCAGCAAGGGTGCCACGTTCTTGGCTCCACTCTTGCCAGAAGTCCGACAAGTGTTATGGCTCCTACAGAATGTTTCTACATCAGACCCCATTTTAGGCCTGTAGAAATAAAGCGAAAGCCTTTCCTTGGTCCAGCTACCGGAATCTCATAGTCTAACTGCAGAAACTGGGGTCTCGCCTCCTGAGGCACTACAAGTCTTCTGTAGTCCCGTGGGGTAAGCTCTATAGGCTCACTGTAAAGGAGGCCACCCTCCCAGTACAGCCCGTGCTTCCCTTGCTCTTGCCCTTCCAGCTGGGAAGCTGCCTGTTGGCGAAGTCCTTCAAGAGTACTTTTTGACCTCTGTTGAAGTCTGCCCTGCAGGGGCAACCTTCTGCAAACAAAGTCTGCAGCTCAGGATAGTCTTTAGGATCCAGATCGCCAAAAGGGGGAAGGGCTTCTTCCAGTTTTGTTTCACCAGTAACTGGTTCACCATCCTCTGGTTGGTCCTCCCACTCAGCCTCAGCTGGTGGTGGGGTCACAGGTGTGACCTTCGACTGTCCTCTCAGGGATGTCCTTGTTTTGTGCACAGGGGTGATACTTTTTTCTTCCTGAGACCTTGGGTTTCATCTTTGTCTCTTTCTTGGAATTAGAAGGGTGTCCTTCCTGTGTACTGAGAGTTATAGGTGCTCCTATAACTACCCACAGAGTCATCCAAAGTTTGCTGTCGGGCCAGTGTAGTCTTCTGCTTCCTTTTACTGGGAGTCCTGGGGGTGCTTGATACAACTCCAAGAGCTTTTAAGTCATTCCCCAACAGGACTCTCCCAGGCACCTCACTTTGTACACTGACTGGTATTCTTACAGTCATATTGTTGCACTGTATGATAGCTGGTAGTATTGTAACCATCTGGACAGGGCCTCCAGCAAGCTTAGTGGGGCCTTTGGGTGTCTTCGCAACATCCTCTGGTTTCAAAAAGGTTTAATCCACCACTGTAATGTTGGCCCCAGTGTCTCTAATGGCAGTTGTCTCCTGACCATTCACAAGTACACTGTCCTTGTAATATTCTTTTGCTATCTGGAAAAGTTATACAAATCTACATTCTGCTGTTCCCACAGCCCCAGGGGTACTTAATCACTGGCTGAAACTCCAATGGGGGTCTTTAGCCAATAGATGAAGGCGTCCACTTGAAATATGAACTTCTCCCTTAGGGATGAAGGCTAAGGAGGCACTGTGGCCCCCTGAAGGTTTACCCTTACATCTGGGATCCTCTTTCACATGGTCAGTTGACCCACAAGCATAACATTTATAATTTTTTTTCTGGAATGGGGGCTTCGAATTGATTGTCCTCCAATGTATTACTCATATTTGACATGTAATGTTCACAGCTCTGCTGCTTTGGTAATTTTTCGGCAGAGGGTGCCCTGCGTCGATGCCGTTGGGTCGATGTCCCTCGGAGGTCTCTGTCGAGGGTGACCTCATCGGATGTTATAAGTAGCACGCACAGCGCCCATAGCCTCAGTTTAGTTTTTTCCGCATACTTGTTTGCTTTGTTGAAAACTCTGCGCACCTCGTGCCTATTTTGAAACTGCGATTATGTCTTCTACCCCGACCACCCCGAAGACTGGCTCTAAGAAGGGTCAGGACTGCAGCTCCAAAATGTTGATCACGGATCCGCATCCCTTTTGTCTGTGGTGTCTCGGCGAGAGCCACGACATGGATGACTGCTCGAAGTGTCAGTCGTTGACTGGCAAGGCCTTGCAGGAACGAAAGTGGAAACTGAAGGTAGGGAAGGAATCCAAGCCCCATAAATCCCGGCCTGCAGGACTTTCGACCGAGTCGAGATGTGACTCTCCTCGTCGGAAGATGTCCAAGTGGTTTCGATCTAGCAGTGGTTCCTGCCACTCGTCGTCCTCGAGGTGGTCCAGGAAACGGCACCATCAGTCGCTCGGACGCCTTTCTCGTACTCTTCGTCGTACGCTTCAGCAAGACGAATGGTATGCCCGTCCAAGTCATCGACCCCGGCGGAGTGGGGTGCTTTCCGGCTGGCAATGATAATGTTTGATAAACATGGCACTGTTCCGCCCGCGCCTTCTGATGAAGCCGACAAGGAGCGTTCTCGGCCGGATACTCGCACGCCTTCAGGCCCGGGTAAACGGCGTGATAAAAACCAGGAACCTTCGCGGCCCCATTCGCACAGGGCCTCGAAAGATCACCCGAGAAGTGCCAGGTCAAGGTCTTCGACTCTGGTACGACCGGCGAAGCCTTCGACACCATGCCCTGTCGGGTCTTGCACCTCGGTTGGGCCCTCGACCCTATCTGCACCTATTTTGACGGTGAAGATCCCTGTGCAAGTCGACCATCTGAGGAAGGCTACTGCTAAGTCTTTGATGCCTGTGGCTGATAAGAGGTTCACTACTCTCCCGAGGAGGGATTTTTTTTGTCTTTTTTTTTTTTTCTTTTTTTATTTGGTCTTTTTAGGTCCCTCACTGACATTTATGAGGAGGAACAATGTGAGAATGAGATTGTCCCTTTTGGCCTCCAATATGGGACTCCTAATGCTCCAGATTGCCTAATTTCAGAAGAGAGTTGGATGGAGGATCTTTCAGACCTTGCACAATGCCAGTGGTATTGACACTTCAACTGAGCTGGAGTTCGGCAAGCCGGACCCAGGGGAGCATGCTGACTCCTCATATCGAAGACTCATGTCTAGGGTTGTGGAGTATCTGGGCTGGTCCAGGCCTCCTGTGCAATTTGAGTAAGATGACCTTACGTATATTTTGGTTCAGGCTCTGTCTACCGACCCTGTGTTAGGGCCCTACAGAAAACGGTGGCTGCAAATTGGGACGCCCCGGAGGCTACTCCAGCGGTGAATAAGTCTCCGACTGAGAAATGCCACCCATCCAGTAGCGACCCCGGCTACTTGTCCACTCACCCCACTCTGGAGAGTTTGGTCCAGGTATCTACGGCTACCTCTAAGCAGGCGGCGTACCCTACAATCCCTCCTGCTACGGACGACAAGCGTATGGATTGATGGGCATGCAAGGTGGTTTCTGCGGGGAGCATGGCGTTGAAATCGGCCAACTCCACTTGTGCCTTGGCAAACTTTTCGGACACTCTATGGAATTGCATTTCGTTAACGGCTGAGCATATTCCCAAAGGGGAAGAAAGGGATGGTTTTCTGGCTATTCAGGATGGCAAGGATGCCATGTGTGAATCCCTTCAGTCTGGGTTGGACACTGTGGATCGTGTGAGCAGGTCCATGGCTACGCGCACCATGATGCTTGGTTTGCTTGGTTACTGAAGTCTGGTTTTGCACCTGATGTGCAGGCTCGTCGTCTCAACATGCCCTTTGACACAGGGTCTCATTTGTTTGGCAGCAAGACTGACGAGAGCGTTGAGAAGTTGCAGACCTCGAAGGCAGCCTCAGCCTTTGCGTCCTAGCTGACAACAGTGGAGGGGTGGATCCTTTAGTTTGTACTCCACATTTGGAAGGGCGAGAGGAATGGGCAGTCAAAGGGGCCAATGTAAATAGCCTCCTGGTGGACGAGGTAAGGATGCCAAAGCCGGTCAAGCTGTAGCCTCTTTGCCATCAGGCACTGCAGCAGCTGCTTCAAAACCGCTCTGAGGCCTTGTCACGTTTCACCGGTAGGGGGCAGGCTCTCTCAGCATCTAGAAGAGTGGAGAGCCATTACTCCGGATGCATGGGCTCTGGAAACAATTGCAGGATGCTTATTTTCATGTGCCGATCCATCTCAAGCACACGAAATAGCGAGGTTCGCAGTTCATTTGGCAGCTTGCACTCTGTTTTGGGTTGACCTCCGCCCGAGGGTAGTCACCAAGTTCATGGTGGTGGCGGCAGCGCATCTCAGAAGACGGGGGTGGGGGGGCGAATTCACATCTACCTGGACGATTGGCTGATCGGTGCGTGCTCTCCAGGCCTTGGATCATCTCAGCGTCACCTGCCACTCCCTTCACTAACTGGGCTTCTCCCTCAATTTCAAGAAGTCACATATGACACCTTCCCAACCGCTTCAGTACATCGGAGCCGTGTTGGACACTTCCTTGGGGAAGTACTCGCCACCAAAGGTGAGGGCGCAACACATTCTCCAGATGGTCACCAAATTTCAACATGCCCAGAGCCTTCCGGCTTTCGAATGCTTAAGGTTGCTCGGCCTCATGGCGTCCTGCATTTTTCTGGTGCCAGAGGCCCAACTGAGAATGAGATCCCTTCAATGGCATCTCGGGACGCAATGGTCTCAGTTCTCTGGCAGAATGTGAGATCTCGTTTAGATTCCGGTCCGGGTCTTGTGGGCCTGCGAAGGAAATCTCATGAAAGGAGAACCGTTTTGGCAACCATGGCCGCAGATAACCGTAGTGACGGATGCTTCCCTCACAGGGTGGGGTCCTTACGCCAACGATCTGACCATCAGCGGTCGTTGGTATCCATCGGAGTCCGAACTGCACATCAATCTTTTGGAGCTGAGAGCAATCGGGCTAGCACTGAAGGCTTTCCTCCCATCTGTACAGGGGAAGATTGTCCTGATAATGATGGATAACACAGTGGCCATGCATTACCTCAACAAAAGGTGGTGTAGGGTCGCTACCGCTGTACAGGGAGGCGATGCAGCTCTGGTTCTGGGCACCTCAAGAGGGAATCTCCCTAACGGTGGTGCATCTAGCCGGAGAGGAGAACACGGCTGCGGATGCTCTGAGCAGGTAGAGCGTGGTCTCTCACGAGTGGGGAAATAGCTCAGGGAAGTCCTTTAGGAGATCTTTGCCCTTTGGGGAACCCCACAGGTGGATCTGTTTGTGACTGGTGTAAACCAAAAGTGAGAGGTATTGCTCAAGGGAATTTTCTCCAATTGGAGCTCTGGAAGACACGTTTGTCGTGGATTGGTCATTTTCGCTTCTGTAGGAGTTTCCTCCGATCTCATTTCTCAAGTTCTAAGGAGGTTACGGAGTTTCGGGTCCAACATGATCCTCATCGCTCCCGATTGGGCCAGCAGAGCGTGGTACCTGGACCTTCTAGACATGTCCATCTGTCTTCCCACGCGTCTTCCCCAACGAGTGGATCTTCTCTCGCGAGAGGGAGGTTGGGTTCTCCATCCAAAGGTCGAGACTCTCAACCTTCAGGCTTGGTTTCTGAAAGGTTGAGCTATAAGGATTGGGGCCTTCCAGATGACGTAATGAAGGTGTTGCTTTCTGCCAGGCATCGAGCAACAAAGTCCCTGTAACGTTGCCATTGGCGTATGTTTTGCGACTGGTGCAGGGGGAAGAATGTTGATCCTTTTCAGTGTTCAATTCCGGAGGTTCTCGCCTTCTTGCTTGCTTTAGCACACACAGGTCTTCAGGTGGAGATCATTAAAGGTTGCCTAGCAGTGTTGTCCATATTTAAGCGCTCATCCGAAGAATGATATTATTTTAAGATTCCACCGATCACTCCGTTTCTAAAAGAACTCACAAATGTGTTCCTGCCGTCGCCTTTTCTGGTGCTGGTCTGGGACCTTAATCTCAAGTTTTTGATGGGTGTTCCGTTTGAACCTTTGCACTCCTGCACATTGAGGTTGGTGACCTTTTTTAAGAATGTTTTCTTGGTTGCGATAACTTCTGCTAGAAGAGTGAGCGAGTTCCACAAGGACAGAGTCATATTGAGAGTATGTCCTCCCCCCCCCCCCCTCAAGGTGGTCTCTGACTTTCACTTAAGTCAGAAGGTTGTGCTACCTGCCTTCTATCCTCCTCCACATCCTAGTTAAGAAGAGGAATTGCTACATTGGTTGGATCCGAGGAGAGCGTTAAGCCTCTATCGTTCTAGATTGTCCAAGGTCAGAGTGGACAATCAGATCTTTGTGGGGTACGCTGGTCATAGGTTGGGCCAGGCTGTTTCTAAACAGACCATGTCTTGATGGATCATCCTCACTATTTCTGAGTGCTATAGACTTGAGGGCAAAGACCCGCTTGAGGGCTCATTCCACCCAGCGCATTGCTACATGGACAGCCCTAGAGAGGGGTGTTCCTGTTAAGAACATCTGTGATGCTGCAACGTGGTCTTTCATTCACATGTTTGTTCAGCATTATGGGTATATCTAAATTCTTTTCCCTCCTCCACCTTTGGTTACTGCTTTGGGAGTCTGTCAAAGATGAGTAATACGTTGGAGGACACAATCCATTCAAAGAACAAGTTACTTACCAACTGGTAACGTTCTTTCGACTGGCTGTTCCTCCAGCGTATTCCTAATCGCCCTCCCAGCCTACCCCTCTGAAGAATTTCTAGTGCTGTTGTAGCTTATGTTCCAACAAGGCTGGCAGCAGTTTACGCTGGTTGGGCCTACGTGGTGGGAGGTGGGGAAAAAACATGAACTGACGCAACAGGCGCCGCGCGTGTTACTTACAACATCCGATGATGTCACCCTCGGTGGAGGCCTTCGAGGGACATCGAACCGACGCCATCGACGCAGGGTGCCCTCTGACAAAATATTTCCAAAACAGCCGAGCTGTGGACATTACATGTTAAAGATGAGGAATACGTTGGAGGAACATCCAGTAGAAAGAACGTTACCAGTTGGTAAGTAACTTGTTCTTGACCTCCCTCTGGTTTAGCACCAGAGGTTCCACTAGACTGTCCTGGTTTCCCAAATGGTTTACCCTTATGTTTGTGGTCCTCTTTTTGCTGATTTATTTAGAATTCTCTGTCATCTTTCTTTTGCTGCTTCCCCTCATCCTTTTTGTGTCTGGCCCCAGAATCCTTGAGTGGCCCTGTTGGCAACCCACAAGTCGGAAAACTCTGCTAGCTTCTTGGGATCAGTCTCTTTTGAGTCAGCCAAGTGCAGTCTCGGCTCAGGAGAGCAGGTATCAAGAATAGATTCCAACAAAAAGAGATTTCTCATTCCTTCAAAGGAGTTCACTCTGTAACCCCTAACCCAACCATCTAAGTTTTTCAAACATTCACACACCAATGTAGCCCAAAGGGTACATACCATCAGTCTTTTTGAGGGTCCTAAACCTCTTAAGGTACTGGGAAGGAGTTTTCCAAAATCTGACTATGAAAGCCAGCTTCACATTCTCATACTCCAATCTTTCAAGTTCCGCCACCTCAGCATCAGTTGCAACCTGGGGGAGCCTAGACAAAAGCCAAGGAATCAACTGATTCCATGTGAGACCCTGAATCCCATGATTGTATTCGAAAGCACCCAACCAACCCAAAATATCAATTCTCACTGCTTCTTTGGATATGTAAGCCAGCCCTCTTGGGACTGGAAGACCTAGAGCACTCTGGGAGGGAAACCTTTTCAAGAGGCAATCTTTTGAATTCAAGAGCATGTTGCATTTCCAATTCCCTGAGTTTGATGTCTTGATGTTTTGGCTTCAGCTTGAGCTTGCAATCTTTTATATTCCAATTTGTCTCATTTTCTCAAGAGACACATATTCTGGACTCCGTGATGGACCTTGTGGGGTGCTAGTGGATAAAGGGTGCGGCAAAAGTGCCTGCTGAGGCAGAGGGGCTCCTGTCCTGGGAATCCTTTCCCTCCTCTGACTCTTCTAAGACATTAGAGTGAGACTCTGAATTATCATCCTCATTATCAATTGCCACATTTTCTGGAGTAGTAGGAGTTACAGGCCTACTATCTAACCTTTTGGTGATCTAACAACCTTGTAATCAATTCATTTTTCTTTCCTTTAACAGGGAGGTTCGGAAAGGTAAAGACAGAGTCAAAGGTAAGAAGAGTCTCTCAGGGAGCCAGGACAGCCAATTTTAGTTTAACAATGTCTAGGGGAAGCTGAAGATCTTCTTTGCAGGTAAGTAAAAGTATTGTACAATGTTTTTAGAAAGATTTGCAGAAATAAGATTCAGTTGAAGGGCCTAAAGCTCGGAGGCTTGTGAGGGGCAAAGGTACAAGCAACTCTGCAAGGTTAACCAAGACCAGTCTCAACTGAGAGCAAGTAAGGCTACACCACAAGAGGTTAGTTCTCTTAGATTTTACAGTACCTTTGGTTAGAATAAATGGTTCCAGCTCACTTCTGTCCCTGTACAGTTCTGCAGATCCTGGTGTTCCTGGGCCTCGGTCGTGGGGACAAGAGGGAGGACATCTGGGCACTCCTGCACTGCAATGGAAAGGTCAGCGGCAGCGATGGGCAAACTTCAATTTAGTGGCACTTCAGCGTTTCAGCTCCTTGCGTCTGACAGCAAATGGCAACATCGCGGTTCTCGGATACCACTTTAGACTTTCCTCGCATCTGGGGTCCAGCACTCTGTTGAGGTTGCTCAGGCTTGTTCCGTCCTGCTTCAGGGAAGTCCAGAGAATCTTCCTGACGCTCGAGTCCGACTTAAAAGCGGTGCTTTCGGTTTGGTGTTCCTCTCCCTGGCGCTTCGGTTCCAGCAGCAGCGGAAGTACAGCCTGCTTCGAGAGGATGTCCAAACAAGTTCACTTTGGAGTTAATTGGTCCCACCAACTCAAGGGGAGAAGTCGTCCTTGCAGGGCTTCTCTAGTCGAAACGAATTTGGAGCTTGAGTACAGCAGCAGGGTTTCACCGGGCAAGCCAACAGGAGTTGCAGCACGCGTCTCTTCCAAGTTCTTCTTCGGATTCCGTCGTCCAGTGTTCGACTCTGCCTTAAAAGCCAAAAGCCTTGCCTTTTATGCAGGTTTCTCCCATTCATTCCTGCCTAGCTGTCAATCACACAGCAGAGTGGCTGTCCTTGCCAGCCAATCGCCTTTGGGTGCATTCCTGTAAAGAAGGGGTTTAAGCACACAGTTTTCGGCACCTCCCTCACTTCCTCCCCCTGCCAGACATTCTGGAGCCAGAGGCGGACTTCGCTTGTGAATCCCGCCAAAGACAAAACGACCAAAGGGAGCAAACCTTGTTTGGCGCGCAGAGTAAATCTCAAGAAGGACCTTTCTGACAAGAAATTGTGAAAAAAGACCAGGCCATTTTGACAAAATGGGCACCCATGGGTGCCTTACTGCAGCTGCGAACGCAGCCTGCGGTAAAATCACACAAGGGTAGTAAAAAATGAACCACTGCCACCAGCCATTAATTGTAGAAAGGGTAATCTAAAAATGTTACATGAGAAACTAGACAAAGGGGATACTAAGTAAACCCTCCAGCACCCTATGGTAAGATAGTGTGTGCTGGGTCTAGAAAGTTACAAAAGTAAAGTCAATTTCACGTCACTGCTCTTGGAAACAGTAGTTTCACCAAGAAAAGGTATTTTAACCTTTGGGAAATCAGACTTCCCCATGCCACTGTACTGAAGGTTCTGTGTGTTACAGTCCAAAGATGATGCCTATGGAGTTTGTCAGACTCCAAAGTCAAAAGAAACAGTATAAATCACGCACCAATACATGAGAATGTCCTAAAGTGCAGAAAAAGTGCAGAAAAAAGACCTGGGGGTCTCTAAGGTAGAGGGGAATTTGCACATTTCTGGGAATTCTCCCTAACGGAGGCGAATCTCGTGATTACGCTATTGATGATTGCAGGGGACAGCTTTTTTTCCCCCCCTTAATGTTGACAAATGGGTTAACGTTTTAAGTTGCACGCTACTAGCCAGCCATAGTCAGTCACCACCTCCAATTCTATACACACACACATTTCTTACTTGCCAAAAGTCAATTATCACTAGCTAATGGCAAGTATACATTTGTGCATATTTTGCAGCCTTCTGCAGCCACAGATGTTTGGGTATTTAATGTGAATTATTTTTGGGGGCAGATTGTAGATGTATGCATGGTAACAAATCTGGCACAATGAGTTTTGGAGAATCGCTGTATTTTAGTGGTTGTTCCTGTGCACCATGTGTAATGAATGTAAGATGAATAATGTTTGGGTTTATTGTTTTTGTAAGCGAATACATGAATTATCCTGCGCACCCGATTGTGTTCAGCTCATCTTGCATGCACAGAATCGATGGATTAGGCCTGCATTTAACCAGTCCACACCCAAATGGTGCAGTCATTTGAGAAATACTCAAAATTTAAACCCCAGGGTGCAATACTTATGGCATTGGTTATGTGCGCTTTTCTGCTACTGGCAAATCTTGGATATAGATTTATCTATTTGATATTCCACATTTATACCAATTGACAGTTTTAGATGATTATGTTCTCTATATTGCCTTAATGTACCCAGTGGCAAACTTAAACTTGCAACCGTTAGCTAGGTATAAAAAGTCACTTGCCTCGCAGTTCTGCACATGCACATTACACACATTTTATTCGCAAAGGGTTAGTTGTCCTATGCAAATTGTTGGTGGCTTGATGTAACCTTATTTACTCATGTCCTGTGCCCCTTTTCTCCATCCTTGAGGGCGTCCCCCCAACATGGGAACGGTACCGGAACCTTTCACAGGTAAATTGAGCTTCCTCTTGAAATGTAGTTACATTTAGTATAGTGCCTGGGTCCTCGGGTGTGGGAACGCTCTGCTGAGGCCCTTCCCTCCGGCGCCTCACCCCAGTCCCTTTTTCCACACGGACGGTGTCGGACCTGGCAGTCAGCACAGAGACTTTCAACTAGCTCCCAGTTTTGTTTTTTCAATCTTATTGAACTTCCCTCCGGTCAGGCCTCCAGATAAGGTGCGTTCTAGGTCTTTTTAGCATGAAGTCCTTGTAAATGTGATCGCTTTATTATTTTCCTGTGTACGTTTACACACGTTTAGAGCAGAGGGCAGTGCAAAGGTCACTGTACTTGACAGAAACCAGAACGCTTTAGATTTTTATCTACATAGCTGTAATTGCAAGCCATGGAGACAAGCCTCTGAAACAAAATGCATTTCTCTGAAGCCTTTAAAAAAACAACAAAAAAAAACTGCACACTGTGATAAAAGGAATGTTTTCTTTCCATTCAGTTAACTTACAATTGAGAATTAATCTTTTGTGATAAATGATGCTTTTTTCCAAGTGAAAGCAAACCGGTATTGCTCAACTGTATTTTTCAGAGTTACTGTGCTGTGTGCATAATCACGCGGAGGCAGATCATTTTTACACTAATAATTTAATTTACACTCTAATTATAAAAACATTGTGTAAAATGAGTATGCATGGTCTAGTTTACATCCATTCAACCTTGAAGTGAATGGGGTACATTACTATAAGTGGTCAGTGGCAGCAGAGTCTTTGCTTAAGGGTGAGTGTCATTGCACCAATCACAGGTGTTCTAGCCTCTCAAATCTTCAAGACGACAATTAAAACATCCAAAACCTGACTGTTGGAAGTGCAAGCGCTGTTCAGAAACAAATGAGTTACATTTGTAATTGAAATAGAAACTCAGCGAAACCTGTCCCTGTGATAATCCAGATAGGTAGCGCTTCATACATGGTTCGTCCAACATCTAGGCACTGTAATTATTGTACCTCAGTCTTTACTGTTTACTGACCTCTGAAGGATGTTAGCCAATAAGATAGCTCAGCTGGTATAGGGCTAGTTGCTGCTGTCTGTGCGTGAGCTGTAGGTTGCAGGTACGAATCCCAGCAAGGTCAACTCAGCCTTTCATCCTTTCATGGTCGATAAAGGTTTGGTGATAATTGTGATAAATATGTTCTATGCGCAGCGATTTGCCATAAGCGCTACATAAATGACCATTTGACCATAAGATTATGTATAGAAATAAGCTTGGAGTCCTTGCCTCTCTGCACTGTTGTCATAACACAAATGGATTGCTGATACAATAGAAAAGATCGCCCCGGAAAAACCATTTACCCCGTTAAAAAAAAAAAAAGAGCAATGGCGAAATGGTTCATCACACTACTAAGCACTATGAAAAAAGACAACAAGAAGATGGAACTGGAATGGAAGAAAGGATACAACCCAGGCAAAATACTGTTCCAGAAATAAATCCGCGCATACAAGAAGGAAATACAAAAGGCAAAGAGAACGCATTATGATGACTGAATCACCAATGCCACCAACACAAAAAAAAGAAATGTTCAACATCATTGAAAAAAATGAGAAACCCACCAGGCAGCGCCAACACCCCAAACCCCTCGAGAGAAACTTTGCAACGACCTGGCATACCACTTCAAGAACAAAATCAACGACATCCGACAAATCATACAAAACAGACCTACCAACCACAACATTCAACCACCCGGACCTAACATAGCCACAGCACAAACTCCAAAACTTTCCTGAAATATCAGCAGATGCATTCACCATGTTGGTTAACCACAGCAAGAAAGCAGGATCTCCCATCCCATGGATCCCTGACATCTACAAATCAATCCTCGCACAAGGAACGCCATCAGAATATTACAGAAACCTCCTAAATCTCTCACTAACGAACTGTTGCAAAAGCCTTCAAATCAGCATATATCAAACCACTTTAAAAAAACACAAGTGGCGACATCAAAGACCCCCAATTACAGGCCGATTCCGAACATTCCCTACCCAGCAAAACTCCTTGAATCTTACGTATACAAATTAACCCAAGAACACGTAGAAAAACACCACTTGCTAGATCAAGCACAAGTCGGTTTCAGACCCGCAAGAGGAACCGAAACAACACTACTATCCACCTGGGACAACCTAAAAACTAACGCGGACTCCTACACAACCTCAGCCCTGATACTTCTTGACCTCTCCACAGCCTTCGACCGCCTAATCAAAAGACTAGACGACATAGACCTCACAAACATGGCACTACTCTAGATTGAATCATTCCTTGCCGACAGAACAGAAACCATATGGATAAAACCCTTCAAATCCACAAGAGTTAACGACTGTGGAGTACCACAAGGGTCCTCACTATCACCGCTGTACTTCATCTACCCGACCCCAGTAATCAGAATCTTCAAAAATTACAAAATTACATGCTACAACTACGCAGATGACACTCGAATCATTTTACAAAATCGAAGACACTCAAGCAGACCACTCAATCCTAATCGAGTGTCTAAAAGAAGTCTTTAACTGGATAAATGCCAACAACTTGAAAATAAACCCAGGAAAGACAGAAATCATGAGCATATCCAAAAACCAAGAGAACACCTACATTCCATGGCTAATTGAAATGGGAACCGCACAAAATCTGGGAGTTCTGATGGACAGCACCCTAACCTTAGAACCACAAACAAATGCAATTATCAAAAAATGCTTCTTCCTCCTCCACACGGCAATAAGAATACTACCTTTCTTCTCCTTCACCCACAGAGCACTCACAATCGTACCCCTCATGTCAATAATCGACTATGCAAACAGCCTCTATCTGGGGACACCAGAATACCTCCTGAAGAAACTACAATGGATCCAAAATACAGCAGCCAGACTGCTCCTCAAACTATCCAGAAGAGACCACATCACTCCAGCCCTAAACACTGCATTGGCTAACAGTCAAACATCGCATCACCTTCGAAACAATGTGCGTAACATGCAGGGCAATCGGCGGACAAGGAGCAGAATTCCAATATACAAGCCAACGAGACTGCTCAGATCAAGCAACAAAATCCTCCTGGGACAAAAACCATAGTTAAGAAAAAACTAGGGGGCTCCTTCTCCCACCTAGTCGCAAAAACCTGGAACATCATCCCAAAAGAAATAAAACGCCAAAGACCACCTACAATTCAGAAAACTACCAAAAACCTGGCTCTTCAACACCTCCAGATTCAACTGAAAAACCGAAACAACCGAACGGGGAAAAATAAAAGGATGACAAAATCTAGGATAACACCGACAACACACAGAACCCACCAGAGAAACTCTTACAACAAGAGAGCCGATGCTAAGTCGAGTAGGACACAAACGACACCCGTGAGGACAGAAATCAGCATACCTAGCCAACTCCAGCCAACAACCTCAGCCGCTCCATAATCACTTCCCGGTATCCTACTTGTATAGAGTTGTGTGAATGTTAGCACTTGCCACACTTGAAATAAGTTGTGGACATTGGCATGGGCATTGACCATAGGGAGTTATGAATTAAGGCAGATGTAGCCCATGGACGTAATTGCATGTGCCTCGCTTCGAAGGGGCTGGGAGCGATAGCCTGCAAAACTAAATAAAATTAATGCCAACCACCCGCCACATATGGATGAAGTAACCTTGGCTAGCCGATGCTGCGCACCGACTGGACTGGGAATGCTCTCAGTGCCAGACTTGAAGGGATGCACAAACGCCTGCCTGCCCCGCATACAGACAGGAGTCACGTAGGTGGCCCAGGCCGAACTTGGGTAAGGTCATGAATGTGAGTGGATGCCATGTGTGAAAGGGACCGAGTATCAGATGGCCCCAGATCAGGACAGATGCAGAAATGCTCACACCCCCTGCCTGGAAAGAACACAGAAATGTACCGCCTCACTTCTGGACAGCCATGCCAACTAACCAATCCACTAACAATTTCACCCCTCTGCATATACCTCTCAATCTTTAACCAAACGCAACCACAAAAATCTGCACAAACTTCACTACACTGCAACAACAAAACAAACCACACAGACTCGCACTACAGCACACAATGACTACCAACCGTAAAACACCCCAAGCCCAGCCAACGGACCCACCGGGCTGAGGCTGCCAACAGCACATCACTGCTCTCTTGCACTTTTCCAGCTTATTCCCACTAACTCACCCCCCCTTCCCTTTTTTTCAGAGCCACCAGGGGACAACTACGGTGGTGATAGTGCGCGGTACAAATATCCTTTAAGATTTACCATTAGGTAGTGATAGTTCCAGGAAAAAGAGGACTTTCATTAAACATCAAGTCGATTCTGCTATCGAACCTCAAAACACACAATGCAATTCATGTTTGCCTTACTATGCAGTTGGCTAGGTTTTTGTCTTTTCTACATTTAAATATATACTGGAGAGATCAAATGGCCAGACGTTGGAGAAATAGAGAAATGACAGGTGTTTTCTTTCACAATGCAGTAAGCTGCCGCATGGGAATGATTTCCATACAGTTTTTGCACATGTCGGCTGGATGTCGCATACATTCTACTCTTGCAAAGGAGAAAAGTCATTTTTGCTCTCTTGAAATCACATTTACTCTCAAAATGTATCTGGAGCACTGCAGTTGGTGCTTTGCCTCCCCTGGCACATGTCTGCTGCAGGAGGATTTGCGAGATGTTTCATGCAACTGCTCGTTCCCGGCCTCAGACTCCCCATGCACTCTGTCTTTAGTGTTTGGGGCCCGACCATTGCTGGGACACATGTTTGGCTTGCAGCGCTCTCGGTCACATGGCATTGAAGAATCTGTTGTCACTGTTGAGGGAGGTCTTCCATACTTCGCCGCCGCCGCACCTTATTTATTTTCATTACACTTTGTTTTTTTATAACACTCTTAATTACCAGAGTTCAGTTTCCAAGTGTGGATCCGGGATTCGAACCTCTTTTGCTCTGCATGATTTTGCTTCCAAGACATGAGTACTCCGTTTCCAGAACCTCTCGTCAAGACAAAGTAGGCCCCTCTGTTCAGCATGGCTCCACAGTGCTGCGACTCGTTCCCTGGGGGTTTCCAGACAGGTTATTCAGGTTCAGGCTGGCCCGAGACCTCTTAGGCTAGCGGGTCCCACACTGAGGTGCCTGGGGGCTCTTCCGGGGGCAGATCTGATGCCGTCCAGGCTACTGGCTCCAAAGCTGAAGGGCTCAGGGGTCCTATTGGGCTGTCCTCAGAAGGGCGTACTAGTTAGTCTTCAACCCCATGGGGATAAGGGATTGTTGAGTGCTACTCCAAGAGGTCTGTCCTTTGCTCGATCCAGCACAGCTACCAGCACAGGTGTTTAGGGCATCCAGCCTACCGTAGCTCGCTCTGAGGTAGTCAGTCCGGGCGTTACTACCTGCCAGTCGGCCGAGGGCTCAGGGCTTCCTAGAGTGATCTTTGAGGTAGACGCTTCCGCTTCGGGTGTACAATCTGAACTGTATCCTCCAGTTTGAGGCCTCTCGTGGCTCAGGGTCTTTGCGCCATCCTGCTGAAGGTGTGCTGCAAGGCTTCAAAATGGCAGAGAGGCACGTGACAGAGCCTGCCAGACCGGCAGCTGTCTTGGATCCAACTCTGGGCCCGCTGTGCTTTCGCCCATTGAATGGTCTTTGCAAGATGATCCTAGTCCCTGTCCCACTGGAAGCGCCAGGGGATTGTATGGTACAGGCATCTGGTCTCCTCGGGGATATACAGGTCTCTCAAATCTAGTAGGGTTTTTGAGTCCACAGTGCATTGCATGATATTCAGATTGCATTGATAGGCCTCTCTCCCACTATACAGGTCTCCCAAGCGTATCGGGGTTCGGTCTCCAAATTCCATTGTATATTTAGAATGCATCGTTAGGCCTCTTTCCCACTATACAGGTCTGTCAAATATAATAGGGATTCTCTGTCCACATTGCATTGTATGATATTTTGAATGCATTGATGGGCCTCTCCCCCACTATACAGGTGTTTTTCAATTCACTTACCAAATTGCTCTAAAGTGAGACAGAACCCACCACTTAACTACTGTGGAGTGACACTCCGATTAGGGGCTCAAGCCTCATAAGGCATAAGTCCTAGCTGCGCCCCTCAAAGTCACTCCTCAACTAGTACATATCCTTCTTAAACCTACATAGCTAACTCACCGCAGTGAACCGCGTTCAGTGAGACGGAGACTAAAGAGAGCCATTGCTAACACCCAACTATATAACCTTAACCACCTCCAATACCCCCACCAAGACAGCGACTGAACGAATAGGCAACATCAGCCGGAAATACCACCTACAGACAAAGACGAAAACTGGTAGCGGGCAGCCTCCACACCCAGTACTACAAGACAACCAGACCAAAACAGGACCAACTGGACATCCGCAAACAAACGAAGACTAAACCACTGAATCTTATAATGCCGCGTAAAAGACCCATCCTGAGGGAAAGGGACGAAAGAACAAACACTCCGGAACTGCAACAAAGAACGATAACTACAGAACACACCCCCACAGACGGGAACAAAAATCGAACCAACACTGAGCGAAGAGACAAATCCCTCTACTTAACTCCATGCCTCACTGACAACTGTTCAACGGACCGGACCAAACCAACCCAACGCCAGAAGCGGCAACATTAAACAACCTAACAAAAGCACGCAGAAGGAGGATGAATAACACCAGAAACAACAAACGCACGACCGAAGTGATAACACCTTTCTTCACCAAAGCTAGAAGAACTTCCATTTGACAACCACAACTCCTGGAAGACGAACCCGATGAAAACAAAAACCCAAAACAAAACCTAGAACTATTCGAGGATGCCGAAACCTACACCTCAACAAGATCAGAAGACGACCCTAACAAAACCGTCTACAGAGATCTTTGACCTACTTGATGACAATGGCATTGACATCCTATTCATCACAGAAACATGGCTGGACGACAACTAAATAATCACATTCCAAAGCTGCCTTCCAACCAACTTCCAATGCCTTCAAATAGGAAAAACAAAAAAAGGAGGCGGCATCGCAATAGCATTTAAAGAACACCTTAAAATAAAAACAGATGAACCACTCGACATCCTCAACTGCGAAACCATGGTTATACACCTAACAGCGAGCCCAAAAACCAACATCACATTCATCTTGGTGTACAGACCACCAACTTATGATGCAGAAGACATCACCAACATAGCCATCAACCACAAACACCTAATCATCCTGTTGGACTCCAACATCTGGTTCGAAGACAGTCCCAACTCCCAAAACTCACTGATTGAACATCTCACTACCATGAAACTAAGACAACTAGTAAAAGGGGCAACACACTCGGCAGGACACACCTGGATGCAATGTTCGCCAAGGAAAAACTCATCACCACGGCCCCGCCGATACAAATACTGTGGAGCGACCATCTCGTCATCCCATTCATGATAACTCTGCCTATTCAAGTCTGCATCCAATCTCCTAAACTTACCACCACAAAAAGAAACTGGAAAGACGTCAAAGATAGCAACCTATTCGAACAACTGGAGTTAACCAAACCCCCAACTACAGAACTCGAGCTAGCTGACCTAGACGGGAAAGCGGAGCTATTACACAAATGGATTGTAGATACAATTGACAAGATGGCCCCAGAAAAACCATTCACACCATCAAGAGAGTAATGCCAAAATGGTTCACCCCACTATTAAGCACCATGAAAAAGGAAAACAAAAAGATGGAACTGCAATGGTGGAAAGAATACAACCCAGAAAAAAAAACTGTTCCAGAAACAAATCCGTGCATACAAGAAGGAAATACAAAAGGCGAAGAGAAGGCATTCTGATGACAGAATCACCAATGCCACCAGCACACACATACATTTTTACCATCATTACAGAAATGAGAAACCCACCAGGCTGTGGTAACACCCTAAGCCCTTCGAAGAAACTATGCAACGGCCTGGCAGACCACTTCAAGAAAAAATCAATGACATCCGACAAACCATTCAAGAGGCCAACCAACCACAACATACAACCAAACAAACTTAACTCGGAACCGCAGCACAAACCAGAAATATCAGCATAGGCATTCGCAATGCTGGTAAAACACAGCAACAAAGCTGGTTCACCCATTGATCCCTGCCCCCCGGACATCTACAAATCAATCCTCGCACAAGGAACGCCAGCAGAGTATTACAGAAACCTTCTAAATCTATCAGTAGCAACATGAACTGTACCAATGACCTTCAAATCAGCATATATCAAACCACTTCTGAAAAACACAAGCAGCGATGTAGATGACCTCTCCAACTACAGACCGATCTCAAACATCCCCTACCCGGCCAAACTCCTGGAAACGTATGTTTCTCCAGCATGGGGTCTGGCATGGATTCACATGCTCATGAATATTCCCCGTCGTCAGGCTGGGAATCCTCGGTAAAGAAAAAACCAGTATCAGTTTCGTTTCTGATCTGTCTTTCGTAGCAATAACCAATCACTGGTCTCTGCGTCATACTGACCACAGCCAATGACTGCCCTCTACCTAAGCACCGCCTCTGGCAGCCATCTTCAGATTTTTACCGCACGTTCATGTGTTGGGATCCTCGTGCTATTGCTCTCGAGCGTTAGTGCTATTTTTTCGCGCTTTTTACAAAAAACTTCGATTCTTCGGTCAAAAGAGCCTCAAGCTCCACCGATCCTACATCCGATCAACGGGGACCCGTGTCGGATTCGTCTGTGCCCCTCAAGGGTGAAGATTTCGTCGAGCTATACTTCGGAGGACTCCAGAAGCTTCTCAGGCCCGGTCTCGGAGATGGCCCAGGAGAAGGGAAGCTCGACGCCCGGAAAGCTGTTCAGGGTCTGCCCTGGATGCCAGCTGCAGAACGTCTTTAAGGAGGACGAACACTCTTTCTGCCTTTACTGCCTTCATGAGGACAAAACGCACGTGGAAAAGGACTGTGCGTTTTGCGGCAACATGTCGGAACGGACCATGAAGGACCGTCGTCAACGTCTCGCCAACTGGCTGGAGGGTAAGAGCCCGTCTGGCGAGAAGAAGAAATCCGAGCGGTCTTCTAAGACCTTTGAGGGCGCCCCGGCGACGGGGGCCCAACATAAGGCCAAACACCGCGAGTCCGCTGGCACCGGGAGCGCCGAACGGTCGGGCTCTACGGGCGCCAGGCAGGGCGCACCCTCCCCGGCGCCATCAACCACGAGCCAACGCTCTGGGTCGGGTAAGAGGAAGGCCGAGCACCCGGCGAAGCTCCTGGAGAGGCCCCGGTCGAGCTCTAAGGCAGAGGAGGAGCGTGGCAGTGCCCCCTCCCTCAAGGATAAGGCGGTGAGCGCACCTAAGGTGGTGAAGGCCTTGATCCATCCGACCAAGCCCTCTATCGAAACGGTCGCGGCGGCCCTGGCCCAGCCTGTGGAGGCTGCACCAGTGGTGGCGACCTCAGGGCCCAGAATCTCCCTGCCTCCTCGGAGGGAGTCTTCTTTTGTGCCCATCGATAGGACCTCCGTGGGGAAGAAGGGGGGGCAGGGCGTCGTCGTAGATTCGGCCTCAACCTCAGAAGAGGAGCTGATCGAGGTCTTAAGCCACGGCCTTGGCGTGGAACAAGACCAGCCCGTCGGAATGGGCCCCGACGCAGGTGACGACGACATCATCGAGGATACCGACGGGGCCCCTGCTCGCCCGTCGGATTCCCCTCTGCCAACGCCGCGAGACAACTCGGCGGCCATTTTGTTGGCCATACAGTCCTTATGCACTGAGATAAGGACGAGGCTACCGTTACCGACGGAGGAACCTCTCCCGTCGGGGGATCCAGAACCGGGACCTTCTGGTGTTCTGTTCCCCCTACCAAGAAAAGAAGGATCCATCCTCCACCTCCTTTTCAACCGTCGCGCCCCGTCCAGCCCTCCTCCCCATCCACCCGAGGGGATTATACGGGGACTGACACGGCAGCGACGGGTACGGACGACGAGGCATACGACGAGGATTTTCCGTCGTCGCCTCCCACCAGGGCTTCTCCGCCCGACGAGATCGGATCTTTCCACTCCATGATCTCCAGGGCTTCCGAGCTTTTCCAACTCTGCCCTGAGGAGAAGAAAAAGGAAGGCTTCCTTTATCAGCGGCGCGAGGCCAAGAGGAAGACGGTCCTCGCAGTGCCTCTGTTGGACGACATTTGGGATGAGGGCCTTTCCCTCCTCAAGAACCCTTCCACGACGCCAGCTAGAAGAGACCGGTACGAGAAGAAGTACCGGGTCCCAGACACGGCCCCCCTATGCCTCCGGGCGCAGCCTACCCCGGACTCCGTCGTCTCCGCGGCAGCCAGGAAGAAAGCAGGGGGGGGTGCGGCCTCCACATCGACTTCCCCGCCGGACGGCGAGGGAAAGAAATTGGATACTATGGGACGTAGAGTCATCTCGTCGGCAGCGACGACGATTAAAGCGGCCAACGCCTTGGCTATCGTGGCCCGCTACGAAAGGGAGCTCTGGTACAAGATGGCTCCCCTGCTGGATTTTCTGCCGGACGACAAGAGGGCGGAGGCCCTTGAGATCCTCCAGGAAGGTGAAGTGGCTTCGGACCACGCCATCACCGTGGCGACGGACATCGCCGACGCGGGGTTCCGCCAGCTGGGCAACGGCGTTTGCCTTCGACGTCGTGGATGGCTCAAGGCTACGGACTTTCGGCAGGACGTCCAGACCAGAGTCCTGGACATGCCCTTCGACGGGAACAACCTGTTTGGGAAGACGGTGGACAATTCCCTCCAGGCCATCAAGGCGGATACTGAGACGGCCCGGGCCCTTGGAGTCCTGCAGCAACGACGGACGCCCTTTCGGAGCGGCGGAGGCAAGGGCGCCTCCAAAGGTTCCGGCGGCGGTTTCTCTTCCTACCGTCAAGCGGCCCGCTCGTCGTCGCAAGAGGCCTACAGAGGACGAGGCAAGTCTAGCGGACCCCGCCGTCGTCGCCAAGGAGGTCAAGGCGGCAAGGCCGCGTCCAAGCAGGATTGAACCGGCCGTGGGGTCGGGCCCCCACCGAAGCACCCCGGTGGGAGGCCGGCTGGCGGGCTTCGTCAGCGTGTGGGAGTCCATCTCCACCGACCGTTGGGTGCTGGACGCCCTGGCCCGGGGCCACGCGCTCGAGTTTCAAAGAAGGTGCCCGCGCGTCCCCCCCGTGGCCAGGAAAGAACTTCACGTCCCTCAACTTCTCCTGGAGGTAAAGGCGATGCTCAGGAAGGGCGCCATCGAACTCGTCCCAAAGAGGCTTCGGGGCTCCGGAGTCTACTCGCGATACTTCCTCGTGAAGAAGAAGACGGGAGGATGGCGCCCCATCCTAGACCTGCGACGGCTGAACAAGTTCATCAAGGCGCAGAAGTTCCGGATGGTCACCCTACAGCACGTCCTGGGTCAACTGGAGGAAGGAGACTTCCTATCGTCGTTGGATTTGGAGGATGCCTACTTCCACATTCCAATCCTAAAGGGGCACCGAAAATTCCTCAGGTTCGTGGTCCAAGGGCGTCATTACCAGTTCAAAGCCCTTCCCTTCGGACTACGGTCGGCACCCAGGGTATTCACCAAGTGCCTCGCACCGGTGGCGGCGCAGCTGCGCCGCGAGGGGATTCACGTCTACCCCTACCTGGACGACTGGCTCATCCGCGCCAAGACGAAGGAGCTCGCCGTGGTCCACACAGCAAGGACCGTCCAACTCCTCACGGACCTGGGATTCTCCGTGAACTACGCCAAATCCCACCTGGTGCCCGCGCAAGTCGCACTGTTTCTGGGAGCGAGGCTCGACACAGTGTCCCTTCTGGCCTCCCCGTCGGAGGAGAGGACCAGGACCATCTTGGGCAAAGTGCAACGGATGTTGGTGGCCGACGCGGCCAAAGTGAGATCCATCAAGTCCCTCCTCGGGATGATGTCTTCCTGCATCTACCTCATTCCCATGTGCAGGCTCCGGATGCGCCCGTTGCAAGAATTCCTGGATGCGCGCTGGATCCAGACGACGGGCAGCTTCGAAGAAAGGATCAAGCTCGACGAGAGTTTCCGACGAGCGATACGGTGGTGGGGCACCCGCGCGCATCTGACGGCGGGCATGGACTTCCAGACCCCAGCCCACCAGGAGACTGTGACCACGGATGCCTCCCTGGAAGGGTGGGGAGCGCACACCGAAAATCTGCACGCGAGGGGACTCTGGCTCCCGACGGAGAAGTCCCTGCATATCAACGTCCTGGAGCTCCGTGCAGTGTTTTGGGCCCTCAGGTCCTTCCTTCCGTCCCTGAAGGGCAAGGTGGTGAGGATCTTCACCGACAACACCACCACCATGTTTTACATCAGGAAACAGGGCGGAACCAGGTCCCCAGCGCTGTCCAAGGAGGCGCAGGACCTGTGGCATTGGGCCGTCGCCCAAGGGATTTTTCTGGTGCCGTTTCATCTGGCAGGGATAAAAAACACCATCGCCGACTCACTCAGCAGGGAGCTGCGCTCGTGCCACGAGTGGGAACTACGGCAGGATCTGGTGGATCGCCTCTTCCGACGGTGGGGCTCACCCCAGATCGACCTGTTCGCGACGGCTACGAACACCAAGTGCCGGAGGTTCGCCAGCAGGTTTCCCCAGACGAGGAGCATGGGCGATGCTTTCTCGTTCCCCTGGGAGGGCCTGTTCCTCTACGCGTTCCCTCCCTTGCCTCTGCTAATCCGGCTCGTCAACCAGCTCAAGAGGTCACGGTGCAGGATGATCCTCGTCGCACCTGCGTGGCCGAGGCAGATATGGTTCCCGGACCTTCTGGACTTGTCAGCGTCCCCGCCGATCAAGCTGCCGGCGGACGCGGATCTACTCTCCAGGGAAGGAGGCGCCATCCTCCACCACGACCCGAAGTCGCTGAACTTGCAGGCCTGGCTCCTGCAGCGCTAGAGTTTGGAGGATACGACATACCGGCCGATTGCAGAGAGGTTCTTGCAAAGGCCAGGGCGTCCTCGACTCTTAAATGCTACGGACACAAATGGAAGAGGTTCTCTGTCTGGTGCCACGCACAGAAGATTAACCCTCTACGGATTACGGCTCCCCAAGTACTGCCGTACCTGCTGACGCTGGCCAAAGCTGGACTGGCACACGCGTCCATCAAGATTCATCTTGCTGCGATCTCCCGATACACCAGAACCACGGGGCGGACGTCCTTGTGGTCTCATCGTCTGGTGAAAGAGTTCATGAAGGGACTATTCAGATCGTTCCCGCCGGTGAAGGCTCCGGCCCCGGCGTGGGAGCTCAACGTGGTGCTGACCAAGCTCATGGGACCTCCGTTCGAGCCTCTGCACTCGGCACCGTTGAAGTTTCTATCGTGGAAAACAGCTTTTCTTGTGGCCATCACCTCCGCACGACGAGTGGGAGAGATCCAGGCCCTTTCCTGCAAGGCCCCGTACTTGACTTTCCACGACACGAGGGTAGTGCTCAGGACGCACCCCTCCTTCATGCCCAAGGTACCGTCGGACTTCCATCTCAACGAACCCTTGGTGTTCTTCCCGTCGCCTTCGTCGCCGGCTGAGAGGACTTTGCACTCGCTGGATGTAGCTAGAGCGCTGAAGTTCTACGTGGACCGCACGAAGGGTTTTCGGAAGACGTCACAACTCTTTGTGAACTTTGGACCTGTCAATCAGGGGAAGGCTCTCTCGAAGGCTTCCATCTCCAGATGGCTCTCCGGCTGTATCATGTACTGTCACCGGTTGGCAAACCGACCGCTGCCTGGCCGTCCGAGAGCCCATTCCACCAGAGCGATCGCAGCTACCACGGCGTTCCTATCTGGTGTGCCCCTGCTTGACATATGCAGGGCTGCTACGTGGAGGTCGACGCACACCTTCACGAAATTCTACTGCGTCGACCGGGATTCCAGGGAGGAGTCCAGGGTCGGCCAAGCAGTGCTGCGCAACCTGTTCGCCTGAGGTGGGCCTGGTGAGGAGGTAAGATGCTTAATGTTGAGTTGATGTGATGCTTAATGTTGAGCCTTCGCCACCTCCCGTGGTTGTGCATGTGTGTACTGCTATGTATTCTTTATTCATGAGCATGTGAATCCATGCCAGACCCCATGCTGGAGAAGGAACAAGTTACTTACCTGTAACTGTTGTTCTCCAGCATGGGTCTGGCATGGATTCACATGCGAACCCTCCCGCCTACCCCTCTGCGGCTCTTCACTTGGTCATACTGCCACTTCACGTGCTTCCAAATCTGAAGATGGCTGCCAGAGGCGGTGCTTAGGTAGAGGGCAGTCATTGGCTGTGGTCAGTATGACGCAGAGACCAGTGATTGGTTATTGCTACGAAAGACAGATCAGAAACGAAACTGATACTGGTTTTTTCTTTACCGAGGATTCCCAGCCTGACGACGGGGAATATTCATGAGCATGTGAATCCATGCCAGACCCATGCTGGAGAACAACAGTTACAGGTAAGTAACTTGTTCCATACAAACTAACCAAATAACACGTTGAAAAACACCCTGCTAGACCAAGCTCAGGTCGGGTTCACACCCACAAGAGGGGCGGAAACAGCACTACTATCCATCTGGGACGACCTAACACAACCTCAGCCCTTACTCTGCTCGACCTCTCCGCAGCCTTCCACACAGTTACCCATGACACCCTAACCAAAAGACTAGAAGACACAGGCATAACAGACAGCACTACGCTGGACTAAATCTTTCCTAGCAGACAGAACAGAAACCGTATGGATTAAACCCTTCAAATCCACCCCACGAGTTAACAACTGAAGTGCCACAAGGATCCTCCCTATCACCACTGTAGTTCAACAACTACCAGACCCCAGTTATCAGAATCTTCAAGAAATACATTACGTGCTACAACTAAGCAGATGATACTAAAATCATCTACAAAATCAGACACCCAAGCCGATCATTCAAACGTAACCAACTTTCTAAAAGATGTCTTCAACTGGATGAATGCCAACAACCTGAAAATGAACCCAGGAAAAACAGAAATCAAGATCATATCCAAAGACCAAGAGAACGAAACCGCTATCCCGTGGCCAACGGAAATGGGAACCGCACCATCAGCATCTAAGATAGTAAAAAATCTGGGAGTCCTGATGGACAACACCCTAACCTTAGAACCACAAATAAATGCAACATTCAAATGTTTTTTCCTCCTCCACACGGCAAGAAGAATCCTACCTTTCCTCTCCTTCACGCACACAACACTCACTATCCTCGCTCTCATCATAGAATCAACTATGCAAACAGCCTCTACCTCGGAATACCTCCTGAAGAAACTACAACAGATCCAAAATACAGCAGCCAGACTACTCCTCAAACTATCCAGAAGAGACCACATCACCCCTGCCCTAAAAACACTACACTGGCTCCCAGTAAAACATTGCATCACCTTCAAAACAATGTGCATAACTCACAGGGCAATCTGTGGACACGGAGCAGAATTTCTACAAAAGAAAATAACAATCTACAAGCCAACGAGACTCCTCAGGACAAACAAAATCTGCCTTGAACTAAAACCATACGTTAAGAAAAAACTGAGGCACTGCCTTCTACAACTTAGCTGCAAAAACCTAGAACAACATCCCAAAAGGAATGAGAAACACCAAAGATCACCTAAAATTCAGAAAATTACTGAAAACCTGGCTCTTCAACACCGCAGACTCAAACTGAAAACCGAAACGGAAAGGAAAAAGTATTACTAAACCGGAAAGGACACTGACAAGCTCTCAGAACGTACTGAGAAGCACCCACGGCACCTGGACGGGTGACACCGGGCAGAGTGGAACACAGGCGACACCCATGGAGACGGAGTCGTCAACCCCAGCCAATCCCATCCAACATCTTCACCCGCCCCTTATCTCGACAATTCCACAACACAGTGGTAGCTAGTAGCAGCTATTACCAATCACCACACTGAGTTGTGGACACTGGCAGGTGCACTGGCCATATAAATGGGAAGGAAGGACCGGTAGGGTCGTTAGGGAGGCTGTTGGAGGTGGGAGCGAGATGTGAAAGGGACCTTGAATGCAGGACGGGCCCAGACATAACCAGAGGCACAGGGTGCTCCTGCACCCCATCAGGAGAGATTACTCGAGCCCAACTCGTCAATTCAGGATAGGGATGCCAAGTAACCAATTCCGCTAACAATTTCCTCCTACAGAAACCCCTCAAATTCCAAACCAAACACAACCACAAACCTACAGCACAACAAACCGCACAAACTTCACTTCACTACAACAACAAAACAAAAAACAGACTCGCACAACAGTACATGAAGACTACCGGTCGCAAACACCCCAGGCCCAGCCAACAGACCCACCGGGCTGAGGCCGCCAACAGCACATCACTGCACTCTTGCACTTTTCCAGCTTCCTCCCACTAACTCTTCCTCTTTCAGAGCTGCCAGAGCTCCAGGGGACCACTCCGGTGGTGATAGTGCGTGGTACAAATGTCCTTTAACATAAGCATTAACATACATCTAAGGATCGCAGATTTGCAGCTATGTGCCTCAGCACTTTGACCAGGAACGGAGGCCCATCGCCTTGGGAAAGGCTGGAGTTGGGAGAATTTTCATTTTAGTGCTAAATTCCTCTCACCTTAGAGACCCCAATCTCTTTTGCTGGACTTAGGACTTTTTAATTTTAACCCTGGAGTGAGTAAGACCTTTTTCTCACGCATGTTTTTACCTGATTTGGATTTTGTTTCACTGTTTTTGGAGTCTGACAAACACCATTGGCATCTGCTTTTTATATGGTGACACACGGCTCCTTCAGTGCACTGTCACAGAGAAATCCTTTGACATTTCTAATAAGGTTTAAATACCTTTTCTTGTGTGAACTACAGTTCCCAAGAACAGAAAAGTGAAATTTACTTTACTTACCTTTTCTCTTTGTAGTTCCAGCACACACCATTTTATGTGGGGTGGGGTGGGGGGGGGATTACATAGCCCCCTATCCTACATTCTCAGTAACATTTTTATGTTACTCTCACTACTTTAAATGGCCGGTGGCAGTGATTTACTTGTGGGACATTCCATCCTACGGGACGGGACTGGAGCACTTTTGATAAAAAGCATAAAAATTGAAAAAAATGTGTCCTTCACTTTTTACGCGGGGTACCACGCGCAGCCGTAACCCCGCTCCCCTGAGCTCTGCCATGCGCATCGCCCTTCAGTCCTTTTCTCCGTGCGGTCGGTTCTGGACGTACTTGCATCTCTGGGAGTTTTTTGTTCCTTTTTTTTCTTCTCTCCTGCTCCGGTTCTGCGGTTGCGTGGTCCTCGGTCTATGCCAGTGCGGCTGGGATTTGTCCTGTTCTTCATGCGAACGTCGCCTCGCTAGGGCCGATCCCCATATTCTCTGCTTGGGGTGTCTCGGGTCAGACCACCGCTGGGATTCATGCTTCTACTGTGATTCCCTCTCTGTCCGGGCACTCGAGCGCCGTCTTATTTGGTGGGAAGACTTTTTTCAGCACGTTCCTCCACCTCATCTTCAGCTTTTCATCGAAGAAAAGAAAAGACGTCCGGTTAAGTTCCTTACTTTTTAGGTCGCCCCGGTCGGGGGACTCCTTTCCAGGGTCTTCTCGGTCTGAGAGAGGCTCCAGTAAATCTACCACCAGGATTTCTCCAGAGGTGTCTCGCAGGCCTAATAGGCATACCAGAGTTTTCTGAGGGTTCCCATGACAGACATGCCAAGACCGGAACACGTTCAGAGGTTCATCTGTCCGCTGCTAAACGTTGGCCCAGTTAGTCTGAGGCTTTGGACACCGGGGTTTGCTCCGAGGTCTCCGTTTCTGGAGCTTTCCACACAAACACGGTGGTACGCCCTGAGGCCTCCTTTTCTGGAGCTTTCTGTACCAAGCCACGGCTTGAGGCCCCTCACGAGGAAGCTGAACATACCGGGACGAAACAAGAGGTTCCTCTTCTTGAGGCTAAAGTCTGTACCGACAAAACAGAGTGGTCTTATCTATAAGGCTGATTCCTCAGTTTTCAGGGCGCTCATCGTGGCAATACCGGTTCTGTCGAGGGGGCAAAGAGGGCGGTCATGCACCGTAACTCCTCTGTTACCCGCTCTGCTGACGTTGCTCCATGGAGGCTAATGTTGGGGCCACCTCCAAGATGTCAAGCAAACATCCGAGACCCCCCAGTACGGCAAAGGATCCTTGCATCAAGGCTAAAATGTTACACAAGTCCTCTGACCAGCCTGAGGAGGAGATTGCCTCAGCTGTACATGTGACGCAGTTCTCTTCAGGCATCGACAAAATGGCAGCCCACCCCTCATGGTCCACAGAAGCCATTTTGGATTCTTCCCTTACACCCACATTCTCGACGGCGGGTACTGGGAATAGTAATTTGGGTTTTGAGTAGCCTTTTTCACCTCGGGTGTTTGACTGGTGTGCTCGGATAGCGCTACCACATACTGTCTTGCTTCCTCCTACGCCACCCTCCTGCTAGACTAGATTGTGAATGCTCTCTGGGCTAGACTGCAAGGGACGCACAAACGCCTGCCAGCTTCGCATACAAACAGGTGCCACGGAGGCAGCCGGTACATAACATGGTCAAGGTTATGCATATGAATGGATGCCATATGGGAAAGGGACCGTGAGTGCCGTACAGCTCTGATCTGGACGCAGACACGGAGACGCCCACACACCCCACCTAATTAGAAATAGGGAAATTTAGCACCTCACTTAAAGACAGCCATGCCAATTAACCAACCCACTAACATCTTCACCCTCTGCATACACATCTCAAATTCTAACCAAACACAACCACAAACCTATAACACAACAATCCGCACAAACTTCACTACACTGCAACAACAAAACAAAGCACGCATGGACCCGCACAACAGCACACTGTCTTCCAACAGTATAACACCCCAGGCACAGCCAACGGAATTCCTGGCTGAGGCCACCAACAGCACATTACTGCTCTCTTGCACTTCTCCAGCTCATCCCACTAACTCCCCCCGTCCCTCCCTTTTTTGTCAAGAGTGCCAGGGGACCACTCCGGTGGTGATAGTGCACGGTACAAATATCCCTTTAACATTAACATTCTGCTCTGCTGGTATATGCGGATCCGATTGGTGGCGGGTCTTCCTGGCAGCTATCCTCATTGCGTTCTTGGGGGTATGCCCCATATGAGAGGCCTCTGCCTACCCCAGCGCCTAAACCTTCATCAGAGGATGTATTTGGCTCATGCATTCTGACCCTATGAAAGAGTTCTTTAAGGGTCTTTTAATAGAAATCTACCCTGAAACTCTGGCTCCACCTTTCACCCTGGCAGCTCCAGCAGCGGTGCCTCCTCTTCCTACCAATCCGCCTCCTGTGCTTCCGCCCCCACCCCCGCTGTCTCCCATAGAGAAGACACCAGTAGAATGGGATAGCACTTTGAAACCTGTGGCGACCCAGCCACTTGTTCTCGATTCGCCGGATGACCCTCAAGCAGATCAGGATAGCGATGAGCAGCCCTGCTCTGTCAGAGCATTCCATTTCTGGGTTCTGGATATGATGGCCCTCCTTGACATTCCAGTGCCTGGGGCCTCCATTCTGTAGGAAGGGGTGCTCTCTGGAGTGTTCACTTTGTCACCACAAGAGCGTACCGGCCTGTTCATCGAGAAGGATGTTTTGGCCGAGGCCTATAAAGTCTGGGATAAGCCCCACACTGGGCTGCATATCAAAAGAATCGACGCCCGATATAGGCTTCACACCTCTGGGGAGATAACCTTGGCTTCTTGTCTGCTCCCTTCCTCAACGGTGGTGGCTGCGGCCACGCTTCAATCCAAGCTGGCCTCTGCGACCTCTACAGCTGCGGCTCAGATTCTCTCCAAGGAAGACAAAATTCTGGACTCCTTGGACAAGAAAGTATTTGCTAACTCAGCACTGCAACTTCGACAAGCAAATACCGAGTTTATCCTGGTGGCAGCTAATATGAATCTGTGGAAGGAGTTGGCTGATTTTCAGGAGCGCATTCCTACAGATAGGCTAGACGACTTCAATGCCAGTTTGTTGGACGCCAGGGTGTTGGCACAGGATATCCTGGAGGCTGCGGCACACCATGTGGATACTTTACCCCGAGGCCTGATGGTGGGAATTGACACCTCTGCCTGGCGTGGCTCCTTGCGACAAAGTTTTCGAAGGAGGTGCAAGATAAAGTTCTGGACCTTCCCTTCGACGGAAAGGAGTTTTCATTCTTCTACGGATGACAAACTCACAAAGACCAAGGCGAGTACCCAAACCGCCAAATCTTTCTGTCCTGGCAAAGGTCCCCCCTAAGGACCCTTATACGCAGAGGTCGCGGTCTTAGCCTTTATCCTTCTCAGGCTTCAAAGTGTTTCAGGACAGCCAGGCACGCAGAACTGACCCGGTTGGTGGCATCCGTCAAAAGCAACAGCGTGGTTGGTTTTTCTCTTGGCCTTCAGCCTCCTCTCCAGGAGCAGGTAGTCTCCCTGCCGACAAATCTGCAAAACTATATTTGACGGTCGCACGAGACTCCGGTGGGAGGACAAATCTCATCTCATCTGGAGGCATGGCAGACCATCACCGATAATCGGTGGGTTTTGTCCATCACTCGGGCGGACCTTCGCTTGTCGCTCCCCACTCCTCCACCCTTTAATCCTCCCAACAGATCGGGACACCCTCAGAACCTTCTAGACCTCAGGGTGGTGGAACCTGTTCCCCTCTGGGAGCAAGGGGAGGGCTTCTACTCTCGACTGTTCACGGTGCCCAAACCCAACCAGGTTGGCCTGTGCACCATCCTCTACCTTTCCCAGTTCAACCTTTCTCTTCCCCAAGAGAAATTCAAGATGATCACACCCTGCCAAATAAAAGTCCTCTCTTCGGAAGGGTGACTGCCTCAGTGTAGTCGACCTTCAGGACGCATATATGCACATCCTGATATGGAGGCCGCATCGAAGGTATCTGCGGTTCTTCCTGGGCAGCATTTCCAGTTCTGTGTGCTCCTGTTTGGTGTCAGCTTGTCGCCGCGCATTTTTACGAAGATGTCGGTCATTGCAGCTTTCCTTCGGCTAAAGGGCGTTTATGTATATCCGTATTTGGATGATTGGCTCCTACGCAGCCCTTGTCCACAGACGGCATTGAGCAATCTCCAGTCTCTCCTTCAGCTCCTGTTACACCTTGGGCTTTCGGTGAACTGGCAGAAATCTACCACGATGGTCTCACAATACCTGATCTTCCTGGGTTTTCGTTTGAACACCCTCGACTGCAGGGTGTATTTGACAGCGGACAGGATTGGCGATCTATTCGCTGCATGTTATCTATTCATGCAGTCAGAGCACATGATGGCTTGATTTCAGAGACTTCTCGGCCTCATGGCCTCGTGCGTACTTGCTCTTCCTCTTGCGCGCCTAAAAATGAGGCGTATGCAGCTTGTTCTTCAGAGTTATTGGTGTCAGGCTTCGGAATCGGATTCCAAGATGATACGGGTTCCTTCCTGCATGATGGCGGACCTTCTATGGTGGTCCTCAACCAGCAATCTTAAGGAGCCTTGCCAACAAGTGACGATTACCACAGACTCCTCCCTCCTAGGGTGGGGAGCAACTCTGGATCATCTCCGGGTTTTCAGTCTATGGACACTGTAGGACAGGTAGTTCCATATAAATTATTTGGAGCTCCTAGCTGTTTGTCTGGTGCTGAAAGCATTCCAACCATCCATCATGAACCGGGTGCTCCGTGTCCGCACGGACAACTCGGTATCCATGTTTTACATCAACAAGCAGGGTGGTACCAAGTCACCATCTCTTGTGGACGTTGCCATTCAGATGTGTGAATGGGGCATCCAGCAGGGCGTTTGGCTGCTGGCGGTACACATTTCGGGGCAACTCAACGCGACTGTAGACTCGCTCGCTGGAAGACATCTTTCGCCAATGGGGCACTCCAAAAGTGGACCTTTTTGCGACTGCCACAAACAGGAAACTTCCTCTTTATGCATCCAGGGCCTCTTCCCTAGGGGACGCTCTCGAGATCCCGTGGCACAACATGAAGGCCTATGCCTTTCCGCCTCTTCCTCTGATTCATCGGTCACTCTGCAAGCTCATGAATGCATTGGATTGCACTCTCCTGTTCATAGATCCTTGGTGGCCAGCCAGATTCTGGTTTTCGGAACTTCAGCATCTGTCGATTTGTCCTCGGATCAGACTGCCGTTGATTCCCAACCTCCTTCACCAGTGCGATCAGCAGATGTGGCACCCCTCCCCACAATCATTCAGCTTGGCGGCCTGGTACCTGAATTCGTATCCCAAGCACAGTTTAACATGTCTGAAGACAATATGCGCATTATCCAAGCGGCCAGAAAACTCTCTACGAGGTCTCAGTATAGGAGCAAGTGGCTCCGGTTTTGTCACTAGTAAGCAATTTGACCCCAGACATGCTACGATTGACACTGTGCTTTCGTTCATTTTTCATCTGGCTGCTTCAGGCATTCATGTCTTATCCTGTAGGACTTATTTGTCGGGAATTGCTGCCTACCTGTCCACCGACACCTGTTCCTTTTCCTTGACGAACCCAGTCATTAAAAGGCATTTTGCAGGTTTGTTACATCTTTTTCCACCTGTACGCAATCCTCACCCAAAGTGGAATATGGCTACGACGGATTTAAACTACCTTTCTTTGAAGGTTGCCTTTTTGATTGTTGACTTCGGCAACGCATGTGAGCGAGCTTCAAGCTTTGTCCGTGGAACACCTGTTCCTTACCTTTCATAAGGATAAGGTTGTGCTCCGCACTCATCCTTCTTTCGTTCCTAAAGTGATTGATTTTCATTAAAATCAATCATTACCTATTTTTTCCGTACCCTGCCTCGGAGGCCGAGAGAGTATTGAGCAATTAAGATGTCAAACGAGCCCTGAAGTTCTAGCTGGACAGAACTGAACTCTGGGGGCTCCTCCCAACTCTGTTACGTTCAGAGACCCGAAAGGGAAACCTGCTTCAAAAGCTTCTATCTCCAGATGGATTGCCTCCTGTTTCCCAGAGGCCTATACCATTCAGGGCCTTCAACCTCCGAAGGGCTTTCATGCCCATCTTGTACGTGGCAAAGCGGCTGCTGTTGCCTTCCAAAAATATGTTCCCCGAGAGACCATTGCCAAGGTGTCTACGTGGGCCTCCCCATCAGCTTTTTGTAAGCATTACTGCTTGGACCTGAGCTCCAGGGCCGATGCTCAATTTGTTCAGGCTGTTCTTAAAAACCTTATTCAGTAATGTTTCCATCCACCCGTATTACCTGTGAGGAGTGCTTTGGAATCTCCCACAAGTTTGGAGGAACCATCGACTGCAGTACATCGCCTATGGGTGACGATTTTGTCAAAATGGCCCCCGTCGTCTTTTTTCGCATTTCCTATTTGTGAGGTAGGTCTTGGGTTTTACTCTGTGCGTTGACAGATTTGAGCCCTTTGTTTGTCTTGCCTTTGGTGGGCTTCAGCCCTGAAGCCTGCCTCTGGCTCCATTGTGTATGAAAGGACAGGATGTGAGAGAGGGTCCCGGAACTCCTCTGTCCTTTGTCTCTAAGAATGCCTGAATGCACCTAGTCCTGATTGGCTGGCTGTCCCTTCAGGGCAGCCACCCTGCTTCGTGATTGACAAACTAGGCTGTGCATGAATGGAAGAAATCTGCTTAAAAAGGCGAGGGTTTTGGGACTACGGGCAGGGTCGACCACTGGGAAAACGCCCAACAAAGAAACCGTGAGCACAGCTTGCAACCTCCTGGACCTTTTGAATTGCCCAGTGATGCTCTGCTGACTCCTTTTTCACCTCGGCAGAGGCTCCGGACGGAATTACTTTTCCGCTTCGGTTAGTGGGACCAACTAACCGCGAGACTAACTACACTGGACCACCATCCCCGACTTACTGTGCGACTGTCGCTTCGGAAGCCCAATGCCAGGGGTATAGTGTCCCTAGTCGAGTGTAAAGTCTGCAGTGGAACAAATCCAGCTAGGACCTCCAGAATCCCCTCACCAGAGTCCAGGACAGAGGGAGCAAAGAGTCCAACCGGTATGCAAGATCTGCAACAGTGCTGTTTGCTAAGTGCTGAAACCATGAAGTGCTGCTGAACCGCTAGCTGCCAACAACCTCCCAAGTACCGCTGCAGGAGCTTTCCAGACGTCCTCCCTCTTGTCCCCATGACTGAGGCTCAGGAACAAGGGTCTGCTCTGATGTAGCAAGACAGAATCCAGCTGGACCACATTTCTTCAAAGCAGAGGTACTCTTTAGGCTTGGGGTACTTAACTTATTGCCTTTTAGCTGCGATCTTCTCATTTGGGAATTGCATTGGCTTACCCTTTTTAGAGTTGCTGTCAACTCTATTCTCACAGGCTTAACAGCTTGTGACCCTACAAGTGATTTTTCAAATGGACTCTCTAAATTTGTGCAAGACTTTGATCGAAGTGCATCAGATCCTTAGAATGTGTCCCAAATTACTTTGGCTGTCCTGTCTCCCTGAAGACTCTAGTCCATTGACTTTAATACGGTTTGTCCCTCATAGGTGTTAGCTTGTTGTGGATTGTTACTGCTGGGAAAGGCTTATCTAGATTCTATTGGAAGATTAGCTGTCCACACATGTACTGAGAAACTGTCTAGTCTTTATCCTTCCCTAACCTTTCATTTCTGCAACCTCAATCTGCAAAGTATAACTAGTGAGATATATAAATGCCTTTCTGATGCTTGTTAATCTGCTTAGAATAACATGCTGTGCATATAGTCCGACATCCAGTGGTCACCGTGGAGTATTGCATCTTGTCTTTCGAGAAACGAAAGGGGACGTCAACATGGATGTGCCTGTAACACTATCCCTAACGTGACGTGTAATGTACCCGTGACGTGTAGTGTACCCAAAATCCCTCAAGCGTCACGATCCCTCCATTTTTTTTCCACCCAGCATACTGGTCGCCCTATGTGGAGCTTGTCCAGAGAAATTGCTTTTGTTCACTTCGACCTTTGGTCATAATAAATATTAAGGTTATTGATATTACCCTATCGTTCCTTCCATCGACGGCTGTGCCAGTTCCCTGCCGAAGACGGTCCACGGATCTTTGACGGACGGAGCCCGGTCGGTGCTGCCGACCACGTGGCTGGGCCTTCTGGCTGGCCTACACAGTAGGGAGAGTGGGGTTGGGGTGGACATTTCCCTTTCTGAGAATGCCTTTCCCTTTACTCTCTCATTGTTCCCTGGGTCTATTCGTCAGTTTATTTCCTCAGCTATGGAGAGGACTCCATTTAGGTTTTGTCCTGTTTGCAGGGCCAAATTCCCTTGGCAAGATGAGCACCGCAAGTGTAACCAGTGTTTCAGATGTTTGTTAATCTGCTTAGAATCACATGTTGTGCATAGTCCGACATCCAGTGGTCGCTGCAGAGTATTGCATTTTGTTTTTAGTAGTTGAAAAGGGGACGTCGACAAGGCGTGTCTGTAACACAATCCCTATAGTGACGTGCAGTGTACCCACAATCCCTCAGGCGTCGAGGTCCCTCAGATAGTTTTTTTCCGCCCAGATATTGGTCGCCTTTACGCGGAGCTCCTCGAGAGACATTGCAAATACTTTATTCGACCTTTGGTCGTTCTTAACTTAAATTACTACTTGCATCCCTCCTTCGGTGTCGTAGTTGCAAAGCTGTTCACCGCGATCAAGATCTCCGACGGCGGTGCCTTCGACGGAGGAGGTTGTTCGGCGTTCGCCGAACACGTGGCCTGGCCTCGACTGCCAAATACAGTAGGGAGAGTGGGGCCCGGGAGACGCCCAAAAGGTCATAAGGAAGGCAAGAACCGCCCCCTCCGAGAGGGACGCCTAGCCTACCAGAAGGCTTTTCGGAAGGCGAGGGGAACCTTTCTTCGTTATGGGATAGGTCGAAGCGTTTTCTAACTAACCCCCCCCCCCCCCCCCCGAACGCTCTGGGGTACCTCATGAAACCCTAGAGAGACTCCCATTCTGTATGGACAAAATGGAGAGGCTTATGGAGACTCAGAACCTTCCAACACCCAAGAGATCAAGAGAGGGACCTCAGGAGGATCCCAGGGCCAAGTACCCTAGGCTGTTTGATTTCCCCCCCCCCCCCCCCCCCCCAAGAGGATGTAGATTTATGACCTCACTGGAGAGGACCCCCACTTTCAGGAGGATGATGAATTCTTAGGCAATGAAGGGGAACAAATCCTAGAGGAGGAAGGTTTTGAAGACAACCCGGATATGGGTGGTGGGGGCTTCAGAGAAGACCCAGAAGAAGGCGCTTCACAGCCCTGGCAGTCCCCATTAGCGTTTTCAGACCCTGACGCCATAAACCTGTCTCCAACCAAGGACTCACCTATTAGGAATACGTCACCTATAGACTATCAACCTACCTTTAATGCACTACTACGCAAGGCAGCAGCGCATTTCAAGATCGAGACCGGGGAAACTTCTCCTGACATCGACTTTGTAGAAAAGATCATTAAGGAGAAACCCCCTGTCAGCCAAACCATTCCCCTTTTTGCCTCAGCAAAGAGACAAATTATTCCTTCACTATCCACTCCCGCGTTGATCAGAGGGGTCAACCCGAGGATAGAAAAATGTAGTCCTCCATCGGACCAGTTATACATCAGGGGCCACTCTGTACCAGACTCCTTAGTGGTGACAAATACTAGGAAGAGAGCAGGGGTCCCGCTGTCAACCAGCAAAGCACCACCAGATAAAGAGGGTAAAAAATGGTATGCCCTAGGAAAGAGGATTACAGCCTCAGCTGCCTTTTCCGCAAGCATTGCCAACAACTCTTTGCTGGCAAGTTACGCAGATGCACAATGGAGCAAACTACGTAAGGACATTGAGCAGGTACCGGAACCCCTACGTACTCTGCTTCTAGCCACGGTGACTGAAGGGACCTTAGTCAACCAAAGCATCATTAAAAATACTCTGAATGCTGCAGAAACGGCTGACCGTTCCCTAGTGCAAGGAATCCTTCTCAAACGCCATGTATGGCTATGTAATTCAGGCTTTAAACCTGAAACACAAGCATCTCTAATTAACAAACCTACAGAAGATGCAAACCTCTTTGGTAAGGCGGTGGATGAGGCGCTAGAGACCGCAAAGAAGGAATTTGACACCATCAAAACCCTAGACCAAATTTCAAGGCCTCCCAACAAACGTGGTTATGTCCCAACAAACGTGGTTATGGCAACAAACGCTTTTTTCAAGTCCAACGCCAGCAGCAACAACAGCAGCAGCAATATTCTGCAGGTAACTGGTCCTCTAACCAAGGCACCAGTGGACAATACAACCAAAGAGGACAACGTTGTGGCAAGGGAAGAGGTCGGGGTCCCACCCCTAGAGGTTCCCAAGCCACCAACACCAAATGACTCAGATTCGGGTCCCCTCCCATGCTTCGCCGATAGCAAACCGGTTAACATCCTTTCTTCCAGCATGGGAGGGTATAACATCAAACCGCTGGGTACTATCAACCATAGCCCGTGGTTACTGTATAGAATTCAACAGTTCCCCTACATACAGACCCCCAAGGGGGCGATGCATGTCGCCAGAACACCTCGCCATCCTTCTTCAAGAAGTGGACCAACTATTAGAAACGGGAGCTATAGAGGTCGTGCCTCTATCCCAGGTAACGGAAGGTATTTATTCAGTGTACTTCCTTGTACCCAAAAAGGACTTAACCATGCGCCCAGTACTAGATCTGCGCCCAGTGAACAAATTTGTCAAACCTCAAAAGTTTCGTATGGTGACTCTACAGGAGGTAATCCCCCTGCTTTCACAGGGATATTACATGACAACACTGGACATGAAAGATGCATACTTTCATATTTTAATGTTGCCAGCACACAGGAAATACCTCAGGTTCATGATAGAGGGCAAACACTACCAGTTCAGAGTGCTACCCTTCGGCATAGCATCAGCACCGAGAATATTCACGAAGGCACTGGCAGTGGCAGCGGCCCACCTGCGCAGGTTGTCCATCCCAGTACACCTTTCATCGACAATTGGCTCATAACGGGGGATTCTTACGAAACGTGCTTCTCAAATACCCAAAAGACTGTAGACCTTTTTTTTTCAACTGGGCTTCTCCATCAACGAGAAGAAGTCCAGTTTGGACCCCAGCCAGATCAAACAATTTCTAGGGGCTCTAATTCGAGCAAAGGATGGCCTTGTCTTCCCCTCCAACGAGAGGGTCCAAAATATGCTGTTTCAAATCCCTCACTATGTGGCCGGTCGAGAGGTGACGGTACGCAAAGCATTGCGCTTACTAGGAATGATGGCGTCATGTATTTACTTGGTACCTCACGCGTGCCTGCGCATGCGCCCAATGCAAGAGTGGCTCAACGCCCAGTGGTGACAGGCCAGCGGACAATGGGACGAGCTTGTGGTGGTCTTGGAGGCCTTGGTTCTCTCGCTACTGTGGTGGTCGAAGGAAAACCTGGTAATGGGAAAACCATTTGCCATCCCCGCAGTGGAAGCCACTCTAACCACAGACGCATCCTTCACAGGATGGTGGACTCACTATCCCATCAGACTGCTCAGTTTGGACTCTGAGCGTAGCATCCAAGCACATAAACTTACTACTAGCTGTGTTCAAGGCACTGAAAGCCTTCCAGGCACACCTGCAAGGGAAGACAGTGATGGTCCTCACGGACAGCACCACTGCCATGTACTACCTGAACAAGCAAGGGGGCACTCACTCTCCAGGACTGTCCAAGCTGTCCCAGAACATCTGGAAGTGGGCTCTCAAACACATGTTCCTACTGTCACAACATGTACCAGGGGAACTCAATCTGCTAGCAGACAAACTCAGCAGAGACTTCCCTCTTCCCTCAGAGTACGAATGGCGGTTACACGAAGACATCATCTTCGACGTCTTCACACAATGGGGATTCCCAGAAATGGATCTGTTCGCAACTCTGGAGAACTCCCAATGCCAAGATTACGCCTCCAGGTACCCCCAGAACCAATCCAAGGGGAATGGTCTATCGATACCATGGTCAGTGAAATGTGTTTACGCTCCCCCCCCCCACCCCCCCGACTCCCCTTCTCAACAAGATAGTAACCATGATACTGGTGGCCCCTATGTGGACCAGACAGCCTTGGTTCGCTCACTTGATGGAGATGTCCCTATCTCCTCCAGTGAAACTTCCCTGCCCGTACAACATGTTGTCAGAGCACAAGGGAAGGACACTGCATCCATGCCCTCAGACCATGAACTTAGCAGCCTGGCTCCTGAGATCATAGAATTTGGACATTTACAACTCCCGCAGAGATGCATGGACATTCTCAGGGAGGCTAGAAAGCCTAACACTCGTCACTGTTATTCTAGCAAATGGAAAAGATTTGTCATCTGGTGTAGGGGGAGGAGTATCAACCCGGTTGGACTGCTCTCCCACACAAATTGTTTTGTACCCGACTCACCTACTAGACTCAGGCTTGGTGTTTAACTCTATTAAAGTCCATTTAGCAGCACTTTCCGCATACACCACTTCCCAACTTAGTGTCATGGTGGAAAGTCCCAGTTATTAAAGCCTTCATGGAAGGAGTGAAGAGAATCCACCCTCCCATAGCTAATCCCGCCCCGGATGGGACCTAGATGTGGTACTAGCCAGGCTCATGGGGTCTCCCTTTGAACCCATGCACAAAGCAACACTTAAAGACCTCACTCTTAAGACTGCTTTTCTAATAGCTATCAACTCCATTAGGAGAGTAAGTGTCTAGTACAAGCACTCTCTGTACCAGACCCCTTTGTAACAGTTCACAAGGATAAGGTGGTTCTACGCACACACCCTAGGTTTGCACCAAAATTTATCTCTAAATTCCATGTCAACCAATCAATAGAACTACCAACTTTCTTTCAAAATCCTTCAAACTTAGGTGAGAAGAGCCTGCATACACTGGATGTTCGCAGAGCTGTGATGTTTTATATGGAAAGAACGAGACCATTGAGAAAGACTAATCAGTTATTTGTCTTGGTGACAGCAGGAAGAGAAGGAGATGCAGTTTCAAAATCCACTATTTCTAGATGGATTGTACAATACATCACTCTGTTTCTCTCTTGCTAAGAGAGAACTACCCTTCAAGCCAAGAGCACACTCCACTCGAGGCACCGGGGCTTTCATTGCAAATGTCCCTCTTGAGTCCATTTGAGTGGCAACCTGGAGTTCTGTTCACACCTTTACAAAACACTGTCTAGATGCCCACTCTAGAGCTGATTCCCCGCTGGGACACGCAGTATTAAGACCTCTTTTTTTTCTACTGTTCCTTCTCACAACCCAACTCCGGGTACTGCTCACTAGTCTATGCACAGCATGTGATTCTAAGCAGATTAACAAACATCAGAAGACAATACATTACTTACCGTAAAAGCATTTCTGATGGTTGTATCTGCTTAGATTGCACCAAGAACCAGCCACAATGATATTGGTGGCCCCCATGTGGGCCCGCCAACCCTGGTTCGCTTATCTGATGGAGATGTCCCTATCCCCTCCAATGAAACTACCTTGCCCATACAACATGTCGCAAGACAAGGGGGAGACACTTCGCCCATGCCTGCAAACATTGAACTTAGCGGCCTGGCTCCTGAGGTCATAGAGTTCAGGCACCTACAACTCCCTCAAACGTGTGTGGACATACTCTGGGAGGCAAGAAAACCTAACACACAATATTGTTATTCCAGCAAGTGGAAACATTTCGTTATCAGGTGCAACTCTTAAGAGCATCAATCCCATTGACTGCTCTCCCACTCATATCGTTTTGTACCCGATTCATTTACTTGACTCAGGCCTAGTCTTTAACTTGCTAAAAGTTCACTTAGCTGCTCTTTCAGCCTACACTACATCACAACAAAAGGTGTTGTGGTGGAAGATACCAGTTATTAAGGCTTTCATGGAGGGAGTAAAGAGAATTCACACTCCATTTCTAACCCAGCTCCCGGATGGGACCTAAACGTGGTGTTGACTAGACTTATGGGGTCTCCTTTCAAGCCCATGCATAAAGCAAGCCTCCAAGATCTCACATAAAAGACTGCCTTTTTAATAGCCATTACTTCCATTATGAGTCGGTGAACTATAAGCGCTCTGTTCTAGACCCCTTTGTTACAGTTCAGAGATGTGGTTCTGCACACTCACCCTTGGTTTGTACCAATCCATAGAACTACCAACATTCTTTCAAAACCCCTCAAATATGGGAGAAAGAAGCCTGCACGCAGTGGATATATGCAGAGCAGCCATGTTTTACATGGAAAGAAATCGACCACTAAGAAAAACAAATCAGTTTTTCGTTTCAGTGGAAGCAGGTAGATGGGGAGACCCTGTCTCCAAATCTACTATCTCTAGGTGGATTGTCAAATGCATCACACTGTTACACTCCAACTCTGGGTACTGCTCGCTAGTCTATACACAGCATGTTATTCTAAGCAGATTAACAAGCATCAGAAGACCTGCATTACTTACTGTAAAAGCATGTCTGATGATTGTATCTGTTTAGATTCACATGCGCCCACCCTTCCTCCCCACTCGGATGGAAGGAACATAGACGTCTTGCAATTTTCTCTTTTTACTGTACTCACACACGTTAGTCATGGGCTCCCTCACGGCAGAGAAAATACAATCGGAGGGACCTCGACGCGTGACAGATTTTAAGTACACTACACGTCACGTAGGGGGTAGTGTTACAGGCACGCCCATGTCGACGTCCCCTTTCGATTCCCGAAAGACAAGAAACAATACTTAGCAGTGACCACTGGATGTCGGACTATATGCACAGCATGTGAATCTAAGCAGATACAATCATCAGAAATGCTTTTACGGTAAGTAATGGATGTCTTACTGTCCTTGTGATGTCACCTTGGGGTGTAGGAATTGTGTATGAAGCATATGAAAATATTACCCCCTAACGGGTTTGGATTCTGGAAAGTAATAGGACCTGGCAGCTAGCAAGGACTGCTTCTTTGATCGCTTCCTCGTGCCTTCCCCTCCGATGAAGGGGCTCCTGAAGGATATAGCAATTGTCATCCCGCAGGTGGTGCCTCCCAGTTCTGTCTCTGGGTACTCCTCCCGCTCCTCACGTGTTGCCGTTCCCTCCCTGGTTCAGGCCCTACCAGTAGTTCAGACCCCTCCACCACCTCCTGTACCACAAACACGTCCCCCTAAACGGCCGTTGGACCCGTCTTCGGCTCTGGTCTTAGGGGAGTGGGGGGGGGGGCGACGCCCATCGGCATCTGTGTCCCAGGACCCGGACTCCCTCGGTCTGTAAAAAAGGAAAAGGGGGCGAGGACGATGAACACTCTGCATCGGTTAATGCCTTCCATGACAGCCTTCAGGACCGGACAGAGTTCTTGGGAGTCCCTCTGCCTGAGGAAGCCCCCCCCCCCGTAGTCAGGAGTGCTAGCGGTCTTGGGTAAGCACACCACGATCCAGTCTGGCACCCCCTCTCCAGAAGGATGTCTTGCAGGTGGCACAAAAGGTCTGGGAGAAGAGCGCAGGGCCAACGCCCAGATGATCAAGAAGTTGGACAGCAGGTTTAGGCAGACGGATGGGAGCCAATCCTGTTGGCCTCCCACCCGCCGCTGCATTCTTCATTGGTGGCTGCGACCTCATTACATTCTAAACCATAGTCTGACTTTCACAGGAGCCACCTCCAGTTGTCTTGGGAAAGTGCTGTTATTCCATCTCGGGACTGCATCTGCGGCAAGCCAATGCAGATGCCCTCTTGGCTGCGGCTAACCAAAAGCTGTGGCAGAAGCTTGGGGAATTTCTGCCTGACTGTTTCAGACAAACGAGCCTCCTTCAAGGGTGGTCTGGCAGGTACCTGGGCAATTGAGCAGGACCTTATGGAGCCGTCTGTTTCCCACACTGACACAGCCAGCAAAGGGCTGTGCCTTGGTGTCGAGATGAGATTGACGGCGTGGATGCATGCCACTAAGTTTTGTTTTCATCTGATGTGCAGGAACGGGTTGTGGATGACGAGTTGACAAAGAAAACCTCCACTCAAACAGCCAAGTCCTTGGCCATCCTGACAAAACCTGGACAGAATTCCTTCCCTCAGTCCCAGGGCAGGACGGCGTTCAAACCCAGCCCTTTCTCCAGCTTAAATGGGGTTCGGGACCGCGGTACAGGAAGGCCTGACTGTTGCCCAGCAACAGTAGGAAGCAGCAGAGAACGTTGTGTGGGTTTTTCCGCTACGCCTCCTCTGCCCCTGCCTCGGACGCCAAGAAGCAGTGACGCCATATCTGGGAAGACAGCTTGCCTGGGCCGTTTGGCTCTTTCCCAGGACACCTGGAAGCGTCTTTTCAGCAACCTGTGGATCCTATGTGTAGTCTCCACAGGCTTCAGTCTTCCGCTTCCATCCTCTCCTCCTCCTTCGTCAGATTGGGTCCCCGGCTCTTTTACAGGACGTCCTTTCGCTCTTGGAGATGCAGGTCATAAAACCGGTTCCTCTTTCAAACAGGGGCACCGGGTACTATCCTATGATTTTTGCAGTACCCAAGAACAACCAAGCTGTACTGAAATCTGTCTTTACTGCTGGAACAAGATGATTACTCTTGCGCACATAGTTGAGTTCACGATTATGTTGTACCACTTTCAGTATAAAGTAGTGCCCTTTGGCTTGAACTCGGCTTGCGTCTTCACAAAGATGGTGAACGCAGTGCCAGGCCTTCTCCGCTTGGAGGGCCATAATCTGTACCCTTATTTGGACTACTGGCTGGTGAGGGCAGGGGCACCCGAGTGGGTGTTGTGCTTCTGCTACAGGTTGGCAGATATCCTTAATCACCTGAAGTTTACCCTCAACCAGAGGTCAAAAGTCAACTGTGCCGATCTCTGGATCTAGTCTTCCTAGAGGTGCACTGGGACACTACGGTTCAGCAGGTGTTCCCTACGCCCAAGAGGCTCTTCTCCCTCAGCAAGGCGGTGGGGCACTTTCTGGCCTCCTCGGCATGGTGGTTCCAGCATATTCTATGCTTGATGGCCTTCTTTGTGTTTGCCAATGAAGATCGCTTGATGACCTTTTTTAGTGGAACCAGTACTTTGGTCTGACCATCATTTGGTCTCCTTTACTCTCAGCAGGGCCTATACCTACCGAAAGATAGCTCCCATGAAAAAATGACAGTGGAGTTGGCGCTCAGTCAACTTGCCAAACCTGATGTCTATTATCAAAAGGAAAGGGAGTGAGGCACCTGAACCCACATTATTGGGGATTACCTATGCGCTGCGCACTGCGGCTGACTTAGTCACCCCGCTACAGTTTATCTAGCCCGGATGCTTCCCTCACAGCCTTGGTTCACAGCAAATCTTAGATATCTTTGCCTTACCATGAGACAAGCAGAACGTAAATGGTGGCGGACATATGATCCCAATCTTAATGTATGCTTTAAATCATGTGCCACTGTTTATTTTGCAGCTATCTTGGAAGCAAACCTTTTGTTTTTTTTCCCAGAAAACCAAGACCTCCATTTGTCAACCCAGATCACTTTTCTATGTGGTGAGATCTCTCATCTACAGTTAAATTCACCCCCTCAGTCACACCCACCCAAGATCTCTGATACACTCGCTCTATCATTCATCACAAAAATAGATAAAATATGCACCAACATTGCGAAGATCTTAACGCAAACTACTACTGTGGCTCCTAACCCCTTGGTTGACCTGCATGTCGCATCTGGAACCAACATCCACATGAATCCGTCACTTTTTGAGAGCTGGTTTATATTTCCTTTGTTCACTCAGTCAGATGTTCATACTGCTATTTGCCGCATCAAGTCTGGGTTTCCCTCCAACGCCATCCCCTTGGCTATTCTGAGAGACCTTTCCTCTGAATTGCTTGCCGAGATCACTGCTGCAGTGAATAACTACATCCCCTCCAAACTCAAAGGCACCACAGTGATCCCGCTGCTTAAAAAACCTGCACTTGATCCTTTGATGTATTCAAACTACCGCCCTATTTCACTTCTTCCTTTTCTTATGAAATCTCTTGAGTCTTTTGTTTCTCCTTTGCTATAATCTTTTATGGAGTCTACTGGGCTTTTTGATCCTGCCCAATCTGGGTTCAGACATGGTCGGGGGACTGAGTGTCCTGGTCTCGGATTTTGACGATCTGGCCAGGTTGGTTGATACAGGACGGGTAGGTGCCCTGATTCTATTAAACTGGTCAGCAGCATTCGACACAGTCGATCATCCCCATCCTGCTCGACCACCTGGCCCAAGTCGGAATTTCTGGCCAGGTACACGCCTGGTTTACCCCCTTCCTGGCTGACAGAACTCAGATTCTCTCACTCCGCCTGTTTCTCTTCTATCTTTTCACTTCTCTGTGCTGTCCCTCAAGACTTCGCCCTGTCCCACATTCTCTTCAATATTTACATCTGACCTCTTGTGTGTCTCACCTGCTCCTTCGGCATCAGATGTTACTCGTACGCCGAAGACAATCTGATCCGGATCCGATTAGATCTTGATCAGACTGAGATATGTAGTGCTTGAGGAGATGCGACAGCCGTGTGATATTGGATGAACCGCAACTGGCTGAAGTTGAATGGGGACAAGACTGAGGTGCTGGTGGTTGGATCTCTTCCTGATCCATCACTTTGGGTGTCGTCTTTCTGCCGCTCTCCATGGAGTCCCAGGTTGCTGCTGTTTGTAAAGCAGGGCATTTTAATCTGCGAATTCTTAGGAAGGTACTCCCATTCATTCCTGTCCATCTTCATCCTCCTGTTGTGGCTGCCCTTGTGCTTAGTTGTCTAGGCTATTGGAATTCCCTCTATCAGAACCAAAGGGACTTATTCAGCGGCTTCAACGGCTTCAGAATATGGCTACTCGGGTCTTCACCGGCGCTCCATTTGGTGCTCACATGTCTTCCGTTTTGCAGTCCTTGCACTGGCTGCTGGTTGCCCTGCGCATTGTCTTTAAAACTTTGTGTTTCGTTCATCACGCCCTGCAGGCCCAAGCGGCTGAATATCTGCGCTAAGTTTACGCTCTACCTCCCGAAGCAGTCTTTGCGTTCAGCAACAGCTGGCTTGCTTGCCGTCCCTGTGTTTCAGCGTTGTGGTGGGAGTGCTTTCTGTCGCTGCATCACGACTTTGGAATGGCCTGCTGCTGCATTTTTTAAGATTTTGGAAAACGACCTTGCCTTCAGAAAGGCTTTGAAAACGTCAGTTTTAGGATCATGGCTGTTGTGCATACTGACCTCTCCCTCCCAGCGCCATGATGCCTCTGGCGAACGTGCGCTTAACAAATTCACCTAACATAACCCTCCCCTCCATGGAGGCAGTTTCGATCTGGGAATGGGCCCAGATGGAGAGTGTTTGGAATTCAGCAGTCCACCTCGTGGGGGACAGAAATGCAGAACTAGACCAGCTGGGCCGCTATGGCGTTTCGCAGACCTGGATTTGTTTGGATCCCCTCTGAATTCCAAGTTCCCCCAGTTTGCTTCATGGGCAGGACAGGTTTGGGGAAGTCTCTGGGAGATGCCTTCCGGATCTGTTGGCACGGCCGCAGGTATAATGCGTCCCCGACCACCACTCTGCTCCAATGGAGCTTCCTTAAGTCTTGGGCTTCGGTGGGTTGCAGCCTCATCCTGTTTGCCCCCCACTTGCCTTGGACACCCTAGTTTTCGTACCTGCTGCAGTTGTGCTCCCAGGGTCTTGTCCACCTTCTGATCTAGAATAGAGGTTTTCTGACATAGCAGGGCTTCCAGAATCTACCAGCCCACTCGCATTGGCGAGTAGATTTTATGAAGGATGCGTACCAATTGCATGGCACTCTACCTGGCTGGTGGGTACTTGACTTTTGCTACAAACAAACTTTGTTTGTAGTAGCTGGCGAATAAAATGTTCACTGTGCATGGCTGGCCGTTTGGGTGGCAGCATTGCACCAAATATGCTCCATTTTACATAAAACACTGGTAATTATTTTGTTACCCATCACCAATGGGACAAGTGCATTTGTAGTGGTATTTCTATAAATTTGCAAGGGCTGGGGCGGGGCACTATTACATCCGGACCCTGCCAAGCTGGCGCTGGCAGCCTCGTTCCTGACCAGCTAATGCTTCAACATGCTCCGTTTTCATATGACAACTGGGACATCATTCAACAGACCAGGAGGCCCTTGATTCGGTCCTAGTATAAGAGTAAATGCACTAGGTTTTGCTATTGGTCTCGGGACAAGGGGTCTAGACCCAGTCACCTGTCCTCTGGATGACATTGGTGGCTTTTTCAGCACACCTGGCTCGTTCTGGAGTTCAGCTGGATACTTGCCGCACCTTTTTGGTGGCCATTGGGGCTTACAATAATTCCCCGGAGCATGCTGCCAACCCGGTGGTTAAGACCCTCCTAAACGGGTTGTCTAGGCTTTGTCTGCCGGAGCATGGGCCGCACCCGGTCTGGTACCTCAATGTGGGTCTTGTAGCTTTACTGGTGGCTCTGAACTCTGCGTGCAGGGTTAGTGGACTGCACGCTCACCTTAACATCTTGCCATGGTGGTCTCTCCATTTCAGCTGAATCAAGAGATCTGCCTGCAAGTGTTCTTGCCGAACCTGCAGTCGGAGGCAGAGACACCGCTGCTGCATTCCTTGGACCTCAAGAGAGCCCGCAAGTTGTATCTGTCTCGGACGATATCCTTCCGGAAGTCTGAGGCATTGTTCATGACTTCTGGGGGCTCCTCCCCGGCTCTCAGGCTTCCATCACCCGTTGGATGGTTCAGGTCCTTTCAGAGACGTACACGCCTGTAGGCCTGTTCCTGAGGGGATTCATGCCAAGAAAAAACTAGGGAAATTGATTCAAAGATCAGAAGTAGCTCTGCCGTTAACGACTATAACGCAAAGGAATAGTTATGGGAGTACCTATTTCACATCAGCATAGCATTCTCGTACATGCAGGCAAAAACACATTAACATGCAAACTGTCCCTAAAAGAACACCTTGGTGGGTGCTTTCCCTGGGTTGCCGGTGGTGCGCCGCCTATCTAATAGGGATAGCGGAAGAGGATCTGTCCCTCATTGCCGTGTTTCAAAACCAATAATCTACCAAAGAGAAAGTGAAACTGACTTGATGAAATCATGTCTCTTCTATATCTGAGAATACAAGTGACGGTGGACTGTGATTTTTTTTTAATTTTTTTTTTTACCCTCTAGCTTGAAGGCTCCAGACACAACTAAATGGTATTCATGGGTATTAGGAAATCCTTCTATGTAGGGATAACCTAAAAGGATTTCTCACAACCAGTGAGAAATCAGATTGTTGGTGTGTCCCAGACCTATTCTGCAGATATCGTAAGACGAGCTCTTGATCGATGTGGTCGACCTGATTCGATGACAAGTTGTGGATATTCTCATCATCAGGACCAATTGCTTCTGAATATTTGGAGTTAATCCCAGGAGTATCCGCGCAGGCAGAGGAGACGGAATGAAAAAAGCAATGGGTTACTCCCAATTGCTATTATTGTGATGTTTGTGCCATGCTTATTTCAATTGCAAATATGCTTGTGACTTTTTGACGTATGGTACCTGCAGCGTTGCAGAGGCCCAATACTTCAACACAGTAGTGGAAGGGAGAGGGGTGGGGGGGTCTGGGTGAAGGATGGGGGATAAAACATCCAGTGATCACTTTTTTGAGCATGCACTGCTTAATTTGACATAAGTGTTGTGCCCCTATGGGGTCTTCACTGAATTCCGTCGTGATGGGAGTTTTTTGTTTGGCAACTACCTAGACAGCCGCTGGTAGTTGTCGTAGGGCTGGAGGGTGCTACTGGTTGAGGATGCACATCTGAATTGTGCTTCACATTGATTACTTATTCCCGCGGTATGTAAGGTAAAAGACAGACATTGGTGCCTTGGGGCTGACCATCTAGTTCAGCTCACAAAAGGTTGGTGAAAAAGGGCCGCTGTTGAAAATAGTTAGCGTGTGCTAACGTAGAAACCCCCCCCACCCCCGAACTGCTTACCTTTTGATATGGGGCCGCAGTGCCTCTGGCGTCTCCAGTCTTGCGAGAAGTCCGCTGTGGGACGAGAATGGTTCCGTATACATAGGTGGCGTTGGACCGCATCATCGTGGGCGTGTCCTGCTAGCCACGCCCATTGCTTGATTACGCAGCCACAGTCGCTATGTCAAGGCCGTGACGGCGTCCTGCACATGGCTGTGCCGCTGCTGCATCAAGCATGAGCAGATCATTTCATACAATAGGCAGGCTGCATCTAGCGCCAGAGCCAATGCTCTGAAAATATGAAACATTTATGAAAAATAAATGTCAGTATGATGTAAATCTTGCCACTGTGGTAAGCATGTACTGCCTGGTGCGCGTTGTCCAAATAAAGGGACACTTACTGGATCGTGTGACCTCTTCAATGGCTAAACAATAGAATGTTTAGCCTATCATGAACTGGCCATTTGCATGTGCATCACTGCAATATCTATAAAAGTGGGTAGTGAGAGCCGATGCATACGGCACACGGCTGTGGCGCTACTAAATCAGCATGAGATCATTTGCTCTCGGTCGAAGTCGGTCTGCATGAGGTGCCGGACCCCACTCGCACCAAAGCTTATTTTTGGGAAAAAGAAAGCCATTGGGGTGTAGTTCCATGGGCAAACCTGGCAGTGGTGGATGTGTATTGCCTGGTGCGTGTTATCCAAATGGTCGTGTGACCTATTGTCAATGGCTCAACAATGGATTGTTTAGCCCATCATTTTTGGGCCCTTAGTATGTGCATCACACCACTATATATTGTAGTGGGTGATGTAAACTGGTCTATAGTCGCCCACTAATCAGGGGCTGTATATGTTAGTTTCATGGTGTTCAACATGGTTGCACTGCCAAATCATGCCATTAGACCGCCTCGTTGAGCCCTTGATTGCATGTGTCCAATCTGTAGATCCAGGTTTTTCCCTCCGCAGTATGATGCTGTTACAGTTGCCTAGACGAGGCAGTAACTTTATCTTCTCAATTGTCTAATTAAATTTGTTGTGCCCTCTGCCAAGAAATTAGGTAATAGAGGTGCCGACACTTTCCCCGTCCAAAGTCAGGACTTGTGCTTGTTCATTCTTTTTTTGATCTGGCATGTGGTCATACTTATATACTTCAGATTACACCGGCACGTGATCCAATAAATCACCCCAGTGCTGTTGTGGTTTGTGAATGTTTTTGGACCCAAGGGGTCTTCCATCCAATGTCAATCTGTGTGCTTTGTTTTGTTTGTGCGCACATGGAGCATCTCCCAAATGGGAATGTCCTGCCAGGGGGTCCACTTGTCCATAATGTTGGTTGAGTCTGTTCTTGTATTTCATGCTGATGAGGTAAAGTCTGGAACAATTTGTCCCTCATGTTTTGCCTCCTTTTTAATGCAAAAAAGGGGGGTTGTAAGAGTTTTAGTTCCAGTATTCAGCATTGGCCACACCTTTTTATTTTTTATTTCCCGTTTTATGTATTAAACAATACGGAGTAGCTGAAAATGGCTGTAATGTTGTAATTCGCTGGTGGTTTTTTGTGTATCAACTATAGCTGCCCTGGGAATGGTTTTAGCCCGTTTATATGTGGTGTTCACTATTCTGGTAGGATATACACGATCCACTAGTTGTCTGAGTGTCTTAGCTTGCCAGATGTAATCCGAGTCGTTGGTACATACACGCCAGTATCACAAAAAACACCTGAAAGGGAGATTGTCTTTCAGTGCCTGAGGATGGTAGCTATTATAGCATAATAAAGAGTTGTGGTCAGTTGTTTTCCTTTATATCTTTGATATCCAGCGTCCCTCACTTGCTATAATCTGTAGATCAAGGAAGTTCCTCGTCTTTTTCGGGTTCGAAAGTTAATTGCAGATGGGGATTGCAAGTATTGAGCCATTGATGAAATTATTTTAATTAATTCATGGTGCCCTCAAAAATTATGAAAATGTCAAAGCACCGACGCCAAACCTTCATATTGCTTGTAAAGGGATTAGTTGCTGGGTGAATATGGCTCCTTTCGAACTGATCCACATAAAGGTTGGCCAAACTCTGAGCAAATCTAGCCCCCATGGCCGTCCCCGATATCTGTTGGTAGAAAGTATCTCTGAAGATTAAATAATTCCGGGTCAATGCTATTTCTGCGAGAATGTAGCAGGAACTCCATTCAGGTCAATGCCTGATTGTAACAACCTCTGTACCATAACCAATGTTTCCTATTGGAGAATTTTTGTATAGAGGGATTAGATGTCCATCGTCACCAGCCACTGTGTCTTTATTGTATTCCAGTGTGTTTAACATAAGGAGCATGGCTGGCAAATCTTTTATGTAGGATTGCATTTTTGGAATTTCGTTTTTTATGAATAAATCCACAAATTGTGATAAAGGTTCTAAAATAGAATTGATTCCGGGCACTGTCGGACGTCTAGGGGGAGGAATGAGGCCTATGTGGATCTTGGGTAAAGCATACAGTGCTGCTAGTCATGGATGTGGGGGTGTTAGAAAAGCTGCCTCTCTGGGCCTAATGTATCCCTGTTAACGAGAGGGCAGATGAGGGTCCTCAAATTGTTGTTAGGATCCGGTGGAAGCACCCGATAGCTCTTTTGGACTTGCATCAAAACATTGACCATGTTGTTATTGTAAGCAGATGTGTCCATCACCACCGTAGCCCCTCCTTTGTTGGCAGGTTTTATGGTGATGGCACAATTGTTGGCCAAAGTGGTAAGTGCCGCACATTTTTTTTTTTTTTTTGAACAATTGTAATAGACAAATGGAATATCTTTTTCCTACTCTACTCCAGCCCGGAAAACTTAGAAAAAAAAACGCAGCTAGTGCTTATTTATAAAAAATAAATAGCACTTACCGAGATTCAGCTGCAGCTTTCCTGCTCTGGTCTCCGGTCCCCGTCCTCCGCCTACAGCACTAATGAAGGGAAAGCCACCCAGCGGTAGCCTTTGTTTACTACAGCTGGCTGGCTTTTTCTTCATTAGTGCCGCAAAAACAAAAGCCAGCACAGGAGGGCCTACATTTCACAAAATGGATGCGCCCATGTGCTTGCTTTTGCGAATTTTGAGCTTGAATAGCTCAACATTTTACTTAGGAAGTTTTAAAACGGAGAATGCTAGTATTTTTTTTTTTATGTTGCCTATCTATTTTTTAAATAAAATTTTTTACTAGACCATCCCTTTAACCACTTGTTTGCTATGAACGACCAGTCCTTGCATACTCCTGGGATGAACTCCACATATTCAGAAGCATGCAGTCCTGAGCAAGATGATGGTATCCACAAGTTTTCATCGAAACCGGTCGACCACATAGATCGAGAGCTTGTCTCATGATTTTTTCCGATGTCCGCAGAACAGGTTTGGGACACACCAACAATCTGATTACTCACTGGCTGTGAGAAATCCTTTTAGGTTATCCCTACATAGAGGGATCTTTTAATACCCATGAATACCATTTAGTTGTGTCTGAAGCCTTCAGGCTAGCGGGTGAATAAAAATCAGAAAGTCCCCTGTCAGTTGCATTGTAAGATATATAAGAGACGTGATTTAATCACAAGTCCAGTCTCCCGTTCTCTTTGGTAGATCATTGGGTTTTTAGTTTAACAGATAGATTTAATGAATATGAGACACGGCAATGAGGGACAGCTCCTCTTCTGCTATCCCTATTAGATAGGCAGTGCACCATCGGTAACCCAGGGAAAGCACCCCCCCCATAGGGACCGGGTGTTCTTCTTTTAGGGACAGTTTGAATGTTGTGTTTTTGCCTGCATGTAAGAGAATGCTATGTTGATGTTAAATCGTACTCCCATAACCGTTCCTTTGTGTTATATAAAAAAAAGGATTCATGTCCCATGCGTTCAGAGCCAAGGCCACGGCTGTCTTGTTTCAGCAACCTGCTTCTTAGTTCATCATTGGGCCCCTCGTCGGCCTTCTGTAAGCACCACTCACTGGACACCAGCTCCACACGTGATGCAGCGTTTGGTCAGGCGGTTCTGAAGAACCTTTTTTGCTTCTTCCTAGATATGAGACAGGTTATCACCGCTCCACCCTTTGTTCTTCGGTGAAATCACCCCAAGGATGGAGTAAAGGGGACAGGACTTATGAGTAATCAAAGTTACTGTAGTGACTACAGTCTCAGTCCCCTTTACACCATACGTCCCACCCCCTTCCCCCGCTATTGTGCCAATGGCTAATATGTAATGAGCGTAGCCAGTTATCTAAGCGTCCGATATGTTCAAAGGGGACTGAGGTGAGGCGCCGAAAGCCGGGGCCTCTGCAGGGGGTGCACAAGGCTGCACCCTCACGCTCTCTAATTTAAGGAAGCTGTTTTTCGCTGCCAAAGGTTCCTCAGTACTTTCGTCCCTACGGTGAGTAACTTCATTTGTTTAATGTTATTTGAACCCTTCCTGATATTGGGATAACTGTGCCTCCTACAATACAGTCAGAAGATTGAACACTTACAGTAGATCACCAATTTATCTTTAAGGTCATGGAGGGAGTGGGTATAAATAGTTTTAACGCTTTTCTTTTCTGAACCAGAAACCTGGGTGCAAATGGGCATGTTAAACTAGCACAAATTTTAAGCACAAAGTAATCTGAATATTTTTCTCCTATTTCAGGTGGAAGCAATATGAATTGTATGTGCAAGCCCTGGAGAGCAAATATACTGATCTTAATTGTAAGTTTGAGTTGAGAGAAATGAATTCCTAAAAGAAAATGGTACACGCCTACATCTACTCGAAGGCTGCAAAATATAGTTCCCTTCTTTCTAAAACTTCCGTCATTTGTTATGGAATGCATTCTAATTATTCAATTAGTGTTGGGCATATGTATTTTTCCCACTTAACTTGACGCTAGATTCAGCAGTGCATTTTTCTGCAATTTTTCAGATTTGTAAAACTATTTTAAAAATTCAGGAAAGTATAATTTGTAAGTTTCACATTAGATCTTGCATCACTAGGAAACTTTACAGTATGAGCTGTTCAAAATTCAAGACTCATTTAAGAGATTTTCCAGCCATTGTTTTACAACATGATGAAAATTAATGTCTTAGTGCGCCTTGTCAGCACACATTTTTCCAGCATAGGATCTTGCATAGATGCACAGGGTCTTAATATCCCTTCCAGGTTTGGAATACATTTTAAGTTCATATCACATTAATTTGAGGATTTCGGTAGTGCCTTTCAATTAAGATCGGATTAGTCCAAATCAAAAAGTTACTAAATGAACTGAATGTTACATTACCATCTGAAATAGTTACTTCTCATAATGCCAACACAGGCCTCTGTTTTGGGGATGTAGAGGTAATGCATGTGCTTGTGGAGTTCTGTTCCTAAAACCTCAATCTTATGTAATGTGGATCTATTCTTGGTAATCGCTGCTAAGCCTTTGCCTCAAATCAGTTTTTATTTCAAGCACGCGCAGTTTGAAAATCTACATAAACAGCTAATGGAAAATTCGCAGTATCTAAGATTTTGCTTTGTCCAAAATGGAGAATATCACAATGTTATGGTACTTTGCTCACAGGCATACCCAAGAGGATCCTGGGTGGAGAAAAGGGAGGGAGGCAGGTGCACCTCTTGTCTCCTGCAGGAATTATGCAATTTCTCCCAATGGGTGTTTTCTGTTAGGCATTGTGATAAAATATGCCATGCGTCTGTCTGATGGCTGCATTTGGAGTTTTGCTGCAAAAAAGGCATTTGTATATGTTCCTGAAATATTAGATTATTTCACCTTTATTTCGTTACTAAGCTTTTTTTTAATTATTTCTTGCCTGTTTACGCCTGGTGTTGCCTGGTAACCCTTCATTCATTTTACATGAAATGGCTTCCTTGGAGGGTTTCATTTCTCAGGAGACTTCATTTCTGTGCTTTTATTTTTTTAGATGGGCAATTAAGTTAGCGCTCAATGCATTTTAAATTCTCAGCATCTTTCAAGAATACACAACAAAAGACATACTTTTCTGTTTTAACCTGAACTTATTCCCTTTTTTTTGCGTGACATGTATCTCAAATTATCAAATTGAGTTTAACGAAAGAGGTCCTCTCCTGTTTCAAAAGTATTTTGAATGTTTCTTCAGTGTAATTGAAGATGTGGTGAGGCACGGGGCAAAAGAGGCCAAATGCGACAGCCAGGCAATCACGGTATGTGCACCCACCAATGGCAACCACCCCCCCCCCCCCCCCCCCCCCCCCCCCAAATTTGGTAACTCCAATATCGGGGATTCCAATTTTCAATCTGAGTCAGCACAATCTGACTCCAACTGAAATTGAGATGCGCAATTTCTTTCGCATTGTAAGATTAAAATATTTCATTCGGAACAAAGATCCTGTGGTTCAAACAACAAATGCAACAGGCCTTAAGCCGCCCTTCTTTACACCTTTGACATCGATGGTTTCACCCGAGATCGTCAGTTTCGAGAACAAGGTGCTCCGAGAGATGAAAACACTTATCAAAACAAAGAACAGATGCATCAATAATCTCTCTAAAGAAGAAAAATTAGCCCTGACCAGTCTAGAGACTAACAATCTATTTGTTATTAAACCAGCGGACAAGGGCGGAGGCGTGGTGTTATGGGACACTCAAAAATACAAAGCTGAAGTCAACAAACTACTAGAAAACAACATTTTTTACAGACAGCTCAAGGGAAACCCAACTAACACCATACGGGATGAAATTAGCAGTCTTCCGTCACATGCATCTAATGAAGGCTGGATAGATGATGATGAAACAGCGTTCCTTACAACAAACCATCCCACTATCCCAGCCCTATACTGCCTTCCAAAAATTCACAAAGACGACCTCAATCCACCAGGACGCCTCATTGTAGCCGCGATTGGCTCTCTATTAGAACCGTTGTCTATTTACACTAACTCTTTTCTCAGCGTTTGTATTAAAAATTAGATCATATGTCCAAGACACCACCAGTATGATAAACATTGTCAACAACCTTGTCACTAACCCGAGCGATATTTTGGTCGCACTAGATGTGGAGTCGCTATACACTAGCATTCCTCAATTGCAATGCATCGAGATCATACATGCGTACCTTGAAAAGAGAAGATCTGTCAGTTCCATCAGATTTCATATGTGAATGCATTAAAATGGCATTGGTCAACAATTTCTTTATGGTGGAAGACACGTTTTACCAACAGCTACACGGGACAAGCATGGGCGTGACCTTTGTTCCCGACCTAGCAAATTTATTCATGGACAACTTAGAACAAAAATCAGTGTACCATGAAAACAATCCCTTCAAAATGCAAACTAAAGCTTGGCATTGTTATATGGATGTGTTCTTACAATGGCATGGCAGTGAAACAACTCTGACAGTTTCTTGCGTGGTTAAACTCACAAGACCCTTGCATCAAATTCACTATGAATTTCAATCATCAAAAAATAGCCTTTCTAGATCTACTGATCTATAAAACATCTTCTGGTAATTTAAACACTAATCTATACAAGAAGCCAACAGACAAACACATTGCTGTCGTTTAAAAGTTTCCACCCTCAATCACTGCGAGAAAACCTTCCTTTTGGTCAATTCTTGCGTATCAGACCCAAATGTTCAGCAAAGGAAGATTTCGACAACAATAGCCAAAATTTGTCTCACAGATTGAAAGAACGGGGATACCCACCATATATCATCCGACGATCAATGAAAAGGGCACGCAACACTAATAGATCTCAGTGTTTGGAAAAACAAGACAGGGTCCATGAGGATAAAATCACATGCGTTTCCACTTTCTCCCCTTTTAGCAATGACCTGCGCCGTTGCATTTTAAAAAACTAGCCTCTGATTCAAACTGAAGAATTTTCTATGCAGAAACCATGTTTTGCATTCAAATGTATGCCCAATTTACGTGATAAATTGGTACATACGTACAAAGTCTCAAAGACACCTTCTACCCCGCAACAAACAACATTATGGCACCTGCCACCAGTCAATGGGCATTTTAATTGCGGAAACTGCTCAGTATGTGGTTTGACGAAAAACCTCAAATCCGTTAATTTAAACGGTTTTACTTGGCATTTAAAGAGCTTTGTGAACTGTAACACACCATGGGCAATTTACGCCATCACTTGCCCATGTGGATATATATATATATATTTCTGATGTTTGTTAATCTGCTTAGAATCACATGCTGTGCATAGGTCCGACATCCAGTGGTCACTGCGGAGTATTGCATTTTGTTTTTCGTAGTCGAAAAGGGGACGTCGACCAGGCGTGTCTGAAACACTATCCCTATAGTGACGTGCGTTGTACCCACAATCCCTCACGCGTCGAGGTCCCTCAGATTGTTTTTTTCCGCCCAGCTTCTGGTCGCCTTCACGCGGAGCTCCTCGAGAGACATTGCAACCCTCGACCTTTGGTCGTTTCTTCTACGAAGATTAATACAGCACTCCCTCGACGCAGTGTAGCTGTTCTCCGCCGAGCAAAATCGTCGACGGAGGGTCGAGCGGAGGAAATCTTCGGCGCTGCCGAACACGTGGCCTGGCCTCGCTGGCCACATACAGTAGGGAGAGTGGGGTCGTGGGACATCTCTGGGTCTTTCTGAGAATGCCTTTCCCTTTCCCCTTCCTTTCCCTGGGGGTGTTTATCGCGATTTATTGCCTCTGCTATGGAGAGGACACCATTTAGGTTTTGCCCACTTTGTAAAGGCAAATTCACTTGGAAGGACAAGCACTCACGGTGTAACCGCTGCTTGCCCCTCGATCACAAAGAGGAAGGGTGCGCGGCTTGTCGGCTTCTGAAGCCTAAAACTCTAAAAGACCGTAGGGTTAAAAGGTGGGCGGCCTACGCGATGTCGAAGGCCGAAGGTTCACCCGCCGCTGCTACCACCGACAGTGACGAGGAACGCGATGACACGACCTCCGCCACGGAAGTCGAAACCCCCTCTAAGGAGCGCTTACGCGCTTCGTCGTCTGTCCCCGGCCCCGACGGGCTCGGCTCACGCCCTGCTTATGGGGATGAACACCCCGGCGACACTGACGCACACAAAGATTCACATAAAGATAAGCACACAACCCATGGCTCTTCTTCGTCTAAATCGAAGAGAGCTTCGGCGCCCAAGGAGACGCAGGTTCCACCGGCGGCCTCCTCGGACCGTTCGGGTTCGAAGCCCCTCTCGCAACCGCAGCCGCGACCTGCGACTGGGCTTTCGGCAAACAAGGGCGCCACCACCAAACCATCGGCCGGTGCGCATCAACAGAAGGCGCAGACCGCCGTACAGCGCTCGATACCCATAGCGTCGAAAACTCAAACTTCCGCCGACAAGAATGTCGCCGATAGCTTAGCCAGGATCGTTGTAGCCGACGCCCAAAAGCGTACGCCGAAGATTTCGTCGAGCGTTACGCTTAGATCAAAGGATACGCCGAAAACACCCGAAGGAAAGCAGGGACTACCCCCTTCAGTCAGGGAGTCTCCCGACACACCTGAGGGTTTTGAGGAGGGCGACGGGACACTTTCCTCGACGCTTTGGGAGAGGTCGAGCCATTTCGAGGTAGACAACTCGAGTTTTCCCCCGCTAGACCGCTCTGGGGTACCCCATGAAACTATGGAGAGACTCCACCTCTGTATGGAGAGGATGGAAAAGTTTGAGTACCCAAGCCCCTCTAACTCTCAGAAGAACTAGAGAAGGGCCTCAAGACGACCCCAGAGCCAAAAAACCGAGGCTGGTCGATCCCCTGCTGGACACAGCCTCAGACTTCCAAGATGTATATGACCTCACTGGGGAGGAACAATACTTCGAGGAAGAAGATGATTTCATGGACAACGAAGGACAGAACCAGGAGGAATGTCTAGAAGACAGAACAGACATTATAGAAGAAGGCTTCGGGATTAGCCCAGGAGGAGGACCTTCGCACCCCTGGCAATCACCATCAGTGTGTTCCGACACTGATGCCCTAAATCTAACTCCTCCGGATAATTCTCCAGTTAGGAACACGTCTCCAATTGACGATCAGCCTACTTTCAATGCACTGTTGCGCAGAGCAGCAGCGCATTTCGAACTGGACACGGGAGAACTCTCTCCAGAATTAGACTTTGTAGAAAGAGTCATTAAAGAAAAACCCCCGGTCAGCCAGACCATTCCACTCCTCGCCTCAGTTAAAAGGAGGATCACCCCGTCGCTGTCCACTCCCGCATTGATCAGAGGGGTCAATCCACGGATTGAGAAACTTTTCGCTCCTTCACCCTCAGACCCGCTCTACATTAGGGGACATTCCATACCGGACTCCCTAGTTGTATCTAATACTAGAAAGAGGGCAGGGGTACCACTTTCCACCAGTGAGGCACCCCCTGACAAGGAGGGCAAGAGGCTATATGCCCTTGCAAAAAGAGTTACTTCCTCGGCTGCCTTCTCAGCAAGAATTGCCAACAACAATTCCTTGCTTGCGAGCTACGCAGACGCGCAGTGGGCCAAACTGCGCAAAGACGCAGAGGAAGCACCGGAGCCTTTACGTACACGCCTACTGTCGACTATTGGCGAAGGAACACAAGTGAACCAGAGCATTGTAAAAAACTCTCTGGACGCGGCAGAAACAGCAGGACGTTCCCTGGTACAAGGAATACTCCTAAAGCGCCATGTATGGCTGCGCAACTCAGGCTTTAAACCGGAGACACAGGCGTCTTTAATAAATAAACCTGTCGAGGACGCCAACCTCTTCGGAAAAGCGGTAGATGAAGCCCTAGAGATGGCCAAAAAAGAGTTCGACACTATCAAGACTCTTGACCAGATCTCTAAGCCCACTACCAGACGCGGCTATGGCAACAAGCGCTTTTTTCGTGGCCAACGGCAACAACAACAAGGTCACCATCAGCAATACCCTGCCACCAATTACCAAGCCAATAGTGGGCAGTACAGCCAAAGAGGCCAACGCCGGGGCAAAGGGAGAGGTCGGGGATCCACCCCCAGAGGCTCCCAAGCCCCCAACAACTCCAAGTGACGCGAAGATTCGCGTCCCCTCCCATGCAACACCGGTCGGGGGCCGGATAACATCCTTTCTTCCTGCATGGGAGGAGATAACGTCAGACCGTTGGGTACTTTCCACCGTAGCCCACGGATACTGTATCGAATTCAACAGTTCCCCATCCTACAGACCCCCGAGGGGACGGCGGTTGACGCCGGAACATCTTGCCATCCTTCTTCAAGAAGTACAACAACTGCTGGAAAAAGGAGCCATAGAGGTCGTGCCTCTATCTCAGGTAACGGAAGGTATTTATTCAGTGTACTTCCTTGTACCCAAAAAGGATCTAACCATGCGCCCTGTATTAGATCTGCGCCCAGCGAACAAGTTTATCAAACCCCAAAAGTTTCGTATGGTGACCTTACAGGAGGTGATCCCGCTGCTTTCACAGGGAGATTACATGACAACATTGGACATGAAAGATGCATACTTTCATATTTCAATGTTGCCAGCGCACAGAAAATACCTAAGGTTCATGATAGAGGGCAAACACTACCAGTTCAAGGTGCTACCCTTCGGTATAGCTTCAGCACCAAGGGTATTCACAAAGGTACTGGCAGTGGCTGCGGCCCACCTGCGCAGGTTGTCCATCCCAGTTTACCCTTACCTCGACGACTGGCTCATAACAGGGGACTCCTACGAAACATGTTTCTCCAATACCCAAAAGACGGTAGACCTTTTGTTCCAACTGGGCTTCTCCATCAACGAAAAGAAGTCCAGTCTAGACCCCAGTCAAATCAAACAATTTCTAGGGGCTCTAATTCAAACAAGGGACGGCCTCGTCTTCCCCTCCAAAGAGAGGGTCCAAAACATGCTGTTTCAGATCCCCCAATATGTGACCGGCCGAGAGGTGACGGTACGCAAAGCAATGCGCTTGCTAGGAATTATGGCGTCGTGTATTTATTTGGTACCTCGCGCGCGCCTGCGCATGCGCCCAATGCAAGAGTGGCTCAACAGCCAGTGGTGTCAGGCCAGCGGACAATGGGACGATCTAGTGGTGGTCTCGCAGGCCTTGGTTCTCTCGCTACAGTGGTGGACAAAGGGGAACATGGAAAAAGGAAAACCCTTTGCCACACCCGCGGCGGAAGCCACTCTAACCACAGACGCATCCCTCACAGGATGGGGTGCTCACCTATCCCATCAGACTGCTCACGGAGTGTGGACTCCGAACGTAGCATCCAAACACATCAATCTACTGGAGCTACTAGCGGTATTCAAGGCGCTAAAAGCCTTCCAAGAACACCTACAAGGCAAGACAGTAATGGTCCTTACGGACAGCACTACAGCCATGTACTACATCAACAAGCAGGGGGGCACCCACTCTCCAGGCTTGTCCAAACTGGCCCAGAATATATGGAAGTGGGCTCTCAAACAGGACATGTTCCTACTATCACTACATGTACCCGGGGAACTCAATCTGCTGGCAGACAGACTCAGCAGAGATTTCCCCCTGCCCGAAGAGTACGAATGGCGTCTGCACGAAGACATCGTCTTCGACGTCTTCACACAATGGGGATTCCCAGAAATAGACCTGTTCGCAACCCTGGAGAACTCTCAATGCCTAAGTTACGCCTCCAGGTACCCCCAGAACCAATCCAAGGGGAACGGTCTATCGATGCAATGGTCAGGGAAATTTGTTTACGCTTTTCCCCCGACTCCCCTTCTCAACAAGGTGGTGCACAAGATGCACCAGGAACAAGTGACCATGATACTGGTGGCCCCAATGTGGGCCCGACAGCCATGGTTCGCTCACTTAATGGAGATGTCTCTATCTCCCCCAGTAAAACTCCCCTGCCCGTACAACATGCTATCTCAGAACAAGGGCAGGACTCTGCACCCATGCCCCCAGAACATGAATTTAGCAGCTTGGCTCCTGAGGTCATAGAGTTCGGACATCTACAACTCCCGCAAAGATGCATGGACATCCTCAGGGAAGCCAGAAAACCGAACACTCGCCACTGCTATTCTAGCAAGTGGAAGAGATTTGTCATCTGGTGCAGGAGTAAAAGCATCAACCCTATTGACTGCTCTCCCACACATGTGGTACTATACCTGACCCATCTCTTGGATTCAGGCCTAGTGTTTAACTCCATTAAAGTCCACCTAGCGGCACTTTCTGCATACACCACCTCCCAACTCAAAGTGTCGTGGTGGAGGATCCCAGTTATAAAGGCATTCATGGAGGGAGTAAAAAGAATACACCCCCCGATAGCTGACCCTGCTCCCGGATGGGACCTTAATGTGGTACTTACCAGACTCATGGGCTCTCCATTCGAACCCATGCACAAAGCATCCCTTAAACATCTTACTCTTAAGACTGCTTTTTTAATAGCTATCACCTCCATCAGGAGAGTAAGTGAACTTCAGGCTCTTTCTATTCTAGACCCCTTTGTTACAGTTCACAAAGATAAAGTGGTTCTACGCACTCACCCTAGGTTTGCTCCAAAATTTATTTCTAAATTCCACGTAAACCAGTCTATAGAACTACCAACGTTCTTTCAAAATCCTTCCAATTTTGGAGAAAGGACTCTGCACACACTTGATGTACGCAGGGCGGTCATGTTCTACATGGAAAGAACCAGACCATTGAGGAAGACTAATCAGTTCTTCGTCTCGGTGGCAGCAGGAAGAGAAGGAGATGCGGTTTCAAAATCCACTATTTCTAGATGGATTGTTCAATGCATCACTCTCTGCTATACTCTTGCTAAGAGAGAACTACCCTTTAAGCCAAGAGCACACTACTCGAGGCACGGGGGCATCCATAGCATTCATTGCAAATGTTCCCCTTGAGTCCATCTGCAAAGCGGCTACCTGGAGTTCTGTGCACACCTTTACAAAACACTACTGTCTAGATACACACTCTAGATCTGACTCCCAGGTGGGACAGGCAGTATTACGACACCTTTTCTCTACTGTTCCTTCTCATAACCCACCGCCAACTCCGGGTACTGCTCGCTAGTCTATGCACAGCATGTGATTCTAAGCAGATTAACAAACATCAGAAGAGAATGCATTACTTACCGTAAAAGCATTTCTGATGGTTGTATCTGCTTAGATTCACATGCGCCCACCCTTCCTCCCCGCTCGGATGGAAGGAACATAGACTTCCTTTATATATCTCTCTCTCTTTCTGTACTCACTCACGTCTAGAAGGCTCCCTCAGGGCAGAAAAAATACAAACAGAGGGACCTCGACGCGTGAGGGATTGTGGGTACAACGCACGTCACTATAGGGATAGTGTTTCAGACACGCCTGGTCGACGTCCCCTTTTCGACTACGAAAAACAAAATGCAATACTCCGCAGTGACCACTGGATGTCGGACCTATGCACAGCATGTGAATCTAAGCAGATACAACCATCAGAAATGCTTTTACGGTAAGTAATGCATTCTCATATAAGACAGAGACCTATCAAGCAGAGGATCTGTGACCATCGCTCGTGCGTTAAAAACTCAGTGCCTGATAAACAATTAGTAGCCCATTTTGTCAAAGCTAAACACACTGCCAAAGACACAGAGACAAACAGTGCCAGCCCATCCTCGTGGGGGAGACAGAGACCGCAAACTAAGACAGCTTGAGCAAAAATGGATTTACAATCTCAACACTGTACAGGCTGGTCTGAACATTGGGATTGAATGGAGTCTTTCTTTGCACAAATCCATTAAATATTCTTTGGATCATATATATTTCTGATGTTTGTTAATCTGCTTAGAATCACATGCTGTGCATAGGTCCGACATCCAGTGGTCACTGCGGAGTATTGCATTTTGTTTTTCGTAGTCGAAAAGGGGACGTCGACAAGGCGTGTCTGTAACACTATCCCTATAGTGACGTGCGTTGTACCCACAATCCCTCACGCGTCCAGGTCCCTCAGATTGTTTTTTTCCGCCCAGCTACTGGTGGCCTTTATGCGGAGCTCCTCGAGAGACATTGCCAAATAGTTTCTTCGACCTTTGGTCGTTTGTTATTAATATCAATAACGTAGATCCCTCCCTCGACGCAGAGCTGTTTCTCCGCCAAGCAAGATCTTCGACGGAAGGACGAGCGGAGGGGATCCTTCGGCGCTGCCGAACACGTGTCCAGTCCTCGCCGGCCATACACAGTAGGGAGAGTGGGGTTTTGTGGATTTTCTTTCTTCTCTTTAAGAATGCCTTTCTCTTTCCCCTCCCTCTCTTTCGAGGTCGTAGTCACACTTATTGCCCTCAGCTATGGAGAGGACGCCATTTAGATTTTGCCCGCTTTGCAAGGGTAAATATACCTGGAAAGATGAGCACAAACTGTGCAACCGTTGCTTACCCCTCGATCACCAGGAGGACGGCTGTGCGGCCTGTAAATTACTAAAGCCCAAAACTCTAAAAGACCGCAGGGTCAAAAGGCGGCCGGCCTACGCCATGTCTAGGCCTGACTCCTCGCCCGCTGCCGCAGAGTGACCAGGACAGTGACTACACGGCCCCCGTAACGGAGGCTGTAGACCTCTCAAAGGAGCGTTCACGCTCCTCGTCGTCCGTCCCCAGCCCCGACAAGCCCGGCTCACGCCCAGTTTATGGGGATGAACACCCCGGCGACAAGGACGCACACGGAAAAACACCAAATCACATACCCCCGGCACGCATTTGTCAAAGACGAAGGCAGCCATAGCGCCAACGGGGGCGCCGGCGCCACCGGCGTCTTCCGCCGACCGTAAGGGTCGTCGGCCCTCCCCGCTTCCGCGACAGGCGACTGGGCATTCTAAAAATAAGGGCGCTAACACCAAAACCTCCGACGCGCATCGCAAGAGCGCTCACGTTGCCGGCAAGGACTCGACGGGCAAGGACTCGACGTTACATAGCGCGACGGCGACCGATCCCTCGGAAGAGAGAATGATCGCCGAAAGCCTCGCGCGCATAGCATCTAAGGGCGGCCAGAGACGTACGGCGAGTGGGACGCTGAAAACAGCGCACAAGGCCAAAGATACGCCGAAAGCGCCGGAAAACAGATCAGGCCAGTTCCCGACGCCGACAGAAGGCCCTAGCTAGACCAAATTTCAAAACCCCCTAACAGGCGGGGATTTGGTAATAAGCGCTTTTTTCGTGGACAACGCCAGCAACAAAACCAACAACAGTATTCTGCCAGCAACTACCAGGGTAATAGCCAGTACAATCAGAGGGGTCAACGCCGTGGCAAAGGAAGAGGCCGGGGTTCCACCCCCAGAGGCTCCCAAGCCACCAACACCATCAAGTGACGTGAAGATTCGCGTCCCCTCCCATGCAACGCCGGTCGGGGGCCGGTTAACATCCTTTCTTCCAGCATGGGAGGGAATAACATCAGACCGCTGGGTACTTTCCACCGTAGCCCGCGGCTACTGTATAGAGTTCAACAGTTCCCTAATATACAGACCCCCGAGGGGATGCCGCATGACACCGGAACACCTTGCCATCCTTCTCCAAGAAGTGGACCAACTGCTGGAAAAAGGAGCCATAGAGGTCGTGCCTCTATCTCAGGTAACGGAAGGTATTTATTCAGTGTACTTCCTTGTACCCAAAAAGGATCTAACCATGCGCCCTGTATTAGATCTGCGCCCAGCGAACAAGTTTGTCAAACCCCAAAAGTTTCGTATGGTGACCTTACAGGAAGTGATCCCACTGCTATCACAGGGAGATTACATGACAACACTGGACATGAAAGATGCATACTTTCATATTTTAATGTTGCCAGGCACAGAAAATACCTCAGGTTCATGATAGAGGGCAAACACTACCAGTTCAGAGTGCTACCCTTCGGCATAGCATCTGCACCAAGGGTATTCACGAAAGTACTGGCAGTGGCAGCGGCCCACCTGCGCAGGTTATCCATCCCAGTATACCCTTACCTCGACGACTGGCTCATAACAGGGGATTCTTTCGAGACATGCTTCTCAAAAACCCAAAAGACTGTAGACCTTTTGTTCCAACTGGGCTTCTCCATCAACAATGCAAGAGTGGTTCAAAAGCCAGTGGTGTCAGGCCAGCGGACAATGGGACGATCTAGTGGTAGTCTCGCAGGCCTTGGTTCTCTCGCTACGGTGGTGGACAAAGGAAAACCTGATAATAGGAAAACCCTTTGCCACACCCGCGGTGGAGGCCACTCTAACCCCGGACGCATCCCTCACAGGATGGAGGACTCACCTTTCCCATCAGACTGCTCACGGAGTGTGGACTCCGAGCGTAGCATCCAAGCACATAAACCTACTGGAGCTACTGGCTGTGTTCAAAGCACTAAAAGCCTTCCAGGAACACCTACAAGGGAAGACGGTGATGGTCCTTAGAGACAGCACCACAGCCATGTACTACATCAACAAGCAGGGGGGCACCCACTCTCCAGGACTGTCCAAGCTGTCCCAGAATATATGGATGTGGGCTCTCAAACACAACATGTTCCTACTGTCACAACACGTACCAGGGCAACTCAATCTACTAGCAGACGAACTCAGCAGAGACTTCCCCCTGCTCGAAGAGTACGAATGGCGATTGCACTAAGACATCGTCTTAGACGTCTTCACGCAATGGGGATTCCCGGAAATAGACCTGTTCGCAACTCTGGAGAACTCACAATGCCAAAGTTACGCCTCCAGGTACCCCAGAACCAGTCCAAGGGGAACGGTCTGTCACTTCAATGGTCAGGGAAATGTGTCTACGCCTTTCCCCCCACTTCCCTTCTCAACAAAGTTGTGCACAAGATGCACCACGAACAAGTTACCATGATACTAGTGGCCCCAATGTGGGCCCGGCAGCCATGGTTCGCGCACTTGATGGAGATGTCCCCATCTCCCCCAGTGAAACTTCCCTGCCCGTACAACATGCTGTCACAGGACAAGGGCAGGACACTGCATCCATGCCCTCAGACCATGAACTTAGCAGCCTGGCTCCTGAGATCATAGAATTTGGACATCTACAACTTCCGCAGAGATGTATGGACATCCTCAGGAAAGCCAGAAAACCTAATACTCGCTACTGCTATTCTAGCAAGTGGAGAAGATTTGTCATCTGGTGTAGAGGTAAGAGCATCAACCCGGTTGACTGCTCTCCCACACGTATTGTTCTGTACTTGACCCATTTACTGGATTCAGGTCTAGTGTTCAATTCCATTAAAGTCCACCTGGCGGCACTTTCTGCATACACCACTTCCCAACTTAAAGTGTCGTGGTGGAAGATACCAGTTATCAAGGCCTTCATGGAGGGGGTAAAGAGAATACACCCTCCGATAGCTAACCCAGCTCCCGGATGGGACTTAAATGTGGTACTTTCCAGACTTGTGGGCTCGCCATTTGAACCCATGCACAAGGCAACTCTTAAAGACCTCACTCTTAAGACTGCTTTCCTAATAGCTATCACCTCCATTAGAAGAGTAAGTGAACAACAGGCTCTTTCTGTTCTAGACCCCTTCGTAACAGTTCACAAATGATAAGGTGGTTCTACGCACACACCCAAGGTTTGCACCGAAATTCATCTCGAAATTCCATGTAAACCAGTCAATAGAACTACCAACGTTCTTTCAAAAGCCTTCCAACTTGGGAGTAAAAAGTCTGCATACACTGGATGTACGCAGAGCTGTCATGTTCTACATGGAAAGAACCAGGCCACTGAGAAAGACTAATCAGTTCTTTGTCTCGGTGGCAGCAGGAAGAGAAGGAGATGCAGTCTCAAAGTCCACTATATCTAGATGGATTGTTCAATGCATCACTCTGTTTCTCTCTTGCTAAGAGAGAACTACCCTTCAAGCCAAGAGCACATTCTACTCGAGGCACTGGGGTTTCCATAGCTTTCGTTGCAAATGTTCCCCTTGAGTCCATCTGCAAAGCGGCTACCTGGAGTTCTGTGCACACCTTTACAAAACACTACTGTCTAGATGCACACTCTAGATCTGACTCCCAGGTGGGACAGGCAGTATTAAGACATCTTTTCTCTACTGTGCCTTCTCATAACCCACCGCCAACTCCGGGTACTGCTCGCTAGTCTATGCACAGCATGTGATTCTAAGCAGATTAACAAACATCAGAAGACAATGCATTACTTACCGTAAAAGCATTTCTGATGGTTGTATCTGCTTAGATTCACATGCGCCCACCCTTCCTCCAGCTCGGATGGAAGGAACATAGACATCTTTCTACATCTCTTTTCTGTACTCACGTATAGAAGGTTCCCTCAGGGCAGAAAAAATACAAACAGAGGGACCTCGACGCGTGAGGGATTGTGGGTACAACGCACGTCACTATAGGGATAGTGTTACAGACACGCCTTGTCGACGTCCCTTTTTCGACTACGAAAACAAAATGCAATACTCCACAGTGACCACTGGATGTCGGACCTATGCACAGCATGTGAATCTAAGCAGATACAACCATCAGAAATGCTTTTACGGTAAGTAATGCATTGTCATATATATATATATATATATAGATATATATATATGTATAGATATAGATATATATATAGATATATAGATATATACTGATCCCTTCTTCCAAAGGAACTCGCTGATTTGTGTTACCAAATAGCCCGGCAATAACAAATTGCCTATCCTACATCTGTGATATCAACTGTAAGATGTAAGCCTGCAAAAACGTGAGATTAGCCGTTGTCACTTTTGCGTTCGCTATTCACTACCTCAGCGAAATCGTTTGCATATACTCTCGCGATTTATGCCATATTTGTTTCCATCGAAACACTTTCGCACATTTGCTTAATTGATTCCAGTAGAAATAGTTCAACATTTATTTGTGCTGTCATCATTATTGATATGCACATACCAATATGACATGTACATGCCCAAAAATATAATAGAAAAGAACACAATGGTTTCAAAACCATGCTTAATTGGGCTTTTGCACGGTTTCAATACATTCATCAGTTATATCCGCCATTTTTTACTTCAAGATGGCGCACACACTGCATTACATTGTGTTTGCAGTCAGTCTAGCCTTTGGTATACTCGCGCAGTTACATCTGGCAACTACAATCGGCAGCCGCCGCGAGGAATCAACAGTGTGGCAGCCAGAGAGTTATCAGCAAGGATATATCAAAGAGATAAGCGTATGAACGTTCACGCTGTGAAATAAACATCTAACTAGGTCGAAACGCTTAAAGTTATTAACTCCGAGCATTTATACCTAGAGACCGGACTCACAGCAGACTCCCCAAGTGTTGAGCACAGCACGTGAAAACCGCGGTCATTGAGGCCCCTGTAGGAATCATTTCCACTGCAATTGAAGGTAAATCTGTTACTCCAGCACTATATTTTGCATGCGATTGGAAAAAAAGTAAAGCAGGCTTAAAATAAAAACAAAAACAAAAGCCATATAGCAGCAATGAAACTTAGGGCAACATCCATCATTATATGGAAACACGAATTTTATGAGTCCACTTTGGGCTCTTTCCTTACATCAAATAAAGAGTTCTTCTTTGCTGTGTATCTATTATGCAACACGCATCAAGTTGTGTCAAAAAGAAAAAAGTCAAAGTAATTTTTAAATGAGTATTTAAGGCTCATCTCATATTTTCCTTCTAGTTCTAACAACTGAGATTCCACAGCCCTAACTATTGAATTTGGTCTACATGTCCACCCAATTCGATGCCACACACGCCAATTAAGTAATCAAAAGGTTAGTGTCAGCGGTTACATGTGCACACTCAGAGATATGACACTCCCATTTGGGTTTTAACTACCTTACCAACACACCTTTTCTGTTTTGGTTTTTAGATTGCCATAATGTGAAGGGTCAACTAATGAACTCTTTTCCGACATCCAATTCCTGGTGTTAATATTTAACGTCCTGAAGATGGGTCCAGCGCACATCCCATAGCAGTTTGTCAGCTATAGAGTGTTTTATCTTTCAAAAATTGCTGCTAGTACCCAGAAACACATTTTTCTGGGTCGACAGTCATTGACAAGTTAATGATAAATCAAGGACATATGAAATAGCAACATGTCCACCTCACACCCTTACTAACCTCACAACATCGTTCAAATATGGTGATTGTGATTTTGATTCGTTGAAAATATTGACTTTCACAAAATATTTTTTACGTGATGTTTTGTGTAAACAAAATGAAGTCTTTTTAAAAGTGTGTTTTTATATTTGCTAATATGTTTAGCTCTATTTTTCCTGTCTTGTTCTGTTGACTGACTTGTTAGCACTTGTTGCAACTAGACACATCAAGCACGTGTGTAGGTGGGTAGCTGTTTTTCAGTGGCATTTTTCTGTATATATGTAGGTACCATGGGAGACATGGGCCAAAATATCTGGAGAGCTGCAGGATGGCAGACCGTTTTTATTTCTGGTTGTGCTTAAAAGGGGCCCGTTCTAGCATCTTATACTAACTTTATTGCAATGACTAATATTGTGTTTGAAATGACTGTTTTTGAGAAATTGCCCCCTTCGTCAGGCACTACTGAACAAGCAGCTGCAACATTTTGTCCCCAGGCTTGACCCATCTTTTATTTACATGCATTGATGTTCGAGGTAACTTGCTGCATGTGCTTTTTCGCGTCTTGATATCCCCACTTTCACCACCAAGGAGACCCGATCTGTTCACTTTCGCACCCAACAGTTACATGCAAAACCTTTCTGCGGTTAGAATCTCAATGATAATTTGTCATTCTGTACACAGCTTGCACCCTCAGGATGAAGCCTTAGAAAACACTCAAACCTGATGGAGAATTTTTGAAATTTTTGTTTGGTGTTCACCACAAGCCATTGACGCCCACAACTCGCTAGCCTACGAACAGCAGCAAACACCAGTGTGTAATCTGGTGTGTAAGGCAGGCAAACCCTTCAGTTTTGTGTATTTTCCACCACCACTGCTAGCTCATTGGAAATTGTGGGTCTAATAAATCAAATTAGTTATACTCCTATGTCCCGTCCCCTTTCCTCCATACTTGTGGGACATTCCGTCCTTCGGGACGGGACCAGAGAACCTTTTACCAAAAAGCATCAAAAATGTCCTTCTCTTTTTACGTGGGGTACCGCACGTGGCCGTAACTGCCCTCCAGATCTCTGCCTCGCGTATCGCCCTTCAGTCCTTTTCTCTGCGCGGTCGTGTCTGGATGCACTTGCGTCACTGGGAAAAATGTTTTTCTTTGTTCCCGTTTGTTAGGGAGAAGTCTCAGAAATGTGCCAATTCCCTCCACCTTGGAGACCCCAGCAACTTTTCAGCATTTTGAGGACTTGATTTTTTTAACCTGGAGAAAGTGTGACCCCTTTTCCCACTCTTATGTATTTTCATGTGATTTTCTACACTTTCTTTTGGCTGTGGAGTCTGACAAACTCCTTAGGCATCATATTTTACAATTGTCTCACAAAACACCTTCAGTGCAGTGACACGGGGAAGTCTTCCAGATTTCCCAAGGTTTCAATACTTTCTCTGGGATAAACTACTGTTTAGCAGAGCAGTAAAGTGAAATTGACTTTACTTAGCATTGTAACTTTCTAGACCCTGCACACACTAACTTACAATAGAGCGCTGGAGGGGTTACTTAGTATCCCCTTTGTCTAGCTTCTTAGGTAACATGTTTTATGTTCGCCTTGCCTCAATGAATGGCTGGCGACAGTGGTTTTCCTTTTAAACTACTGTGGTTTGCATTTACCGCGACCGTTCGCGGCCCATGTAAAGCAACCGCAGGAGCCATCTTTTTCAAAATGGCACTGAGCCATCTTTCATAAAAATGGCCCCCAGTCTTTTTTCCCCATGTCTTTGTGCAAAGGTCCTTCTAGAGAATTTTTCAGCGCACCAAACCAGGTTTGGTCTTTGTTTATTTCGCCTTTTGGCCGGGTTTCTGAGTGAAATCCGCCTCTGGCTCCAAAGTGTCTGGGGTAGGCCGGAAATGACGGAGGTGCCTAAACTCCCTGTGCTTAGTCTCCTAGGAGACCCAAATGCACTCTATGGTGATTGGCTGGCTGGCTGACTGACCGGCAAGGACAGCCAGCAAGTCTTTTGGCTTGGAAGGCACAGTCGACCACTGGACGAAGAAACCGAAGGAGACCTTGAAGAGGATGCCTGCTGCAACTCTTGGACCGTTGGTTTGCCCGGTGAAGCCCTGCTGCAGTACCAACTTGCCAAGTTTGCTTCGACAGAGAAGCCCCTGCAAGGACGACTTCTCCCTTTGAGTTGGTGGGACCAATTGACTCCAGTAAGCCACCCGGACAGCCATCTCACAGCTGGTTGAATTTCCACAGAGTTGCTGCAGAATTCATAAAGCCAGGGAGAGGAACACCAGATTGTGTGCGTTGCTTTTAAGCTGGCCTAGAGCTTTTGGAAGATCCTCCGGATTCCCAAGAACCAGGACTGACCAAGCCTGCTCCCCCTCAACAGAGTGCGGGACCCCAGAAGCAAGGAAAGCCCACCTCAACAGCCAGGAACCATGTTGTTGCTATTTGCGGTGGTTGCAAGGAGCTGAAACACGAAACAGCCACTGAAAGTGAAGTTGCCGGTTGCCAGTTTTTGCCAGTGCATTGCAGGAGTCCCCTGACTTCCTCCCTCTTGTCCCCACGACTGGGGCCCAGGAACAGTGAGATCTATCAGATGCATCTTTCTTCTTTGCTAAGGTATTGTAAAACAAGTCTAAGAACTTACCTCTTACTGTAGATTTGCTTGAAACATCTACAACTCACAAGTCTAATTAGCCTGTGGCCCTACATTTGATTCTTCTTTTTTATCAAAGACTCCTAAGAACTTGTGCAAAGACTTTTCCATTTACTTACCTGAAGTGCTTCATCCTATATAAGGCTTTTGCCCATTGACTTTGCCTATTGAATTTTAGGACTCTTCTAAGAGGATCTGAAAGTATTTGCCCTGCTTAAGAATATTAGTGATCTCTTGTGTTCTAATAACCTTTGCCTTTTACAAACTTTTAAGATTGTTCTGAATACAAACCGTAAGATATTAATGTCCCCAGCACCCTTGTTATTGAAGTCACCTGTGGGTGTAGGTTGTCTGTTGGCCATCCCAAAAGGGTCTTGTCTGATTCAGAAACGCAGTGTACAGTATTGACGGGTATTTGTTACTATTATATTGCTCCCTTCTAAACAAGGCTTTATAACTGACTGATAAATTAATAATTGTTTATGCAAGAAACCTTGAGTTTAAGAGTTTATTTGAATACCTATAACTGTGAATCTTTGTAACTCCACTAATGCTCACCTTTCCCCTCTTGAGATAAGCCAGGCTGCTCAACACGCTACCATAACTGTGTAGTCCAAGCTTATACCAAAGGTTGGGTTGCCTATACCTGTAGTCATAGTTGTTTATAGTGTTCCCAGAGGGTACTGCATTCAAACTTTGCCTAACACCATTGTCCTTTTCTGCTCTGGTTCTGCGGTTGCTTAGTCCTCCATCTATGCCGGAGCGTCTGGGATGTGTCCTGTTCATGCGAACGTCGCTTCGCTAGAGCAGATCACCATTCTCTCTGCTTGGCGTGTCTTGGCCTGGACCATCGTTGGGATTCGTGTTTCTACTGCGACTCCCTCTCAGTCCGGGCACTCCAGCGCAGTCGTCTTCGGTGGGAGGAGGTCTTTCAGTGTGTTCCTCCACCTCATTTTCAGCTTTTCATCGACACAAAAGACAGCGCCCGGTAAGTTCCTTACTTTTCAGGGCACCCCAGCCGGTGGACTCCTTCCTGGGGTCTTCCAGGTTCGGGAGGGACTTGAACAGCTCTGCTCCCAGGGGTTCCCCTGAGGTGCATAGCAGGCCTATTGGGCATAACCATGTTCTCTGATGGTTCTCGCGACAGACCTGCCAAGATCGGACCTCATTCCGATGTTCATCTGTCAGGTGCTAAACCTCAGCCCATTCATCTGTGGCTTTGGATACCGGGTTTTGCCACGAGGTCTCAGTTTCTGGAGCTTTCCACACAGGCACCGGTGTACGTCCCGAGGACTCCTTTTCTGGAGCTTTCTTTCCCGAGCCACAGCTGGTGGCCCCTTACGAGGGAGCTACACGTACCGGGAAGAAACCCGATGTTCCTCTTTTTGAGGCGAAGGTCTGTACTGACAAAACCGAGGTAACTGCTCTGAAGGTCTCGTCTGTGCGGTGGATTCCTTGGCATTCACCAAACCATGTACCACTATCAAATTGGCCCCCTCACTTTCAATCACTCTGCGACTCACTCTCTGCACTTCTACACCACTGCTCTCGAAAGAACACATTTTCTAACCAACAAACTGGCCCTCTTGCACCCACCACACAATCCACCCAACCTACCTGCCATCCCACCGCCCGCAACCACTACCCACCCGACTTTCACTCCTTCAATATCAACTGACCAATTTCTCAAACTCCTATCTGCCCGTAAACCATCCGGCTCCCCGCCAGACCCCTGCCCAGCCACAACCCTCAAAGAAATGTTCAGTTCTACCTGCGCAGGAGAACACGCAAGAACCATCATAAACGACTCCCTCTCCTCAGGAATCTTTCCCGACGCGTTCAAAACTGCTCGTGTCAAGCCTCTTATAAAAAACTTCCCTCAACCCTCTCGACCCCAAAAACTACCGCCCCATCTCAAACACCAGGTTCCTTGCTAAATTCATTAACCGGACAGCCTACTCCCAACTAAATGCCTTTGTCGAAGCCAACAATCTCCTAGAACCTGCTCAATCAGGTTTCAGACCCTGACACGAAACCGAAACCACGCTAAGATCAATCTGGGATGACCTTAAAAACACTGAAGATTCTGCGGGATGTTATGCATTAATCCTTCTTGCCCCATCCACCGCCTTTGACACAATCAACCACTCAATCCTCTTTGGCCGCCTACCACTTCCTGGGAATCCGTGGAAACACTCTTAAATGGATAGCATCCTTCCTCAACAATAGGAACCAAATAACCCTACTCGTATGCTTCCCCCGCCCGACCAGTCAATACCGGAGTTCTACAAGGAGCATGCCTCTCAGCCCTCCTGTTCAACTTCTATATGTCCACCCTCCCACGATTAATCTGCTTGCACAATAGCCTGTGCTACAGCTACGCCGATGACACCCAACTCCTTAATTCAAAACCCGACCTCGCTGCCTGCCTCCTTGACATAGATCATTGGATGACCACAAACCACCTCCTGTTAAACCTCCTCCCCAAAACTGAAATCATGGTGTGTGGCAACACTGAACTTCTTCCGCACCCCCTACCCTGGCCATTTGCCATGGGCAATTCACTGACAACCTCAAACTCAGTAAAAAAATCCTTGGAGGCACTCTCGACTCTGACCTAACCCTCTCGCTCCCAAGTCAACGTCTCTAAATCCTGCCACTACAACCTCAAAATTCTTTTGCACATTTTTCCATACCTCTCCTTTCCCAACAGAGACTCAGCGGTCCAATCAATGCTTGTCAAGACTGGACTATGCTAACCCACTCTACCTCGGAGTACTACCTGACTAAACTACAAAGAGCACAAAATGCTGGAGCCAAACTGCTACTAGAACTTGGTCCAAGAGATCACATCTCTCCAGCTCTCAAAACTCTGAACTGGTTTCCAGGTTGCCTGAAGGGTGAATATCAAAACCTTATGTATCTCACTGAGCAATGCATAAAACAGGACCTCAATATCTTCAGGACAAACTAAAACCCTACCATCCACCACGCACTCTAAGATCAAGCTCTGCCCGTCTCCTAGTGATACCAAAAACCAACTCAGTCTTGTTAAGTGGATAATCATTCTCAGCCCTGGCCCCCACTTTGTGGAACTCACTTCCACCCCACATCCGACTCACCGAAGACCTCATGTCTTTCCGCAAATTACTGAAAATGTGGCGCTTCCCCTAAAAATCTACTCTTAAAACAAACCGTATAACGGCAACAATAAACAGTAGCCCTTGGGTACGGAAGGGATGAAGTGGACGCAGCAAATAAAATGGATGGAGCGGACGAAGAAGTGTATGGAGCGGACAAAGAAGTGGATGGAGCGGAACAAGTATCCTGAATATATATCATCCGTTCGTTACATTTAATCTAATGTACGGACCAAGTAAACAAAACAGAAAAGTAGATCGAACGCGTGGAAAGGATGGAGTGAACCGATAAAATGGACAAAGGAATGAAATGGATGGAAAAGGCGACTGAATTGAGCAGAGGGAGTAGATGGAACACATGGAGTTGGCAGAACAGATAGAGCAGATTGAACGCACAGAATGAATCAAACGGATAGAGTAAATGCAAAGGATGGAACATAGCTAGCAGGAATAAGCCTACTTGTCAAAACGAACGGATGAAGTGGATGGAACAGACGAATCAGATGGGACAGAGTAAACGTACTGGCTAGCAGAGCGAATGGAACAGACGAAACACGTAGTGTGGTTGGAACGGATGGAGTGGTTGGAACGAATGAACGGATGGAACAGACTGAACGGCTGGTAGGAGTCGAACAGATAAGCGGATGAATGGATTGAACGGATGAGACCACCAAGCAGATTGAACGGATGGAAAAATTAGTAGCTTTAACAAATGGAACAGATCAAATGGATTGAACGGATGCAGGGGATGAAACGGATACATTAGACAGTACAGATGGAGTTGATGACACAAAAGGAGCGGAGAGAACAGTTGGAGTGGATCGATCTGATGGAGTAGATGGAATAGATAAGTGAATGGAACAGGTAGAGTGGATGAGGCGGGTAAAATGGAGGGAATTGATGACGTGTATGGAGCAGGAGTGGTGTATGGAGTAGGAGGAGTGGATGGAATGAACAGAGCCGACGAACGGATGGAGTGAGTAAAACGCATGGAACACACTAAACAGATGGGAAGGATGAAATGGATCAACAAATTGGATGGAGTAGTTTATGTAGATGAAGGATCGAATGATGGAATGAATGATGGAATGAATGGAAAGACTAGTAAACAAAATGATGAACCAGACAAAATGTATGAACAGACGAAGCTGAATGAATGGACAGAATGAATAAAATGGATAGAATAGATGGTACAGATGAGCGCCCGATATCCAGCCCCTTACTGAAAACCACCATATTACACCACCACGCTTACTCTCTCCTATACACCACCACTCAACTAGAACACAGCAATACTATGACACATTCAGTATAGCTGTTCTCATACTAACACCCGCCACGTACTCCTCATCCTAATTAAACACAGCCAGCTGAGAACACATTGCAAGCCTAAGCATCTCCTCAGGCCTAACGCAGCCAGAAATCAGTCTGGGTATCAACCCACCAGAATGAACACATATTCCTGACCTCCCAACTACCACACCTACCGCTAGGAAGCAGCTATCGTACAAGTGCCACACCAGCTGCACACACATCCGGTGCACCCACGCACCTTATGACTCCTACCAGCGCTTTGAGATCATACCAATGATACATAAGGCGCTAGATAAATAAAAAGTAACATAACATTCCAGCGCTCTGGGACGCAGTGATCCCGGTTCTGTCGAGGGGGCAAAGAGGGTGGTCATAAACTGTAACTCCTATGTTACCGTCTCTGCCGATGTTCTGCCTCTAGAGGCTAATTTTCGGGGCCACCTCCAAGATGTCCAGTAAACATCCGAGACCCCTCAGTACCGCCTCTGCCGAGGATCCTTGTGTCGAGGCTAAGGTGTTGCTTAAATCCTCTGACCAGCCTGAGGAGACGGTTGCCTCATCAACACATGACGCAGTTCTCTTCAGGCATCGACAAAAGACGGGCCAACCCTCGTGGTCCACGGCAGCCATTTTGGATTATTGGCTTACACCTACGTTCTCGCCATCAGGTGCTAGGAACCTTCTTTTTGGGGCTGAGCAGCTGTTTCCACCTCAAGGGGATCGTCAAAATCTGTTCCGCCCTTATGACTGTGCGCTCGGTTGCTGCTGCCTCATACTGCCTTGCTTCCTCCTGATTCTGCTCCACTTGTCTATGCTTACCTGATTGATGGTGGGCCTTCCTGGCAACCATCCCCATTGCGTTTGTGGGGGTATGCCCCCTATGAGCGGCCTCTGGCCGCCTCGGTGCCTAAACCTAAATCGGGGGAATGTTTTTTTTCCTGGAAATTTCAGAGGCTTGTGCACTCTGACCCAATGAAGGAGTATTTTGAGAATCTTTTCCAGGAAAAGTATCCTGAACCTCCTGCCCCACCTTCCACCCCAGTGGTTCCAGCAGATCCTGCGGTGGTACCACCTCTTCCTCTTGGCCCGTCTCCAGCTCTTCCTCCCCTAACCCCACTCCCATAGAGAAGACACCAACAGAACGGGATAGCACTTTAAAACCTGTGACGGTCCAGCCGTCTGCTCCCGATTTGCTGGATGACCCTCAAGCAGATCAGAATATCGATGAGCATCCCCGCTCTGTCGGGTAATTGCATGACTGGGTCCTGGATATGATGGCCCTCCTTGGCATTCCAGTACCTGAGGCCCCGCTCCGCAGGAGGGGGTGCTTTCGGGAGTGTTCACCTTGTCGCCACAAGAGCGCACCGGCCTTTTCCTCCAGAAGGACATTTTTTCTGAGGCCCGTAAGGTCTGGGATAAGCCCCACACTGAGCTACATATCAAAAGAATTGACGCCTGTTACAGGCTCCACACCTCGGAAGAGATAGCCATGGCGTCTTGTCCGCTCCCTTCCTCGACGGTGGTAGCTGCGGCCACGCTTCAATCCAAGCCGGCCTCTGCGAACTCATTGGCTGCAGCTTAGATTCTGTCCAAGGAAGACAAGATTCTGGACTCATTGGGCAAGAAAGTCTTTGCCAACTGTGCACTCCAACTTCGTCAAGCAAATACCGAGCTCTTCCTGGCTGCAGCTAATGAGGCTGTGGAAGGAATTGGCTGATTTCCAGAAGTGTCTTCCTGCAGATAGGCTAGATGACTTTAATGCCGGTTTGTTGAGTGGCAAGGTGTTGGCACACCATGTAGATGCCTCAGCTTGAGGCCTTATGGTGGGAATTGACACCTCCCGCCAGGCATGGCTCCATGCGACAACGTTTTTCAAGGAGGTGCAAGATAAAGTTCTGGGCCTTCCCTTCAACGGAAAGGAATTGTTTGATTCTTCTACGGATGAGGAACTTGCAAAGACCATGGCGAGCACCCAAACGGCCAAATCTTTGTCGGTCCCGGCTAAGACCCCTTATACACAGAGGTCAGGGTCTCAGTCCCAATCCTCCTCTGGCTACAGGGGGTTTCAGAACTGCCGGGCGCGCAGAACTGCACATCCGGTTGGCAGCATCTGTCAAACAACGTGGTCAGTTTTTTAAAAGCAACTCTCACAATCTGGTGGTCCTCTCCCTGGCGTTTCGGTTTCCAGCAGAAACTCTGTGGAAAGTCAACCAACTCTGAGAGAATGTCCAGGTGGCTTACTTTGGAGTTGATTGGTCCCACCAACTCAAGGGGAGAAGTCGTGATTGCAGGGGCTTCTCTGTCAATATGAATTTGGAGCTTCAGCACAGCAGCAGGGCTTCACCGGGCAAACAAACAGTCCAGGAGTTGCAGCAGGCATCCTCTTCAAGTTCTTCTTTGGTTCCTTCGTCTAGTGGTCGACTCTGCCTTCCGAGCCAAAAGCCTCGCCTTTTTATCCAGTTCTCCCATTCATTCCAGCCGAGCCGTCGGTCACCCAGCAGGGTGGCTCTCCTTGCCTGACAGCCAGCCGGCCAATCACCTAAGAGTGCATTCCTGTCTCCTAGGGGACTAAGCACAGGGAGTTTCGGACACCTCCCTCGCTTCCTGCCCCCGCCAGACACCCTGGAGCCAGAGGCGGGCTTCACTCGTGAATCCCACCAAAGACAAAACGAGCAAAGGGACCATACCTGGTTTGGTACGCAGAGTAAATCTTGAGGGACATTTCCACAAGAAATGGCAAAAAAAGGCAGGCCATTTTGACAAAAATGGCACCTTTGCGTGCTTTACTGCAGCTGCGAATGCAGCCTGTGGTACATGCACACCACAGTAGTTAAAAGTAAACCACTGCCACCAGCCATTCATCGAGGAAAGGGTAACATAAAAAGGTTACATGAGAAGCTAGACAAAGGGGATACTAAGTAACCCCTCCAGCACCCTATTGTAAGATGGTGTGTGTTGGGTTTAGAAACAGAGGTTCCTCTTCTTGAGGCTATGGTTGGTACCAACAGAATCGAGAGACCCTCTTTGAAGGTCTTGTCGGTGAGGATTGTTCCTCAACCGTCCCACGCTCAGGGTCATGGTGGTACCGGTTCTGTCGAGGGGGCATAGAAGGCGGTCATGGACCATAAGCCTTACAGTACTGGCTCTGCCAAGGTTTCTCCACTGGAGGCTATTTCTGGATCAGTTTCTAAGATGTCCAGTAAGCATCCGAGACCTGCCAGTACCGGCTCGGCCGAGGATCCTTGTGTCAAGGCTAAAGTTTTACTCAAGTCCCCTGTCTCCCCTGAGGAGTCAATTGCCTCCTCTTGAAATGTGACGCAGTTCTCCTCAGGTGCCAACAAAACGGCGGCCCAATCTCCATGGTCCACGGTAGCCATTTTGGATTTATCTTACACCAACGTTCACAACGTCTTGAGCTGGGACCATGTCTGTTGGGGTTGAGCAGCCTTTTCCATGCTATGTGGACAACAAAAACCTGTCCACCCTTCATTTGACTGGCGTGCTCGGAAACTGCTGCCACATAGTCTTGCTCCCCCCTGCTTCCGCTCCACTCATCTATGTGCATCTGGCTGGTGGTGGGCCCCCCTGGCAACCAGCCTCCTTGCGCTCATGGGGGGGGTATGCTCCCAGTTAGCGGCCTCTGCCTGGAGTTTTTCGGGAAGTTTTAGATGCTAATGCATTCTGACCCCATGAAGGCATATTTTAATCGTCTTTTCAGGGAAATGTACCCTGAACCGCCAGCCCCACCTCTTGCCCGGCTGTTCCTGAACAGGGACCGGTGGTGCCACTTCCTCCAGCGCTTCTTAGTATGCCCCCACCACAGCTCCCTCCTCTGCTGTCACCTATTGAGAAGACACTGGCAGAGAGATACCACCTTTAAAAACCTGAGGCGGTATGCGTGGTGGACCAGTCTTCTGCTCCCACTTCATTGGACAAGCCTCAAGCGGATCAGGATGGCGATGAGCAGCTCCGCTCAATTAAAGCGTTCCATGACCGGGTACTGGATATGATGGCCCTTCTTGATATTCCAGTACCTGCTGCCCCCACTCCACAGGAAGGGGTGCTTTCTGGAGCCTTTATCCTGTCCCCTCAGGCGCACACCGGCCTGTTCCTCCAAAAGGACGTATTGGCCGAGGCCCGCAAGGTCTGGGATAAACCCCATACTGGGCTACACCACAAGAGGAATGACGCTCGATACAAGCTTCACGCTTCTGAGGAGATGGCCTTATCGGCTTGTCTGCTCCCTTCCTCAACGGTGGTGGCAGCAGCCACTCTCCAGTCCAAACCAGCCTCTGCATCTTCCATGGCAGCAGCCCAAATTCTTTCCAAAGAGGAAAAGCTTTTGGAGGCCTTGGGCAAGAAAGTCTTTGCCAATTTGGCGCTACAACTTCGTCAAGCTAACACCGAGCTCATCCTAGCCACTTAATTTGAGGGTGTGGAAAGAGCGGGCCGATTTCCAGGAGTGTTTTCCTGAAGATAGGCTAGACGACTTTAAAGACTGTTAGTCAGACACCACAGTGTTGACGCAAGGTCTACTGGAGGCTGCGGCACAACACGTAGGTACCTCTGCTCGAGGCCTTATGGTCTGAGTTGACATCTCCTGCGAGGCGTGGCTCCACGCAACAAAGTTCTCAATGGAAAGGCAAGACAAAGTTCTAGACCGCCCTTTTGATGGCAAGGAATTGTTCAATTTTTCTACAGACGAGGAAATCGCAAAGACGAAAGCGAATACCCAAACCGCCAAGTTTTTTTTGGTCCTGGCGAAAGCTCTGGCCCCTTATGCACAGAGATTAGGGTTCTCTGACTCAGTCTTTCTCTGATTCAGGGAGTTTCAGGATTGCTGTGCGTGCCATACTGAAGCTCCGGTTGGTCGGGCCCTGTCGAAAGCAACAACGGCAAGGTGGTTGGTTTTTCTCTTGCCCATCAGCCTCTTCTCCAGGGACAGGTAGTCTCCCTGCCGACAAGTTATCCAAATTATATATCTGGTCGGTCGCGCAAGACTCGGTGGGAGGATGAATCTCGTCGGGAGGCATGGCAGAACATCACCCAAGACCAGTCGGTTTTTGTCCATTGCCTGGTCGGGCTTTCGCTAGCCCCTCCTCCCACATCCCGCCCTTCAACTCTCCCTTCCGGCAGATCGGGTCGCCCTCCCTCAGAGCCAAGGTACAGAAATGTCTAGGAGCAAGGGGAGACTTTTACTCATGTCTGTTCCAAGTGCCCAAACCCAACCAGGGTGGCCTGCGCACTATCCTCAATCTTTCCCAGTTAAACCTTTCTCTTCCCCAAGAGAAATTCAAGATCACGCCTCGCCAGATAAAGTCCTCTCTTCGGAAGGGTGACTGGCTCAGTGTAGTGGAGCTTCAGGACGCATACATGCAAATCCTGATATGTAGGCTGCATCTGGAACTCCTACGGTTCTCCTTGGGAGGGTTACATTTCCAGTTCTGTGTGCTCCCCTTTGGTCTCAGCTCGGGGTACCGGAGACTCCTCAGAGGGCCCTGCAGCGTGTCTGCCAAAACCAGATTTTCTCCTGCATGGATTCACACGCTTATGAATATTCCCCGTCAGGCTGGGAATCTGCGGTAAAGAAAAAAAGCAGTTTCAGTTTCACTTCTGAACGGTCTTTCTCCGAACAACCAATCACTGGTGTCTGGGTCATACTGCCCGCAGCCGATGACTGCCCTCTACCTAAGCCCCTACTCTGGCAGCCATCTTCAGATTTTTACCAGACGTTCAAGTGTTTGGAGTTCTCGCGCTAAAGCTCTTGCGCTTTTACTGCGTTTTGCAATTTATGTATTTTTTATAATTTTTATTTTTTGTTTTTTTTTTTGTTTTGGTCAATCGAACCTCAAGATCCTAACGGGGACCCGTTTTTCGGATTCTTCAGTGCCCCTCAAGGGCAGATCTTCATAGTTTTCTTCTTCGAGGATTCCATAAGTTGATACGTGGATATGGGGGGAAGAGGACGATTCTCTTCTACAAGGTTTGCCCGGCTGCAACCTACGGAACGTCGGAAGATGGACATTCGTTGTGCCTCTACTGCCTGCATTCGGACCAGACGCATGTGGAGGACTGCATTGGTTGTCGGGGAGATGGTGCCACGCACGCAAGCCGACCGACGTGAGCATCTCAATGAGTGGCTGCAGGCCAAGGCACCTGCTCTGGGTGAGCCCCGGCAGCATGCCTCCCCTGCCCAGAAGAAGAAAGCTGAGCGGTCTTCCAAGACCTTTGAGGGCTCCCCTCCCGCCGGGGCCCAACATAAGGCTGAGCACCGCAAGTCCACTGCCTCCGGGAGTGCAGTTGCGACGGGCGCCTCGGCGGCCAGGGCGAGTTCAGAGTCTCCACCACCTTAGACCCCGAGCCAACGCTTGGGTTCTTCGAAGAAGAGGAAGTCTGACCATCCGGGCAAGCTTTTGGAGAAGACCCAGGCCGGACCGACTGAGAAGGCCAAGGGGGGAGCAGTGTCACGACCCCCCACCCCCCTCCTTAAGGTGAAGGCTCCGGACGCGGTCAAGACAACAAAGGCCCAGGTGAATTAGGCGAAGACCCACGCTTCCATCGAAGTAGTAGTGTCCCTCGCGAAGGGCACCGGGGCGGAATCGCAGGGCACTGCCCCTAAGGCAAGGGTATCCCTGCCTGCCAGGAGGGAGTCCTCATGCCAGCCTATAGAGAAGACTCTGGAGAAGGTGATGCCCATCATTTCACCGAAACAGGCTCCCCTGGTCGCAGAGAAAGGGGGGGGGGCGGCCACGGTAGTCCTTCAGGGCACAGACATTTCCTCAGAGGAAGAGCTCACCAGCCTGTTGGTCCTCCAGGAGGGGAGATGTATCGAGAGCAGGTCCTACGGGGGGACCAGACGAGGGTGACGACGAAGGTACCAACGAGGAGCAACAGGGCAGTGACGACCGAACGGATCAGCCTAAGCCGCATGTGACCCGGTCTCCGTCGGCTCCACCCCAGCGACCACCCAGGGTTATCTCGGTGGACATCCTTACGGCTCTGCATACCCTGTGCTCGGAAATTCGGACAAGGAGGCCATCGGAGGAGCCACCACCCAAGAGGAGAGTTCACCCCCTTCTCCGTTTCACCCCGCGCCTCCCTCTCCCTCACAGAGGGATGACATGGAACCAGACACGGGGACGACGGGCATTGGCATGGGCGGCAGCCTGGGGGATCTCCCGTCTCAGCCGGCCAGATCTTCACCGCCTGACGAGATGGTTCGTTCCACGCCGTGATCTCCAGGGCCTCGGAGCTGTTCCAGCTCGCCCCAGAGGAGAAGAGGGTTTCCTTTACCAGCGCAGGGAGGTGAAGAGGAAGACCGTACTTTCAATCCCGTTATTGGATGACATTTGGGACAAGGGTTTGTCCCTCAAGAAAAAACCCTTCCTCGGCTCCAGCGAAGAGGGATCGCTGCGAGAAGTACAGAGTGCAGGACTCTGCGCCCAAGTGGTTACGGTCCCAGCCGTCTCCAGACTGGTTTTGTTGGCGGCCATGTCGTCTTCGGGCTCGTCGACTGGCCCACCCCTCCTCCCCCGCCACTACTCCCTGGATGGAGAGGGGAAGAAGTTGGATGCCATGGGGCGAAGAGTGATCTCGTCAGTAGCAACTACCATCAAGGCCGCCAACGCCCTCGCCATTGCGGCGCGTTATGACAAGGAACTTTGGTTCAAGATGGCCCCCCTCTTGGACTTCCTGCCCGATGACAAGCAGGCTGATGCTTTTGAGATCCTTCAGGAAGGCGAGGTGGCTTCGGACCACGCCATTACAGCAGCCACGGACATTGGCAACACAGAATTCCGCCAAATGGGCAACAGCATTTGCCTTCGAGTCAGGCTGAGGACCATGAATTTCCGCCAGGATGTTCAGTCGAAGGTGTTGGACATGCCTTTTGACGGGGACAATTTGTTTGGGAAGACTGTGGATGAGTCTTTCCAGGCCATCAAAACAGACACTGAGACGGCTCGTGTCCTAGGCACGCTTCAGCAACGGTGGCCGTTTTTCCAGACTTCTGGAGGGAAATCCCAAAGTTCCTCTAAAGGATTCGGAGAAGGTGTCCCGTCCTACCACCCACCCGCTCATCGACCCTGGAGACCTACAGGAGCCGCGTGAAGTCTGGAGGTGGATGTCGTTTGCGAATGCCCCCAAGGCAGTGATTGGGTGTTGAAACGAGATTGAACTGGCTGTGGAGTCCGGCCCCCACCCGTACACCCGTCAGCATATGGAAGACCATCTCCACCGACCGTTGGGTGCTGGACGCTCTCGCCCACGGACACACCCTAGACTTCCAACAGAAGTGTCCAAGGATACCACCAGTGGCCCGTCAGGAAAAGAACGTCCCTCAGCTGCTGCTGGAGGTATGGGCCTTGTCCCAAAGAGGCTCTGGGGCTCAGGAGTGTACTCTAGTTACTTCCTCTTCAGAAAGAAGACCGGCGGTTGGAGGCCCATTCTGGACCTCTGCCGTCTGAACAAGTACATAAAGTCCCAAAAGTTTCAGATGGTGACCCTTCAGCACGTGCTAGGACAGCTGGACGAGAGGGATTTTCCATCGTCGCTGGACTTGTAAGATGCCTATTTTCACATCCCCATACACCGGGGACACCGCAAGTCCCTACACTTCGTGGTTCAAGGACAACATTATCAGTTCAAGGGCCTTCCCTTGAAGTGGCACCACAAGTGTTCACCAAGTGCCTGGCCCTGGTGGCGGCACAGCTACGTCTACGGGGGATCCACGTGTATCCGTACCTGGACGACTGGCTCATCCGGGCAAGGGACATCGCAGTCGACCACACGGTGATGCTCCAACTTTGCGAAGTCCTGCTTGACACCATCGCAAGACGCACTGTTTCTGGGAGCCTGATTCAACAGTGTCATGCCTGGTGTCCATCGGAGGAAAGGATTGTGGCCATTTCGGCATGGTACAACAGCTGTTGGCCCTGAAGGTCGCATGGGTAAGATCCATCAAGTCCTTACTCGGCATGCCGTCGTGCATTTACCTCATTGAGTTGTGCAGGCTGCAGATGCGTCCGCTGCAGGAGTTCCTTGACGCCCGATGGATACAAATGGAGTGGAGCTTCAAGGACCGGATCACTCGCGTTTCTGTCGAGCGATAGAGATCCCACCTCATCAGGAGACTGTCTTGACTGACGCCTCCCTAGAAGGACGGGGAGCGCATTCTGGAAGTCTTCATGCAAGAGACCTGTGGCTACCGGAGGAGAAGTCGTTGCACATCATGTTGGAGCTGCGGACAGTGTTTTGGGCCCTCAAGGCCTTCCTTCCGTCCCTCAAGGGCAAAGTGGTACGGGTCTTCACGGACCACACCACCACGATGTTCTACATCCGGAAGCAGGGGGTAACCAGATCCCCTGGCGCTTTCCAAAGATGTACAGGACCTTTTGGCACTGGGCCATAGCTCAGGGGATGATCCTCGTCCGTTTCATCTAGCAGGAGTGAGGAACACCATCGCCGACTCTCAGCAGGGAGCTGTGCTCTTGCCACGAGTGGGAACTTTAGCAGGACCAAGTGGATCTCCTGTTCTGCAGATGTGACAATCCCCAGATCGATCTGTTTGCGACTAACACCAAGTTCCAGAGGTTCCCAGCCAGGGAGAATGGGGGACACATTCTCTTCCCCTGGGACAGCCTGTTTCTGTATGCGTTCCCTCAGTTGCCGTTGCTTCTTCAACTAGTCAGTCAACTCAGTCCTGGTGCAGGTTGATCCTGGTCACACAGGCGTGGCCGAGACAGATATGGTACCCGGACCTTCTGGACATGTCAGCGTCCCCTCCAGTAAAGCTTCCGGTGGACGCAGATCTTCTCGCCAGGAAAGGAGGCACGATTCTGCACCACGACCCAGGGTCACTGAACGTGAAGGCATGGCTCCTGGAGCACTGGAGTTTGGGGGCTACCATCTCCCAGCTGATTGTAAGGAGGTGCTTGCCAAGGCCAGAGCTTCATCTACCCTCAAATGCTACGGGCACAAGTGGAAGCAGTTCGCCGTTTGGTGCCATACTCAGAAGTTCGATCCTCTACGAGTCACTGCTCTGCAGGTTCTTTCTTTGTTGTCGTTGGTCAAGGCAGGACTGGCCCATGCTTCCATCAAGGTTCATCTGGCGGCTATCTCCCGCTACACCAGATCTCCTGGACGATCATTCTTATGGTCACATAGTTTGGGCAAGGAGTTTGTCAAATGACTATTTTGCTCGTTTCTGCCGGGAAAGGCTCCGGCCCTGGCGTGGGAGCTCATTGTGGTGCTTACTAGGCTCATAGGTCCACCATTCGAGCCTATGCATTCGGCGCTACTGAAATCTTTGTTGTGGAAAACAGTGTTTCTTGTGGCCATCACCTCCGCACGACAAGTGGGAGAGATCCAGGCCCTCTCTTGTAAACCACCTTACTTGACATTTCACAAGACGAGGTTGGTGCTACAGGCACACCCCTCCTTTATGCCCAAGGTGCCGTTGGACTTTCATCTAAACGAGCCCTTAGTGTTACCTGTGTTCTTCCCGACACCTTTGTCGCAGGCTGAGAGGACTTTGCACTCGCTGGATGTGGCTAGAGCGTTGAAGTTCTATGTGGACCGCATGAAGAGTTTTCAGAAGACGTTGCAACTGTTTGTGAACAGGCCCGCTCCAAGACTTCCATTTCCAGGTGGCTCTCTGGCTGCATCACCCATTGTCACCAGTTGGCAAACCGACCGTTGCCTGGCTGGTCGAGAGCCCATTAGACCAGAGCGATCGCTGCTAATGCAGCGTTCCGGTCTCGTGTGTCCCCACCTTGACATCTGCAGGGCGGCTACGTGGAGGTCGACGCACACCTTCACGAAGTTCTACTGCGTCGACAGGGATTCCAGGGAGGAGTCCAGTGTCGGCCAAGTAGTGCTGCGCAACGTGTTCGCTTGAAGGTGACCCTGGTGAGGAGGTAAGAGGTGCTTAATGTTGAGCCTTGCCACCTCCCGTGGTTGTGCATATGTGTACTGCTATGTATTCTTTATTCATGAGCATATAATTCCAGACCCCATGCTGGAGAAGGAACAAGTTACTTACCTTTAACTGTTGTTGTCCAGCATGGGCCTGTCATGGATACACATGCGAAACCTCTGCCTAACCCTCTGCGGCTCTTCTCTTGGTCCTACTGCCACTTTTCGTGCTACCAAATCTGAAGATGGCTGCCAGAGGGGCTTGGGTAGATTGGTTGTTAGGAGAAAGACCGTTCAGAAATTAAACTGATTTTTTTTCTTTACCGAGGATTCCCAGCCTGACGGGGAATATTCATGAGCATCTGAATCCATGCCAGACTCATGCTGGAGACCAGTTACAGATAACTAACTTGTTCCCTCCTCTGAGGTTCCCCATTGGGGGCTAAAGTTGAGCCCAGTTCTTCTGTGGCTTTGGATACCAGGATTTGCTCTGAGGCTTCCGCATCTGGCGCTAACTGTACAGAGTCTTGGCTTGAGGCCCCTCTCAAGGTGGCTATATGAACCCGAGGGTTAAACCTGTGGTTCCCCTCCTTGGGGCTAAATCAGACACCAACAGAATTGAGGATCACTCATCGAGGGTCTTGGCTGTAAGGCATATCCCTCAGCCTTCCCACGCACACTGCTGTTAGGGAGAATTCTCAAAATGTGCCAATTCCTCCCACCTTAGAGCCCTCCAGCTCTTTTGCTAAACTTTGGGACTTTTAACTTTTTAATTGTTTGTTTTCTGTGTTTGTTTCTTTTTGATTATGGAGTTTAAACAACTCCATAGGCATCCTCTTCATTTCTGTCACCCACCACCCTCAGTGCAGTGGCACAGGGAAGCCTTTCAGGCTTTGCCAACGTTTAAATACCTTCTCTGGGATAAACTGTTTCCCAGAGTAAGTAAGGTGAAATTGACTTTACTAGTCTTTTTAAATTCCTAGACCAAGCGCACCCTATCTTACAGTAGATTGCTGGAGGGGTTACTTAATATCCCCTATGTCTAGATACTCATGTACCAGTCAAATGCTACCCTTTTCTCTCGAAATGGCTGGTGGCAGTGGTTTTACAACAAACTACCATGATTTTTCCCGACTGTGAACACCGGTAGCGTTAAATCGTGGGAGCCATGTTTTTGAAGATGGCGTCTGAGCCCCCTCTGTAAAGACAGGTCCCGGTCTTTTTTTTTGCCATTTCTTTGTGCAAAGGTCCTTCTAGAGTTTTGCTCTGCGTGCCAAACCAGGTTTGGTTCCTTTGTTCATTCGCATTTGGCGGGCTTCAGTAGTGAAGACCACCTCTGGCTCCCAAGTGACTGGGGTGGGCAGGAAGTGAGGGAGGTGCCTGAAATTAGTCTTCTAGGAGACCCAAATGCACTCTGTGGTGATTGGCTGGCTGTCTGTCTGTCTGTCAAGGACAGCCACCCTGCCGGGTGAGTGATAGCTAGGCTGGAATGAATGGGAGAGAACTGAATAAAAGGCGAGCATTTTGGCTTGGAAGGCAGTCGACGACTGTAACGAAAGAACCGAAGACTAGCTTGAAGAGGACGGCTGCTGTAACTCCTGGACTGTTGGTTTGCTCAGTGAAGCCCTGCTGCAGGTCCGAATCGCCAAGTTCATCTCGACAGAGAAGCCCTCCAAGGACGACTTCTCCCTTTTGAGTTGGTGGGACCAATCAGCTAGACAACAAGTCACCTGGATACCATTCTCGGAGCTGGTTGTATTTTCCTCAGAGTGCTGCAGGAAACCGAATAACCAGGAAGAGGGACACCAGCTTGTGTGCTTGACTACAGCTACCAGAATTGGAAGATTTGCCAGTTGCCTGCTTTTTGACCAGTTGCAGTGCAGGAGTCCCCCGACATTCCCCGCCCCCCCCCCCCCCCCCCATGTCCCCACGACTGAGGCCCAGGAACAAGCGAGATCTGCAGGAACTGCCAGGAACAGAGGTCACCAGCTGCATCTTTTTCTTGATTTGTAAAGGTACTGTAAAACCAAACGAGTACTTGCCTCTCGCGGTGAAAGTGCTCGAAACTTTCCCAACTCACAGGCCTAATCATCTTGTGACCCAACATATAATTCTTCTTTTTACGTATTATTCCTGAGAACTTTTGCAGAGACTTTTCCGTTTATCTACCAGAACTGCTTTATCATATCCAAGACTTTAGCCCATTGACTTTGGCCTACTCTATTGAATTGACTCTTCTAGTGAACTCAAAATATCTGCACTGCCTAAGAAATAACTGTAGTCTTTCTATGATCTGATAACCTATGCCTTTTTGCTCCTCATTCAAAGTATTCTGAATGCCTCAGAAACATAGTGTACAGTACTGAAGTATATTTGTGATTATATTGCCTCCATATGAATGTTTTATAATTGACAGTTAAATTAACAAGTATTTAAGAAACCTTGAGTGTAAGTTTATTTGAACACTTGTGATTGTAGACCTCTGTAACATCATTACAGATCACAGTCCCTCTTGAGATAAGTCTGGCTGCTCAGCTCTGCTACCAACAACTGTGTAGTACAAATTTATACCAAAGGTTGGTTTTGCTTACACCTGTTCTCCAGCATGGGGTCTGGCATGGATTCACATGCTCATGAATATTCCCCGTCGTCAGGCTGGGAATCCTCGGTAAAGAAAAAACCAGTATCAGTTTCGTTTCTGATCTGTCTTTCGTAGTAATAACCAATCACTGGTCTCTGCGTCATACTGACCACAGCCAATGACTGCCCTCTACCTAAGCACCGCCTCTGGCAGCCATCTTCAGATTTTTACCGCACGTTCATGTGTTGGGATCCTCGTGCTATTGCTCTCGAGCGTTAGTGCTATTTTTTTGCGCTTTTTCACAAAAACTTCGATTCTTTCGGTCAAAAGAGCCTCAAGCTCCACCGATCCTACATCCGATCAACGGGGACCCGTGTCGGATTCATCTGTGCCCCTCAAGGGTGAAGATTTCGTCGAGCTACACTTCGGAGGACTCCAGAAGCTTCTCAGGCCCGGTCTCGGAGATGGCCCAGGAGAAGGGAAGCTCGACGCCCGGAAAGCTGTTCAGGGTCTGCCCTGGATGCCAGCTGCAGAACGTCTTCAAGGAGGACGAACACTCTTTCTGCCTTTACTGCCTTCATGAGGACAAGACGCACGTGGAGAAGGACTGTGCGTTTTGCGGCAACATGTCGGAACGGACCATGAAGGACCGCCATCAACGTCTCGCCAACTGGCTGCAGGGTAAGAGCCCGTCTGGCGAGAAGAAGAAGAAATCCGAGCGGTCTTCTAAGACCTTTGAGGGCGCCCCGGCGACGGGGGCCCAACATAAGGCCAAGCACCGCGAGTCCGCTGGCACCGGGAGCGCCGAACGGTCGGGCTCTACGGGCGCCAGGCAGGGCGCACCCTCCCCGGCACCATCAACCACGAGCCAACGCTCTGGGTCAGGTAAGAGGAAGGCCGAGCACCCGGCGAAGCTCCTGGAGAGGCCCCGGTCGAGCTCTAAGGCAGAGGAGGAGCGTGGCAGTGCCCCCTCCCTCAAGGATAAGGCGGTGAGCGCACCTAAGGTGGTGAAGGCCTTGATCCATCCGACCAAGCCCTCTATCGAAACGGTCGCGGCGGCCCTGGCCCAGCCTGTGGAGGCTGCACCAGTGGTGGCGACCTCGGGGCCCAGAATCTCCCTGCCTCCTCGGAGGGAGTCTTCTTTTGTGCCCATCGATAGGACCCCCGTGAAACCCTCCGTGGGGAAGAAGGGGGGGCAGGGCGTCGTCGTAGATTCGGCCTCAACCTCAGAAGAGGAGCTGATCGAGGTCTTAAGCCACGGCCTAGGCGTGGAACAAGACCAGCCCGTCGGAATGGGCCCCGACGCAGGTGACGACGACGACATCGTCGAGGATACCGACGGGGCCCCTGCTCGCCCGTCGGATTCCCCTCTGCCAGCGCCGCAAGACAACTCAGCGGCCATTTTGTTGGCTATACAGTCCTTATGCTCAGAGATAAGGACGAGACTACCGTTACCGACGGAGGAACCTCTCCCGTCGGGGGATCCAGACCCATGCTGGAGAACAACAGTTACAGGTAAGTAACTTGTTCCTAATCCTAGTTGTGTAGTGGTCCCAAAGGGTACTGCATACAAACATTGCCTAACAGCCGTTGCGATACCAGTTCTGTTGAGGGTGCAAAAGGTGGTGGTCACGCCCCACAGGCCTTCCAGTACCGGCTCTGCCGAGGATCCTCCAATAGAGGCTCATTCTGGGGCACTCCCTAACGTGGTACCTGCTCTGCCGAGGTTCCTTGTTTCAAGCCTAAACTGGCACACAAGGCCCCTGACTCCCCCGAGGAGTCTATTGCTTCACTTGCTCCTGTGACACAGTTCGTCCCAGGCGTTGACAAAATGGCGGCCCAGCCTCTGCAGACCACGGCGGCCATTTTGAATACCTCCCTTAAAGCAACAGTGTCGTTCGTGTTCCCACACATAATTCGGTGGCAATGTTTTACATCAACCAGCAGGGCGGCACCCAGTTTCCCCTCCTTGTGGATCTTGCCCTACAAATTTGGGACTGGTCCATCCAGCACAATGTTTGGCTCCAGGATGTACACATCCCAGGTCACATCTATGTGGCCGCTGATTCACTCAGTCGGCAGTCTGCATCAGTTACGAGTGGGAGATGAACAGCAATGTCCTCCCAACATTTTCCATCTAGGACGCTCCAGAGGTGGATCTCTTTGCAGCTTCCTCAAACAAGAAGCTGCCTCTTTATGCGTCCAGGGACGGGGTCAGAGCGTCGTCCCTGGGGGAAGCTCTCGAGATCTTGTGGGACAGCATGAAAGCTTATGCATTTCCTTCATTGCCTCTTATTGATCGCTCTGCAAGCTCAGGAGCACATCGAACTGCACTCTCCTGTTCAAGGCTCCCTGGTGGCCAGCCAGATTCTGGTTTTCGGAACTACAGCATCTGTCTGTACTTCCCCCGACCAGATTGCCGAACTGCTTCGCCAGAGCATTCACCAGATGTGGTACCCCTCCCCACAATCGTTCAGCTTGGTAGTCTGGTGCCTGAGTTCAGATAGTTAACACAGTTCGATCTGTCCAAGGACACTGCGCATTATCAAGCGGTCAGGAAGCCTTCTACGAGGGCTCAGTACAGGAGCAAATGGCTCAATTTTTATCATTGGTGTCTAGCTAAACTGCTAGACACTGTTCTATTTTTTTTTCTCATCTGACCGTTTCTGGCATCCATGTCCTGTTATGCAGAACTTATTTATCCGCTATTGCGACCTACCTGTCAACAGACAGCTGTTCCTTTTTTATTGACTAATCCAGTCATCAAAAGGCATTTTGCGGGCCTTAGCTCTTCCCGCCGGGTTGTTATGCCATAAGCCACTTGAACCCATGGCCACTATCGATCTTAAGTACCTTTCTTGTAAGGTTATCTTCTGATCGCAATAACATCGGTGAGGCGAGTAAATGAGCTCCAAGCTCTTTCTGTGGAACATCCGTTCCTCACTTTCCACAGGGATAAGGTTGTGCTCCGCTCTCATCCTTCCTTCCTGCCTAAGGTGGTTGCTGATTCTCATTTGAACCAATCAGTCTCCTTTCCTAACATGGCATCTGATGCTGAGAGTTTTCACAACTGAGACATCAGGCGAGCCCTGGAGTTTTACCTCAAAAGCTCCTCGTAACTTTTTCCTCACATTCAGAGACCTGAAGGGGCAACCAGCTTCCAAAGCAACTATTCCCCTGCTGGATTGCCTCATGCTTTTCAGAAGCCTAAATCATTCAAGCCCTTCATCCACTGAAGAGCATCCATGCACATTTAGTCTATGGCAATGCGACTGCTATTGCCTTCCAAAAGTATGTCCCTTGGGAGTCCATCGTCAAGTTCCTTCGTGGGCCTCCTCATCGGCTTTACCTGAGCTCCAGGATTGACGCCCAATTTGGCCAGGTGGTTCTTAAGAACTTATTCCTGTAAAGGATTTTTTCCATCCACCCATACTACCTATGGTGTGTGCTTGGGAATCTCCCACAAGTATGGAGGAAAGGGGACGGGACGCATGAGTAAATAACAAAAGTTACCGTAGTGACTACCTTACTACCAGTTCTTAGTCTCCTTTCCTCCATACGCCCGCCGTCCCCTCTAAGTATCCTCTATTATTGCTTAAATGTTCTCAGACCTGGCGATAGAAAAGGACTGAAGAGCGATGCGCGGGGCAGAGCTCAGGAGGGTGGGGTTGCTGCCACGTGCGGTACTACGCATAAAAATAAAAGGACAACAATTCAATTTTTGATACTTTTTGACAAAAGTGCTCCAGTCCCGCCCCGAAGGACGGAATGTCCCACAAGTATGATGGGATATATGATTGGTTATTTATAATGCGCTTAATACCCAGAGGTTTCTAAGCGTGGACCCGAGGATCGAACGTGTTGCTCTGTTGCCTTGCTTCCAAGGCTAGCGCTTTGCCCCTCAGCTATCCTCCCAAGTATGGAGGAAAGGGGACTATGGACTAGGAGTAAGGTAGTCACTACGGTGAGTAACTTTATTCCACTAGAGCGATCGCTGCGACGTTGGCGTTCCTGTCGGGTATGCCCCTGTTGGCCATCTGCAGGGCTGCTATGTGGGGGGTGGGGGCTACGCACACCTTCATGAAATTCTACTGCATTGACAGGGATTCCAGAGAGGAGTAGTCTGCCATGCAGTGCTACGCAACCTGTTCGCTTGAAGGTGAACCTAGGGAGGAGGTAAGGGCAATTGCTTATGTTGAGCCTTGCCACCTCCCGTTGGTTGTGTATGATGTATGTATTCTTTATTCATGAGCATGTGAATCCATGCCAGACCCCTTGCTGGTGAAGGAACAAGTTACTTAACTGTAACTGTTGTTCTCCAGTATGGGTCTGGCATGGATTCACATGCGAACCCTCCTGGCCCCTCTGCAGCTGCTCTTCGTCATACTGCCAATTTACATGCTAGCAAAGCTGAAGATGGCTGCCAGAGGAGGGGATTAGGGAGAGGGCAGTCATTGGCTGGGGGCAGTATGACCCAGAGCTCAGTGATTCGTTTAAAATCTGTCTTTCTCCTATAGACCAAAGTGAAACTGTTTATTCTTTTACCGAGGATTCCATGCCTGACTGGGAATATTCATGAGCATGGGAATCCATGCCAGACCATGCTGGAGAACAACACTTACAGGTAAGTAACTTGTTCCTTCTCGCATCTCATGAGAATGGCACTTTGCCCTCGGGTTAAACTACCTTGCCCCTAGAATGCTGTCCCTTGATCAGGTGGGAACACTGCACTCATGTCCTCAAACACTCAACTTAGCAGCATGGCTCCTGAAGTCATGGTTTGGGCATCACCAACTGCTTCAAAGATGTATGGGCGTTCTTAGAGGCATGGAAACCAAATACCAGACACTGTTATTCCAGTAAATGGAGATGTTTTGTCATTTTGTGTGGTACTCTTAACATCGACTCAATTGATTGTTCACCCACACACAGTTCTTTACCTAACTCTCCTCTTGGAGTCGGGACTAGTTTTTAACTTAAAGGTCCACCTTCCTGCCCGCTCTGCTTAAACCACCTCATGGAGCAAGATTTCCTGGTGGAAAGTCCCGGAAATCAAGGCTTTCATGGAAGTGGTGGAAAGACTTCACCCACTTATTTATAATACAACTTCCGGATGGGACTTGAATGTTGTCCTTAATAATCCTATGGGCCCTCCTTTTGCACCAATGCACAAAGCTAGTCTTAAGACACTCTCCTATAAGACTGCTTTTCTGGTGGCTATTACTTCCATTAGGAGAGTTAGTTAACTCTAGGCACTTTCAGTTCAAGACTGATTTCTTACTATTCGTAAGGACAAAGTGTTTTTTTGCGCACACATCCATGATTTGCCCCTAAATTCATCTCAAAGTTCCATGTAAACCAGTCCATTGAACTTCCATCTTTCTTTCGGAATCCTCTGATGAAAGAAGCCTCCATACGCTAGATGTTAGGAGAACAGTGATGTATTACCTCAATAAGACCACTTCCAAAGACTGATCAATTCCTTGTCTCCGTTGCCACTGGTAGAGTGGGGATCCTGTCTGTCGGCAATCTCTAAATGGATTGAATGTATCCAAATGCTACTGTCAATGAGTCTTATCTTTTATGCTGCAAGCACGTTCTACTTGAAATGCAGGGGCTACTATAGCTGTAATTGCAAATATTCCTTTAGGTTCTATTTGTTAAGCGGCGACCTGGAGTTTTGTGCACACCTTTACACATCATTACTGCTTAGATACACATTCTAAGACTGATTCTCAGGTGGGTCAGGTGGTGTTAACACATTTCTTTGCTGCTGTTCGTTCAAACATCTCACCATCTCCAGGTACTGCTTGCTATTCTATGCACAGCATTTGATTCTAAGCAGATTCACAATCAGAAGACCTACATACTCATACATCCTGTCCCCTTTACTCACCCTTGTGGGTGTCCTCCAACATGGGGACGGTACCGGAACCTTTGGCAGTGAAAAATTGAGCCTCCCCATTATATTTAGTATAGCTCACTGGGTTGTGCCCTGCCCTCCGCCTCACCTCAGTCCCTTTTTTTCCGCACAGACAGCGTCAGACCAGACAGCCAGCGCTGAGACTTTTGTTTTGTTTTTATTTTTTATAAAAAATTTTAAGCTTTACGCTTGCTACCCGTTTTTGTTTTTTAAAATCTTATTTAACTGCGCTTCGATGCCTCGGCTCCCCGGTCTCGTACCCCCATGGATTCTTTGGGGCCTGAACACTGCTGACACGCATGTTCGGCTTGCACAGGGCATTAAAGAATCTTTTGTCGCAGGCGAGGGAGATCTCCCACACTTCTTCTCTGCCCCATCTTAAGGACTTTGTCTCCAGGAACTCTCGTGCAGACAAGGAAGGCCTTCTGTTCAGCACAGCTCCACAACGCAGCGTCTCTTTTTTGGGGGTTCCCACGGATCAGGTTTCCTCTTATTAAGGTTCTGGCAGGCCCAAGGCCTCTAAGGCTACCGGCTCCCAAGTCGAGGGACATGGTGCTCTTCCGGGCACTCGGGAGCTAGACCTTATGCTGTCCTGGCTACTGGCTCCCAATCTGAGGGGCTCAGGGACCCAACTGGGCTGTCCTCGGAGGGGCGATCAGGTTCATCTTCAACCCCAGGGGGGGGTAAGGGATCATCTACTGCCACTGCCGAGAGCATCCAGCTTACTGGAGCTCGAGGTTGTGAGTCATGGCGTTGCAACTACCGGCCGGACAAGGGCTCTGCGCCTACCAGAGTGATCTGAGGTTGACTCTTCTGCTTCGGATGCAAGACTCAAGCTGCATCCACCCATGTCTGAGGCCTCTCGTTACTCATGGCTTTCGCACCCTCCCACCCAGGGCATGGCGCAAGGCTTCCAAAGGGCGACTAGGTACGTGGTGGATCCTGCCAGTTCAGTGGCCATCTTTGATCCAGCTCAGAGCCCGCCTGTGCTTTCGCCCATCGAATTGGCTTTGTAAGATCAGCCCAGTCCCCTTGCCTCTGGTAGCAGCAGCGGATTGTGCGGTACAGGCATCTGGTCTCCTTAAGGATGCATCTACCCATCACAGCCTTACGGCTACACGCCCCAGGTGCCTCCGTGCTTTGACCAGGAGCAGAGGTCCAGTGCCTCGAAGGGCTGGGCCCTGGCCGCTTGCGAGGACCGCTTCTTCGAGCGCTTCCTCTTCCTCGTGCGTACCGCTCAGATGAAGGGGCTCCTGAAGGACATGGGGAGGTCATCCCGTAGGTGGCGCCACCCCCTCCTCCGGGTACTCCTCTCGTTCCTCCAGCGGTGCCATTGCCGGGGAGGTTTGGGGGTCGTTGGCATGTGTCCCAGGACCCGGATTTACCTCGCTCTGTGAAGAGGGGAGACTGGTGGTCCGGGGGGGGGTGGGGTCATGTGGGTCGATGTCGGGAGTGCTAGCAGACGTCTTGGGTAAGCGCACCACAATCCCGTCTGGCATCCCTCGCCAGAAGGATGTCTTGCAGGTGGCGCTAAAGGTCTAGGAGAAGCCCATGGCCAACGAGCAGATGAACAAGAAGTTGGACAGCAGGTTCAGGCTGACAGACAGGGAGCCAATACTCCCGACTTCCACCAGCAGTCGGTCTGGCAGATGCCCGGGCCGTTGCGCAAGACCTCATGGAGTCTTCGGTCGCCCACATCGACACAGCCACCAGAGTACTATGCATTGGTGTCGATGAGGAGGACGGTGTGGATGCATGCCACTAAGTTTACATCTGACGAGCCGGAGCAGGTCCTGGATTTGCCCTTTTAGTTTGTGGACCTTTTTCATTCATCAACTGATAACTTGACAAAGATGAAAACCTCCACTCAAACCGCCAAGTCCTTGACACCCTGACGAAACCTGGGCATAAATCATTCCCTCTCCCAGGGCAGGAAAGGGTTCAAACCCCACGCTTTCTCCAGCTTCAAGGGGTTTCGGGACTGCAGTACACGGAGGCCTGACAGGTCGCCCAGCAACAACGGGAGAAAGCAGCAGAGTACTTTCCATGGGTTTTTCTGCTCCCCCACCACCAAGAAGCAGTGACGTCAGGGCCTGGGAACACAGCTCACCTGTGGGGGGCGTTTGACTCTTTTCCAGGACACCTGGAAGCGTATTTTCTGCATCTTGTGGCCGTTATCAATAGTCTCCACGGGCTTCAGTCTTCCGCTTCCTTTGCCTATACCATCCTCTCCTCCTCCTTCAGATTAGGTTCCCGGCTCTTTTACTGTAGGTCCTTTCGCTCTTGGAGATGCATGCAATGAAACCGGTTCCTCTTTCAGACAGGGGCTCTGGGTACTATTCCAGGATTTTTGCGCTACCCAAGAACTAGGCTGGCCCGAGTGTTGTCCTGGACCTGTCATTTAAACCTGTCTTTACAGCGGGAATGCTTCAATATGATTACTCCCGCACAAAGTCGAGTTTGTGTGCAGGGGACTGGATGTGTTCCCTGGACCTCAAGGAAGCATACGTGCATGTTATCCGTGTACCAACCGCAGCAGAAGTTTCTGCGGGTCACAATTGTCATACTGCTTTCAGTACAAGGTGCTACCCTTCGGCCTGAACTACGCCTCTTGTGTCTTCACAAAGTTTATTAACGCAGTGGCTGGCCTTCTCTGTTTGGTGAGCCATCATTTCTGTTAGAGAATTTCCATTTCGAAGGGATTGTGTCCTCCGACGTATTCCTTATCTTTGATGTTACCCATCCCAGCTTGCTGGCCTCGGAAATGTTTTGAGTAGAGGGCGCTGCGCGTCGACATCCTTCGAGTTGCTGTCCCTCGGCAGCCTCCATCTCGACACCGACATCACCGTGCGTATTAATAGACTAGCGCAGCGTTGGTTGCTCAGTTCCGTTTTCCGCGCTTCGTGGGCCTCGGAAACGTGTTGCTCAGTTCTTTCTTCAAGAAGATTCAGACTTATTCTTCGAAAATATCTTAATTCGATGGCTTTTTCTTCCGAACCATCGACCCCTCGGTCCGGTTCAAAAAGTGTCATGACTGTGGGAAGAAAATGTTGTTGGCGGATCCTCACAGGATCTGTTTGTGGTGCCTGGGATCGGAGCATCACTGTTCGGAATGCGAGGACTGTATGTCCATGACGGCGAAAGCCTTGAAGGAGCATAAGGGGAAGCTAGAAAGAGGTAAGACTCTTAAATCTCTTACTCCCTCGAATGTTTCTTCGGCAGAAACATTCCCGTTCAAGATCTCGAATCGGTTCCCGTCAGTCTTCGAGATCGAGACACTCTAAGAGGAGGCGTCGTAGATCTCCTTCGTCTTCGGTCTCTCCGGAAAGGGTCACCTGCCCCCACGACGCACAGCTCTCCAGCTAAGTGGGAGGAATTCTGTAAGAAAATGCTTAGTGTCTTCGAGAAAGCGGCCTCGACCCCCTCGGAGAGGTCTAAAGGTGATACCCCGGGTGAAAGACCCGAAAAATCAAAATGCAGCGAGACTCATTTTGAACCACTCCATTCTTGTTCATTAAGATTTCTCACTCTTAAAACAGTCTTTCTAGTGGCTCTAAAATCTGCCAGAAGAGTGAGGGAATTACAAGCTTTATCTTGCAAACCTCCGCATACAATCTTTCATAAAGACAAGGTTGTCTTAAAAGTGAAGCCTAATTTTCTCCGAAAGTTGGACTCTGAATTCCACATTACTCAGAAAATAACTTTAACTTCGTTCTATCCTCCTCCCCACCCAGGGAAAGAGGAAGAGAGGTTACATAGGCTGGATCTAAGGCATGCCTTGAGTTTTTATATCAGCAGACTTGCTAGAATAAGACAAGCAGACCAACTGTTTGTAGGTTATACAGGACACAAATTAGGAATGACCATCACGAAACAGACCATTTCAAGATGGATTATTTTAACCATTCTAGAATGCTACAAATTGGCAGGGAAAGAGCCCCCTCAACATCTTGGGGCTCATTCAACCAAGGGTATCGCAGCCTCTTCGGCTTTCCAGAGAGGGGTTCCGATTCGAGACATATGTGCGGCTGCCACATGGTCGTCCGCACATAAAAATTTTACAGCCTGGATGCCTCCTCTAGCCAGGAGACAAGATTTGGCAAAGCTGTTACATTATGTACATTCTTGGAGGGAATATTACATTTTACTCCCACCTCCTCTTTCACACCACTGCTATGGGAGTCTATCAAAGATGAGGAATACGTCGGAGGACACAATTCCTTCGAAGAACAAGTTACTTCTTACCTTGTAACGTTCTTTCGATGGGATGTTCCTTCGACGTATTACTGATCGCCCCTCCCATCCATCCCCGCAGTAAAACTTCCCTTGTGGTTGCAGCTTGCGCTCCTTCAAGGTCAATAACCAATTCATGCACAGCTAATTTCAAACTTCAAAACGGAACTGAGCAACGAACGCAGCGCGGGTATATTTATACGCACGGTGACGTCGGCGCTGAGACAGAGGCTGTCGAGGGACATCAACTTGAAGGACGTTGACGCGCAGCGCCCTCTATTGAAAAAAATTCCGAGGCCAGCAAGCTGGGATGGGTAACATCAAAGATAAGGAATACGTTGGAGGAACATCCCATCGAAAGAATGTTACAAGGTAAGAAGTAACTTGTTCTTCTGTGCTAATTCTCGTCAACCTTAGACCCCCCAGCTCCTTTGCTGGACTTAGGAGTTTTTTAATTTTAACTTCTGAGTGGGACCATATTCAAACCCCCCCACTACCCCCCCCCCCCGCCCCTCCCTCCACTCCCTCCACCTCGTCCCCACTCCCTCATTGTTTGACTAGGAATTTTGGTTTCTTACTGTTTAATGGAATCTGGTAAAATCCATAGGCATCTGCTTTTTAAATAGTGATACACTGCCCTTTTTGTGCAGTGTCACTGAGAAGTGCCTTGGACTTCTCTTAATATTTAAATATGTTTTCTTGGGTGAACTACTGTTCCCAAGAATAGTAAGATGACTTTTGTCTTACCTTTTCTTTTGTGGGTACAGCACACACTACCCTATGTAGAGTGCGGAGGGGGGTGGGAGTGTTACATAGTAACTCCTTATCCCACTTCTCATGTAATAATGTTTTGCTCTAATTACCTTGAATGGCTGATGGCAGTGGTTTCCATTTTACTACCTTTGCGCTATGTATCTGCATGCTGATTTTTCAGCTGCAGTACAGCACCTAATGGTGACAATTTTTCCAAAATGGACCTTGTCTTCAATTTTCCCCATTTCTTGTAAAGTTAGTTCCTTTTTGGGCTTTTACTCTGTTTAAACCAGGTTTTAGTCATTTGTGCATTTTGCCTTTAGTGGCCTTCAGTCCTGAAGCCCGACCAGGCTCTAGTGTGTTAAAAGGCGAGATTTTTGGGACTAGAGGCAGAGACGACCACTGGAGGACAACATCCGACCAAGATGTGAAGAGTCGCCAACAGCACACCCCTGGACTGCGAAGTTCCCGTTGAAGCCCTGCAGCTGTGCTGACCCAGTATTCATTTTGACTTGGAAGACCTGCAAGGGACAACTTCCTCCCTTCGGTTGGTGGGACCAACTAGCCCCAAGACCAGCTTCATTTTGGTCTTGCTTTGACTTTGCAAAGCTGCAGAATCCCAATTCCAGCGACCCATGACCATCATAGAGTGCATTGTTTTAGACAGTGCAAATCTGGCCAAAACTTGGTGGGCAACCTTACAGAAGCAAGGCATCTTCATCCAGAGTCCAGGACCGAGGGATCAAGTAACTTCCAACCGGAGCTGTTTGTTCTTCTTTGGTGTTGAGGAAAAAGGCGCCAAAACCACAGAAGGCTGCTGAATCCATTGCTGCAGAGTCCCTCTCCCGAGTGCTGCCGCTGTAGCCCGCCATAAATCCTCCCTTTCGTGCCCGCAGCCAAGGACCAGGAACAGGGGTCTGCTACACTGCAACAGGAAGGCATCCACCTGTAACCAATTTTTCAGTTTTCGGGTACTGTGGTGCTTCCTAGCTTGGAGTACTATTTTAAACCCTTCAAGTTGACCTCAACTGACCTGCACTGGCCTCCCTGCTTGTGCTTCAAAGTTGCTCCTCTTGAGCTTCTGTGATTTTTTTTTTTTTTCTTTTCTTTCTCTTGAACTACTGATTTTTAAAACGTTTTCTAAGAGGGCATCAGAACTTTGAACTGACCCATTGACTTTGGTTTTCCTGGCTCCCTAAAGCCTCCTCTTCTGAACCTATTGCCTTTGGCAGTGCTTGTTCCCTCACAGGTTTTCATTGTTGAAAACTGTAATTGCTCGGATAAAAAGACGGCTTACACCCCTCTGGGAGAATCTGTTTTACTACTTAGTATGTTCTGATCGTTCTTGTCCCTCCTTGAAACTCAATATTGTAATGCTGATCACAAATAAGTGCTAATGCTGACCTCAAATGGCATCCATCACTGTGTGTTGGAACATGTTTAGCATAAGAAAAGTTTACTCGCCTACTTTATTGCTCCTGTAGAACTGAAGCTTAACTTTTGATTTAATATTACTATTAGTTGCCTTTTAATAATTGTCGATTTATCGTTGTGTATGTGTATATATAGCTAAAGTTAGTGTAAGTATTTAAATGTTGTTTTACTTGGATACCTGTATTTATAAATGTTCATTGTACAGCTCACATTACCCCTCTTAATATAAGCAACGCTGCTCAGTCTCTCCACCAACTTGTGTGGTACAGGCCTATATTAATAGGTGGTTTACCTAATACTAAGCAATGTCTTGTAAAGTCCCACACCAGTTGGACTCTACAAATTCTTACCTAACACAGTGCTCCCTTGTCGTCGGGGCCCTCTGAATCTGTGGAGTGATCGCTGAACCCCAGCTTAAAGTCTCCTCTCTTGTAGCCAAGGGACAGCAGCCACTACCTGGTCCTGGGTTGGTATGAGGGAGGGGTCACATGGTGAGGCAATGGCTGTTGGGGAGATGTGATGTCCCCATCAGGAGAGGGTTGGTATTCTTCCATTCATTTGGAAGATGACTATAATGCCTCAATTCCTGAAGGCAGGTTGTCGGTATACCAATCCTTCCAGTTGGAAAATCCTAAAACGGCTAAACAGCCTAGGCAAGATACCATTCACACTACATATGTATGTAATGCTCTCTCAAAATCTCCTGCTGTTGGTTTTCATGTGAACAAAAACCTAAGGCAAATGGCTTTAAAAAGTCCAAAACCCCTCTGGACTCCAGGTCCCATAAAACCGTCACTACTGTGACGAAGAATAGGAAAAAGGAGTTAATGTGGAGCAGAAGGAACACCAATGTGCGTGCTAGCTGTAATACCCATGAGCTGTGCAGGATATTAACAAATGGTGTACCTTTTCATGGTAGTAGTGAAGGAGAAGAGATGCAGAGAGTGCTCAGCGGGAACCGTAACCGAAGGCAGACACATGCGAGTGAACTCAGTGTAGGAAAGTGGGTGCTTTCCACTGGGACGGCGATCGACCAGGAGAAGCTCAGCGGGTGCTTTAGAACAAATGTGGACAAGCCGGCAGCAGTGAAGTCTGTCGAGGAAGCGGTTAAGGTGGAAGACAGAAGTCCCACTGACAGAGGGCAGAAAAGCTGACGGGAGAACCGTGAGAGGGACTGCAAAGCAGGGAACACTTCCCTAAGGCACAGACATGGCTGCAGTCATATGCCATGGGTAGGACACACCAGCAAACACTGAGTCTGCCCATGAGGATTGGGAGCCCCGGGGTGTAGCGATGGATATATGAAGATTTGGGAAATAATTTTAGACGACAAACAATGAGATGTTGATTGGGAAAAGCTGGAATAAATAAATGTCATGAGCAATTGAACTTGAAGCAAGTGAAAGGCAAGAACTGTATACATCTTATGACAAGTCAATATAGGGAACATTGCAACAAGTATTGCCACAAGCCAATGAATGTTGACAGTGAAGATGATAATCAAAGCCTGAACACTTCTCTATATAAGGGATACACATATGGGGGATGTTTAGAACAAGTGCTACTTGAAGCCAATAGACTATAAACCGTGAAGGAATAAAACTTATACTTGGAGAGAGAACTGAAAGATTGTTAGACCTGGTGAAATCAAGACAGCGAGCCTTTTGGGGTGGCGGGGGGAGAGGAAGATACCTGGCAGGAAAAGTACACCAGGTATCTACACGCCCAGAGGGGTATTCCTGGCAAGGGAGTGCACCAGTAAATCCATCTAAAGTTTGTGAAAAGAAAACCTTGTGGAAAGGATTCCTGGCAGGAAAATGGGTCGGGAGACCTTATTTTAAGTACTGAGACACTTGTGGCCATTCTTTAAAAATCGCAACTACTTTGAAAAGATACTATGTCATACTAAGGTGTGCAAAAGAGACCTTTCTACTACTTTGGGGAACCATTGTTTGGAAAAAAGACCCCTTTCTCATCCCTAAAAGTGTTAAAACATTTCTTAAGTTACCAAAAGATACTTTGCCATCCTTAAAACACCATTATTTAGAAAGACACTTCATCACCTTAGGGAAGTGTTGTGTTAAAGACGTTTCTACCATCTTAAAAAACAATGTTTTTTTTAACTGAACCCTTTCAACATTCCACCTGAAATAGTTCAGGGGAAGGGAATCATCCCCTGGAAACAACAATTGTCTTGCTGGATTTACATATTTGGGTTTTGCACACTTTTTAAAATTTAAAGCAGACATTTACCTTACACATTTTGTTTTAGTGGGAGTGTCAGATAGGTTTTTGACAGACAGCTTGTATACTTTTGATTACGGGACACAGACTGATTTTTTTTGTTTCATAGGTAGGTGTAGGGAAACTCTTAAGGCTAGGGACAGAAAGGCCTTCATCCAAACTGTTTTTTTTAAATTTTAATACAATGTCTGTTGAAACATTACAACTGTGTGTCTCTCTCATTTCGAACCCCTCATGCCAAAACCCATGCCTGACCCCAAAGCAAGCATATTCTTAACAAGAGCGTCCTCAGATCTGACCTTGTGCTAAGGTGAGCCTTTGACCCCAATACTCCAACAAAAATGTCTCCCTTTTCTCTTCAGATGAGAAGAAATAGGGAAGGTAGTCACTATTCAGATGTGGATTTCTGCCCTTTCCAGCAAGGAATGTTTTGTCCACCTTGATGACCATGGGGAGGATGCTAAGGAGGAGCAGGAGGAGGTGGTAGATTAAGGGGTGGGCACACACCCTGCTGAAGAAGGCATTGATTATCCAGATGAATACACCATGGAAACACCAGAGACGAGCACCACGCACAAATTCCTCAGAGGATTTATTTGCATACGCACCACCGCTAAAAGGCAGCTGTAATATTTATCAGAATCCAAGGTGCAGACTTGCACTTTATGAAAGACACGCTAGAGATCACAAGCCAGTCGCTTTGCATCCTGTTTATGCAATCTGCTAAAGCCTTATGAATCTTGCCTTCTAATGGATTGTGTCCTCCCACGAATTCCCCATCTTTGATATATCCAGATATCCTGCTTGTGGCTTTGGAATCAGACAGCGGGCGCTGTGCAGCATAAACTCAATGTCCCTCAATGGTATCCATCCCCGTGCTGAGCCGTGACGATGTTGGTATATATAGCATGCACTGCGCACGCTGCCTCAGTTCCGTTTTTTGTATGCACAGCACACGTCGGAATGGTTCAACGCGTCTCAGCGAGTTGTACTGGAAGGTGCTTTTGGAATGACCCTGGGGGTGCTGGGGGTTTGGGGTGTAAAGGGGGAGAAGTCAATAGGGTGGAAACTGGGCGAGCAGAGTGTGTGAAGGGGAGGGAGAGGCTGGAAGTTTGGGCTGAAGCAGAAGTGGTGAGTAGAGGGTTGAGGATTAGTCACCTTTTTTGCATTTCGTGTGTTTCGGGCTATAGGTGTGAGGGAGGGAAGGCGGGAGGGTCAGAGGGGGAGGAAGGTGAAGCTAAAGTTCTAGCAAGGGCGAGACACCCTGCTTTCAGAGGGAAGGGATATGAAGGGGGTGGTTTGTTAGCGTGGGTGACACCCCCTCAACCACACACACATTTAACCGATAAATTATCCCCACAAATATGTTCCTGTCGACCGTATGTATGGTGATATTATTTGTAGGGATAATATTCCCTGATACCGGGCGGAGGTCAATGTGTTGGAGAAGGGTGGGGGATGAGGAATAAGCGCTTGATGGGGCAGGTGTTTGGCACGCCAGAGTGCTCGTCTGATGAGTTGTATGAGGGATGATGGTAGAAGAGTGGCCGGGCAGCGTGTAGGTGTATTGATGTATGAGGTGAAGGGTTGTCGTTTGCGATTAAGGGGGGGGTCATGGGTGCTAGAGCGTGTGCCAAGTGCCGCGAGGGCTGAGCGATTTTGGGGGGCTAGGGGGTATGGTCTAGGAAGGTCGAGTCGGAGAGAGGAATTCTGAGGCGCTGGGATCTCCATCCCTGGGGTTAGGGCGGTACCTAGAGATTGATGGACTAGTAGCAGTAGATGCAGAGGTCCTAGATATACAACCTACGTCTAGAGTTTGGGCACTAGGGCAGTGGGAGATGGCTGAGGGGGATAGTGATAGGGTGGAGGCCTAGATGAGGTGGCAGCTCCTAAAACATAGGCAAGTAAATTACAGTACTATCTCAGCCGGCACTTTCTAGTTGTAAATGGAGCATGTGAGGGCTACTTTAATTTTGTAGGGTGGGCAAATAAAGTCACAGTGCCATCTCAGGAGGTACTCAAGGTGAGAGTCAAAATAACTTTCCATTAGCTTTATAGGTGTGATTGGATCTAATGAGAACAAGACCAAATCCTAAGAGCAAATCAAAGTACAATCAGGGGGAGTGAGCAATTCTAGTTGTGCAGTGAAGGCAAGCAAATCGGTGCCATCTCAGGGGGGGCACTCTCGATGAGGAGCAAAGCAGCTTTCTACTCTCATTCTAGATGAGCTTCTATTTAATAAGAACAATCCTAGGAGTGTGGGATAGGCAAATTAATTGCAGTACCATCACATCGGGCACCCTCTAGATTTCAATCGGTATGACTAGACCAATTCTAAGCGAGTCGCACAGGCAAGCAAGGGACAGTATTATCACAGTGGGCAGCCTCCAAATGTGAATCAACCCACAAATAACTATTTTTAGGAGAGCGACACAGGTAAACAGATTACATTACTATCACAGTGGGCACCTCCAAGAAGTGAATCAGACGAGCAAGAGCAATTCCAGGTATGAGGTGCAGGCAAGTAGGTTATAGTACTAGCTCAGTCTGCACTTTCTAGGTGAGAATCAATGTAACTTTCTAGGTGCTATTCAGTCTAAGAGCAACAGATTCAAGGTCACAGTGGATGTAACAGGCGAGATTCTAAAACTATTGTAACAGGAACAAATTCAAAGTGAGCAGCAGAGGCAACAAATCGCAGAATATCAGGGTTCACTTTCTAAATGGGCATCAGTGCAGCTAGAACAAGTTTCTAAGTGTGACCGGTGCAGGTCAGTAAATCAGATATAACTCGGGGCGTCTTCTGGATATGAGTCAGGCATGCAACAACAAGCTATAAGTGAGCGGGGCAGGTAAATGGGTTACAGAATTATTTCAGTGTGACTTTGTATGCAGATCAATCACAGTACTGTCTCAGTGGGCACCTTCCCGGTGTGAAACAGTGCAGTAAGAACAATTTTCTAAGTGTGAGGTACAGGCAAAATAAATCACAGCACCGTCTCCAAGTGCTCCCTCTAAATGTGAATCAATATAATCGGAACAATTCTCGAAGTGTCTTACCTCAGTGATGCGAGTCAGGCTAACCTGAATAGATCGGAGTGGGACAGGCAAATACAATTACAGTACTGTCTGAGTGGGCATCCTCTAGATGCAAAACATTGCGACCAGTACAATTTTCTAAGTGTGTGGTACAATTAAATCAGTCTTATTTCAGCTGGCATTTCTAGGAGTGAATCAAGCAGACGGAAAAATGTTCTAATTGTGTTGGACAGGCAAAATAAAATGACAGTACTGTCTGCACCCTCTCGATGCGAAACAGTGCGACAAGAACCATTCCGTGTGTGTTAGATAGATCAGTCTTATCTCAGTGAAAAGAGTCCAGCTAACCGGTGTGTGGGACACTCAAATAAATGACAGTACTGTCTGAGTGGGCACTTCTCAGCTGTGAATTATTGTAGCAAGAACGGATGTGGGTCAAGTCAATCTGGACAGCTCCCTAAGGTCCGACGCCGGCTAACCTTCAGTGCCAGTGCTCCAAGAGTAGAGTGATTGCTCTACCTGCACCCTAGCCACACATACATTGGTAGTAGCTGCTGGTGGCCGGCTAGCCACCCCTGCTGACACCTGCAGACACAATATGGAGCCGCCCTTTGTCTTCGGGTCCTTGCTCTGAGAACCTGTTAAACCTTTTCCTTCCCTAACCTTAGAATTTCACCAAGTGCAAAAGTGATATATAAATGCAAATACTTTCCTAGTAGTTGAAGTCACGTCAGTGTGTAGGGAGCATCTCTAATGAGTATCTACTTGCTTAACCTGATTCTGACAAAGTAATGTGAAGTGTATTTTTTTATTGTTGTATATTGCCCTTTCTTTCTAAAGAAGGCTTATTTAAAACGGACACATTTATTTTACTAGAAAACCATGAGTGTGTTTGGATAGTTGTACAGCTCACATTTACACCTCTTGAGATAGGTCTGGCTGCTCAGTCACTCTACCAACTTGTGTAGTGCAGACCTATACCAATAGGTGAGTTATCTAATACCAAGAGAACATGACTGGTGTAGTCTCCCACAGGGTTACTGCATACAATCTTGCTTAACATCATGCACACCCTCTTTCACAGTATTTTCTAAAGAGGTTGTTATGAGGGTTCACCCCGCCTTCCTTCCTAAAATAGTGTAGGAATTTCACTGGCTTGAAGAAATGACCTTGCAGGCATTTTATCCACTTCCTCGTCATTCTAAGGTAGACAAGGGGTTATACTGGTGGATTCTAAAAGCTTTAAGCGTTCTACCTACGCAGACTAACTCCTATCAGACCAGACAACCGACTTTATGTTGGTTACACCGCCCATAGATTGGATCAGGTTGTGACCAAACAAACCTTATCACAGTGGATAATTCTGTGTATTTCAGAATTTTTCTTTGCCAGGAAGGATGTCCCATATAATGTAAGGGCCTGTTCTACCAGAGGTGTGGTGTGGCAACTACTTCAGCCCTACAAAGAGGAGCACCTTTGCTGGATATCTGGAATGCCACAGCCTGTTCTTGTTACACACCATGACTGCCAGATCACTTTTTCACTAGGCTTATCAAATACCGCCCTGCCGGGGGAGACTAAGTTCGTGAGGCGGGCGCCATCGGAGACACCAGCAATGCCCACGCAGGAAGAGGCGACAGGGGCATCTTGCATCCCACACAACTAAAAGCATCAACTACAAGCGAAATTGCAAAAATTGGGAAACAATCTAGGCAAACTGACATCGCCGCCCTGATGAGTAGCACCTCCACGGAAAGGTCCAAGAGGGGGGGGGGACCCACCAGAAGAACCAGCAACCAGTTCTAACCACAACTCAGTAGCCCCTAATCCAGCACATTTGGTCACAAAAGCCAACCTCCAAGACTTGTTGACTGCATTAACGAAAGAAATTCAAAAAGGCACTGAGGTCGTCACGAAAAAGATTAACTCCCTCGATAAGAGAGTGGTAGCTGTGGAACACGGCGCAGCTGAAATTGAAACTGAGATCTGTGACCAAAGATTCGAATGGGAACAAGGACGGGACAGAATTGCAGCCCTAGAAGCGAGCTGCAACCTCCTAGAAGCAAAGCAGGTGGACGCAGAAAACGGATCCTGATGAAACATCCGCCTGCGGGGGAATTCCATCTTCTATCCCGGACGCAGACCTAAAGAGCTGTGTGTCGGACTTGCTCAGATTTATAATCCCTCGCCCTGACAACTCACCATAGGAATTGGACCGAGTCCACAGAACGACCCCAAGACAAGCTTCTGCTCATCCCCCAGATGTCCTTGCTAGAGTACATTTCTTTCAAGTCAAGGAAGAGAACATGCGAGAGGCAAGAAAAATGCAGCAAATTACCTTTCAAGGATCCACAATCCTCTCAGGTCTTAGCGAATTCCGCTCTTCAAAAACAAAAAGCTATGAGGGTGCTCAGAGTGGCTGCGCGAAAGGAAGATTCCATACCACTGGGGATTTCCAACTTCCGTGAGATTCACCTGGGAGGGGGGTCAGCAACAGATCCAGACACCAAAGGAGGCAGATAAGTTTATGGGCATTGGCGGGGGAGAGTCGGAATCAGAGGGGGCAGACCGGGCAGCCCGCAGAAAACAAACGGGAGCAACCTGGACAAAAGTCAGCAGAAGGCACAGGATCCGAGGCCCCTCCCGGAAAGAGTCCAACCCAGGATGAATAACATCAATATCGATTGCCAATCACATTGCGAAGGTTCCACTATACCCACAAATTCTTATGGAGGATTCGTGGGGGCAGCAGTGGAACTCCAACTGTTAGCGATGGAAGGCAAGCTGAGCTCATCGCAAAAGAAGCCTACCCATACTGATAAAGTGCGGGAGCTATGTTATAGTTCAGTTTTGTTTGTTTTCGGCGGCCCAGTTGTGCACTCACCGGTGCACACGCGCCACCAGTTACCCATTGGTAATAGGATGAGGTTTTCCCGACTAGGTCGAAGGGGTTGGGGAGGTGGGGAGGGACAATTTCAAATCACTGAGAGACTGGATGCCTCTGGTCCGTCTCCTCAATCAACTGCACAACATAACACCAACGCTAGGGCAATGCGGCGGTAACGCCCCACACTCGAATGATCTGGAATTGTCAGGGGACACAGAGCTCATTCTAGCCAACACCGAAGACCGAGGGGATGCCTGACATAAACAAAGTTGTAATCCTCACCTGGAACGTCCAGGGCCTGAATTCCCCAAGGGAAACGCAGATCAGTGGAACAAAGACTGGGGCAATTAGCTCCAGGAAACACACTTACTGCAGGCAGATGAACATTGGGTCAGATTCAGCAGATATAAAAAAGCATACTTCACCACATCTGGGGAGAAGAAAAGGGGTGTGGTAATCCTGCTGAGTGATGGGGTTCCCCTATCAAAAATCACGGTGAAAAGAGACCCGGGGGGACGCTTCCTCCTACTAAATGGGCTATTTGAGGAATTGCCTATCGCTATTGTTAAAATTTCGTCTCAAAGCAAGTTTATCTCTGGATTAATTACGAACATTCTAGCCTTTAAAGAGGGGAACCTGATCCTGGGTGGGGATTTCAACACACCACCAAACCCCCAAGTAGACAAAACCCTGCCTCCCACAACTTCAGACTTCGCACAAGCACTATCCCTGGCAAAACTGCTCAGGGAAACCAAATTGTTCGACGCTTGGAGGCTATTCAACAGAGCATCCAGAGACTACACCCACTACTCCTGTGCACAAAAAGGGTACTCAAGAATAGACATTGTATTGATCTCCAGGGTCCTATACCCGTGTTTAAAGAAAATAGAGATTCACACATGTATGATCTCTGACCACGCCCCAGTAACTGCATATCTCAGCATATTGGGCCAAAGGCACCCTACTCGGAGACACTGGAAACTGAACGACTCCCTACTGTTAGACGAGTGCATCAGAAAGTAAATTGGTGAAACACTAATCAACTACTTTAGGGAGAACATGATCGATAACGCCCCCATCAACATTTTATGGGACGCTATGAAAGCAGTGGTTAGAGGGTCCCTAATCAGTGCAGGGGCAGAACCGAGGCGGATCTTGAACATTGCTGCAGCCAAACTTGAGGAAAAGGTAAAGCACTGGGAAGCGGAGCTGAAATCCCGTAGTTCTAGGAAAACTGAGGGGTCCCAGAGGAAAGTCAAAATAGCACTGGAAACGCACTGGGCTGATCGGACGGCCAAATCATTGGCTTTCACGAGACAGTTCTATTATAGTAAAGGGAATAAAGCTAACCGGGTACTAGCATATAAACTAAAAAAGGTACACAGGAACAATATCCTCAAACTGGTGGGGGCTGACGGCAAGGCCCAATAATCGGAGGCAGATAAAATTAGGGAACTGGTGCGACATCACACAGCAAGAATGACAGGGCAACCCACACCGCTGGCCTATCAAGAGTACCTGCTACCCATCCGACCTCAAAACAAAGCCCAACTGGCATCCCCCATCACAGTTGAAGAAACTATTGAGGCCATTAAATCCCTCAAGAACACTGCGCCGGACCCAGACGAATTAACCACACATTTCTATAAAAGCTATGCGAGCACACTAGCTCCGCACATGTCAGCCCTGTTTTAATTCCTTCCTGGCATCTAAATAGGTCACTAAATCAATGGCAGAGTCGCTCACAGTGCTGCTACATAAAGCGGGGAAAGGCCCCGAGCAGGCTGTTATCAGCCGATCATACTAATGAACAATGACGGAAAAATGTTCGCAAAGATCCTGGCACGCAGACTGGGGGCGACCCTTCCGAGCTTGATAGACCAGGGCCAAACCGGATTCATACCAGGGAGGGGGACCACGACAATATGATATGGCATTTATAACGCGCCCATACACAAGTGTTTCATATAAGACGAACGATAGACCTCATTGAAAGCTTTCGTAGGCTGGGAGTGGGAATGGGAGTCATATCCCTGGACGCGCATAAAGCCTTTGATCTGGTGGTTTGGGGGTATATTCGGAGTGTGTTGGAGCACTACGGCTTCGGGCCCAATTTCATAACATGGGTAATGGCCGACTACCAGACACCCAACGCACAACTACAGGTCAACGGTACCAGGTCAGAAGCAATAAGCATAACTAGAGTCACTAGGCAGGGTTGTCCACTCTCGCCTCTGATTTTCGCTCTATCCACGGAGCCCTTTGCAGTGAGAATTAGGCAGAACATGAGGATAAAGGGGTTCTCCGTGGGAGACCACGAATATAAAATCGCTCTATATGTGGATGACGTCGTGGTAACAGCAACTGACTTGGTAGCTTCCCTGTGGTCCCTCTGGGAGGAAATCAAGGAGTTCGGGGTGGTCGCCGGGCTCAGGGTCAACCTAGATAAATCTGCATTACCAGTTAATCTCTCCAAGCAGCAAAGAACCAGCCTTAGCCCCCTAATGCCAATCCCACTGGCGAAAGTAGGGATCGATTACCTTGGGGAGCAAATTACTGAAGACCATCACGCTTGTACTTAAGTAACTTCCCGCAACTGATTAGCGAATTCCACAGTGACCTAAAGCGCTAGAAGGCCCAGGAAATAACAGCCATAAAAATGAATATAATACCCAGGTGGCTGTACTATTGCACAGCACTCTCGGTTCACATCCCGAATTATGCACTGACCTCCCTGCAAAAGAAAATACAGGAATTGTTCTTGGGGGTGGGTGGCCTCGAATAGGAAGGAAGATCATGGTGTGGGGGAAAGCACAGGGGGGGTTGGGAGTCCCTGAGGTGGCCAGGTATGCCTATGCAGCGCAGCTTTCCCATGCATACACCTGGGTTCAAACGGAAGATCACCCGATGTGGAACCAGCTGGAGGAGGCCTGGTGCCCAGTTGCCCCATCTGACCTCCCACAGCTGCCAAACATAAAACCCCAAATGAACGGGGGCCCCTTGACTGCAACAAACACAACCGCCCACAGTTAGGTCGCAGGCCGGAAATGGGGCATCCGGGGTACATTAGGCCCTCTCACTCCCATTTGGAGCAATCCTGAATTCTCACCAGGCAATCCACTGCTTGGCTTTGAACCCTGGAAAGAGGGGGGACTATTAAAAGTGATGGACTTCCTGGAGGAGGGGCTCCCCATATCGTTCGAGAGATGCAAGACAAAATTCGGTGTGGGTGAACGGGAAAGATTCCATTATGCCCAAATTCAGCACTGGTTGTCCCACAGAGGATTTATGGAGAAAGCGCTAGAGAACTGACTGCGTTGGAACTTTCTCTAATATCCCCTGCCGCGAGAGGTAGGATCTCGGCGCTCTATCAGTTCTTGGACAGATCAGACCCCTCCAAAAAAGAAAGCTATATGCTCAAATGGAAGAAAGACCTGGGCCAGGAAATAGATGTGGAGGATTGGGGGGAAAATCTGGACTAGACTGCATAAAAGCACACAGTGCATTACGAACAGGGAAGGGGGCTACAAACTCTGCTACAGGTGTTGCGTCACTCCAGCTCAACTAAACAAGGCCAACCCTGATATCCCCGCGAACTGCTGGCGCGGATGCCCCGCCCGAGGCACCCTATTCCTCATGGTCTGGGCCTGCCCGAAAGCAGAGGCCTACTGGAAAGAGGTAGCGAACCACATCAAAGAAATTACCGCGTTATCCATCCCCTGGGACCCTGGCATAATCCTCTTGGGCGAAACGGGAGAGGGGCGCTCCCGATCTCGGGCCCTATCCCTCGCCTGTGCAAGCACCTCCTGCTGGCAGCAAAAATTGCAATCGCCCAGCTGTGGAAAAACGCTGATGTACCCTCAGATGCACTATAGTGGTCCAAATGCTGTGATATAGCCGTCGCAGAAAAGGTCTCAGCAATCTGCTCTGGCCTCCTGAACAATGCTCTAAATATATGGGCCCCATTTATGGACTACGCAGAAAAGTTTCCTGCACTTACTAGAAGACCCCCACCAACGAGATGGGTCCAAGGCACCGCAAACTATTAAAACAAAGAAGCAAGAGGGGAGAATTCAGGGCACATGGGGCGTCCCTTAGCGATGTGGAAAGGCATGGACACGGGCAAATCGGAACAGCGCCCCAGCCACTGAAACAGTCCTAGCCGCCGGCGCAAACTGTATTGGTACTATCACTGAATATCGCAATGTTGTTGATGTTGTGTATACTCGTAAAATCCAATAAAATGTTGTTTTTAAAAAAAATAATGACTGCCTTGATTCCTTGTCCTAAGGATGCCAGGTTTGGGAAAGCTCTTTTGCACAGCATGAATCAATAACAAAATCCACTAGTCCCACCTCCATTTACAAACTGCTATGGGAGTCTATCAAAGATTAGGTATACGTGGTAGGACACAATCCATTAGAGTAAATTACTTACCCCTTGTAATGTTCTTTCTACTGGAGGTTACTCCCACAGATTCCTCATCGCCCTCCCTACCCCTCTGGGTGGTTTTTGCTAAATTAAACCTTCCTTTTTTTTACCGCCAATCTGGTGTTTTTGAAACCTCATGTTAGGTGTGTAAGAAGGAGGAAACCTTGAACTCGGGCAAAGGGTGCAGTGCGTATTTATTCCAACATCTTGTCCTAGTGCGGGGATGGAAGCATCTGAGAGACTGACTGGACGACGCACAGCACCTTCTGTCAGTTTTCGAAGCTGCAAGCAGGATATCGGTATGTAAAAGATGAGTAATCCATGGGAGGAACATGCAGTAGAAAGAAAATTACCAGTGGTAAGTAATTCATTCATCCGATGTAGATGCATGAAAGATCACATGTACCTGTACACGCATGATAGGGATAGTATCGGAGGATTAGCTCTGTCCATGCCCCTTGGTTTTAGACGTAAACATGTACTACTCTGTACCAACCACAAGATCTGCGACCTATGCTTGTCATGTGACTCTATAAACTGATACAAGCTGCAGAGAAACTACTGTGGAGGTAATGTAATGTGGAGGTGACGTCACTGCAGACAGCTGGACTGTACTTTATACATACATTTTGTGAATTTGCAATTTTTAATTACATTTAAAACGGACGTGTACAGATTGACCATATATCTGTAACAAAGTGTTTTGTATAACAAGGTTTAGACTTCTCTAACTTTTTACAACTAGCTAACGATGTGACTGGATTGAGAGAGTCAGAAGAGAAACTCAAACAACAGCAGCAAGAATCTGCTCGAAGGGAGAACATCCTGGTAATGAGGCTGGCTACAAAAGAGCAGGAGATGCAAGAGTGTACAGTGAGTAGTACTACTAAAGTAAACATATAATTTGTAGTTTTGATATAAATTATTAGGGTGCCTGCTCACGACGTCCCGTAAGGACAGTAGGCTCTCGGGTGCTTGAAGCACTCTTTATTTAGTGTTCTTATTTTTCTTCTGTCTGTCAGGGTCACTTTTCTTGGATTTCCATAGGGCTTTGGGTGACTTCTTATTCCTGTTCCCCGAAATGGTTGCATCAGTGACTTCCAGTAGGCCCAGCTGTACTTTGATTTGCTCTTCTTGTGTCCCATCTTCCTTTAAGACTAAAACAACTGTTTGCCATTCTGAACTTTTTTTTTTAAGATCTCCTCTTATGAGGTGATTAGATTCCTTAGATTCCCTAAAGGGATGTGGCACGCTTCTTTGCAGCTCCTCCCCCATTCAGAGGTTTTCAGGTTGGGGTTTCACACTCTGCTGCCACATGGGATTAGTTTTATCTCCTCACTGTACCCTAGAGCTCCTGCCATGGTCCAGTCTGTCCCTTGTCAAGCCACAGTTTCTCTGGTTGTAAGCCTTGCAACCTTTCTAACCGGCATTGAGGGTTTTCTTTCTTGAGATTCCGTGTCCTCAAAAGTAAGGTAAGGTGAGGGGTGGGTTTTGAAGCAGGGTGCGTTGCTGTGTATGCAGAGATCGCCTTCCGGTGTACTTGTGATGGATCCAGACACATGTAGGCTCCCCCTCTGAATCATTGCTCAGACTGGGTGGCGCTTAGAGGTCTCTGCTGTGGCATTGGATTCCTGTGTCCTTGCTGTTCCCGGTCTCCAGTTTGCCCTGCGCTGCAGAACTCCCTTCCGTCCCAGCAGTCTCCTGTAATAGAGTCCTCAGTACATTAATTGCTTTTAGCAGTATATTAGGATACAACATTTGTGGAAATCTGCAAGTTTTTCAAGTAACTACATTTGAACTTGCAGCACGATAGTCTGTTTAGTGCACATTTACCTTTACAAATAGCCTGCTAACTAGATGTACTTTTTCCATCATTTTGTGTAACTTAAACAACTAATTCTTCAGTCAGCAGGTCATATAGAAACTAAATAAGAACCTATTTTCTCGAATTGAAACTCATGCCCCATCTGTTTTTCAGCAACAACTCTGGGCAAACGTGTATATTGTCAAACCCACATTGGACGCAATCCAGCTGCTGATGAGGTGACTTGTTCAAGGATTTTTGCGCCATTAGGAAAGGTTTTCTTTTTGCAGCATTCCTATGTGGACTTCAGTGGAGTCTCCTGCATATGTGCTGTCTTGTTTGTGTGGATTCCTACTGATTTCTCTGTGGCCCTTTTTCCTCATTTGCCTGCTTCTCATTCAGTTTGGAATTCCCTGCGGCTACCAGTGCAGCCATTATCTTCCTTTTTGTTTTCACCTTCTGTTGAGATGAATTGTCAGAATCTGCCTTATGAGGTGCCACCTTATTCAGATGAAATGGATGAAAACTAATGCCTGGCCAAACTCTTATGTGGAAGAGCAGCAAGGCTTAGGAGAGCGTATGAGTGGTGAAGATCTTAGAACAAACTCTTTTCAATGCAAAACCACAGGTAAGTAACACACTAAACATTCACTATTATACACACTTTACTCTTGGTGTTCTCTTAAGAGTACCTCCACTTGAATTACAAATACTGTCCTATATTTCAAAGCATTGCAAGTGTAACAAAGTATAGAACTATGTAAGTTATCAATACTTTGAGAAGTAATATTTTTAAGAAGTGTGCAAACACTATACAAAACCTTATACATGAGGAACTTACCTAAAATGTTGTTCACTGGGTAGGAAAGAGCCCTGGTGCCCTTGGAGTCACAGGTCCCAAGAAGTCTGTTCAGGAGGCTAGGAGTCTTGAAGGAACAAACATGTAGTTGTAAGTGTTTGAACATTTAATAATCACAAGACCCCGGAGAAGATATCAAGCCAGAATACCACCATTCAGGGCTAGACAAGGGGGTAGGACTTTGTTTACACTCCCCCACCCCTGTACACTTTCAAACATGGACCACCGTGGACGTTGCTGAAATCACTGGGCGTTATGTATTCGTGTCTTGGTTCTGTTGAAGGAAGTACACCGGGTATAGGAGGGGGCGGGGCACTTGGGTGCAGCAGTCACTTCAGGCATCTTGGTTTTTGGGCCAAGATAGTTTGTGGTTACAGGCTTCGTTAGACTGGTTCTGGACACTGGAAAGCCAGACATCTGACTATGGGATAATCACTCGGTCGCTGCCTTCAGGGGACCCTCCGAACACAATGGAGGCAGAGAACAGCGATTGCCACTTGATGAAAATGGCAGAAGACGGCCCTTGTGGTGGAAACAACAAAACTGGCCCTGCAAGGCCGCCCTTCATGAGGGAGAGTTGAAACTTAAGGGAAATACTATTTTACCATGAGCTGAGAATCTCGGCTCAAGGCTCAACCCCAGTGTGCTTCCAGCAGCTGGATCCTCGAGCAGAGGTTGTAACTGGTTTTTCCCCTGGTTCGTGATTCACAGCCGTTCGGCAAGATTGTATGCAGTACCCTTTGGGTGCACTACAACAACCCTGACTTCCTGGCAATAGGAACGCAACCTGTGTAGTACACAGGTTGGTAGCGTGTTGAACAGCTAGGCTTATCTCAAGAGGGGTCAATGTGAGCTGTAAGGGAGTTGCACAGAGATTCACAGATGACTCTCTGATATTACATTTCAGATAAAGTCTTGCACACAAGGTTTCTTGGTTAAACAATTATTAAATTATTTAACAGTTGGAGTAAGCCTTATTCGGAAGGGGGCAATATAATAGTAACACATAAATACACTCCAAAATCCACACTTTAATATTTCTAATCTACAGCAGTAAGTAGCCTGTTGATATGGCACACACACACTTCCTACACCCGCAGGTGACTTAAGTAACTAGGACACTGTGGACATTAACATACCACTGTTTGCATTTAGAATCCGACTTAAGAGGTTAGCAAAGAAAAAGGGTTATTAGAACAGAACAAGAGATCATACAAATATTCTGAAGCAGGTAAGTACGTTTGGTAACCCCAATGCAAAGCTAGTTCCTGGAAGGAGGATAAAACAGTGTCAGGGGGGGTAGAAGAGTTATTCAGGGAGTCGGGCTAGGCCAAAGTCAATTGGGCAAAAGTCCAGGTGAGCTGAAGCACTTCTTGCAGGTAAGTAAAAGTCTTGCATTTTTTTTTTAGAAGTCTTTGTAGAAAATAATTATTCAAAGCAGGGCCACAAGCGGTTTAGACTTGTGAAGTAAAGAAGCTATCAGCAACTCTACAGAGTAATCACAACAGGTCTCACCAACAGAAAACCAGGGCAGTTAAGAGGTAAGTTCTCTTAGACTGTACAGTACCTTTAGGTTGAAGAAAAAGGGCAGCAGATGACTTCATTTCCTGTGCAGCTCTGCAGATCCTTGTGTTCCTGGGCCTCAGTCGTGGGAACAAGAGGGAGGACATCTGGGGACTACTGCACTGCAATGCGACGGTCACCGTCCGCAACCGGCAATCTTCAAACAAGTGGCACTTCAGTGTTTCAGCTCCTTGTGTCTACCGCAAATGGCAACACTGCGGTTCCTGGCTGTCGAGATGGACTTTCCTTGCATCTGGGGTCCTGCACTCTGTTGTGGCTCAGGCTCGGTCAGTCCTGCTTCCTGGGAGTCCAGAGGATCTTCCTGGTGCTCTTGGCCAGCTTAAAAGCAACACACACAATCTGGTGTTGCTCTCCCTGGCGATTCGGTTCCAGCAGCAACTGCAGTAGAACTTCAACCAGCTCCGAGAGGGTGTTCAGGTGGCTTACTTTGGAGTTGATTGGTCCCACCAACTCAAAGGGAGAAGTCGTCCTTGCAGGGGCTTCTCTGTCGCTACAAATGCTGGAGTTTCAGCATAGCAGGGCTTCACCGGGCAAACCAACGGTCCAGGAGTTGCAGCAGGCATCTTCAAGTTCTTCTTTGGATTCCTTGGTCCAGTGTTCGACTCTGCCTTCCAAGCCAAAAAGCCTTGCCTTTTATGCAGGATTCTCCCATTCATTACAGCCTAGCTGTCAGTCACCCAGCAGGGTGGCTGTCTTTGCCAGACAGTCAGCCGGTCACTCTCCAGTGTATTTGGGTCTCCTAGTAGACTAAGCACGGAGTTTCAGGCACCTCCCTCACTGCCAGCCCCCACCCGACACCCTGGAGCCAGAGGCAGGCATCACTCGTGAATCCCACCAAAGGCAAAACGAAGAAAGGGACCAAACCTGCTTTGGGGCGCAGAGTAAATCTCAAGAAGGACCTTTCCCCAAAGAAATGGTGAAAAAAGGAGATGGGGGTGGTGGGGGGGGGGGGTCATTTTGACAACAATGGCACCCCTTGGGTTCTTCTCTGCAGCTGCGAACGCAACCCGCTGTAAATGCACACCACAGTAGTAAAAGGTAAACCACTGCCACCAGCCATTCATCGAGGAAAGGGTAACATAGAAATGTTACATGAGAAGCTAGGCAAAGGGGATACTAAGTAACCCTTCCAGCACCCTATTGTAAGATATTGTGTGCTGGGTCTAGAAAGTTACAAATGTAAGTGAAGTCAGTTTCACTTTACTGCTCTTGGAAACAGTAGTTCATCCAAGAGAATCTGGAAGACTTCCCGGTGTCACTGCACTGAAGGTGCTATGTGACACAATGTAAATGATGCCTCTAGAGTTTGTCAGACTCCACAACCAAAAGAAACAGAGTTCAAAATCGCATTAAAATGCTTGAGGGTGGGGAAAAAAGGGTCTCGCTATCTCCAGGCAAACAAATTTAAGTCTAGAGTCCAGCAAAAGTGCTTGGGGTTTCTAAGGTAGAGAGGAATTGCCACGTTCTCCCTAACAGAAGCACAAATTAAGGTGATAAGATCTGTAGAGACCGGGCTTTTGCTGGGTAAGTGAAGAAAGGGCTGCCAGCAATCTTCAAATTAGTTCTGTGTTTTCAGCATGCTGCTCTTTCATAGGTGTCGAGGCTCAAAGATCTATTAAATGGCTGCAGGAGTCCCTTCTGGAATTGCCCCGATCACACCAACAACTAAGATCTGCACTATTCAAACTTGACCCGTGCTGTCGAGTCACGATAACCTCTGTCCAGTGCATCTGCTCAGCAGCAGAAACTTTGACATGAATGTGGACTCGGTCCAGACAGATCCAACCCCCACACGGACTGCCACTTTCCCGAAAAAAGCTCCCGCTTTTGCAGGCAAAATGCGTACATATATTTGAGGCTTGCGGAATCTGCTTAGATCACATGCTGTGCATAGGCCGACATCTAGTGGAAGCTGCAGAGTATAAGTTGTTTTCGAAATTTGAAAAGGGACGTCGACAGGGCATGTAGTAATACTATCCCTAGTGTGAAGTCAACTGTACCCATGGTCCTTCACGCGTCGAGGTCCCGCAGATTGTTTTTTTCCGCCATCGTAAATGGATGCTATTTCAGTTTTTCTTTCAGCGTACCGCCATTGATTTATACAAATTAGTGAGAGTTTCTCTCCCTATCCTTTATATTCTACATCACTGACTATCGAGCATCGAAAGCAGTGAAGAAACGACAGACGAAGACGCCCATCAATGGATCCGTCCGGCCTTGGAAGGCTGCTTTGGCCCACACAGTAAGCAGAGATGGGGAGGACATTTCAGAACATATTTACCACTTTTCGTACATTCTTCTCACCTAGCTGCCGTGTCTTTCAATTATGGATAGAATCCCTTTCAAACTTTGCCCTAAGTGCAACACAAAATTCCCTTGGGTCGACGAGCACCTGGTGTGCAACCTTTGTCTCCCTCAGGATCACGTCAAAGGGACCTGTCAAACCTGTAAGCTCTTTAAACCCAAGACGTTAAAGGACCGTTTAACCAAGCAATGGGTCCACCACACCATGCAGGTCGAGGCCACCATGGACGTGGAGGGGACTTTCAGCGACGGCAGCAACGCTGCGTTATCCTTGCAGCGAAGTCAATGGGGATACATCAGTTTTCCAAGCGCAGGCCCCTGACCCCATCAGACAGGCCGGTGGCTTTGTTACGGGGACAACACCCGGCAGCAGCGGCGCTCTCACAGCCCCTTCCACTAAGCACACAACCCACGGCCGAGAGTTGACACGTTCGTCGAACAAAGGCCCACACACATCATCTAGGGAGAGGTCCGTAGAATCACTGTCCTCTGGGCACTCGAGGTCCCGATCGCCACATGCCAGGCTTCGACTGTTGAAAGACAGAACAGACGTTGTGACTAAATCCATTCCCGAATGTCGCACGTCAGTAGACGAGACTTCGGATCATTCCGTAGCCGAAGTTCGATGTTCTTTGTAAAAACGGTAATGAAAACCTATAAAAGTGAGACTAGCCCATTTGGTTAAAAAGCACATCCCAGAAGGCCTAATTAAGGGGAGGGAGTCCAGGAAGAAGTCTTCTAAGACCCCTCACAGGGAAAGGTCCCATAAAGATAGGTCCCCACAAAAGGGTAAAAACTCACAGTAACAGGATTCCTTGTCTACAGCCCTAAAGAGCGCAAGGGCCAGCCTTCACCACAAGTCCCATATCACTCCCATATTTTTGAAAAAGGCCCGAATTACTTTGTGTTCAGTCCACCCCACCCACAACAGCGCCCTCTAGTGCTCGGGTCCCTGTATCAGCCACTGCTTCTCAACCACCTTCAAAAAGGTCTTGCCCTGATACCCTAACTCTTCCATCGCAGCAAGACTCTCAACCCCCACCCACCCCTTGTCATTGACCTGTATGACTCGGACACTGAGGACCTTTATCTATATGTATCTCAAGAGGCGCAGACCTTACTATGGTGGTGATGGCCAGACATGTATAACATGGACTCTCCCGTCAACCAGGATCCTCCTGTGGCAGGTTCACCTATAAATAACCAGCCACTACAAAACGACATGCTCATCAAGGCAGCTGAGCACTTCCAGATAAATCTCAACTCGACAAAGACTTGGACAACATTTTGGGGGATAAGAAGGCTGTCACTCAGTTCATTCCCCCCCTGCAGACTATTCATTGGAAAATCCAACCCGACGCGCAAACTCCTAACCGGATGCGGGCAGTTCATCCCCGCATCGAGAACCTCTTCCACCCTGCTCCGTCAGACCCTCTCTATCAGGGGACAGCTCAAACTTGACTCTTGTAGTTAGAACAAGGAAGAGCGCAGGAACACCCCTAGCCTCTTCTGAGGCACCTCCTGATAAGGAGAGTAAGAAGCTGTACACGATGGGGAGGAAAGTGGCCTTGTCCGCTGGCTTTCAGGCGAGGATAGCTAATACCACCACTCTTCTGGCGAGTTATAACTGCCATAAATGGGATGAGGGATACGCTTTATCAACCCCTGACCCCCTTAAGACACAATTGGCCCATGTGGCTGCAGAAGGCAGGGCAGTTTCAAGCTCCATCTTAAAAAGTAATCTGGACGCCGCTGACAATGCGGGCAGGATTATTGTAGAGGGAGCAATTAAGAGTCATGCTTGGCCACCTCAGTCCAGCTTCAAGCAAGAGACGCAAGCCACGCTTCTTAATCTGCCCATTGAGCCCAACGTACTCATTGGCAAGGCAGTTGAAGACGCCTTGAAAACTGCTAAAGATGAATACGATACACTAAAGTCGTTGGCCCAGCTAACTAATAAACCCACTGGCTAGAGAGGCAATAGTAATTTTCATCGCTCACATGGACAACATTCAGAGGGTGTTCAGGCTACAATCAGAATCCGGGAGCATCCTGGGGTAACAATTAAGGCCAGGCCTCACAAGGTTACCAGAGGGGGCACCACAGATCCCGGGGATGGGGGAGGTCCTCCTCATCTAGAGGTGGTACTACGCCTCCAAAAGAGTGACTACCCGCTTCAGATGCCCTCCCATGTCTCTCCAGTAGGAGGGCATATTTCAAACCTCACCCAAGCATTGGAGGGAATCACCTCAGACAAATGGGTACTATCCACCATGGTGGGCGGTTTGTGTGGAGCTCATCGAGCAACCCCAGAACCCTCCCCCGTGCCAGAAGACTCACAGGAAGGACGACCAATGCATCCTTCTCCAGGAAATCTCAACACTGCTCCAAAAGGATGCCATAGAAATCGTCCTGGCCAACCAGGTAAACAAGGTTGTTTATTCAACCTGCTTCCTTGTGCCAAAGAAAGATCTAACAATGCACCCAGTATTAGATTTATGCCCTGCAAACAAATATGTCCAGCAAAAAAAGTTCTGCATGACCACGCTACAAGAAGTAATCCCTCTGCTAAAGCGGGGGGGGAGGGATTACATGGCAACATTGGATAGAAAGATGCTTATTTTCATATTTCAATGTTCCCAGCGCACAGAAGATTCTTGCGGTTCAAAATAGCAAACGAGCACTACCAATTCAAGGAGCCATCCTTTAGCAATAGCATCCGCACCAAGGGTATTCACAAAGGTACTGGCGGTGGTGCCAGGGCACCTGCGCAGGGAAGCTATCCCAGTGTACCCTTACTTGGACAACTGGCTGATTACGGGGGATACTCCCTAAATTTGCAGGCAAAACATTCAAAGATCTTTCAACCTTCTCTTTCATTTGGGCTTCTCTATAAACGAGAAAAACTCAAGCCTAGTGCCGAGCACAAACAAACAGTTCCTAGGAGCTGTAATAAACTCTGAAGAGGGGTTGGTTTTTCCATCAGAGGAAAGAGTCCAAAACATGTTACTGCAAAGACCTCAATATCAAGCCGCCAGAAAAGCGTACGCAAAGCTATGCGTTTGCTAGGCATGATGGCATCTTGCATTTAGCTGGTACCGCACACGCACTTGCAACCCATGCAGGAGTGGTTTGCGAAATGGTGGTCTCAGGCAAGCGGTCAGTGGGACGATCTAGTGGTCGTTTCGCCAACACTAGTACAAAACCTTTGCTGGTGGACAAGAGAATCTGTTGAAGGGGAAACCCTTCCAGGATCCGGAAGTGCAAGCAATTGTCACAACAGACGCCTCACTTGCCGGGTGGGGGGGTGGGGGCTCATTATCTTCATCACACAGCACAAGGTATGTGGACTCCTGGTACGGCGCAGAACCACATCAATCTGCTGGAGCTGCTGGCGATGTTCAAGGCCCTTCAGGCATTCGAGATACACCTAGCAAAACAGTCAGTGCAAGTCCTCACCGACAGCACTACGGCAATGTTTTACATCAACAAACCGGGGGCACACGTTCTACAAATCTGTCCAAACTAGCGCAACAAATTTGGAAATGAACACAAACGGAAAATATTCCTATCGTCGCAGCACGTTCCAGGGTAACTCGACACTCTGGCACACTCACTGAGCAGAGATCCCCTACCAGAGGAACATGACGGCAACTAGACACGGGTCGTAGAGCACCTATTTTCTCAATGGGGTTTCCCCACAATAGACTTGTTCGCTACAAGTGAAAACAGTCAATGCCTAGACTTTGCATCCAGGTTCCCCCAGCCAGGCTCCAAGTGGAACACTCGATGGATGAACTGGTCGGAGAAATTTGCTTATGGACTCCCACGAAGCAGGACTGACCATGCCTGAGCCCTCTCAGCAGAGTGCGGGACCCCAGAAGTAAGGACAGTCCACCGCGACAGACAGGAACCACGCTTATTGCTATTTGCTGTACCGCAAGGTGCTGAAACGCGAAACGGCCACTGAAAGTAAAGTTTGCCGGTTGCCAGTTTTGACAGTGCCAGTGCAGGAGTGCCCCGACGTCCTCTCTTGTCCCCACGACTGAGGCCTAGGAACAGTGAGATCTGCAGAGCTGCAATGGAACCAAAGTCATCAGCTGCATCTTTTCTTCTTTACCAAGGTACTGTAAAACAAGTCGTAAGAGAACTTACCTCTTACTGGGGAAGTGCTTGCAACTTCAACTTAAGTCTAATCCGCTTGTGGCCCTACGTTGGATTCTTTTTTTTTTTTTTCTCAAACTCCTAAGAACTTGTGCAGACTACCTGAAGTGTTGCATCCTATACAAAGACTTTGGCGTATTGACTTTGGCTTAGCCTATTGAATTGAATGACTCTTCTCTTGCTATCTGGTTTGCCCTGCTTATGAATATTTGTAAATTATTGTGTTCTAATAACCTTTGCCTTTTACTTACCTTTGAAGAGTATTCTGCATGCCAACAGTAAGGTATTAATGTCCCCAACACCCTTGTCATTGTCACCTGTGGGTGTAGGTTGTGTCTGTGGGCCATCCCAAAAGGACCGTGTCTGATCCAGAAACTCAAGAGTATGTAGAATTGAAGTCTATCTGTGTTACTAGTATATTGCTCCCCTCTAAAGAAGGCTTTATAACTGACAGATACATAAATGAATTGTTTATGCAAGAAATCTTGAGTGTAAGAGTTTATTTGAATACCTGTAACTGTGAATTTTTGTAATTCCACTACTGCTCACATTTCCCCTTTGAGATATGCCTGGCTGCTCAACACGCTACCAAAACTGTGTAGTAAAAGCTTATACCAAAGGTTGTGTTGCCTATACCTGTAGTCGTAGTTGCTTGTAGTGTTCCCAGAAGGTACTGCATTCAAGCTATGCCTAACAACGGCCAAAAGTCGACCTCAATGCTGTTAGGCAGAATTGCAGACATGCAGTACCCTCTGGGACCACTACACACAATTAGGACTATAGTTGTTCGCCAAACCAACCTTTGGTAGAAGTCTGTACCACACAGTTTATGGTAGCGAGCTGAGCAGCCAGGCTTATTTTAAGACTGAATGTGAGCAGTACAAGTAATTACATAGAGGACCGTCAGTCACAGTGGTTCAAGTAGACACTTATACTCAAGGTTTCTTGGTAAAACACATATTAATTTATTACACAATCATTTAGAAAACATTTCACTAGGAGGAGGCAACTTAATATTATATACCAATACAAAAGATTTTAAGACCGTTTGAGCTCCCCTGAAATAGGAGCCAAATGGCTGTTCAGTTACTTGGAAGTGAGCAAAAGGGACCAGTTAAGTAGAAAAGATTACATATACTTATTAGAATACTTATTAGACAGTGCAAATAGTTTCAGTTCACCGGAAGAGTACAATTCCAGTCAATAGGACAAGCCAAAGTCAATGGGCTAGTGTTCTGCATAGGAAAGAGCAGTTCTGGTATCAAACGGGAAAGTCTTTACAAAAGTTCTCAGAAGTAGTTTAGGCGAAAAATAATCCTATGTCGGGTCACAAGCTGATTAGACCTGCAAGTTGAGAAAGTTTCACAAACTTTCACCACAAGAGTGGCGTTCTCTCAATCAGGTTGGCACAGTACCTTTAGTATGAAGAACCAAATGCAGCTGACGTTTGTGTCTGGCAGTTCCTGCAGATCTCACTGTTCCTGACCCTCTGTCGTGGGGACAAGAGGACGTCGGGGGACTCCTGCACTTCACAGGATCGTCGAAAAAGCAAACCAGATGGAGTCACTTCAGTTCCAATAGCTGTAGATTCAAGCGCACACGCTGGTATCCCTCTCCCTGGTTAATCCTAACCAGTCGTGAGAATGGTATCTAGGTGGCTTACGAGTTGATGGGTCCCACCAACTCAAAATAAGAAGTCTTCCTTGAAGGGGCTTCTCTGTCGAGATGAACTTGGCAATTCAGACCTGTAGCAGGGCTTCACCGCGCAAACCAACATTCCAGGAGTTGCAGCAGCTGTCCTCTTCCAGCTCTTTGGTTCTTTCGTTCCAGTGGTCGACTCTGCTTTCCAGTCCAAGAGACTCCTCTTTTAAACAGTTTTCTACCTTTCATCTCAGCCTAGCTGCCACTCACCCAGCAGGGTGGCTGTCCTTGCTAGACAGTCGGCCAGCCAATCACGGTAGAGTACATTTGGGTCTCCTAGGAGACTAAGCACAGGGACTTTCGTGCACCTCCCTCACTTCCTGCCCACCCCAGACACTCGGACGCCAGAGGCGGTCTTCAGTCCTGAAGCCCGCCAAAGGCATACGAACAAAGGGACCAAACCTGGTTTGGCGCGCAGAGACTAACAATAGAAGGACCTTTCCAAAAAGAAATGGTGAAAAAAAACAGGACCTTTTTTAAACAAAGGGGCTTAAGGCGCCATTTTGAAAAACATGGCTCCCGTGATTTTTAGCTACCAGTGTTTGTGGTCGGGAAAAATCATCGTGGTTAGTTCTAAAACTACTATACCGCCATGGACATGACAGCCTAGCTCCGGGCAACGAAATTCAACCCAGACGTCCAGGAACGCATTTGGACCTGCATTCGAGGGGTGGGGGGGGGGGGGGGGGGACACATCTTCCCCTTCACCACGGACGAGGAGCTGGACAAGAAGAAAAACAGCTCACAAGCTGCGAAGTCTTTATCTATCTTGACAAAGGCCACACCCAAATCGTACACCCAGTCACAGCAGTTCTCCGACAAGGGGCATACGTACGGAGGGTTCTGCAGCTGCCAAGAGCAGAGATCCAGGCAGCGGGACCGCTCGCCGACTCCAAATCGGCGCAAGCAACAAAAACATGGGGTGTGGTGTGGTAAGAGATTTTTCCAGTCCCCCTCCTCCGCGACAGTCTGAGGGAAAGAAGGCATGACACGCCCCTCCGGGTCCACTTGTCTACAGTGGGGTGCAGGCTTGCTCTCATGCACATTTCTGGCGCCAGAATTTCACGGCCCCCTAGATCCTCTGTAGTATCCACGGGGTACCGCCTACCCAGCCTCTCCTCCCTCCTCTCCCTCAAGTTGGCACAGCAACTCTTCTGGCGGAGATACGGTCAATCATAGAGAGCCAGGCAGTGGAGGAAGTCCCAGCCTTCCAGCGAGGCTTGGGCTTTTACTCCAGGATTTTCCCATTCAGAAAAAGATCCAGGCGGGCCTGAGAGTTGTGCTGGACCTTTACACCCTCAACCTCTTCTTACCTCTACAAAAATTCAAGATGGTTACGCCAGCTTTTATAGCGGAGATATTGTGCAAGGGAGACTGGATGTGCTCCCTAGATCTGAAGGACGCATACCTACACGTCCCGATTTGGCAGCCTTATCGTCGTTTCCTATGGTTCAGGATCATGGGCTACCATTTCCAATACAAGGTCCTTCCGTTTGGCCCCCAGGGTCTTTACCAGACTCATGAATACGGTGGCTGCCCTCCTCAGAGCGCAGGTCCTCAACATTTACCGATACTTAGATGACTGGCTCGTCAGGGCTACATCTCCGGAAGCAGTTCACCACTCTTCAAATGCCCTTATGAACACACTACACGATCTGGGCTTTTCACTCCATCTCAAGAAGTTGCAGCTGCAGCCCACACAGACTGACATTCTTGGGTCTCATCTGGGACACGTGCTCCGAGAAGGTATTTCTGTCGGAGGACAAGATCTCGGCCATCAAGAGAGCCATCACCCACTTCCTTAGCAGAGAGGTGACCTCGGCATGGTGCTACTGGCGGTGGTCCTATTAGCCGTTCCACACACGAGACTGAGGAGGATTCGGTTGCACTTTGTGTCCTCATGGAACCAGGAGCAGGGATCTCAATCCGACATGATCGATGTTCCTCCATCTCCCCCACCCGGTCCTAACATGGGAAGGGGGGGGGCAGGGACTGCAACCTACGGACGGGCAAGCCCTTTGTCTCCCACTCCGCAGGTCACATCACCACAGACTCCTCGCTTGAGGCATGGGAAGCCACCCTGGACAAGCGCTCTGTCCACGGCACATGGATTCGACAGGAGTAGGAATACCACATCAATTGGTTAGAGCTGAACGCCATCTGGCTAGCGCTCAGAGCATTTCTTCCACTTCTCAGGGGCAAGGTTGTCCTCATCCAGACAGACAACGGGATCAGCATGTACTACGTCAACAAGCAGGGAGGCACCAGATCCCCCTTCTCTGTGCAGACTGGCAATCTGCATGTGGGAGTGGGCCCTGGAAAATGACATCTACCTCACGGCAGTCCACCTCCTGGTGGAAGCCCACCTGGAGGCGGACCGGCTCAGCAGGTTGGGAGCGGGCAATTACGAGTGGCAGCTAAACTATCTCGTTATACAGGAGATCTTCAACAGGTGGGGTCATCCCCAGGTGGATCTCTTTGCCACCTGGCACAACAAGTAGTGCCCTCAGTTCGCCTCCTGGCAGGGACAGGGCCCCAGCTCCCAGGGTGATGCTTTTCAGCCTCAGTGGAACGGCAGGACGGCATAAGCCTTCCCGCCCACTCGGCTGATTCAGAGTGATTTGCAATATCAAGGAGTCTCGCCAGCTCAACCTCATTCTAATAGCTCCATGGTGGCTGGACAGGCCATGGTTTTCAGAGCTGCTCAGTATCTCGAAGATGCTACCGATTCACCTCCCGACGGGCCCAGCACATCTTCTGGCACAGCAGGGGGTGGGCAAGGTCATCCACCCGCGCCCCAGAATCTAGCCCTCACAGCGTGGTTCCTGAGCAGGTAACGCTACGTCACCTCAGCCTCTCCCAGGCTAATCTGGACATCATACAGGGTGCAAGGAGCAAGGCTACCAGGGCCCAGTATAAAAGTAAATGGACCAGGTTCTGCCACTGGGCAGACTCCAAGGAAATCGACCCTCTGGCGTGTACTTTGGATGACGTGCTCTCCTTCTCGGCGCACCTCGTCCACTCCGGGGTGCAGGTGGACACCTGCCGTACATACCTCGCAGCCATTGGGGCTTACCGGAACTTGGAGGAAGGGATCTTCTCCAATCCTATAGATGAAACATTTGACAAGGCTCGCAAGGCTCTACCCACCTGTCAAGAGGCTGCACACCGTGTGGGACCTTAAAATTGTCTTGGGCGCCCTGGTGGACAAACAGTTTGCTAATGGCGTCCGCGGACATCTGGCTGGTCACCATCAAGATGGCCTTACTAGTCGTCCTCGGCTCACAGTCGCCTAAATCCAGGCGCTGGTCGCCTCAGAGCCATATACTACCTTTCACAGGGACAAAGTAGTCCTGCAGACATACCCAGCATTTCTGTCCAAGGTGTCGTCTGCCTTCCACTTGAACGGGGAAATAGTCCTTCCTACGTTCTTCGCCGATCTCAAGGACGAAGCACAGAGGGTGCTGCACAGCCTGGATGTCCGGCGTGCTCTGAAATTCTACCTTGACAGAACTAGGGGCTTCCGCAAATCAGACACCCCGTTTGTCACTTTCGGTAGCTCAAGACCAGGCTATCGGGCCTTTAAGGCCTCCATATCCCGCTGTATGGTCTCGGTTATCAAAGAAGCGAACGAGGGCCAGCATAATCCACTTCAGGCGAACATGCACGTCCACGCAGTCAGGGCCAAGGCAACAGCCATCGCACTCCAGCGCCATGTCCCTTGGCAAGTCATAAGTAGGGCGGCCACTTGGGCCACTCCCTTGGCTTTCTGCAAGCATTACTATTTGGGTGCCGGCTCTAGATCTGATGCGACTTTCTTTCAGACAGGCGGTTCTCAGGAACCTATTTGCTTAAGGAGGGTCTCCTCTCCACCCTAGGGCTACATTCAGTTGTAATCGCCCATACAGTATTGAGGAAAGGGGACGGGACATAAGAGTAATTAGAAGTTACTCATCGTAGTGACTAACATACTCTTAGTCCATACTCTTAGTCCATACTCTTAGTCCATAGTTCCCTTTCCACCATACGTCCCAACATCCTCCCCCTTCCCACCTATGAATACTGGTGTTAGTAGGCAATGTTAAATCTATTGTCGACGCGTCAATGGGGACTGAGGTGTGGCGCCGGAGGGCGGAGCCAGGGCAGCGCATGCACCCAGGGCCGCACCCCCGCGCGCCTCTGCATTTAAAGGGAAGGGGTTTTTTTTCTGGTGAAAAAGGTTCCATCTCGCATCCCTTGGAAGGGACATCCATACAGTATGGAGGAAAGGGGACTAAGTACGTTAGTCACTATGGTGAGTAATGTATAATTCCCCCACCCACCCCCACCTCTCCAACTCCCCTAATGAGCAAAGTTTCATTTATAGAGCGCACCGAATCCTTAGGTATCTGGGCGCTTTTGCTTGAACAAGGAATCGGTGGTTACGACGACGATACATAAAGTGGTTGACTTGTGTTACATATCAAGTTAACATGCCAGACAGATCCATAGTATACAATGTGAACTGGTGAAACAGTTGCAGAGGTACAGCTAACAAATGCATGTTAGAAATCTAGGCATTTAGTCAGGCGATACAAATGAGCAGAAATTAGGGAATTAGTAGGTTTTAGTTTTGCTGGGCGAAGAGACGCACTTTTACTTCTGAAAGTCCAGAAGGATGGTTCAGCTCTGAGTGCTGTAGGCAAGGAGTTCCAGAGCTTGGCTGCTAGCACCGGGAAGCTAGACCAGCCAGCTTTTTGTAGTTTGTATTTAGGAATAGTGATGCAGTGTAAACTATTAGTTCAAATAGGTCTGGTAGATTGGTTCCTGGATTTTGGAGCTGTGTTGGAGAGACATTTGTGCGTTATTAGGGTTTGGAGTGTAATTCTGTCTTGCACTGGAAGCCACTGTCACGTTTTATTGCTGAGACTTGGTTCGTGGGATGTTTAGAGCAGACCTTGTGGTGAACAAGATTCACTAAGAACAAGTGACATTAATCCTAGTTGCTCCTATGTGGGCGAGACAACCTTGGTGTCCACCTCTGCACAAACTGGCATTGTGCAACCCGATCAAACTCCTGTGCTCATTCAACATGCTCACACAGCACGAGGGCACGACCATACACCCTCAATCTCAGTCTATGAATTTGGCAGCTTGGCTCCTGAAGTCATAGTTTGGCCATATCTACCTCAAAGGTGTGTGGAAATCCTCAAGGAGGCACGTAATCCAAACACTAGACACTGTTATTTTAACAAGTGGAAGAGGTTTGTAATTTGGTGCCTGTCAATAAATGTAAAATCCAATCGATTATACTCCATTGCACTTTCTTCATTACATGCTTCACTTATACTCGGGGCTAGTATTTAACTCAAAGTTCACCTAGCGGCTCTGTCAGCGTACACCACTTCTCAAAGTAAGGTGTCCTTGTGGAAAATCCCGGTCATTAAGGGGTTCATGGAGGGAGTAAAGACTCGACTCTCCTAAACCCGCCGCCAGGTTGGGACCTCAGTGTAGTTCATGCAAAGCTCAGGACCCCCCCTTTGAGCCTATGCAGAAGTCCAGCCTTAAACATCTTGCGTATAAAACAGCTTTCCTGGTTGCTCTCACCGCCATAAGGAGAGTCAGTGAACTGCAAGCTTTGTCAGTTAAAAACCCTTTCTTTGATATCCCCAAAGACCAATTGGTATTAAGAACACACCCTAGGTTTTCACCCAAGTTCATTCCAAAATTCCACGTCAATCAGGCCAATCGACCAACCAGCTTTTTTTCAAAATCCATCAAGCTCATCTGAGAAAAAAACTCCATATGCTAGATGTAAGGAGGGCAGTCCTTTACTATGTAAACCAGACCGCTAAGGAAAACTATCTCCATAGCTTCAGGCAGGGAAGGAGACCACCTTTCCAAAAACGCCATCTCCACATGGATAGTTGGATGCATACATACAACTTTGCTACTACAGTAGTACACCTGTACAACAAACAGTCTGAGGGACCTCGACATGCGAAGCACCATGGGTACAGTAGATGTCAAACTAGGGATAGTATCGCTGGCATGCCCTGTCAACGTCCCTTTTCGAGTTTCAAAAACAACTGTAACACTCAGCAGCTTCCACTAGATGTCGGGATATGCATAGCATGTGAATCCAAGCAGATACCAGCATCAGAAATACTATTACGGTAAGTAATGTATATATTTGAGGGTTGTGGATCTGCTTAGATCACATGCTATGCGTAGTCCAACATCTAGTGGTAGCCGCAGAGTATTAAAAGATTTGTTTTCAAAACTCAAACAGATGTCGATGAGGCGTATTGATAATACTATCCCTAGTGTGACATGTTCTGTACCCATGGTCCTTCACGTGTCTCAGTCCCTCAGATTGTTTCTTTCCGCCATAGTCTGCTGCAATTTGCAGAGTGCCTTTCACACTGATGCCTTTTATTGGTTACAGTTTGTTAGACTTCTCTTTCTATCCTTTACCATCCGCTGCGTCATCTACTGCTCTGCGCAGGCCTCAATCATCGACGACGCCTTACTGACTCACTCACTGACTAGACGATGCCTTCACGGGCCTCTTCGTGCCTCAGCCCTTGCAGTAGGGACACCCTTTTTCCCCTTTTGTTGTCAAACTGCCCTTTCCATTTATTATGGAAAATACCCGCTTTTAAATGTTGCCCTTCCTGCCATAGGACGTTTTTGTTAAAGGATGTGCACAGTGTGTGCAACTATTGTCTCCCTAGGGACCACCCAGAAATGTATTACAAGTCCTGTAAACATTACTCTTGCGCCCCGTCCCCTTTCCTCCATACTGTATGGGCGTCCCTTCCAAGGGACGGGATCCAGAACCTTTTTCACCAGAAAAAAACTTCTTCCGCTTTAAATTTAGAGGCGTGCGGGTGCAGCCCTGGGAGCATGCCCTTCCCTGACTCCACCCTCCGCCGCCACACCTCAGTCTCCTTTTCCGCGTCGACTGGAACAGGCCGAATTCACCAGCGCTCCTGGGTTTTGGCTTTGGCCATGGAATTCCACACATGGATAATTCTTTTGTATTTTTATCATTCATGTACTCTGTCCTCAGGCGTCACGCTCGTCCCCGCCGCATATCGACTTCTACGGGGTTCAGCAGGTGTCCATGCTACGACGGGCACTTTCCAACTGAGGACCCTCATGCCTTCTGCCTACGTTGCCTTGGCCCAGACCACGGCTGGCAAGCGTGTACCGCGTGCAACGCGCTCTCCTCAAGGTCTCTGAAGAACAGGCTAGCCAGGTGGAGGGAGCTCTTCCAGAGAGGTCAGTGGATCCTCCCAGTGACAGTACTGTGGAACTGGAAGGTTCTTATACTGGGTCTTCACCAGAGGGGCCACGCCCTAGTACCGACATGTTCGAGGGGACACCTATACGCAGATTGCCCGAGGGCAAAGCGCCTACCAGGCCTCGGCCTGAAGAACATTGTAGGCCCCATGATCCACACTCCGGCTGGACGGGCGAGGCCCAGTGAGCCGAGAAACACGATGCAGGCACGTGCAATGCAGCTTGATAAAATGGCCGCTGTGCCTGACATCCGCCCGATACCACACCAAGGCAGCGAGCAGGTAGAGGAACTCGTGTCAAGGTGGGACTGGTGTCCACCAAGTATGTGGCCTACAGCCTACCCTTCATTTGCACAGGGCAGGTTCCCGCTGCGACAGTATGCGTAGGGCATGCAACAGCTGCCCGCTACTCCGCCAATATCGCCTACCACTCTGGCCTGTGAGGACAGGTTTTTTAAAAGGTTCCTCAGGCTCATGAAATCTCCTCGGATGGGGGTCATCCTCAGGGAAGCGATCAGGGATGTGCTCCTGCCAATGGCTCCGACGCCGCAGGCCCCACTACAGATGCCCCTGTGCAGCCTCAGCCACCTGCCCCGGCCCCCAACCGATAGTGCAGGCAGTTCCATACCAGCCTCTGGCTTCAGTCTCCACACCCCAGCCTTCAGCTCCCAGCACCCCTCCACTGGTGCCAGACCAACCAGACCCTCAGGTGGACACGGACGAGGAGGAGGAGGAACCTGGCACACAGCCGTCAGCCAGAGTACTTGGGCCTTCCTCCACCCAAGGTTGAGCAACCAGCAGAGGGTATCCTCACCAAAGTCCTCACGCAGTGTTTCAAAAACGGGGATCCCGATGCAGAAGGACTTGGTCGCCTTGGCCAAAAAGCGCTGGCTCAAGCCCCACTCGGTCCAGTCGGTCAATCAACGCCTGGACGCCAAGTACGGGCTGATGTAGGGGGATACACTCTCGCTATCGGCCCACCCTCAGTCGCACTCTTCAGTGATCGCTGCGGCATAACTATACTCCAAGCCTCAGTCGTCCTCAGCCTCTTCCTCCTCCAGTGCTGCAAGGCAAGGAGGAGTAGATCTTGGAGACGTATGGGAAGAAGCTGTATTCCAACGCATCCCTGCATTGCCATGGACAGGAGAAGAACAGCCTGGCTCTGTGCTACTAAATTCAACCCAGATGTCCAGGAACACATCTTAGACCTTCCGTTCGGAGGGGGTGACCTCTTCCACTCCACCACAGATGAGGAGTTGGACAAAAAGAAAAACAGCTTACAAACGGCCAAGTCTTTATCCATCCCTTTAAAGACCACACCCAAAACATACACCCAGTCACAGCAGCGATCTGACAAGGGCGCATACATATCGAGGGTTCTGCAGCTTCCAAGAGTGGAGGTCCAGGCAGCCTGACCCAGCTTCATCGACCCAACATTGATTCAATCAACAAAAAAAGGGAAGAGGGGAAAGCAGGCATGAGACGCCCTCCGTGTCCACGTATCTCCAGTGGGGGGGGGGCAGGCTCGCTCTCATGCACATTTTTGGTGCCAGAATTTCGCGGACCCCTGGATCCTTTCTGTAGTATCCACAGGGTACCGCCTCCCTGTCCCAGCCTCTCCTCCCTCTTCCCCGTCGCTCCCACAGATTGGGACAGCAACTCTTTTGGCAGAGATCCGGTCGTTCATCGAGAGCCAGGCAGTGAAGGAAGTCCCAGCCTCCCAGTGACGCTTGGGCTTTTACTCCAGGATTTTCGCTATTCAGAAAAAGAACCAGGCGGGCCCGAGCGGTGTGCTGGACCTTTCCACCCTCAACCTCTCCCTACAAAAATTCAAGATGGTTACGGGCGTATTGTGGAAGGGAGACTGGATGTGCTCCCTGGATCTGAAGGACGCGTACTTGCACGTCCGTTCTGGCAGCCTCATCAATCTTTTCTACGATTCCTTTCGGCCTCAACCCGGCCCCCAGGGTCTTTACCAGGCTGATGAACCCAGTAGTGGCCCTCTTCAGGACGCAGGGCCACCACATCTACCCGTACTTCGATGACTGGTTCATCAGGGTGACATCCCTGGAAGCGGTGCACCACTCTTCCCACGCTTTTATGAACAGACTGCGCGAGCTGGGTTTTTCACTCCACTTCAAGAAGTTGCAGCGGCTGCTTACGCAGAGACTGACCACCATGGGCCTCATTTGGGACACGTGCTCCGAGAAAATGTTTCCCCTTCGAGGAAAGATCACAGCCATCAAGGGGGCCACGACACACTTCCTCAGCAGTGAAGTGACCTCAGACTGGTGGTACCAACACCTACTGGGTCTCATGGCAGCAGTCCTTTTGGCCGTCCCCCACACAAGACTCAGGATGAGGAGGATACTGCTGCACTTTGCTCCATCTTGGAACCAGGAGCGAGGCTCCCAGTCAGAAATGATCAACATTCATCCGTCGCTTCACCCGGACCTCACCCTGCAGGTCACATCACCACAGTCTCCTCTCTCGAGGGCTGGGGGGGGCCACCATGGACAACCACTGCGTCCATGGCACCTGGACCTGGCAGGAGTAACACCTCAATTGGCTGGGACTGAAGGCCATCTGGCTGGCTCTCAGCCTTTCTTCTGGTTATTGAGGGCAAGGTGTCCTTGTTCAGACAGACAATTCGACCAGCATGTTCTATATCGGCAAGCAGGGAGGTACCATATTTCCCCCCGCCCTCCCCTACGCCCCCACTGTGCAGACTGGCAGTCAGCAGGTGGGAATGGACCCTGGTGGAGAACATCTACCTCACAGCCGTCCACCTGCGTGGGAATCCAACCTGGAGGCAGACTGGCTCAGCAGACTAGGAGCAGACAACTACGAGTGGCAGTTGAATGACCTAGTACTGCAGGAGATCTTCTACAAATAGGGACACCCCCAGGTGGACCTTTGCCTCCTGGTACAACAGGAAGTGCCAAATGTTCGCCTCCTGGCAGGGTCAGGGCTCCCTGGGCGATGCATTCTAGATTCGGTGGGACTGAATGACAGCATACGCCTTCCCACCCACACCGCTGATACGCAGGTTGATATGCAAAATCAAGGATTCTCGTCACCTCAGCATCATTCTAATAGCACTGTGGTGGCCAGCCAGGCCATGGTTCTCGGCGCTTCTCAGCCTCTCGGAGAGGCCTCCCATTTGCGTTCCGACGGGCACCAGTACATCTTCTAGCGCAGCAGCGGGGCAAGGTCATCCACCCCGCTCCACAGAAACTAGCCCTCACAGCGTGGTTCCTGGACACGTCACGCTAGGTCACCTCAGCCTTTCCCAGGCTAATCTAGAGATCATACAGGGCGCCAGGAGCAAGTCTCCCAGGGCCCAGTACAAGAGTAAGTAGACAGGGTTGTGCCACTGATCAGACTCTGTATCAACCCCCTGGCATGTACCCTGGACGTGCTCTCCTTCTCTGTGCACCTCGCCCACTCAGGTGTGCAGGTAGATGCCTGCCACACCTACCTGGCAACCATTGGGGCTTGCAGAAACTGAGGTTTCTTTCCTTTTCCAACCCGATTGTCAAGAAGCATTTGAAGGGTCTCGCCAGACTCTACCGACCCATCAAGAGGCCTCACCCCTTGTGGGACCGCAACATAGTTTTGGGTGCACTGGCGCACAAACCATTTGAACCAATGGCGTCCGCGGACATCAGGCTGGTCACGCTTAAGACAGCCTTACTAGTCGGCCTCACCTCGGCTTGCAGAATCGGAGAAATCCAGGTGCTTGTTGCCTCAAAGCCATATACTACCTTTCACATGGATAAAGTAGTCCTGCGGACACACCCAGCATTCCTACCTAAGTTGCGTTCCGCATGCCATCTGAACGAAGAAATTGTGCTGCCCATGTTTTTTGCTGAGCCCAAAGACGAGGCACAGAGTTCTGCACCGTCTTGATGTCAGGCGTCCCCTGAAATTCTACCTAGACAGGACCAAGTGCTTCCTCAAGTCAGACGCACTCACGTTTGGCGGATCAAGACTGGGTATCTGGCCTCCAAGGCCTACTTAGCCCGTTGGATGGTCTTGGCCATCAGAGAAGCTTACGAGGGACAGCATAAGCCACTGCCGGCCAACATGCACGCCCACGCAGTCAGAGCCAAGGCAACGGCCATCGCTTTCCAGCGGCATGTCCCCTGGCAGGTAATAAGCAGGGCAGCCACATGGGCCAGCCCTTCGGCTTTCTGTACTCATTACAGTTTGGATGCCGGCTCTAGAGCAGACAAAGCCTTCGGGACAGGCGGTTCTTAGAAACCTGTTTGCTTAAGGAGGGTCTCCTCTCCACCCTGGGGCTACATTCAGTTGTAATCGCCCATGCAGTATGGAGGAAAGGGGACGGGACGTAGGAGTAATTATAAGTTACTCACTGTATTGACTAACATACTCTTAGTCCCTTTTCCTCCATACGTCCCACCATCCTCCCCCTATTAAAACTGGTGTCATTAGGCAATGTTAATCTATTGTCTACGTGTCTAATGGGACTGAGGGCGCCGGAGGGCGGAGTAAGGGCAGCGCATGCTCCCAGGGCCGCACCCCTGCGTGCCTCTAAATTTAAAGGGGAAGGTTTTTTCTGGTGAGACGGCTTCCGTCTCCCGTCCCATGCAGTATGGAGGGAAGGGGACTAAGAGTAGATTAGTCACTACGGTGAGTAACTTAATTGCTGGCCTAAAACCCACAAAGACTGCCGCACTAACTGCTGGGCCGTTCACACCATGAAGGCCGAAGACTCAATCGACGTGACTGGGGAATCCAGAGAGGGTAGCATCGGCATCCCTAGGGATAGTATTACTAACATTCCTGTCAACTTCCTTTTTTGAGTTTCGAAAACAAATCTTGTGATAACCTGCGACTACGACTAGATGTTGGACTATGCAGCGCACGTGAATATAAGCAGATACTGTAATCCTATTTCTGATGCTTGTGTGTAGTGTGTGTGTGTATAGGCTTGTGGAATCTGCTTAGATCACATGCTATTCATAGGCCGACATTAGTGGAAGCTGCAGAGTATTAGTTTTCGAAAATCGAAAAGGGACGTCGACATTGCGCCAGTAATAGTATCCCTAGTGTGACATCCGATGTACCCATGGTCCTTCACGTGTCGAGGTTCCTCAGATTGTTTGTTTTTTTCCGCCATCGTGAGCGGATGCTTATCGCAGAGTTCAATTTCGGCATAACGCCATTTGCTTATGACAAGTTTAAAAATAGTTTACTCTTTCTGTGCTTTCCTTCCGACTTTGACCAAATCATATACTCTGTGGAAAAGACAGTGCCGTCGGACAAATTCAAGGTTCGACTGACCCTTTCGGCCTTTTAAGGCCCACCAGGCCTAGGCCCTTACAGTAGGGAGAGTGGGGGACGGTCATTGTACACAATGCATTTTCCCACCTACCTTTCTCGCCTGGCTGCCTTTCCCAAACATGGATAGAACACCTTTTAAATTCTGCCCCACCACAACGAAGCAAGCTCTTTAAACCTAAGACCCTTAAAGATCGCAGAACCAAGCGATGGGCCCATCAAGCAAAGCAGGCCGAGGCCACCATTGACGTGGAGGGAGCTTCCAGTGACGGCAGCGTCACCGTGTTTTCGGACGGCGAGGGTGACAAGAAGCCAAGTGCACGCCCTCAACCCTAAGGGACAGGCCGCCGGCTCTTTTACGGGGACGACACCCGGCGGCAAGAGCACTTCCACTACATACGCCACTAAGCACACATCCCGTGGCGATGAGTCTGTGCCGTCGACCAAACGCCCAGATACATCATGTAGGGGAGATCTGTAGATTCCCTGTCCTCTGGGTACTCGAGGTCCCGATCGCCCCATGACAGGCCCCGGAAACTGAAAGACGCTGGCCATAAAACATCGACAGAATGACGAACATCGGCAGACGAGACGGAGGTCCATCCCAATACCGAGAGTCGACGACATTCGTTGAAATCGGCTGTAAAGTCAAACACTGGGTTGTCTCACCTGGTTAAGAAACATGTCCCGAGAGCCTGCTAAAGGCTACTCATACCAAAGACTTCCAAGATGTCTAATCATAAAGACAAGTCTCATAATGACAAGTCTACCCCTTCTAAGGACGCAATACCTGGCTCACAAGAGGAGGGTTCTTTGGCTGAGGCCTTACAGAATAAGGGCCTATCCACACCTACACCGTTAGTACAAGTCACTACCCCACTTTACCCTGGGTTCATCCCCAGTTCAGCCCAATGGACTGCGGAGGACATAGGGTGATGTCAAGAATGCCAATTTGTTTTGAGGAGAAAAAAAACCCTGAGGCTGTCAAACCTAAAAATTACACCTCCTACTCAGGCTTCCAGTCTTCAGCGCCTGGATTCATCTCGGCCACCAACAAGGTCTTGTACTGCAGCTGACCTTTGACGTTAATACAGATACTGAAGGGGATATTGAAGACTACCAACACTGATCATTACTATGGTGGTGGTGGTGATGATTAAGAGGCAGAAGTGTATACCCTAGCCTCACCAATTAAACGAGATTCCCCAGTGCCCGATTCTCCAGTAGATAATCAGCCCCTCCACAACGATCTATTAATCAAAGCAACTGACACTTTGGTATTCAGACACATGAAGCTCAGCAGGACAAGGACTTTGTCGAAGATATTTTGGGAGACAAGACGGCTGCCACTCAATTCATCCCAATTTTAAAATCTGTCCAGAGAAGAATACAACCTTCACTAGAGACACTTGACCAAACGCGGGCAGTGAACACGCGGGTAGAGAAGCTCTTCCGCCCGGCGCTGTCTGACCTGCTCTATATCACGGGCCAGCTTAAGCCGGATTCGCTCGGGATCCCAACTACCGTAAAAGGGCAGGTAAATCTCTAGCCTCTTCGGAGGCTCCCCCAGACAGAGAGCAAGAAGCTCTATACCATGGGAAGGAAGGTAGTGACCTCGCCAGCGTTTCATGCTAGAATCTCCAACAATTCTACACTGTTGGCAAGTTATGATTGCCATAAATAGGATGAAATAACCACCCTAATAGCGTTGGCTCTCGAGCCTTTAAAGTCTCAACTTGCATTAGTAGCAGCTGATGGCAGCTGCATTCTCAAGAATAACTTCGACGCTGCAGATAATGCAGGCCGAATAATCGCTGAAAGAACCATAATCCAGCGCCACGCTTGGCTTTGCCAATCTGGCTTTAAGCAGGAGACCCAGGCGAAATTACTTAACATGGCAGTGGAACCAACAGTCTTATTTGGCAAAGCGGTAGAGGACGCCCTGAAGTCCGGCAAGGAGGAATATGACACCCTCAAGTCCCTCTGGCAACTGACTAATAAACCTCCTGGGCAGAGAAGTGGGAACAGTTTTCACCACTTTCTTGGCCAAAGTTCCCAGAGAGGCTCCGGACAAAGTGAACATTCTTCCTGGAATAATAACCAAGGTCTGGCGTTGCAGGGTTACCAGAGAGGCCAGCGCAGATCCCGCGGCCAGGGGAGGGCCTCCACATCTAGAGGTGGAGGAGCACTTCCCAAGCAATGACAGCCTTCTACAGGTCCCCTCCCATGCCTCATTCAAACAAAAGAAAGAGATAGAGGGATAAGGAGCACTAGCACACCCCCAAGATCAAGGGATTAACCCTTCAAAACAAGTAACACAGCTAGTGCTACTCGTGGCTGCTCACTCTTGGTGGTCCCTATTCCTAACTATTGTCCGCTGTTCGGCACAAGAGCAAGAATTACTTCAATGCAAGTTCAATTGTAAGCATATACATATTTTATTATTCAAATATACAAAAAATGCTTTGAGAACACCAAAGGTGTGTGCTCACTGCCTAGTTCGTAAGCATTAGCAATAGATCTCTAAAAAGTAGATCACCAGATTTTATGCGACAACCTCAATCCTTCGTTTAATACGCTACGTGATTTTGGCTCAAAAAAGCTTGTGAAGTGTACTGTGTTGTGTAGTTTCTCACATACGGTCATACCTTGTTTCACACAACTCACTTATTCTCCTGTTCACTCACTCTCAGAATCCAACATCAATTTCATTCAAAACACACACCTGTTGCCCAACATGTTTGTTTCCGTACGATGTGTAATTAACAAAAATATTAGGGAAATTCCTCAGGGGCTTACTTGAAGGATAGATGTAGCCTGCAAATTCAATCTAGCTTCATTGTAGTTACTCGCAATAAAATCTATACATAAAAACAACTCTATAAACACATTTCGAATTACAATTCAACTTGTCTCTTCTCATTCAAAGTTTGAAGTCCCTTCGCCGTTTGTTTGACAAAGGAAAAACAGGGTCCACTAACCAAAGTCTGTCCACTAGTTAGTGCACTGCTGATGCATCGGAAGGATCCTCTGCTTGTTCGGGGTCAATAGGATTTCAACAGACTAGAGAGGGTGCCGTTAATGGTTACACCATGGTCGCTCGGTGTTTTTATTCCATAGTCGCCAGTTCATGAGTTCATTATTCTGTCCAGCCTCACTCCTGAGAGACTATCCCGCATTCCCAGTTCAAATTTCTTACGTTCGAAATCCACGTTCGTCAGACTTTCCTCCGGTCGCGTCTTTAAATCGTCCGCGTCTATCCAGAGTCGAGTACCAAAAGCTGCCCAAGTGCGGCACGGGTCCAACTGCGTCCTTACAGCCTTACGTGTTTCCGGGTGGTGTCCCATGCCTCACCAGTAGGGGGACGGATTTCACACTTGACCCACGCATGGGAGGGAATAACCATGGACAAGTGGGGGCGATCGACAGTAACGGGAGGTTATTGTGTGGAGCGCCTCCAAAAACCATTGTGCCATCCCCCGAGCCAAAGGAAGACGACAAAGGAAGAACAGCTTATCCTTCTCTAAGAGGTCAACACTTCTCAAGGACGCAATAGAGATTGTGGCGTCCAACGAGGTAAACAAGGGTATTTATTCAACCTACTTCCTTTTGCCAAGAAAAGATCTAACTATGCGCCCAGTGTTACTTACACCCTCTGAAAAATGTATGTAAAACCACAAAAATTCCGCACAGACAACTCTTGCCCTTCAAAATAGCAAACCAGCACAACCAATTCAAGGTACCTTTTCGGAATAGCTTTGGCTCCAAGGGTATTCACCAAGGTACTGGCGGTGGTGGCAGTGCACCTGTGCAGGAAGGCAATCCCAGTGTACCCCTACCTGGACGACTGGCTGATCACAGGGGAGTCACCACATCTTTGCAGACAAAACATGCAAAGAACTATAAACCTTCTTTCAATTGGGTTTCTCAATAAACAAGCAAAAGTCAAGTCTTGTACCAACAAAACAGTTCCTAGGAGCTGTCTTAGACACAAGAACAGGCTTGGCCTTTCCATCCATGGAAAGCGTGCATAACATGCTTCGGCAATTATTTCAGTATCAAGCCTGTCTCCAGATAAGCATACGCCAAGCAATGCGTTTACTAGGAATGTGATGGCATTGTGCATATACCTGGTCCCACACGCACATATGCGCGTGCGCCCAATGCAGGAATGGTTGGCAAAACTGTGGTCTCAGGCAAGCGGTCAGTGGGACGATCACTGGTTCAAAACCTACGCTGGTGGACAAAGGAAAATGTTAAAAGGAAACGCTTCCACGACCCGGAAGCGCTAGCGATCTTTAAAACCGACTCATCACTCTCTGGGTGAGGGGGCTCATTACTTTCACTACACAGCACATGGTCTGTGGACTCACGGCGCAGAACCCATCAGCCTGCTGGAACTTCTAGCAGTATTCAAAGCACTTCAAGCATTCGAAGCACAACTCACAAACCAGTCGGTTCAAATCCTAACGGACAGCACCACTGCAGTGTTCTATGTAAACAAACAAGGAGGGCATGCTCTCCACGTCTGTCCAAACTGGCGCAGAAAATATGGAGATGGGCACTCAGACGGGGGATGTCACTGTCCTACCAACACGTTCCAGGGGTACTCAACACTCTAGCAGACTGAGTAGAGATCCCCTAACTAGAGGAACACGAGTGGCAACTAGACTCAAGTGTCGTAGACCACATCTTCTCTCAGTGGTGTTACCCCACCTTGGACTTGTTTGCTACAGTAGAAAACAAGCAATGCCCAGACTTCGAGTCCAGGTTCCCCCGACCAGACTCCAAGGGGAACGCCCTATGGATGAACTTGTCAGGGAAATGTGCTTATGCTGTCACCAAACGCCCTCCCTGCCCCCTCAACCAACTTGCATAAGGAGCAGAATAGTGAACAAAATTCAGAGAGCAGATGACACTCATCCTAGTTGATCCCATGTGGGCGAGACAGCCATGATATCCGCATCTGCGCAAACTGGCAATGTGCAATCCCATCGGACTCCCGTCAGACCCACCTATTAACCCAACACGGGGGGTGAATGGGGGGGGGAGGGGAACAGTGCATCCTCGACAACAATCGATGAATTTGGCAGCATGGAGTAGCAGATACGAGCATCAGAAATACGATTACGGTGAGCAATGTATCCCGTATATTCTGAGGCTTGTGGAATCTGCCTGGATCACATTCTATGCATAGGCTGATATCTAGTGGAAGTTGCAGCGTATTCGTTTTTGTTTTTGAAACTCAAAGGGAAGTCAACAGGGCGTGCCAGTAATGCTATCTCTAGTGTGACGTCTACTGTACCCATGGTGCTTCACGCATCGAGGTCCCTCGGATTGTTTTTTACCACCATCATAGTCTGACGCATAGCATGGTGCTTCTTTTTGGCTATCGCCAATGCTTAGAAATGTTTAACTATAGTATTTGAAATTTGTCAACCGTGAGATCTTCTGGTGACGGCATAAAGGACGAATTACTATTGACTACTACAACAAAACTCGTTGTGACAATCCTTTGCCTCGGAATGCCTCAACAGGCCTTACCCCTCACAGTAGTGAGATTGGGGGGAGCTTCATACTTTAATCTCGTTAAGAGAATACATATTCCCATTTCCTCACACATTTTTTGCTAGGCTGTCTCCCCCATAAATAATGGAAAATACACCCTTTTAAGTTTTGCCCTTCTTGCAATAGAAAATTCCCCTGCAAAGACTTGCACCGGGTGTGCAATTTGTCTCCCCAGGGATCACGCCGAAGGACAGTGCAAGTTGTGCAACCTGTTCAGGCCTAAAACACTCAAGGCCCACCACGCCATGCAGGCTGAGGCCGCCATGGACGTCAAGGGAGTCTCCAGCGACGGCAGCATCGATGTCTACAGTGACGCGCAGGGTGATCGGGAACCGCTGAATACCCGCGTGCAAGCCCCTGACCCCAACAGGCAGGCCAGCGGTTTTCTACTGGGACGGCACCTGGCAGCACTAGCATGACCAAGTCGCACCGTACTAAGCACACCTCTGACGGCTGAAAGCCGACCATAAAGCCACATAGCGTCAAGGGGGAGGTCTGAGATTACCCTGTCCTCTGGGCCATCGCAGTCACGATAACCACACGACAGGCCCACAAAACAAACGGTCAAGTCAGTTTGACAATGTGTCCAAAGACACGAAATCCACACATGCCGACGACGGACGGCGAAAGATGCGTCGGCAGCCTCCTTGAAGAGTACGTCAAGTTCAAAAATGGGCGAGCTGATGAAAAAGCACATTCCAGATACACTGTTAAAAAGCTGGGCGTCGAAAAACCACAAGTCTTTGACGTCCCATGGAGAGGGCACTATTTCGGGGACTTTGCAACATTAAAAAAAACCTGCCCCCGAGCCATCTCCCACTTCCCCTTGCCCCTACCCTTGTTCTCCCTGTTATTCCCAGTTCATCACAATGGACAGCAGAACAAATCGACAAGGTCATGAGGCAAATGTCCTTTTTCGCTAATTTCTTTTATGAACATCCCAAGGACCTAAGAAAAACCTCATGGTACTCTACAAAGTGGGCCAGTAGCTACTCAAAGCGGGTCAGCAACCACCCAGTGTTCCACCAAAAGAGCCCGCACAGACTGCACACAAGCTACCACCTCGCATCAGGACTTAGGACAGCATGCTTATTGTTACACCAGGCAAGACTCCCTGGACCCTGGGGGCTTACAGACAGACGACCAAGGGGACATTGCTGATGTTGACCAATATTATGACGACGATGAGGATGTCCAAGTCATCCAGTCACCATATCATTCAGACCCACCGGTGGCAGACTAACCAGTGGGTAACCAAATAAAATATGACCTGCTCCTGAAGGCTGCAGAGCACTTAAGATCGACACACAAGTTGATAAAGACTTTGTTGAAGTTATACTGGGGGTGGGGGGTCAGCAACCCAATGTATCCCCCTACTACAATCGGTATAGAGATGCATCCAACCCTCTTTGCTCACTCCTAATTTAACACGGTTGGTTAACTCGCGAATCGAAAAAGTATTCAGGCCAGCCCCCTATACATCAGGGTGCAGTTAAAAGCTGACTCTTTAGTGGTCACAACTACCGGAAAGAGAGTGGGAACCCTCTGGCCTGCTCCGAAGCCCTTCCTGATCAGAGAAGTAAAATGATTTACACTTTTGGGAGAAAAGTAGCCTCATTGGCAGCTTACCAAACAAATTGCTAATAACACTATTGGCCATTTACAACTGTCACAAGTGGGACGAGTGTCTGGGAGAATTCTCATTTCTGTGCTAATTCCCTTCAACCTTAGAGACCCCCAGCTCTGTTGCTGGACTTGGACTTTTTAATTTCAACCCTGGAGAGTGAGAGCCCTTTTTTTTCTTACTCATGTATTTTGATGTGATTTGGTTTGTGTTTAGTGCTGTGGGGTTACTTAGCCCCTTTTCCTACTTACTCATGTAACATTGTTACCTTCACTACTTTAAATGGCTGGTGGCAGTGGTTTAATTTTCCTGCCGTTGTACTTTTCTACCGCAGGCTGAATCCTCGGCTGCAGTATAGCACCAATGGGTGACCATTGTCAAAATGGCCCTTGTCTTTTTTCACCATTTCGTGTTTGTGAGGTCTTCCTTGGGTTTTACACTGCGCACCAAGCCAGGTTTGAGCCCTTAGTTCATTTTGTCTTTGTCTAGTCACTACGGTGAGTAACTTTCATTTTTGCCATATTGTTTGGCCTTTTTCCTGCCTTCGTAAATCAGGAAATACCATTTAAGGTCATGTACTTGCCCTTCCCAGGCTAGGGGTGTTTGTCTGGGGGGGGGCGGGGTGGGGGGGGGGTGTGTGTGTGTGTGTGTGTGTGTGTGTGTGTGTGTGTGTGTGTGTGTGTGTGTATGTATGTCTGGGTGGATATGCGTGTTTGTGTGTGTCTCTGGGCGGGGTGGGGTGTGTGTGTCTGTGTCTGGGTGGGGGGTGTGTGTGTGTGTCTGGGTGGGGTGTGTGTGTGTGTCTGGGGGGGTGGGGGGTGTGTGTGTGTCTGGGTGGGGGGGTGTGTGTGTCTGGGTGGGGTGTGTGGGTGTGTGTCTGGGTGGGGGGGTGTGTGTCTGTCTGTCTGTCTGGGTGTGGGGTGTGTGTCTGTCTGTCTGGGTGTGGGGTGTGTGTGTGTGTCTGGACAGGGTGTGTCTGTGTGTGTGTGTATCACTGTGGATTTCCCTCATGCCCCACACCCAGACTCTCTAGCACCACAGATGTGTATGGGACCATATTAAACCACTGCTGGCTGTTTGAATGGTGCAGAGCCTTACCTTTGGTGGGCTTGGACTTGATGCCAGCCAGGATTTAGGATGAGAGGATGATTCCTGCAGCCATTTCTTCAGATAACCGGTGGAGCCAGGTATTCTGTGTAGACAAGCAGACAACTGATGAATCTACCTGATCTGCGAAGGCCTTGAGCAGTGCTTCAACCCCATTAAGGGGATCATGCTCTGGAAGGTCTTTTTCAACCGTGGCTGAAAAGGTGTAGTCGGTCGCCTGTGTGCAGTAGTCATCAATGGAACTTGCATTTCCCCATCTGGTGAGGTTTGTAGAAGTCTGCATTGGTGCCTTTTGCATTTCTTCTTTGAAAAGGGTTGCTCTCTCCTAGAACCAACCAGAAGATTCCTGCTGGGCATCTTCTGCTGGACCCAATGGCAGGAAAATCTACCTGCAGCGAACACCCTCTAACCCCCCCAACCCCTACCAGCCTCCCCATCACGTCATCGGGGAAAATTGGAGTCCGGGGGTTAAAGAATTGCAAAACATTCATATCCTCCTGCTCTACTTAGAGTAAACCTTGGTTGTTCCATTTCATCGTTTATTATCATTTTTTTGTTTTAATTGTTGTATCTGAAAGCTTGTATTTGAAATATTTGAAATATTTGACATACTTGTAACTTATTGATCATCTTCTAGAACAAGCTCACCACCACAAGAACTGCTCTTGCACCAGTCACCTCCTAAGAACAAGCTCTGACCTGTGGGCACAAGGCCCCATTCATCATAGGGATTGGACTTCTAAAGTTAGGGCATCGTTCTTGTGAACTGGTTTAGTTCTACTGTATCACTACTTACCTTATTTCAGTTCTGTTATTTCTTGCATTCCTAAAAGCCTAAAGGGGACTATGTTATGTTACTTGGCATTTAGATTGTCTTATGTATCATTGGTATGAACTCAAAGCGCTGGTAGGGAGAGTGAGATTGATCTTTGCGGTAGTTGTGATGGTTGGGAGGTCGGGTATGTGTGTTAATTCTTGAGGGATGACACCCAGACTGATTTGTGGCTGCGTTAGGCCTGAGGAGACGCTTAAGCTATACATGGTTGAGTATTCTGTGATATTACTACCTGTTTTTCATGTATTAGTTTTTTTGGGCTTATTATAGACTGTTTGTTCTTGCCTGCCTAAATTGCTTCATTGTGGACCCCTGGGTGTTAGGAAAGCTTTCTCTTTACAGCACATTAACCTCCATGTTTAAGGACCCCCAAAAATGTTGCTTAGATTTTTTAATCTGGGTGGCTTTTTGCAGTGAAGCCTCAGCTTCACTACACTGGCTGTTAAGCAAGATTGTATGCAGTACCCTCTGGGAGACTGCACTAGCCTTCTCTTAGGAGGGAGAGGGGGCTGTAGAATCGGTACAAATAAATTGTAAAACAAATGGTCCAAAGAAACACTGAAACACTATGCATTGTACAATAATTGGTCTATTTAAATACAAATAGGCCCAGAAAAATCTTGGGGGGGGGGGGGGGGGGGGGGGGGGGTTGGCGGGAGAGAGAATGAGTACTATCACAGATCATATAAACAGATTATAGAAAAACACAAACCTATGCATGAAGGTGCATATAAACTAATTTGGAACACCTAACAGTAGTTCTAGGGAAGTCGATACCAATAGTTACTTTTAGATTACTTTCAGTAATACTAGGGTAGTAGACCCCATCAGTTGTACCATGACACTCAAGAAATCACATAGTAAGTCAACTGGACAATATACTTTTCAGAATAGTGCAACACTTATTCTAGGAACAATAAAACACCTACAACTCTAATTCAGGATAAGTTATTATAGGGTAACTGGATTTTAGGGTGTAATATTCAATTAGTTGCTTTCCAGTTCAGACTAAGGGAAGCAATAACTTACCTTTATATTTGTAGAAGGCACACAGCTAATGCAAGGTAAGAACACCTCTTTCTGATGCTTGTTAATATGCTTAGAATCACATGCTGCACGTATAGTCTGACATTAGTGCTAATCTGCTCATATAGTCTGACATCTAGTGGTAATCGCAGAATATTGCATCTTTCTTTTGAGGATTGAAAGGGGACGTCAACATGGGCGTGCCTGTAACACTGTCCCTAACGTGACGTGTAGTCTACCCAAAATCACTCACGTGTCGAGGTCCCTCGGATTGTTTTTTTCCACCCAACTAGTTGGACGCCTTATGCGGAGTTCAACAGATGTATTGTACATTCATAACTTCTTTGTCCCACGACCGATGGTCGTCTAGTCTTCGACTTCCATCTTCGGCTACTTCGTGGATCCCCTACGCGGGGAACTCTACTGCTTTCGGTGACTGGTGCATTGGTTGACGCGGTTAGGGAGAATTCTCTTAAATGTGCTAATTCCCTTCACATTAGAAACCCCCAGCAACTTTGCTAGATTTTGAGGACTTGATTTTATTACCTGGAAAGAGTGAGCCTTTTTTCCTACCCTTTCATGTATTTTGATGTGTGTTTTACACGTGTTCTTTGATTTATGGAGTATTGGATAACTCCATAGGGATCATCTTTTCATCAGCACCCTCAGTGCAGTGACTCAGGATGTCTTTTAGACTTCCCAAAGGTTTAAATACCTTCTCTGGGATAAAGTACTGTTTCCCAGAGAATGTAAAGTGAAATTGACTTTACTAGTCTTTCCAAGTTCCTAGACCCAGCACACACCATCTTACAATGGAGTGCTGGAGGGGTTAGATAGTGTAAATACTCATGTAGCAGTCAAATGCTACCCTTTCCTATTGAAAAGGCTGGTGGCAGTGCTTTTACAACAAATTACCATGCTTTTCAAGATGGCGCCCTAAGCCCCTTCGTTTAAACAGATCCCGGTCTTCTTTTTTTCGTAGTTTCTTTTCCGAAAGGTCCTTCTAGTGTTTGTCCTTGCGCCCCAAACCAGGTTTGGTCCCTTAGTTCGTATACCTTTGGCGGGCTTCAGGACTGAAGACCGCCTCTGGAATCTGAGTGTTTCGGGTGGGCATGAAGTGGGGGAGGTGCCTGAAACTCCCTGTGCTTAGTTTCCTAGAAGACCCAAATGTACTTTGGCGTGATTGGATGGCTGACTGTCCGGCAAGGACGACCACCCTGCTGGGTGAGCGACAGCTACGCTGGAATGAAAGGGAGAGAACTGTTTAAAAGCCGAGTCTCTTGGACTGGAAAGCAGAGTCCACCACTCGAACGAAAGAACTGATAAAGAGCTGCAAGAGGACGGCTGCTGCAACTTCTGGACCATTGGTTTGCCCAGTGAAGCCCTGCTGCAGGTCTGAATTGCTAAGTTCATCTCGACAGAGAAGCCCCTTCAAGGATGACTTCTTTCTTTGATTTGGTGGGACCAATCAACTTGTAAGCCACCTGGATCCCATTCTCTAAGCTGGTTAGGATTAACCAGGCGGAAGGACACCAGCTTGTGTGCTTGAAAAACAGCTACTCGAACTGAAGTGACTCAATTTTGTTCTCGTTTTCCAACGAGCCCGTGCAGCGCAGGAATCACCTGACGTCCTCCCTCTTGTCCCCACGACTGAGGCTCGGGAACAGTAAGATCTGCAGGAACTGCCAGGAACCAACGACTTCAGCTGCATTTGTTTCTTCATATTAAGGTACTGTGCCAAACCGATAGAGAGAACGCCACTCTCGCGGTGAAAGTTTGTGAACCTTTCCCAACTTGCAGGCCTAATCAGCTTGTGACCCAAAAAATTCTCTTTCGCCTAAACTACTTCTAAGAACTTTTGCAAAGACTTTCCCGTTTGATACCAGAACTGCTCTTTCCTATGCAGAACACTAGCCCATTGACTTTGGACCAGGCCTATTGACTTGAATTGAGCTATTTGCACTGTCTAACAAGTATATGTGATCTATTCTACTTACCTTTTGCCTTTTTGCTCACATCTAAGTAACTGAACTGCCTTTTGGCTCCTATTTCAGTGGAGCTCAAACTGTCTCAAAATCTTTGAGTTTTGTATTGGTATATAATATTTTGCCTCCTTCTAGTGAAATGTTTTCTAAATGATTGTGTAATAAATTAATAAGTGTCTACTTGAACCACTGTGATTGAAAGTCTTCTGTGTAATGACTTGTACTGCTCACATTCAATCTTGAGATAAGCCTGGCTGCTCAGCTCGCTACCAAAAACTGTGCGGTACGGACTCATACCAAAAGTTGGTTTGGCTTACACCTGTAGTCCTAATTGTGTGTGGTGGTCCCAGAGGGTACTGCATGCAATTCTGCTTAACAGCAGTCGACCGCATGTCCTCTGTTAGGGAGAATTCTCAGAAATGTGCTAATTCCCTCCACCTTAGAGACCCCCAGCAACTTTGCTGGCTTCTGAGGACTTGATTATTTTAACCTGGAGAGAGTGAGACCCTGTTTTCCCACTCATGTGTTTTAATGTGATTTTGAACTGTTTCTTTTGGTTGTGGAGTCTGACAAACTCGATAGGCATCATCTTTTACTTTGTGTCACACAGCACCTTCAGTGCAGTGGCACAGGTAAGTCTTTCAGATTACCCAAAGTTTTAAGTACCTTCTGTGGGATAAACAGTTGCCCAGAGCAGTAAAGTGAAATTGACTTTACTTACATTTTGTAACTTTCTAGACCCACCACACACTATCTTACAATTGGGTGCTGGAGGGGTTACCTAGTATGCCCTTTGTCTAACTTCTCATGTAACATTTTAAATGTTATCCTTTCCTCACTGAATGGCTGGTGGCAGTGGTTTCGTTTTAACTACCATGGTGTGCATTTACTGCGGGCTGCGTTCACAGCTGCAGTAAAGCACCCAAGGGTGCCATTTTTGTCAAAATGGCCTTGGTCTTTTTTTCGCCATTTCTTTGTGGAAAGATCCTTCTTGAGATTTACTCTGTGTGCCAAACCAGGTTTGGTCCCATTGTTAGCTTTGCCTTTGGCGGGACTTGCGAGTGAAGCCCGCCTCTGGCTCCAGGGTGTCTGGAGTAGGCAGGAAGTGAGGGAGGTGCCCGAAACTCCTTCTGCTTAGTCTCCTAGGAGACCCAAATGCACTCTGTAGTGATTGGCTGGCTGACTGGCAAAGACAGCCACCCTGCTGGATGACTGACAGCTAGGCTGGAATGAATGGGACAGAACTGAATGAAAGGTGAGGCTTTTGGCTTGGAAGGCAGAGTCGACCACTGGACGAAGGAACCGAATAAGAACTTTAAGAGGTCGCATGCTGCAACTCCTGGAGCGTTTGTTCGCCTGGTGAAGTCCTTCTGCTGTGCTGAAACTCCAAATTTGTATGGACAGAGAAGCCCCTGCAAGGACGACTTCTCCCCTTGAGTTGGTGGGACCAATCCACCCCAAAGTAAGCCACCTGGACATCCATCAAGAGCTGGTTGAATTTCCACACAGTTGCTGCTGGAAACCATATAGCCAGGGAGAGGAACACCAGATTGTGTGCGTTGCTTTTAAGTTGGCCAAGAGCTCCAGGAAGATGCTCCGTACCCAGCAAGCAGGACTGACGGAGCCTGAGCCCCCTCAACAGAGTGTGGGACCCCAGAAGCGAGGGAAGTCCTCTCGACAGCCAGAAACGACAGTGCTGCGATTTGCGGTAGTCGCGAGGAGCTGAAACACTGAAGTGCCACTTGTTGTAAAGATTGCCGGTTGCGAGCGGTGACTCTCATTGCAGAGCATGAGTCCCAAGAAGTCCTTCCTCTTGTCCCCACGACCGAGGCTCAGGAACAGTGAGATCTGCAGAGCTGCACAGGAACGGAAGTCATCTGCTGCACTTTTTCTTCAATACAAAGGTACTGTAAAGTCTGAGAGAACTTAACTCTCATTGTAGAGTTTCTTGCATCTTTTACTGCTCACAAGTCTAATCAGCTTGTGGCTCAACATGTGATTCTTCTTTTCTTCAAAGACTTATAAAACATTGTGCAAAGACTTTTCTACTTACCTACCAGCAATTCTTCATCCTATATAAGACTTTTGCCCATTGACTTTGACTACTGACATACTGAATGACTCTGCTTAGGGGGATCCAAAAGTATTTGCCTGCTTTAGAATATTTGTGGTCTCTTGTTCTACTGATAACCTTTACCAAACGTCTAACGGCATTGTAAATGCAAACAGTGAGATATTAATGTCCCCAGCACCCTAGCTATCGAACAAGGCTTACTCTAACTGACTGATGAATAAATTCGTAATTGTTTATTCAAGAAACCTTGTGTGTAAGAGATTATTTGAATACTTGTCACTGTGAATCTCTGTTTAACTACTCTACAGCTCACATTGACCCCTCTTGAGATAAGCTTGGCTGCTCAACACGCTACCAAAACTGTGCAGTACAAGCTTTTACGAAAGGTTGGGTTTCCAATACCTGTAGTCAGAGTTGTGTAGTGCATACAAACTTTGCCTAACACTTTTGCTCAACCATTAGCACTCCATCCCTTAACCCCCACCTGTCTCCGCCTAACACCACTTGCACAACTCTCGCACAAGGCAGCAGCACCCTACAAACACACCCACTGAGCAACGTCACTCCAGCCTTGTTTCCTCCATCACTACGCCAGCGGCTATCTCCTTGGAGTGCTGAGTCCATCTGATCAAGTTTGTGCTCTCCCAGTTGAAACAAACACCTGATTCCACTACCCACCTAGAGTGACACCCACTACTTGATTCATTCCTGCCTCTCCACCAGCACATTTTGCTTGACTTGTAGTTTTTGACTTCTCCTGAGTGGGTGTGTACCTTTTTCTCACTCATTCTTTACTGTGATTGTTAAGATGGATTCCTGAACTCTGACCTGGTGGGCAGAAGTTCAGAAGGCCAGCCTAGTTTCTTGGCACAGGGTAACCTTCTGGACAAGCCAGACCAATCACTGTAGCATTGGCAGCGGTCAAGACTAGGTCCAGGGAGGGGTGAGGGTGATCAAAACCCTACAATGAGCAAACAATACCACAAATTACTCTGTGGGCTGTATAGTAAAAATATTTCTGATGTTTGTTAATCTGCTTAGAATCACATGCTGTGCATAGGTCCGACATCCAGTGGTCACTGCGGAGTATTGCATTTTGTTTTTCGTAGTCGAAAAGGGGACGTCGACCAGGCGTGTCTGAAACACTATCCCTATAGTGACGTGCGTTGTACCCACAATCCCTCACGCGTCGAGGTCCCTCAGATTGTTTTTTTCCGCCCAGCTTCTGGTCGCCTTCACGCTGAGCTCCTTGAGAGACATTGCAACCCTCGACCTTTGGTCGTTTCTTCTACGAAGATTAATACAGCACTCCCTCGACGCAGTGTAGCTGTTCTCCGCCGAGCAAAATCGTCGACGGAGGGTCGAGCGGAGGAAATCTTCGGCGCTGCCGAACACGTGGCCTGGCCTCGCTGGCCACATACAGTAGGGAGAGTGGGGTCGTGGGACATCTCTGGGTCTTTCTGAGAATGCCTTTCCCTTTCCCCTTCCTTTCCCTGGGGGTGTTTATCGCGATTTATTGCCTCTGCTATGGAGAGGACACCATTTAGGTTTTGCCCACTTTGTAAAGGCAAATTCACTTGGAAGGACAAGCACTCACGGTGTAACCGCTGCTTGCCCCTCGATCACAAAGAGGAAGGGTGCGCGGCTTGTCGGCTTCTGAAGCCTAAAACTCTAAAAGACCGTAGGGTTAAAAGGTGGGCGGCCTACGCGATGTCGAAGGCCGAAGGTTCACCCGCCGCTGCTACCACCGACAGTGACGAGGAACGCGATGACACGACCTCCGCCACGGAAGTCGAAACCCCCTCTAAGGAGCGCTTACGCGCTTCGTCGTCTGTCCCCGGCCCCGACGGGCTCGGCTCACGCCCTGCTTATGGGGATGAACACCCCGGCGACACTGACGCACACAAAGATTCACATAAAGATAAGCACACAACCCATGGCTCTTCTTCGTCTAAGTCGAAGAGAGCTTCGGCGCCCAAGGAGACGCAGGTTCCACCGGCGGCCTCCTCGGACCGTTCGGGTTCGAAGCCCCTCTCGCAGCCGCGACCTGCGACTGGGCTTTCGGCAAACAAGGGCGCCACCACCAAACCATCGGCCGGTGCGCATCAACAGAAGGCGCAGACCGCCGTACAGCGCTCGATACCCATAGCGTCAAACTCAAACTTCCGCCGACAAGAATGTCGCCGATAGCTTAGCCAGGATCGTTGTAGCCGACGCCCAAAAGCGTACGCCGAAGATTTCGTCGAGCGTTACGCATAGATCAAAGGATACGCCGAAAACACCCGAAGGAAAGCAGGGACTACCCCCTTCAGTCAGGGAGTCTCCCGACACACCTGAGGGTTTTGAGGAGGGCGACGGGACACTTTCCTCGACGCTTTGGGAGAGGTCGAGCCATTTCGAGGTAGACAACTCGAGTTTTCCCCCGCTAGACCGCTCTGGGGGTACCCCATGAAACTATGGAGAGACTCCACCTCTGTATGGAGAGGATGGAAAAGTTTATGAGTACCCAAGCCCCTCTAACTCTCAGAAGAACTAGAGAAGGGCCTCAAGACGACCCCAGAGCCAAAAAACCGAGGCTGGTCGATCCCCTGCTGGACACAGCCTCAGACTTCCAAGATGTATATGACCTCACTGGGGAGGAACAATACTTCGAGGAAGAAGATGATTTCATGGACAACGAAGGACAGAACCAGGAGGAATGTCTAGAAGACAGAACAGACATTATAGAAGAAGGCTTCGGGATTAGCCCAGGAGGAGGACCTTCGCACCCCTGGCAATCACCATCAGTGTGTTCCGACACTGATGCCCTAAATCTAACTCCTCCGGATAATTCTCCAGTTAGGAACACGTCTCCAATTGACGATCAGCCTACTTTCAATGCACTGTTGCGCAGAGCAGCAGCGCATTTCGAACTGGACACGGGAGAACTCTCTCCAGAATTAGACTTTGTAGAAAGAGTCATTAAAGAAAAACCCCCGGTCAGCCAGACCATTCCACTCCTCGCCTCAGTTAAAAGGAGGATCACCCCGTCGCTGTCCACTCCCGCATTGATCAGAGGGGTCAATCCACGGATTGAGAAACTTTTCGCTCCTTCACCCTCAGAACCGCTCTACATTAGGGGACATTCCATACCGGACTCCCTAGTTGTATCTAATACTAGAAAGAGGGCAGGGGTACCACTTTCCACCAGTGAGGCACCCCCTGACAAGGAGGGCAAGAGGCTATATGCCCTTGCAAAAAGAGTTACTTCCTCGGCTGCCTTCTCAGCAAGAATTGCCAACAACAATTCCTTGCTTGCGAGCTACGCAGACGCGCAGTGGGCCAAACTGCGCAAAGACGCAGAGGAAGCACCGGAGCCTTTACGTACACGCCTACTGTCGACTATTGGCGAAGGAACACAAGTGAACCAGAGCATTGTAAAAAACTCTCTGGACGCGGCAGAAACAGCAGGACGTTCCCTGGTACAAGGAATACTCCTAAAGCGCCATGTATGGCTGCGCAACTCAGGCTTTAAACCGGAGACACAGGCGTCTTTAATAAATAAACCTGTCGAGGACGCCAACATCTTCGGAAAAGCGGTAGATGAAGCCCTAGAGATGGCCAAAAAAGAGTTCGACACTATCAAGACTCTTGACCAGATCTCTAAGCCCACTACCAGACGCGGCTATGGCAACAAGCGCTTTTTTCGTGGCCAACGGCAACAACAACAAGGTCACCATCAGCAATACCCTGCCACCAATTACCAAGCCAATAGTGGGCAGTACAGCCAAAGAGGCCAACGCCGGGGCAAAGGGAGAGGTCGGGGATCCACCCCCAGAGGCTCCCAAGCCCCCAACAACTCCAAGTGACGCGAAGATTCGCGTCCCCTCCCATGCAACACCGGTCGGGGGCCGGATAACATCCTTTCTTCCTGCATGGGAGGAGATAACGTCAGACCGTTGGGTACTTTCCACCGTAGCCCACGGATACTGTATCGAATTCAACAGTTCCCCATCCTACAGACCCCCGAGGGGACGGCGGTTGACGCCGGAACATCTTGCCATCCTTCTTCAAGAAGTACAACAACTGCTGGAAAAAGGAGCCATAGAGGTCGTGCCTCTATCTCAGGTAACGGAAGGTATTTATTCAGTGTACTTCCTTGTACCCAAAAAGGATCTAACCATGCGCCCTGTATTAGATCTGCGCCCAGCGAACAAGTTTATCAAACCCCAAAAGTTTCGTATGGTGACCTTACAGGAGGTGATCCCGCTGCTTTCACAGGGAGATTACATGACAACATTGGACATGAAAGATGCATACTTTCATATTTCAATGTTGCCAGCGCACAGAAAATACCTAAGGTTCATGATAGAGGGCAAACACTACCAGTTCAAGGTGCTACCCTTCGGTATAGCTTCAGCACCAAGGGTATTCACAAAGGTACTGGCAGTGGCTGCGGCCCACCTGCGCAGGTTGTCCATCCCAGTTGACCCTTACCTCGACGACTGGCTCATAACAGGGGACTCCTACGAAACATGTTTCTCCAATACCCAAAAGACGGTAGACCTTTTGTTCCAACTGGGCTTCTCCATCAACGAAAAGAAGTCCAGTCTAGACCCCAGTCAAATCAAACAATTTCTAGGGGCTCTAATTCAAACAAGGGACGGCCTCGTCTTCCCCTCCAAAGAGAGGGTCCAAAACATGCTGTTTCAGATCCCCCAATATGTGACCGGCCGAGAGGTGACGGTACGCAAAGCAATGCGCTTGCTAGGAATGATGGCGTCGTGTATTTATTTGGTACCTCACGCGCGCCTGCGCATGCGCCCAATGCAAGAGTGGCTCAACAGCCAGTGGTGTCAGGCCAGCGGACAATGGGACGATCTAGTGGTGGTCTCGCAGGCCTTGGTTCTCTCGCTACAGTGGTGGACAAAGGGGAACATGGAAAAAGGAAAACCCTTTGCCACACCCGCGGCGGAAGCCACTCTAACCACAGACGCATCCCTCACAGGATGGGGTGCTCACCTATCCCATCAGACTGCTCACGGAGTGTGGACTCCGAACGTAGCATCCAAACACATCAATCTACTGGAGCTACTAGCGGTATTCAAGGCGCTAAAAGCCTTCCAAGAACACCTACAAGGCAAGACAGTAATGGTCCTTACGGACAGCACTACAGCCATGTACTACATCAACAAGCAGGGGGGCACCCACTCTCCAGGCTTGTCCAAACTGGCCCAGAATATATGGAAGTGGGCTCTCAAACAGGACATGTTCCTACTATCACTACATGTACCCGGGGAACTCAATCTGCTGGCAGACAGACTCAGCAGAGATTTCCCCCTGCCCGAAGAGTACGAATGGCGTCTGCACGAAGACATCGTCTTCGACGTCTTCACACAATGGGGATTCCCAGAAATAGACCTGTTCGCAACCCTGGAGAACTCTCAATGCCTAAGTTACGCCTCCAGGTACCCCCAGAACCAATCCAAGGGGAACGGTCTATCGATGCAATGGTCAGGGAAATTTGTTTACGCTTTTCCCCCCGACTCCCCTTCTCAACAAGGTGGTGCACAAGATGCACCAGGAACAAGTGACCATGATACTGGTGGCCCCAATGTGGGCCCGACAGCCATGGTTCGCTCACTTGATGGAGATGTCTCTATCTCCCCCAGTAAAACTCCCCTGCCCGTACAACATGCTATCTCAGAACAAGGGCAGGACTCTGCACCCATGCCCCCAGAACATGAATTTAGCAGCTTGGCTCCTGAGGTCATAGAGTTCGGACATCTACAACTCCCGCAAAGATGCATGGACATCCTCAGGGAAGCCAGAAAACCGAACACTCGCCACTGCTATTCTAGCAAGTGGAAGAGATTTGTCATCTGGTGCAGGAGTAAAAGCATCAACCCTATTGACTGCTCTCCCACACATGTGGTACTATACCTGACCCATCTCTTGGATTCAGGCCTAGTGTTTAACTCCATTAAAGTCCACCTAGCGGCACTTTCTGCATACACCACCTCCCAACTCAAAGTGTCGTGGTGGAGGATCCCAGTTATAAAGGCATTCATGGAGGGAGTAAAAAGAATACACCCCCCGATAGCTGACCCTGCTCCCGGATGGGACCTTAATGTGGTACTTACCAGACTCATGGGCTCTCCATTCGAACCCATGCACAAAGCATCCCTTAAACATCTTACTCTTAAGACTGCTTTTTTAATAGCTATCACCTCCATCAGGAGAGTAAGTGAACTTCAGGCTCTTTCTATTCTAGACCCCTTTGTTACAGTTCACAAAGATAAAGTGGTTCTACGCACTCACCCTAGGTTTGCTCCGAAATTTATTTCTAAATTCCACGTAAACCAGTCTATAGAACTACCAACGTTCTTTCAAAATCCTTCCAATTTGGGAGAAAGGACTCTGCACACACTTGATGTACGCAGGGCAATCATGTTCTACATGGAAAGAACCAGACCATTGAGGAAGACTAATCAGTTCTTCGTCTCGGTGGCAGCAGGAAGAGAAGGAGATGCGGTTTCAAAATCCACTATTTCTAGATGGATTGTTCAATGCATCACTCTCTGCTATACTCTTGCTAAGAGAGAACTACCCTTTAAGCCAAGAGCACACTCTACTCGAGGCACGGGGGCATCCATAGCATTCATTGCAAATGTTCCCCTTGAGTCCATCTGCAAAGCGGCTACCTGGAGTTCTGTGCACACCTTTACAAAACACTACTGTCTAGATACACACTCTAGATCTGACTCCCAGGTGGGACAGGCAGTATTACGACACCTTTTCTCTACTGTTCCTTCTCATAACCCACCGCCAACTCCGGGTACTGCTCGCTAGTCTATGCACAGCATGTGATTCTAAGCAGATTAACAAACATCAGAAGAGAATGCATTACTTACCGTAAAAGCATTTCTGATGGTTGTATCTGCTTAGATTCACATGCGCCCACCCTTCCTCCCCGCTCGGATGGAAGGAACATAGACTTCCTTTATATATCTCTCTCTTTCTGTACTCACTCACGTCTAGAAGGCTCCCTCAGGGCAGAAAAAATACAAACAGAGGGACCTCGACGCGTGAGGGATTGTGGGTACAACGCACGTCACTATAGGGATAGTGTTTCAGACACGCCTGGTCGACGTCCCCTTTTCGACTACGAAAAACAAAATGCAATACTCCGCAGTGACCACTGGATGTCGGACCTATGCACAGCATGTGAATCTAAGCAGATACAACCATCAGAAATGCTTTTACGGTAAGTAATGCATTCTCATATACATTTATTTAAGGCATTTTAAGTCAAACGCAAAGTAATTGGCAGTAATAACAAAACCAACACAATACTTATCTAGCAAACATATTTACGTCAACCAATGGCCAACAGGGATGTTACTCTGTACAGTTCCACAACCTGCAAAGAAAGTGGTTATACAGTGCGAATATCTCTGTGGCAGTCCTTCACAATTCAAACCTTAACTAAGAGGCCATCCAGTACCTAAGATGAGTAGAGCCTTGAGCTCAAAGGTACCTTAGGTGCTGGCGCACCCGATCGTACTGTTAAGTCAAAACAGGGTCTCTTTAAGGGGCTGTTGCGACTCAGGAAGGTGGGTGAGACAATGAATAATATATTTCCACTATTCCAGGAGGGTTCACTCTCCCCTCCCCCTTCCCCTTCAAAGAGGGCAGTACATGATCCACCAGTTGGGAATAGCTCAATAGCACAGGTTGCCTCGATAAAGAGTGGCCCTCAGGGGACACTTGTGTGTAAAAATGGATGGATGCCCCAGGGGCCACCGGTAAGGGTTGCAAGTACTCGAAGCGTACTCTGGACCAAACTTCGGCAGTTGAGTCCACCTCAGTCGCAGGTTCAAATCCTGCAGTTGCACGGCTTTGTGGCTTTCGGGGGCTGCATTCCAGGAATGATTTTGTGGTGGGACAGTGGCAATTTCTCCGCTCCTGATGAAGGGGATCAGGCCAGTTCTGCAGCAGCGAGTTTGGGGCACCGGGAGGCACAGCATCAAGGCACTCACAAAGTTCTTCACCCCAGCTGGGCGGCACGATGACCAAGTATGCTCGTGTTCAGGCGTCGTCTCCTAATTCCAGACCTAGGAAGGCTAGGTGTATGAAACTCGCGCAAGTAAAAACTTGAGGTGGTGGCGGTTCCAGGGCAAAGGTCCTGTACGAGCTGGACAGTTCACTGGGCAGTCCAAGGACACTTCAAAAAACACTTGCTTACAGGTTAAGTTGGAGATGCCGACGATAGTTAGTCCCACTATTCCAATGGGTCAAAGCGCCCTTGCAGGCTTTCTAGGTTTGATCAGAAACAGGGGGTTTAATGGGACAACAGCGGGCTCAGGGTGCTAAACCTTCCAGCGGTTCCGCGGATCTGCTTAGTTGATGCAGGATACTTGGCTCCTTTACTAAGTTTATTGTGAACTCAGTAGATTGACCGGGAATGGGTGTAAGATGCCTTCTCTTATCCAAAATCTCCTTTGTGCCTAAACGAAGAGAAACCAATGAGATCTGCTCACATACATCCATCCCAGATGTGGATCAATCGCGGATCAGTGGTCCCAGTCATCCCAGCACACCAGACGTCCTGGCACTCAGGATGTGTATTGGAACTAGACTGTACCAGCCCACATCCTGGAGGCACACACACCCAAGGCATGCAGAAACCTGCGACTGCTTTGGGTTGAGCGCGGGTATGCAAGAACAAATAAGGAATTTCCCGGGTCTGCTCGACCTGGCAAAGGGACAAGATAGCCAAAGGACCTTTTGCATGGCCATTTTAGGCACTAGCCATTGTCGCGAGCCAAGCGCGGTAAACACGGTATGGACCATTAAAAAGAGTTGAAAACACATGAAAAGTAACATCTACCACCAGCTCTGTCCAAGGCACACTTGTACATTCACCAAAAAATCCTTTGAGGGCCATAAAAATGAAAAAGGGACCCCAGCGCACTGTACTGTAAGGTACTTTGTGCACTGATAAAATGTTAATAAAGAATAGCAAACAAGTGGAAGACTAAGGGAAACAAAGTATCCCAGTACTGACTGTTTTAAAGGCATGTCAGTTTCCCAATAACAAAATGAGCAAAAGCCCAGCGGATTACAGCAGAAGGCTGCGCTCCACTGGAAAGTCAGGCTAGGATGGTCAGACAACAGCAAAAAGTTGGGGGTTCACAACTGGAGGGGGAAGTACCGATACATGGAAATCTTTCTGAACACTGATCATGGCACCCTTTTCTACCTCTTTTTGGTGTTTCTTTGTGGATTCAAGCGGTCTACAATTTACTAACACAGCACACAGCTCTTTCTGTGCAGTGTCTCTGGAGGCTCCTTGAGCTTCCCTGTGATTGGTAACTTAGTTTGTAAAGTAAAACCAAGCAGGGGGTTACTTTTTCTTAACTGTGTGTTTTTATTTTGTGAGATCAGCACACCCCACCATATTCCCCTGCAGGGAAACATGACTCTGGCCGGCCATTTTCGGGACTTCTAACCATGATAAAGATACAACTGCTGGTCTGTTCTCGAGTCAAGAAATCCAAATCTGTTCCTGCAAGGAACAATTCTAGAGTCCAGAGTGTCGATTCCTTCTAATCTCACACACTTGCTGATAATTAACTCTTACTGGAATCCAGCAATGATTGGGTCGGGAAACTTCCTAGATGCAATCACAATGATGATTGACGGCTGTTTGCCCACCTATAACAAGTTGTCAATAATTGTATGTGGTGACCTAAATTGTACATGGTTCAGAGGAGATCCCATTTTACACACGAATACCCCAATCCTGTGGGAATCCTTAACCCAGTGCGCAAAACGTTGGCAATCTGTGCTACAATGCGGAGACTGTTCAATGATAAATGGCAATGTCAGCAGCGACTGTCCTCCAAATTTCACCTGGCATCGAGACAACAGTGAAAAGATATTCGACTATATTTGGGCTTCGAATAATTTACTAGATAATATAGTTGACTTCCATGTCATCCCTGATTAGAAAAGCGATCATGATGTATTGAAGCTTTCTGGCTAATGAAAAATGCTGTTAACAGTCAGAAGTATGAGGTTACTGTGTTAATGCGTGAGGTAATACTTTGAATATGTTCAACACAAATCGACGAGTTAAGTACTAAACTCTACTCTACACTCCAAAATACGGAAGTTGACTATGCACCACTGCTGATTCAATTCACGGTTAAAACATCAATGACAAAAAGTGAAGGTCATAAGCACAGATTTAGTCAAGTGGTCCAGTTGGCAAAGCGTAACTTGCATAAAGGCATTAGAACTTTGAAGAAACATCAACCCAACGACGAAGTCAAAAATGCAATAAGGATCCGACAGCAATTTCGGAATTGGCTTAAATAGAATGACATCTGTGACCAGGAAAGGGCTGATCTTATGTTGAAACATATAGTAAAACATAACGCAAGAGAAATATGGGCCATTCTGAACAAACAGCATTCAAAATGCAATCCAACAGTTTTGAATCAAATTTCCGGAGCAGAATGGGAAACCCATTTTGGTGCGGTGTACAAAGAACCCAAAATCCTGCTGCCTGAGTGTATCTTCAGTTGCGATAGAAGTTGGAATGTTCAAGAGTCAGCCGAGTTTATTCAAACAATTGAACAGTTGAAGAACTCGCAAGTGCCCGGTCCAGACAGTGTTACTAATGTAATGCTCAAAAAGAAAGCTGGATGCTGTTCATTGAGGCCCTATTCAACAAAATCGCAACACTTAAACGAGTACCAGACTCATGGCGGAAAGCAGTGGTCGTACCCATTTATAAGAAGGGAAACCGGGCAGAACCGTCCAAAAGCCCCATTGCCCTTTTAGACACGATTGGGAAGATCTTTGCTTCGATTCTGCAGCAGAAGATATCTAACTGGGCTGTTAAAGCAGGTATCTGTGATAGTCGTCGAAGAGGGTTCACCAAAGGTGTGGGAACAGAGATAAACCTTGTAATATTAAATCTGCTAAAACTAGAAGCAATGAAGGAGAAAAAAAATCTATTCCTAATATTCGTGGACATGAGACAAGCCTTCGATAGTATTAATCGTGACCTGTTGTGGCAAAAACTAATTAGATGGCAGTATCCTGCGGATTTATTGGCTCCTGTGCAAGCGTCTCATTCAGATACCTCAATTCGAATAAATAAAAATGGTGACCTGTCAAATGAAATAAAAACCCATAAAGGGGTGAAACAGGGCTGCCCCTTGGCAGCACTGTTATTCAAGCTGTTCATAGCTGAAATTCACACTGCCCTCAAAGAATGTGCCTGCTTTCCTCCAAAAATCAATAACCACCCAATCAGCTGTATAACTTATGCAGACGATTTGGTTTTGTTAGATCGCACGCAGATAGGCCTACAGCGGTTTCTAAACAAACTGTAGGATTATTTGACTAAAAACGAGCTTGAAATAAATAAGACAAAAACCAAAATAACGTCGATTGGCTTACAAGCTGGACAAAAAAATAAAGAAATTCAAGTGGTATGTAGCTGGCGAAGCCATTTGTTCGACTTCTTCAATAAGATATCTAGGGGTAATATTTAACACCTCTATCTAAGAACAACATTGGAAACAGAACTAAGTTGATTGCATCTCTTCATTTGCACTTCAAGGGCGAAAAATACACAGCAACTATGGAAAATTCTCGATGCAACCAGTCTTGACATTTTATCAGCAAAAAGTTGTACCTGCCATCACATTTGGAGCTGAAGCTGGGTGGAATTTAGACCAAAAGATTTGGCAAGTTCTAGAAGGTAAATTTTGGCGGAAGGTCCTTAGACTCAACCGGTTCGTCTCGATGAAAGCGATACAATATGAGCTAGCATTAAACTCAATGCATGGTTTAATCATATGGAAGTCCTTGGCGACTATGCGAAATTATTTTAGACCCTCCTGCTCCAGCATATCGATTCTTCGCTGATTCAAAAGAGGTGCAACCAACAGGACTGTTAAAGGAGTGGTTAACAAAACTTGAAAAAATACTTTTTGCGACTGATATAAAAAAAGACATGTTGATCGCATGGCCCCAACTGGCCAAAAAGAAACTGGAAAAATGGAGCTGGATTGCCAAATGCGAAGAAAAAAGCTTAATCATCTTTAAGTCTAGGACTCGGTGGAAACTGTCTTCATGTGTTACCTAAATATCTGGTAAGGTGCCCATCAAGGCATCATAGAGAGCAGTTTCTATGACTAAGACTAAACGCCTTAAAGAGCAAAGAAATGAAGTGGCAATCATGTGACCAAGCTACTAAAGATAACTTGTCGATACTGTAGCCGAGAAATCTAATCGATAAAGCACCTGCTAATAGTCTGCGTAGAACCAGCCGATGTGAGATCACGAATATTGGGCGATTTTGCTCCGATAAATAACATGGAAGAGTGGTGTACATATGCATCGTCCTGTAATAACATCAAATTGACATGTGCAGTGGTAGACTACATGGACAAAATACTCTTAACTTCCTGCCTAGAGAATCGATTGGGAAACGATGTATAATTCTGTTGGGCTTTCTGGCCCACAACGGTTAGCTTGATGTTAAATGAAATTGAAAGTAACAAACGTTTGTATAAACTATAGCTTACTATAAAATTAAAAAAAATATTTAAATACCTACTCTTGGTGAAACTGTTTCCAAGTGAAGTGAAATTGACTACTTGCATTTTGTAACTTTCTAGAACCAGTACACACTATTTTACCATAAGGTTCTGGAGGGGTTACTTAGTATCCCCTCTGTCTAGTTTCTCATGTAACATTTTTGTTACCCTTTCTACAATTAATGGCTGGTGGCAGTGGTTTACTTTTTACTACCCTTGTGTGTTTACTGCGGGCTGCGTTTGCAGCCATGGTAAGGCACCCATGGGTGCCCATTTCGTCAAAATGGCCCTGGTCTTCTTTTTATGCTATTTCTTGTGGGGAATGTCCTCGATTTAACCAGGTTTGGTCCCTTTGTTTGTTTTGAGTGAATCCTGACTCCTGCTCCAGTATGTCAGGGGCAGGAAGTGAGGGAGGTGCCCGAAACTCGGTGCTTAATCCCCTTGGTTACAGGAACGCACCCAAAGGTGATTGACAGCTTGGCTGGAATGAATGGGAGAAACCTGCATAAAAGGTTAGGCTTTTGGCTTGGAAGTCAGTTGACCACTGCACAAAGTCATCCGAAGAAGAACTTGGAAGAGATGCCTGCTGCAACTCCTGGACCGTTTGTTTCCCCGGTGAAGTCTTGCTGTGCTAAAGCTCTGAATTCGCCTCGCCTCGACTAGAGAAGCCCTGCAAGAACGACTTTTCCCTTTGAGTTGGTGGGACCAATCCACTCCAAAGTAAGCCCATCTGGACATCCTCTCGGAGCTGGCTGTACTTCCACTGCTGTTGCTGCTGGAACCGAAGTGCCAGGGAACCGGAACACCAGATAGTGTGTGTTGCTTTTAAGTCGGACCCGAGCACTAGGAAGATCCTCCGGGCTCCCCTGATGCAGGATTGGCCAAGCCTGAGCCACCTCAACAGAGTGCTGGACACCAGATGCGAGGAAAGTCTGAAGTGGTAACCGAGAACCGCAGCGTTGCTATTTGCTGTCAGAAGTGAGGAGCTGAAACACTGAAGAACCGCTGAATCGAAGTTTGCCCATTGCTGCCGCTGACCTTCCCATTGCAGAGCAGGAGTCCCAAGACGTTCTCCCTCTCGTCCCCACGACTGAGGCTTGAGAACAGGATCTGCAGAGCTGCACATGAACGGAAGCCAGCTGGAACCATTTCTTCTAACCAGAGGTACTGTAAAGTCTAAGAGCGTACCTCATGTTTTGTAGCCTTACTTGCTCTCTGAGACCTTTCTTGGTTATCTTGCAGAGTTGCTAAAGCTTTGCCCCTCACAAGCCTCCCAGCTTGTGGCCCTTCAAGTGTTCTACTTTTCTACTAACGTTTCTAGAAACATTGTGCAAGACTTTTTACCTACCTGCAAAGATCATCTTCAGCTCTCTTGACATTGTGCAATGAACATTGCCTGTCCTGGCTCCCTGAGAGGCTCCTCTTTACCTCTGACTTTGTGTTTTGGCCTTTTACTCAGGAAAGGGTTAACTTACTGTGCTTTGGAAGGTTCTTAAAAGTACTTACCTGTTCATGTTCATGAATTACTTGTTAATCTTTGTTTATTCCTCTATTCTATCTTTTACACCTAACTCAGTATTGCTCTAAATGTACCAGTGATAATCCACAGTGTCCTAGCTATTTGTCACCTGAGGGTATAGGAATTGCCTGTGTGCCATCCCCAATGGGTATCAGCTAATTTTGTGAAACAGTATGTTTTGAAGTGTTTTATATATATTATCTATACATTTCTCCCTTCTGAAGAAGGCTTATACAACTGACTGTGAAATAAATTAATAATTGTTTTATCAAGAAACCTTGAGTGTAAGTGTTTATTTGAGTAACTGCTACTGTGAACCTCTGTGTCACATTACAGCTCACATTGACCCCTCTTGCGATGGGTCTGGCTGCTCAGCCACGCTTCCAATCTGTGTAGTTCAGACTTATACCAAAGGTTTGCTCCCTATCGCCAGGTGGTCAAGATCATTGTAGTGCACCCAAAGGGCACTGCATACAATCTTGCCTAGCACTGGTGGCAGACGGTGAGGATCTATTGTAGAGTTGTTGCATAGTGTCTGCTTTACTTTTGATCAGCTAAGCTCCACTAGAATAGCAATCAATTGCAACATGTCTAATATGGATAACTTCAAGCAGGAAGCCATGAACATTCTAACAGTAGATCAGCTGAAAGATGTGTAGGATCAGGAATCTCTCCGTTAAAGGAAAGAAAAATGAATTGGTTACAAGGTTGTTAGATGACCAAAGGTTGAATTGTAGGCCTGTAACTCCTACGAATTCAGAAAATGTGGATGATGATTCAGAGTTAACTCTATTGTCTTAGAAGAGCCAGAGGACAGAGAGGAGTCCCAGGATAGGAACCCCTCTATGCCTCAGCCTGCCATTTTGCCTCAACCTTTGTCCACTGGGACCCCACTAGGTCCATCATTGAGTCTAGAATGTGTCTCTTGAAAAAATGAGACTTGAATTACAGGCTCAAGCTGAAGCCAAACATCAGGACATCAAACTCTGGGAACTAGAAATGAAACATGCTCTTGAAATTAAAAAATTGTCTCTTGAAAATGTTTCTATCCCAGAGTCCTCTTGGTCTTCCAGTCCAAAGAGTCCTTGCCTGCCCAAAGAAGCAGTGAGTATTTATGATGCAGAACTTGATATTTTGGATTGGTTGAGTGTTTTTGAATACAATAATGGAATCCATGGTCTTGCAGGGAATCGGTTGATTCCTTGGCTTTTGTCTAGGCTCTCCCAGGTTGCAACTGATGCTGTAATGGAGGTGGGGGAACTTGAAAGATTGGAGTATCAGAATGTGAAGATAGCTTTGATAGCTAGATTTGGGGAACTTCCTTCACCCCCAAAAAGACTGATGGTACCCCTTGTGCTACCTGGGTGTGTGTGTGTGTGTGTGTGTGTGTGTGTGTGTGTGTGTGTGTGTGTGTGTGTTTGAAAAACTTAGATGGATGGGTTAAGGGTTTCAGGGTAACTACCTTTGAAGGAATGAGACATCTGTTTATGTTGGAATCTAGTTTTGATGCCTGCTCTCCTGAGCTGAGACAGCATTTGGTTGACTCAAGAGATTGATCCCAAGAAATTAGCAAAAGCTGCCGACTTGTGGGTTGCAAACAGGGCTACTCCCAAGGATTCTGGGGCCACGCTCAAAAAGGATGAAGAGAAGCAGCACAAGAACGGCAAGGAGAATTTGAAATCCAACCACCCAAGAGGGCCACAAACAGAAGAAGGGTAAACCATATGGGAAACCAGGTCAGTCTAGTGAGACACCTGGTGCCAAACCAGAGGGAGGTCAGCAGAAACCCCAATTCCAGAAAACATTTGTTAAATGTTATTTTTGTAGGTCTACTGCCCATGTGAAAGGGGATCCCAGATGCAAGGGTAAACCTTCAGGGGTCCACACTGCCTCTGTAGCCTTCATCCCTGAGGGAGGAGTACATATGGCAAGTGGAAACTTTCATCTATTGGCTGAAGACCCCATTGGAGTCTCAGCCAATGTTTCTTTAGTGTCCCTGGGTCTGTGGGAACAGCAGAAAGTAGATGTGTATAACTCTATTCCAGATAACACAAAAGAATATTACAAGGACAGTGTACTTGTTAATGGACAGGAGACCCCTGCCATTAGAGATACTGGGGCCAGCATTACTGTAGTGGATGAAACCTTTTTGAAACCTAAGGATGTTGCTAAAGCACTGAAAGGTCCCACTAGGCTTGCTGAAGGCCCTCTCCAAATGGTTCCAATACTACCAGCTCTCATCCAGTGCAACAATATGACTGTAAGTATACCCGTCAGTGTGGTGCCAGGGAGAGTCCTGTTGGGGAATTACTTAAAAGCTCTTGGAAGTTGTATCAAGCACCCCCAGGCCTCTTAGTAAAAGGAACCGGGAGCAGACTTGGAAGGCCAGAGAGCTCACTTTAGATGACTCTGAATGGGTTGTTACAGAGGTACCTATAACACCCAGTCCACAGGAAGAACAAACTTCTACTTCCAGGAAGAAAGAGACAAAGGGGAACCCCAAGGTCTCAGGAAGAAAAGAAAATGTCACCCCTGTGCACAAAACAAGGACATCACCGAGAGGACAGTCCAAGGTCACACCTCTTACCTCTCCACCTGCTGAGGCTTGAGTGGGAGGAACAACCAGAGGATGGTGAAACGGAACTGGAAGACCACCTTCCCCCTGTTGGAGATCTGGATCCTAAAGACCACCCTGAGCTGCAGACTTTGCTTGCAGTAGGTAGCCCCTGTAGGTCAGAGTATCCTACTCTTGAAGGGCTTCGCCAACAGGCAGCTTCCCAGCTGGATGGGCAAGAGCCAGGGAAACACAGGCTGTAGTGAGAGGATGCTCTCCTTTACAGTGAGCCTATAGAGTCTACCCCATGGGACTACAGGAGACTTGTAGTGCCTCAGGAGGTGAGACTCCAGTTTCTACAGTTAGCCCATGAGATTCCTTTAGCAGGTCATTTAAGTTTTAAGAAGACCAAGGAAAGGGTTTCTCGTTATTTCTACTGGCTTAAGAGGGGGTATGATGTAGACATTCTGTAGAAGCTGTCGCACTTGTCAGACTTCTGGCAAGAGCGGAGCCAAGAATGTCACCTCTCCCAATGGTGGGAGTTCCTTTTGAGAGGGTAGGGATTGACATTGTTGGTCCCCTAGACCTGCCCACATCTTCAGGCAACCGATTTATTTTTATATTGGTTGTGGTAGACCATTGTTAGGGAGAATTCTCATAAATGTGCTAATTCCCTTCACCTTATAGACCCCCAGCCGCTTTGCTGGATTTTGAGGACTCTCGTATTTTGGTGTGTTTTCCACTTTTGTTCTTTGATTATGGGGTTTTAGATAACTCCATAGGCGGCATCTTTTCATGTGTGTTACACATCATTAGACTTCCCAAAGGTTTAAAATACCTTCTCTGGGATGAAATACTTTTTCCCCAGAGAATGTAAAGTGAAATTGACTTTACTAGTCTTTCCAAATTCCTAGACCCAGCACACACCATCTTACAATGGAGTGTTGGAGGGGTTACATAGTATCCCGTGTGTCTAAATACTCATGTTGCAGTCAAATGCTACCTGTTACTATTGAAAAGGCTGGTGGCAGTGGTTTTGCAACAAACTAACATGATTTTTCCCGACCGTTAACACCGGTAGCTAAAAATCACAGGAGCCATGTTTTTCAAGATGGTGCCTTAAACCCCTTTGTTTAAACAGGTCCCAGTCGTCTTTTTTTTTAATTTGGAAAGGTCCTTCTAGTGTTTGTCTCTGCGCCCCAAACCAGGTTTGGTCCTCTTGTTCGTGTCCCTTTGGCGGGCTTCAGGACTGAAGACCGTCTCTGGCGTCTGAGTGTCTGGGGTGGGCAGGAAGTGAGGCAGGTGCCGGAAACTCCCTGTGCTTAGTCTCCTAGGCGACCCAAATGCACTCTGTGATTGGCTGGCTGACTGTCCGGCAAGGACAACCACCCTACTGGGTGAGTGACAGCTAGGCTGGAATGAAAGGGAGAAAACTGTTTAAAAGGTGAGTCTCTTGGACTGGAAAGCAGAGTCGACCACTGGAACGAAAAAGCCGAAGAGCTGGAAGAGGACAGCTGCTGTAACTCCTGGACCGTTGGTTTGCCCGGTGAAGCACTGCTGCAGGTCCGAATTGCCAGGTTTATCTCGACAGAGAAGCCCCTTCAAGGACGACTTATTCCTTAGAGTTGGTGGGACCAATCAACTCAAACCACCTGGATACCATTCTCAAGGCTGTATAGGATTAACCAGGGACAGGGATACCGGCATGTGTGCTTGATTCTACAGCTACTGGAACTGAAGTGACTCCATTTTGTTTGCTTTTTCGACGATCCCGATGCAGTGCAGGAGTCCTCCGACCTGCTTGGAACCAACGTCTTCAGCTGCATTTTGTTGTTCATCTTAAGGTGCTGTGCCAACCCGATTGAGAGAACGCCACTCTAGCGGTGAAAGTTTGTGAAACTTTCCAAACTTACAGGCCTAATGACCCAACATATGATTATTTTTCGCCTAAACTACTTCTGAGAACTTTTGCAAAGAGTTTACCGTTTGATACCAGAACTGCTCTTTCCTATCCAGAACAATAGCCCATTGACTTTGGCCTGGCCTATTGACTTGAATTAAACTCTTCTGGTGAACTGAAACTATTTGCATTGTCTAACAAGTATATCTGATCTATTCTACTTGCCTTGTCCCCTTTGCTCACTCCTAAGTAACTGAACTGCCATTTGGTTCCTATTTGAGGGGCGCTCAAACTGTGTGAAAATCTTGGAGTTTTGTATTGAAGTGTATTGGTATATAATAAGTTGTCTTCAGCTAGTGACATGTTTTTTAAATGATTGTGTAATAAATTGAGTGTTTCACCAAGAAACCTTGAGTAGAAGTGTTTACTTGAACCACTGTGATTGAAAGTCCTGTGTAACTACTTGTACTGCTCACATTCACTCTTGAGATACGCCTGGCTGCTCAGCTTGTTACCAAAAAACTCTGTGGTACAGACTTATACCAAATGTTGGTTTGGCTAACACCTGTAGTCCTAATTGTGTGTAGTAGTCCCAGGGGTACTGCATGCAATTATGCCCAACAACCATGCTACCAGGTATCCCGAAGCAATATCTATGAGAATTGTTACTGCTCAGGCAGTGGATAAGGCCCTACTTGGTATTTTTACCAGGGTACGTTGTCCAAAATCAACCCAGGAAAAACAGAAATCGTGATCATATCCAAAGACCAAGAGAACGAAACCACTATCCCTTGGCCAACGGAAATGGGAACTACACCGTCACCGTCTAAGGTAGTAAAAAACCTGGGGGTCCTGATGGACAACACCCTAACCTTAGAACCACAAATAAATGCAACGGTCAAATGCTTCTTCCTCCTCCACACGGCAAGAAGAATTCTACCTTTCCTCTCCTTCACGCTCTCCTTCACACACACAAAACACTCACTATCGTCGCCCTAATCTCAAAGATCGACCATGCAAATAGCCTCTACTTCGGAATACCAGAATACCTCCTGAAGAAACAACAGATCCAAAATACAGCAGCCAGATTACTCCTCAAATTGTCCAGAAGAGACCACATCACCCTTACCCAAAAAACACTGCACTGGCTCCCAGTAAAACATTGTATCACCTTCAAAACAATGTGCATAATGCACAGGGCAATTTGCAGACAAGGAGCTGAATTCCTACAAAAGAAAATAACAATCTACAAACCAACAAGACCACTCGGGTCAAGCATCGAAATCCGCCTGGAACTAAAACCATACTTCGAAGGAATTGTGTCCTCCAACGTATTCCTTATCTTTGATAATTCGTCTCCAGCTTGCTGGCCTCGGAAATTTTTTCTCTGTAGAGGGCGCTGCGCGTCGATGTCTGCCGAGTCAATGTCCCTCGACAGCCACCGTATTGGCGCCGACGTCACCATGCCCATAAATAGCCACGCGCGGCGTCCGTTGCTCAGTTCCGTTTTTCCGCGCTTCGTGGGGCCTCGGAATATCGTTGCTCAGTTCAGTCAGATAAAACCTCTTATATTTACTCAATAAAACTCGTTCTCGATGGCTTCTTCATACGAACCGACGACTCCGCGGTCCGTCTTCAAAAAATGTCGAGACTGTGGAAAGAAAATGTTAACGGATCCTCACAGGATCTGCTTGTGGTGCCTGGGAGTCGAGCACCATTGTTTGGAGTGTGAGGACGTCATGTCCATGACGGCGAAAGCCTTGAAGGAGCACAAGGGGAAGCTCGAGAGAGGTAAGTCAGTCAAAACCTCCTCAAATTTCTTCGGTCGAGGCATTCGTCTCCTCGCCGTCGAAAGTATAACCATTCTAGGTCTCGATGTAGCTCCCACCACTCGTCAAGATCTAGACACTCAAAGAAGAGACGTAGAAGATCCCCTTCCTCGTCATCTTCTGTTTCCCCAGAAAGGGTCTCCTGCCCCACAAAACACAGCTCTCAGGCTGAGTGGGAGGAATTCAGGAAGAAAATGCTAAGCGTCTTCGAGAAAGTGGCCTCGACCCCCTCGTAGACAGCTGAGGGTGATGCCCCGGGTGAAAAACCCCAAAAATCGAAACGCCACCAGTCGTTGCGCCCGGCGAAAGAGAGCACCCTAGAGCGCCACGGGCCATCGGGTAAGAAGGCACCATCTTCAACGCCGTCGAAGATCCCTTCGACGCATGGATCGGCGCCATCGACGCCATTGTCGAAGGGTTCTTCGACGCATCGGTTGATCGAATTGACACCGACATCGACGCTGATAAAAGAGAACCATGGCTACTTCACAGCCAATGGTTATACCAAGAGCCTCCGGCACGACGCCGAGAACGTTGTCGGCATCCTCGAGTAGGATCCCGATCCTCTCGAGTTCTTCGAGGCCTCTTCCAGTTTTCTCAACTCCTTTCTCGGCGCCTTCGAAGCCTGTCACATCGGCGGCGACGACATTCACGTTTTCTCGCCCAATAATGACGAGTTTGGCTCCTTCTGCCTTAGAAATGGGTTTTACACCATTTCCGAGGTCAGAGTACCCCGGATTATCTTCAATCTATGAAGAAGGGGAGGATTCTGACCAGGAAAGACCCTTCGGGTTGCAGAGGACCACACTACCTGTTTCAGAGGATTTAACCTCTGAGGAAAGAAGGTTGAAAGACCTACAGGAATCATTACATGAGGCAAGTGGGCTGGACACTTCCCCAGAAGTGGAATTTGTCAAACCAGACCCAGAGGAACATGACCTTACAGACATACTAGACAAAGGTCCACAGGAGGATCCTGTGGTCCCCTTCCATGCAGCCTTGCAAAGGAAGATTTCATCAAATTGGGAAACTCCTGAGGTTATCCCTGCAGTCAATAAAAGATTGTCAGCCAAGTATAGGGTACCTGCGGCTGACCCTGAATATTTATCAAGACACCCGACTCCAGAGAGCCTGGTGATTCAAGCAGCAACTTCATCAAGCAGCAAATCCACTTACCCTACTGTCCCACGGGATAGAGATGACAAAAAGTACGATTCTATGGCAAAAAGTATTTTCTGCTTGTAGTATCGCATTGAAGTCCATCAACGCCACCTGTACGCTCGCCAGGTTCAGTCACACACTGTGCTTGTGTGCTTCATCAGCGGCTGACTGCATACCAGAAGGAGAGGAAAGGGAAGCCTTAACATCATTAAAGATGGCAAAGATGCCATGTGCAAATCACTTCAAACTGGCATTGATTCCGCTGACAGTATCAGCAGGGCCATGGCGGCAAGTACGACAATCCGCAGACATGCATGGTTGTGAAAGTCTGGCTTTGCTCCAGATGTACAGGCCAGACTATTGAATATGCCCTTTGACGGCTCTTCTTTATTCAGTAAAAAGGCTGATGAGTCTGGAAAAGTTGCAAACATCTAAAGCAGCAGCAAAATCTTTAGGAGCTGCAATCCGCCAAACTCCTTTTCGCCCCTCGGCAACCTCTGGGAGAGGAAAGCCCTTTTGCTGCTATTCCCCATTCGGGAAAGGCAGAGGACAGCCGGCTCAAAGAGGCCTGGAGATCCACCCGAGGTGGACGGGTCAAAAGTACTAAAGCAGCAGCAGCAGGTGCCTCTTTACCCTCGGCATCTGCATCTGCCGTCCGCAAACCACTCTGAGGTCTTTACACACAACACCTGTAGGGGGCAGGTTAACTCACCATCTGACGGAATGGCAGACTATTCCCCCCCCCCCCCCCCCCCGTCCCCCTCCCCTACTTTCTCATACCAAAGAAGGACGGAGGACTGAGACCCATCTTGGACTTACGAGAATTGAACAAGTTCCTCAGGAAAGAAAAGTTCAAGATGGTAACTGTCTCTCAGATCCTTCAGGCCCTCCAGCTCCAGGACTTTCTTGTATCTCTGGACCTTCAGGATGATGATTTCCATGTGCCAATCCATCTCAAACACAGGAGATACCCGAGGTTCGCAATTGGCGGCTCTCATTATCAATTTCGAGTTCTCCCATTTGGGCTGACCTCCGCCCGAGGGTCTTCACCAAGCTAATGTCGGTAGTGGCTGCGAGTCTAAGGGGGGGAAGGGATCCACGTCTACCCCTACCTGGACGATTGGCTGATCAGAGCTGTATCTTCGGAACAAGCTCAGATCCAGCTAGATTATGTCTGCCACTTCCTTCACAAACTGGGCTTCTCCCTCAATTTAAAGAAGTCACAGATGATGCCATCACAGAGACTCAAGTTCATTGGAGTGGTCCTGGGCACTTCCCTGGGGAAAGTCTTGCCACCAGAGATGAGGGCTCAAGATATTCTGCAGATGGTCACCAAGTTTCAAAATGCCCAACGTCTCCCAGCCTTCGACTTTTTGAGGTTGCTAGGCCTCATGGCATCCTGCATCTTCCTTGTGCCAGAGGCTCGCCTGAGAATGAGATCTCTTCAGTGGGCACTGAGAACTCGGTGGATGCAATTCTCAGGGAGAATGACAGATCGACTTGACCATCAGCGGTCGTTGGTCTCCATCGGAGTCCAGACTACACATCAACCTATTAGAGCTGAGAGCGATCAGACTAGCGCTGAAAGCTTTCCTGCCATCAGTACAGGGGAGAAATGTCCTGATAATGACGGACAACACAGTGGCCATGCACTACCTCAACAAAAGAGGAGGCGTAGGGTCACTGCCACTGTGCAGAGAGGCAATGCAGCTCTGGTTTTGGGCAATTCAGGAAGGAATCTCTCTATCGGCAGTTTACCTAGCTGGAGAGAAGAACTTGACAGCGGACGCTCTAAGCAGGCAGAACAGTCTCCCATGAGTGGGAGCTAGCTCAGGAAGTCCTTCAAGAGATCTTCGCCCTTTGGGGAACCCCTCAGGTGGATCTGTTCACCACCACCACCACCACCAGCACCAACAGGAAGTGCGATCTGTTCTGTTCAAGGGAATTTCCCCCGAGGGGAGCGCTAGGGGATGCGTTCGTAGTGGACTGGGAGTTCCCACTCCTTTTCGCGTTTCCACCAGTCCTGGTTATTCCTCAAATGATCAGGAGGTTGAGAAGATTCCGGAAAACCATGATCCTAATTGCCCCAGACTGGGCCAGGATGACGTGGTACCCAGACCTTCTTGATATGTCCATCTGTCCTCCAATCCGTCTTCCACTCAAAGATAATCTTTTCTCACAGAAGGGAGGTCAGGTTCTCCATCCAGACAGCAGAACCCTCAACCTTCACTCTTGGCTTCTGAAAGGATGAGGTACAAGGATTGGGACCTCCCTGATGACGTCATGGAGGTATTGCTTTTGGCCAGAAGCCCAGCAACAAAGTCTTTATACCGCTGCCGTTGGAACAAATTTTGCAGCTGGTGTAGAGAAGAGAATATCGACCCTTTTTCATGTGGTACACCAACAGTGTTATCGTTTCTACTCTACTTGGCAAACTCAGGCCTTCAAGTTGGCACTGTAAAAGGCTATCTTGCAACGCTATCAATCTTCAAGCGCACTGCGGAGGAACCATCGTATTTCAAACTGCCCCTAGTAATACAATTTCTCAAGGGATTAACTAATGTTTATCCTCCAAGACCATTCCAAGTTCCCTTATGGAACTTAAATTTAGTCTTAAATTTCCTAATGGGTACTCGCTTCGAACCACTCCACTCTTGTTCGCTGAGATTTCTCACTCTTAAAACTGTCCTATTGGTAGCACTAACATCTGCTAGGAGAGTGAGTGAATTACAAGCTCTTGTAAACCCCCTCCATACAATTTTCCATAAGGACAAAGTTGTCCTACAGGTGAAGCCTAATTTGCTCCCAAAGGTGGTTTCTGAATTTCACATCACTCAGAAAATTACCTTACCTTCGTTCTACCCTCCTCCCCATCCGGGGAAAGAGGAAGAAAGGCTACATAGGCCGGACCCAAAGCGAGCTCCAAGCTTTTACATCAGCAGACTGGCTAGGATTAGGCAAGCAGACCAACTGTTTGTAGGATACTCGGGTCACAAGTTGGGACTACCCATAACAAAACAGACCATTTCCAGGTGTATTATTTTGGCCATTCTGGAATGTTACAAACTGGCAGGGAAAGAGCCACCCCAATATCTTGGGGCTCATTCAACCAGGAGTATTGCAGCCTCTTCGGCCCTACAAAGAGGGGTACCGGTCCAAGACTTATGCGTGGCTGCCACATGGTCGTCCGCACATACATTCACAAGATTTTACAACCTGGATTCCTCCACTAGTCAAGAGACCAGATTTGGCAAAGCCGTATTACATTCGGTTCATTCCTAAAAGGGATACATGACATTATTACTCCCACCTCCAATTACATGCCACTGCTATGGTAGTCTATCAAAGATGAGGAATACGTCGGAAGACACAATCCCTTCGAAGAACAAGTTACTTCTTACATTGTAACGTTCTTTCGATGGGATGTTCTTCCGACGTATTCCTTATCGCCCCTCCCATCCATCCCCACAGTAATACTTCCCTTGTGGTTGCAGCTTACGCTCCTTCAAGGTCAATAACCAATTCAGGCATGACTTGTATTATGCTACAAAACGGAACTTAGCAACGGACGCTGCGCGTGGCTATTTATGGGCATGGTGACGTCGGCGCCGATACGGTGGCTGTCGAGGGACATCGACTCGGCAAACGTCAACGCGCAGCACCCTCTACAGAGAAAACATTTCCGAGGCCAGTAAGCTGGAGACGAATTATCAAAGATAAGGAATACGTCGGAGGAACATTCCATCGAAAGAAAGTTACAAGGTAAGAAGTAACTAATCTAGAAAAAATTCGGAGGCACTACCTTCTACCATTTAGCCGCAAAAACCTGGAACATCCCAAAAGAAATAACAAACACCAAAGATCACCTAAAATAAAGGAAATTACTTAAAACTTGGCTTTTCAATACCACAGACTAAAATCTAAACAGCAGAAAGGAAAGGAACGACTAAACCGCAAAGGACACTGAGAACCGCCCAGAACCAACTGAGAAGCACTGACAGCACCTGGACGGGGACACAGGGCAGAGGGGAACACAGGCGACACCCAGGGAGACAAGTCACCATCCCCAACCAACCCTAAACCAACATCTTCAACCATCCCTAGCTGCAACTAGATACCACTGGGCTGCTGAATTGTCGAGACTGAGGTGTAGACACCGGCAGGTGCATCGGCTATAGAATTGGGAGTGGGGAACATGTCGGGTTGTTGGGGAGGCTAGCAGCGAGATGTGAAATAGGCCACAAATTCAGAACAGGCACAGACCTAACCTGAGGCACAGGTTGCACACGCACCCCATCTGAGAGACTACGCATGCCCAACTCTTCAATTTAGGATAGAGACGCCAACTAACCAATTCCACTAACAATTTCCTCCTCTGCATACACCTCTCAAACTCCAAACCAAACACAACCACAAACCTACAGCACACAAAACCGCACAACTTCACTACACTGCAACAATAGATTCGCACAACAGTACACAGACTACCGGCCGCAAACACCCCAGGCCCAGCCAACGGACCCACCGGGCTGAGGCCGCCAACAGCACATCACTGCTCTCTTGCACTTTTTCCGCCCTCCCCCACTAACTCTCCCTCCCTCCCTCTTCCAGAGCAGTTAGAGCACCAGGGGACCACTCCGGTGATGATAGTGCGCGGTACAAATGTCCTTAAACATTAGGGAGGTTATCTCAGGGGGGCGGGGGCAATTGTATGTCCCACTACATGCAAGTGATGTGGAACAACTGTGGCGTGACCTACACGTTTTCAACAGCCTGCCATCCCAAACCAATGGGTTGGTGAGAGGTTTAATAGAATTATGTAGAGCATGATGGGTGCTTTAGAAGAACCCCTTAGAAGGTGGGACCTTCTACTGCTGTGCCTTCTCTTTGCTTATAGAGAAGTCCCTCAAGAAGGGCCTGGCTTCAGCCCCTTTGAACTTTGACTATGGTCATCCGGTTAGAGGTCCATTGGCCGTAATCAAGGAGGGGTTGGAGAGTGCTCCTTCCCACAAGCCAGTACGTCTCTGACTTTGTTAGGTCTCCGAAGGAGAATGACACACGTGCCAAAAGCTTAAGAAAACTTAAAAGCAGGTCATGCTCTGGTGAAACATTGGCATGACCAGAAGGCCAACATGGTTGAGTTTACTCAAGACAAGTTAGTTCTAGTTATGGTACCTACAAGGCAGAGGGCCTTACAGGACAAATGGATTGGACCCTTCAAGGTTGTGGGCAAACTTGGAGAGGTCAATTATGTGGTGGACTTGGGCAACCCCAAGGAGGCCCCCAGCGTCTATCACTACAACCGCCTAAAGGCATCTGTATCCATACTAGAAATGGGAGCTTTGCTCTATTTGTTCAAGAGGAGGAGAGTGAACCTCTGCCTGACCATCTCAGGGGACATCTTTTAGATGGATAAGTAGGAGGTAATCTCTCTTCTGATCTAACTTTGGACCAATGGGAGGAGTGCAAGGTTCTGTCAAATCAGTTTGCCTCCATGTTTTCATTGGCACCAGGCTTGACCCCTTGGGGCCAGCATGATATTCTCACTGGTGACTGTCTGCCTGTCAAAAGCAGGGGGTACAGAATGTCGGACCATGCAAGAACCACATAAAGGAGAATGTCAAGAAGATGCTTGATATCGGGGGGGTAATAGAGCCATCTACACGTCCATGGGATAATCCTAATGTACTACTGCCAAAGCCAGGATCCAAGGAGTTGAGATTCTGTGTGGACTATAGAGCCCTTAATGCAATCATCACGATTGATGCCCATCCTTTACCTAGGACAGATGAGCTGGTGGATAAATTGGTTCAGCCAAGTACCTCAGTACATTTGACCTAACCTCAGGCTATTGACAAGTAGCTCTGACAGACCATGCCAAAGGGAACTGCATTTTCAACCCCAGGGAGGCCTCTTGCAATTTTTAAGGTAATGCCTTTTGGACTAAAGAATGCCCCTGCTACATTACAAAGGCTGGTAAATCATGTTCTGAATGGGATGGAGGACTTCTGCATGGCATACTTGGATGACATTGCAGTGTTCAGCCCTACTTGGAAAGAGCATATTGTCCACCTGGGATATGTATTGTAGGCCCTTGAGCAGGCCCATCTGACCATCACAGCAAGGAAATGTCAAATTGGTCAGAGTAAAGTGGTCTACCTTGGACATGAGGTAGAATGAGGTGAAATGAGGCAATTGCCTAGCAAAGTACAAGCTGTAAAAGACTGCGCCACCCCTACTATTCAAACCCAGGTGAGAGCCCTTTTTAGGTCTCACTGGTTACTATAGGAACTTCATTGAGAACTATGGGACCATAGCTTCTCCCTTGAATGTGATCTCCTCCCCCCAAATTCCCCAAGGTCAGGTGCAATGAGTGCACTAAGGTATCTGAAGGACTTGAGAAAGCCCTTTGTCAAGCTCCATTTGAGCTCCTGACTACAACCAATCCTGTATTGCACAAACTGATGCTTCCAATACAGGTATAGGTGCAGTTCTGAGTCAGCTGGATGAGAAAGGTAGGGAACAACCTATCTGCTTCATCAGTAGGAAACTGAAGGACCGAGAAACAAGGTGGGCAACCTTAGAACGTGAATGTTTTGCCATTGTGTGGTCTTTAAAGAAGTTTAGACCATACTTGTATGGGTCTACTTCGAATGGATTGTGTCCTCCCACGTATTGCTCATCTTGTGATAAATCGTTATCTCCAGCTTCGCTGCTTCGGGAAAAAAAGTTCTCGGCAGAGGGCGCTGTGCTCGAGGCGTCGATTGTCCCTCGACGTACTCCGTACTCTGTCGACGTCACCGATGGTATAAGTAGCTCGAACCGCGCCCGTTGCTTCAGTTCCGTTTTTCCGATCGCTTCACTATCAAGAACGGCGCGCTTCTATTTTCTGTGAAGAAAATGTCAACATCTTCAACACCTTCGACACCCAAAACTGGGTTTAAAAAGTGTGCAGATTGTGGATCTAAGATGTCGATCACCGATCCCCACCGGATTTGTCTCTGGTGTCTCGGTTCAGTCACCGAACCGACTGCGGGTCTTGCCAATCAATGACCGAAAAAGCTCTTCGTGAGAGGAGAGGTAAACTGCCGGTGGGGAGGGAGGCCTCAAAAAAGGTTTAGTCAAAAAGACATAAGAAAGCGACTGATTCTAAGGGATCGGATCGCCATAGGAACTCGAAGAGATCTCGATCTAGGAGTAGATCGAGACATTCTTCGTCATCGAAAAAAATGAAGAGACATAGATCTCCTTCTTCAGAGTTGACCGAAGAAATTCTTTGTCCGACTAAATCGGATTCTCCCAGTAAGTGGGAAGAATTCTGCAAAAAGATGGAGGTTTTCGAGAATGCGACCTCGACCCCCTCGAAAGAAACTCGAAAAAACCATACCCCTAAAGTCGCTCCATTCTCCAGCATGGGGTCTGGCATGGATTCACATGCTCATGAATATTCCCCGTCGTCAGGCTGGGAATCCTCGGTAAAGAAAAAACCAGTATCAGTTTCGTTTCTGATCTGTCTTTCGTAGTAATAACCAATCACTGGTCTCTGCGTCATACTGACCACAGCCAATGACTGCCCTCTACCTAAGCACCGCCTCTGGCAGCCATCTTCAGATTTTTACCGCACGTTCATGTGTTGGGATCCTCGTGCTATTGCTCTCGAGCGTTAGTGCTATTTTTTTCACGTTTTTTTCTCAAAAACTTCGTTTTTTCGGTCAAAAGAGCCTCAAGCTCCACCGATTCTCCATCCGATCAACGGGGACCCGTGTCGGATTCGTCTGCACCCCTCAAGGGTGAAGATTTTGTCGAGCTACGCTTTTGGAGGACTCCAGAAGTTTCTCAGGCCCGGTCATGGCCCAGGAGAAGGGGAGCTCGACGCCCGGAAAGCTGTTCAGGGTCTGCCCTGGATGCCAGCTGCAGAACGTCTTCAAGGAGGACGAACACTCTTTTTGTCTTTACTGCCTACATGAGGACAAGACGCACGTGGAGAAGGACTGTGCGTTTTGCGGCAACATGTCGGAGCGGACCATGAAGGACCGCCATCAACGTCTCGCCAACTGGCTGGAAGGGAAGAGCCCGTCCGGCGAGAAGAAGAGGAAGAAAGCCGAGCGGTCTTCTAAGACCTTTGAGGACGCCCCGGCGACGGGGGTCCAACATAAGGCCAAGCACCGCGAGTCCGCTGGCACCGGGAGCGCCGAACGGTCGGGCTCTACGGGCGCCAGGCAGGGCGCACCCTCCCCGGCACCATCAACCACAAGCCAACGCTCTGGGTCGGGTAAGAGGAAGGCCGAGCACCCGGCGAAGCTCCTGGAGAGGCCCCGGTCGAGCTCGAAGGCGGAGGGGGAGCGAGGCAGTGTCTCCCCCCCCCTCAAGGATAAGGCGGTGAGCGCACCTAAGGTGGTGAAGGCCTTAATCCATCCGGCCAAGCCCTCTATCGAAACTGTCGCGGCGGCCCTGGCTCAGCCTGTGGAGGCTACACCAGTGGTGGCGACCTCGGGGCTCAGAGTCTCCCTGCCACCTCGGAGGGAGTCCTCTTTTGTGCCCATCGATAGGACCCCCGTGAAATCCCCCGTGGGGAAGAAAAAGGGGGGGCAGGGCGTCGTCGTAGATTCGGCCTCGGCCTCAACCTCGGAGGAGGAGCTGGTCGAAGTCTTAAGCCACGGCCTCGGCGTGGAAGAAGACCGGCCCGTCGGGATGGATCCCGACGCAGGTGACGACGACATCGTCGAGGGTACCGACGGAGCCCCTGATCGCCCGTCGGATTCCCCTCTGCCGGCGCCGCGAGACAACTCGGCGGCCATTTTGTTGGCTATACAGTCCTTATGCTCAGAGATAAGGACGAGACTACCGTTGCCGACGGAACCTCTCCCGTCGGGGGACCCAGAACCGGGACCTTCTGGTGTTCCCCCTACAAGAAAAGAAGGATCCACCCTCCGCCTCCTTTCCAGCCGTCGCGCCCCTTCCAGCCCTCCTCCCCGTCCACCCGAGGGGATGATACGGGGACTGACACGGCAGCGACGGGTACGGACGACGAGGTATACGACGAGGATGTACCGTCGTCGCCTCCCACCAGGGCTTCTCCGCCCGACGAGATTGGATCGTTCCACTCCATGATCACCAGGGCATCCGAGCTTTTCCAACTCTGCCCTGAGGAGAAGAAGGAAAGTTTCCTTTATCAGCGGCGCGAGGCCAAGAGGAAGACGGTCCTCTTAGTGCCTCTATTGGACGACATTTGGGATGAGGGCCTCACCCTCCTCAAGAACCCTTCCACGACGCCAGCTAGAAGAGACCGGTACGAGAAGAAGTACCGGGTCCCGGACACGGCCCCCCTGTGCCTCCGGGCGCAGCCTACCCCGGACTCCGTCGTCTCCGCGGCGGCCAGGAAAAAAGCGGGGGGGGGGGGGTGCGGCCTCCACATCGACTTCCCCACCGGACGGCGAGGGAAAGAAGGGAAAGAAATTGGACGCTATGGGACGCAGAGTCATCTCGTCTGCGGCGACGACGATTAAAGCGGCCAACGCCTTGGCTATCGTGGCCCGCTACGACAGGGAGCTCTGGTACAAACTGGCTCCCCTGCTGGACTTCTTGCCGGACGACAAGAGAGCAGAGGCCCTGGAGATCCTGCAGGAAGGTGAGGTGGCTTCGGACCACGCCATTACCGTTGCGACGGACATCGCCGACACTGGGTTCCGCCAGTTGGGCAACGGCGTTTGCCTTAGGCGGCGTGGATGGCTCAAGGCTACGGACTTCCGTCAAGACGTTCAGACCAGAGTCCTGGACATGCCCTTCGATGGGAACAACCTGTTTGGGAAAACAGTGGACGATTCCCTTCAGGCCATTAAAGCGGACACCGAGACGGCCCGGGCCCTTGGAGTTCTGCAACAACGACGGACGCCCTTTCGGAGCAGCGGAGGCAAGGGCGCCTCCAAAAGTTCCGGCGGCGGTTTCTCCACCTACCGTCAAGCGGCCCGCTCGTCGGCTCAGGAGGCCTACAGTGGACGAGGCAAGTCTGGCGGACCCCGCCGTCGTCGCCAAGGAGGTCAAGGGGGCAAAGCCTCGTCGAAGCAGGATTGAACCGGCCGTGGGGTCGGGCCCCCACCGAAGCACCCCGGTGGGAGGCCGGCTGGCGAGCTTCGTCAGCGTGTGGGAGTCCATCTCCACCGACCGTTGGGTGCTAGACGCCTTGGCCCGGGGCCACGCGCTCGAGTTTCAAAGGTGGTGTCCGCGCGTCCCCCCCGTGGCCAGGAAAGAACTTCACGTCCCTCAACTTCTCCTGGAGGTAAAGGCGATGCTCAGGAAGGGCGCCATCGAACTCGTCCCAAAGAGGCTTCGGGGCTCCGGAGTTTACTCGAGATACTTCCTCGTGAAGAAGAAGACGGGGGGATTGCGCCCCATCCTGGACCTGCGACGTCTGAACAAGTTCATCAAGGCGCAAAAGTTCCGGATGGTCACCCTCCAGGACGTTCTGGGTCAGCTGGAGGAAGGAGACTTCCTGTCGTCGTTGGATTTGGAGGATGCCTACTTCCATATTCCCATCCTAAAGGGGCACCGAAAATTCCTCAGGTTTGTGGTCCAAGGGCGTCACTACCAGTTCAAAGCCCTCCCCTTCGGACTACGGTCGGCACCCAGGGTATTCACCAAGTGCCTTGCACCGGTGGCGGCGCAGCTGCGCCGCGAGGGGATCCACGTCTACCCCTACCTGGACGACTGGCTCATCCGAGCCAAGACGAGGGAGCTCGCCGTGGATCACACGGCAAGGACCGTCCAACTTCTCACGGACCTGGGATTCTCCGTGAACTACGCCAAGTCCCACCTGGTACCCGCGCAAAACGCACTGTTTCTGGGAGCGAAGCTCGACAGTGTCCCTTCTGGCCTCCCCGTCGGAGGAAAGGACCAGGTCCATCCTGGGCAAGGTACAGCGGATGTTGGTTTCCGACGCGGCCAAGGTGAGGTCCATCAAGTCCCTCCTCGGAATGATGTCTTCTTGCATCTACCTCATTCCCATGTGCAGGCTCCGGATGCGCCCGTTGCAGGAGTTCCTGGACGCGCGCTGGATCCAAACGACGGGCGGCTTCGAGGAGAGGATCACACTCGACGAGAGTTTCCGCCGAGCGGTCCAGTGGTGGGGCATCCGCGCGCATCTGACGGCGGGCATGGACTTCCAGACCCCAGACCACCAGGAGACAGTGACCACGGATGCCTCCCTAGAAGGGTGGGGAGCGCACACCGAAAATCTGCATGCGAGAGGCCTTTGGCTCCCGACGGAGAAGTCCCTCCATATCAACGTCCTGGAGCTCCGTGCAGTGTTCTGGGCCCTCAGGTCCTTCCTTCCGTCCCTCAAGGGCAAGGTGGTGAGGATCTTCACCGACAACACCACCACCATGTTTTACATCAGGAAACCGGGCGGAACCAGGTCCCCAGCACTGTCCAAGGAGGCGCAGGACCTGTGGCATTGGGCCGTCGCCCAAAGGATGTTTCTGGTGCCGTTTCATCTGGCAGGGATAAAAAACACCATCGCCGACTCACTCAGCAGGGAGCTGCGCTCATGCCACGAGTGGGAACTACGGCAGGATCTAGTGGATCGCCTCTTCCCACACCCCAGATCGACCTGTTCGCGACGGCGACGAACTCCAAGTGCTGGAGGTTCGCCAGCAGGTTTCCCCAGGCGCGAGGAGCATGGGCGATGCTTTCTCGTTCCCCTGGGAGGGCCTGTTCCTCTACGCGTTCCCTCCTTTGCCACTGCTAATCCGGCTCGTCAACCAGCTCAAGAGGTCACAGTGCAGGATGATCCTCGTCGCACCTGCGTGGCCGAGGCAGATATGGTTCCCGGACCTTCTGGACTTGTCAGCGTCCCCGCCAATCAAGCTGCCGGTGGACGCGGATCTACTCTCCAGGGAAGGAGGCGCCATCCTCCACCACGACCCGAAATCGCTGAACTTGCAGGCCTGGCTCCTGCAGCGCTAGAGTTTGGAGGATACGACATACCGGCCGACTGCAGAGAGGTTCTTGCAAAGGCCAGGGCGTCCTCGACTCTTAAATGCTACGGACACAAATGGAAGAGGTTCTCTGTCTGGTGCCACGCACAGAAGATTAACCCTCTATGGATTATGGCTCCCCAGGTACTGCCGTACCTGCTGACGCTGGCCAAAGCTGGACTGGCACACGCGTCCATCAAGATTCATCTTGCTGCGATCTCCCGATACACCAGAACCACAGGCCGGACGTCCTTGTGGTCTCATCGTCTGGTGAAAGAGTTCATGAAGGGGCTGTTCAGATCGTTCCCGCCGGTGAAGGCGCCGGCCCCGGCGTGGGAGCTCAACGTGGTGCTGACCAAGCTCATGGGACCTCCGTTCGAGCCTCTGCACTCGGCCCCGTTGAAGTTTCTGTCGTGGAAAACAGCGTTTCTTGTGGCCATCACCTCCGCACGACGGGTGGGAGAGATCCAGGCCCTTTCCTGCAAGGCCCCGTACTTGACTTTTCACGACACGAGGGTAGTGTTCAGGACGCACCCCTCCTTCATGCCCAAGGTACCGTCGGACTTCCATCTCAACGAACCCTTGGTGTTGCCTGTGTTCTTCCCGTCGCCTTCGTCGCCGGCTGAGAGGACTTTGCACTCGCTGGATGTGGCTAGAGCGCTGAAGTTCTACGTGGACCGCACGAAGTGTTTTCGGAAGACGTCACAACTCTTTGTGAACTTTGGACCTGTCAATCAGGGGAAGGCTCTCTCGAAGGCTTCCATTTCCAGATGGCTCTCCGGCTGTATCATGTACTGTCATCGGTTGGCAAACCGACCGCTGCCTGGCCGTCCGAGAGCCCATTCCACCAGAGCGATCGCAGCTACCATGGCGTTCCTTTCTGGTGTGCCCCTGCTGGACATATGCAGGGCTGCTACGTGGAGGTCGACGCACACCTTCACGAAATTCTACTGCGTCGATTGGGATTCCAGGGAGGAGTCCAGGGTCGGCCAAGCAGTGCTGCGCAATCTGTTCGCCTAAGGTGAGCCTGGTGAGGAGGTAAGAATTGCTTAATGTTGAGTTTGATGTAATGCTTAATGTTGAGCCTTTGCCACCTCTCGTGGTTGTGCATGTGTGTACTGCTATGTATTCTTTATTCATGAGCATGTGAATCCATGCCAGACCCCATGCTGGAGAAGGAACAAGTTACTTACCTGTAACTGTTGTTCTCCAGCATGGGTCTGGCATGGATTCACATGCGAACCCTCCCGCCTAACCCTCTGCGGCTCTTCACTTGGTCATACTGCCACTTCACGTGCTTCCAAATCTGAAGATGGCTGCCAGAGGCGGTGCTTAGGTAGAGGGCAGTCATTGGCTGTGGTCAGTATGACGCAGAGACCAGTGATTGGTTATTACTACGAAAGACAGATCAGAAACGAAACTGATACTGGTTTTTTCTTTACCGAGGATTCCCAGCCTGACGACGGGGAATATTCATGAGCATGTGAATCCATGCCAGACCCATGCTGGAGAACAACAGTTACAGGTAAGTAACTTGTTCCTTGGACGACAAAGGGAAGTCCAAGGCTACTATGGCCAAGACCAGTAGCGTCGAGGAATGCGTAAAACTGTCGAATCTTCGAGTCGAGCACCTCTACAGTGCCGGCCAAGAAACACAAGTCGTCGAAGACTTCGACAACTTCGTCGACGCCCTCGACGTCGATAATTTCGACGCCAAAGCCAAATGCGTCATCGACGCCATTACCGAAGTCATCTTCGAAAACTTCGAAGACACCCTCAAACTTCGAGGGATTTGCCATTTCCTTCGAAGCAGATGGAAGAGGAAGAAAGGAGATTCACTCCTTTGCCCAGATCAGACTTTTTCAAATCTATGTCAGCAATATATGAAGAGTCTGCTTCAGAAGAAGAGGTTACTCCTTTGGGAGTTACTTATGGTACAAGACAAGTTCCTGAAGAACTTATTGACCAGGAATCTAGAATGAGAGACCTGAGTGATACTCTGCATTCTGCCAGTGGAGTTGAGACATCCCCAGAATTAGAGTTCGCCAAACCTGATCCTTCAGAGCATGCAGATGCTGGGTACAGGGGTCTTATGACCAGGGTAGTTGAATACATGGGTTGGGGTAATAATTCACCCATTTTTTAACAAGATGACATGACGGATATTATCGTCAAGGGACCTCAGAAGGATCCCGTTCTCCCTTTTCACAGGGCCCTTCAAAGGACTGTGGAGAAAAGCTGGGAGAAACCAGAAACTATTGCTGCTGCAGATCGCACTTTTCCAAGAAAATATAGACCAGCTGGAATGGATCCTGAATATTTGAATAAACATCCGACTCCAGAGAGTTTAGTCATTCAAGCAGCATCTACTTCAAAACAAACTGCTCATCCAACTATCCCTCTAGATAGGATAAAAAAATTGACAACTGGGCACGTAAAGTTTTCACGTCAGGCAGTATGGCACTTAAGTCGGCAAATGTCACCTATACCCTAGCCAGGTTTACCCATACCCTGTGGGACCGTATTTCGGCGGCGGCTGATCATAATCCGGAAGGCGGGGAAAGGGAAGGCTTCCTGAATATAGTCAGACGGGAAGGAGGCAATGGGGGAATTCATCCAGTCTGGACTGGATACTGCTGATAGTATCAGCAGATCCATGGCTGCAAGCGTTGTGCTACGCAGATTTGCGTGGTTGAGGAAGTCGGGATTTGCACCGGACGTGCAAGCTAGACTCCTCAACATGCCCTTTGATGGCTCGAGGCTCTTTGTTAGAAAGGCTGATAAAAGCCTAGAAAAACTTCAGACCTCCAAAAGCGGCAGCTAAATCACTTAGCTCCTCTTTGCGCCAGCCTCTAAAACCCTATTCCGGCTCATCTTCCTGGAGGGGTTGTTCTTTTCGATACTACTCCTCTTTTGGTAGAGGAAGAGGACAGGCTTCTCAAAGGGGCAAAAGAAACTTTCCTCGTGGAGCACGAGGAAGAGGTGCAAAATCAGCCTCAGGAGCGGCATCTGTACCCTCAGCCACTCCTGCAGCCGCCTCCAAATCCCTCTGAGACCTTGTTACACAAAACACCAGTGGGAGGCAGGCTCTCAACATCTGAAGGAATGGCGGGGCATTACCTCAGATGCTTGGGCACTGGAAACAGTAGCCCAAGGTTACTGTTCCCCCTTTTCTAAAAAGGCCTCAATCATACACTGGGAGCCAACTCCGCCAAAAGTTGGGATCCGCTCCTGTTGCAGGAAATTTTAACCCTGCTAGAGAAAGGTGCCATAGAACTGGTACCTGTAGCGGAGAGGAACAGGGGTTGGTACTCCCCATATTTTCTCATCCCAAAAAAAGACGGAGGACTGAGACCGATCTTGGACTTGAGAAACTTGAACAAGTTCCTCAGGAAGGACAAGTTCAAGATGGTGACTCTTTCTGAGATCCTTCAGGCTCTCCAACTCCAAGATTGGTTGGTATCATTGGACCTTCAGGATGCTTACTTTCATGTGCCAATCCATCCAAAGCACAGAAAGTACCTGAGGTTCGCGATTGGCAATTCTCATTATCAGTGTCGAGTTCTGCCATTCGGGTTGACCTCCGCCCCGAGGGTTTTCACCAAACTGTTGGCGGTTGTGGCAGCAAGTCTCAGGAGAGGAGGTATTCACGTATATCCCTACCTGGACGACTGGTTGATCAGAGCAAGTTCTCCAGAACAAGCTCAGGAACATCTTTCGATCACCTGCCACTTCCTCCACAAACTGGGCTTCTCCCTCAATTTCAAGAAGTCCCACATACCAGCCCAGTGAGATCTCTCTACATCCAGCAGATGGTAACAAAATTCCAGAATGCCCAACGTCTACCGGCCTTCGATTTTCTCAGGTTGATCGGCCTCATGGCATCCTGCATTTTCCTAGTACCAGAGGCCAGGTTGAGAATGAGATCCCTTCAATGGGCACTCAGAACTCAGTGGTCCCAGTTCTCGGGGAATGTCAGATCTTCTGCAAGTTCCGAGCACAGTTGCTCAGGATCTTCTATGGTGGGCTTGCAACGACAACATTCTCAAGGGAGTCTTTTTGGCAACCATGGCCGGAGATAACGGTAGTGACGGACGCCTCACTCACGGGGTGGGGAGCACACACCAACGATCTGACAATCAGCGGTCGTTGGTCTCCATCGGAGTCAAAACTACACATCAACCTATTAGAGCTGAGGGCAATCAGTCTAGCTCTGAAGGCCTTTCTGCCCTCTGTACAGGGAAAGAATGTTCTGATAATGACGGAAACACAGTGGCCATGTACTATCTCAACAAGAGAGGTGGTGTAGGGTCACTGCCACTGTGCAGAGAGGCAATGCAGTTCTGGTTCTGGGCAATACGAGAAGGAATCTGTCGGCAATTCACCTAGCTGGAGAGAAGAACACGGCGGCAGACGCTCTGAGCAGGCAGAGCATGGTCTCTCACGAGTGGGAGCTGGCTCAGGAAGTCCTTCTGGAGATCTTCGCCCTTTGGGGAACCCCTCAAGTGGATCTCTTCGCCACCGCGATCAACCGGAAGTGCGATCAGTACTGCTCAAGGGAATTTCCTCAAAGCGGAGCTCTGGGAGACGCATTCGTAGTGGAGTGGAAGTTTCCACTGCTGTATGCGTTCCCCCCCAGTCCCTGTAATTCCTCAAGTAATCAGGAGGTTGAGAAAGTTTAGGAAAACCATGATCCTAATTGCCCCGGATTGGGCCAGGAGAACGTGTTCCCCGGACCTTCTAGACATGTCCATCTGCCCTCCAATACGTCTTCCGCAAAGAGGATCTTCTCTCGCAAGAGGATCTTCTCTCGCAAGAGGAAGGTCGGGTTCTCCATCCAGAGGTCAAGACACTCAACCTTCACGCATGGTTTCTGAGAGGTTGAGATACAAGGATTGCGATCTTCCGGATGACGTAATGGAAATTTTGCTTTCGGCCAGAAGACCAGCAACAAAGTCTTTTTACCGATGTCGCTGGAATAGGTTTAGTAACTGGTGCAAAGACAAGGATGTGGACCCTTTTCAGTGTGGCACCCCAATGGTGCTTTCCTTTCTGCTACATCTAGCTAATCAGGGGCTCCAGATAGGAACAATCAAAGGATACCTTGCTGCGCTGTCCATTTTCAAGCGCTCCTCGGAAGAGGTTTCATATTTCAAAATACTGTTAATAATTCAATTCTTAAAGGGGCTCACTAATGTATACCCTCAGTACCTTTTCATGTACCAGCCTGGGACTTAAATTTAGTATTAAAATTCTTGACTTGCATACCTTTTGAGCCTCTGCACTCATGTCCATTGAGGCTTTTGACTCTAAAAACTGTCCTCCTTGTGGCCCTATCATCAGCCCGCAGGGTTAGCGAACTTCAGGCTCTCTCATGCAAACCACCATATACTATTTTTTCATAAAGATAAGGTAGTCCTTAAAGTTAAACCTTCATTTTTGCCAAAAGTAGTCTCGGACTTCCATTTGTCACAAAAAATAGTACTACCTACGTTTTATCATCATCCTCCTCATCTGGGCAAAGAGGAGAGATTACACAGATTAGATCCCAAGAGGGCTCTTAGTTTTTACATCTCTAGGATGGCTAAATTGAGACAAGATGACCAACTGTTTGTGTGCTACACTGGTCAAAAATTAGGCTTATCTGTAGCAAAACAGACCATTTCCCGCTGGATCATATTAGCCATAGTTGAATGCTACAGACTAGCGGGAAAAGAACCACCAGATGGGCTTCGTGCCCATTCTACAAGGGGAATGGCTACTTCTGCGGCTCTAAAGAGGGGAGTCCCGGCAGCAGACATTTGTGCAGCGGCAACCTGGAAAACAATACATACTTTTGTTAAACATTATTGTTTGGACACTGCCTCCTCTAACGAGGGTTTATTTGCAAAGGCAGTTCTGCATTCTGTCCACAAAAACTGAAATGGGTACTCCTACCTCCAAAAAATTGATACTGCTATGGGAGCCTATCACAAGATGAGGAATATATGGGAGGACACAATCCATTCGAAGAACAAGTTACTTACCAACTGTAACGTTCTTTCGACTGGATGTTCCTCCCACGTATTCCTCGACCCTCCCATCCTACCCCACAGTACAGTTTACGTTTTCTTACACTTTCCTCTCACGAAGAATGTATCGGTCATGGGACACGCCTGGGTGTTCCTCCTATATATATTTCATCGAAAAAACAGAACTGAAGCAATGGGCGCGGCTCGAGCTACTTATACCATCAGTGACGTCGACAGAGTACGGAGTAAGTGGAGGGACAATCGACGCCACGACCTCTAGCACAGCGCCCTCTGCCGAGAATTTTTTTTTCCGAAGCAGCGAAGCTGGAGATAACGATTTATCACAAGATGAGGAATACGTGGGAGGAACATCCAGTCGAAAGAATGTTACAGTTGGTAAGTAACTTGTTCTTTTGTAATTCAAACAGACCACCAACCCTTGAGATGGTTAATGCAGATGAAGGGGGAGAATCCTAAGTTAAGATGGTCAATAAACCTTCAGGGGTTTGATTTTTCCTTTAGAACATAGGATATAATCATCAAAATGCTGATGGTCTCTCCAGAAAGTATGACCGACTGGAGTAGGGACATTCATCCAGGACTGGATTTAAATCCTCCTGTCCCTTAGTCTGGGGGGTTGAGGCGAGTGTTGGGGAGAATTCTCAGAAATGAGTAAATTCCCTTCTGCTTTGGTGACCCCAGCTCTTTTTGCTGGACCCAGGGAAGTCTTAGGTTTCTCAAAGGTTTAAATACCTTCTCTTGGTGAAAAACTGTTTCCAATAGCAGTGAAGAGAAATTGACTTTACTTACATTTTGTAACTTTCTAGACCCAGCACACACTATCTTACCATAGGGTGCTGGAGGGGTTACTTAGTATCCCCTTTGTCTAGTTTCTCATGTAACATTTTTGTTACCCTATCTACAATTAATGGCTAGTGGCAGTAGTTTACATTTTACTACCATTATGTGTTTTTACCACAGGCTGCGTTCGCAGCCACGGTAAGGCACCCAAGGGTGCCCATTTCGTCAAAATGGCCCTGGTCTTCTTTTTTTGCCATTTCTTGTCGGGAAGGTTCTTCTTGAGATTTACTCTGCGCGCCAAACCAGGTTTGGTCCCTTAGTTCGTTTTGTCTGTGGCGGGATTCATGAGTGAAGCCAGCCTCTGGCTCCAGTATGTCATGCAGGGGCAGGAAGTGAGGAAGGTGCCTGAAACTCCCTGTGCTTAATCCCCTTGGTTACAGAAATGCACCCAAAGGTGATTGGACGACTGGCTGTCCAAGGACGGCCACCCTGCTGTGTGATTGACAGCTAGGCTGGAATTAATGGGAGAAACCTGCATAAAAGGCAAGGCTTTTTAGCTTGAAAGGCATAGTCGACCACTGGACGAAAGAATCCGAAGAACTACTTGGAACTCCTGGACTGTTGGTTTGCCCGGTGAAGCCCTGCTGCTGTGCTGAAGCTCCGAATTCGCCCCGACTAGAGAAGCCCTGCAAGGATGACTTCTCTCTTTGAGTTGGTGGGACCAATCGACTCCAAAGTAAGCCCGTCTGGACATCCTCTCAGAGCTGGCTGTACTTCCACTGCTGGAACTGAAGTGCAGGGAGAGGAACACCAGATTGTGTGTGTTACTTTTAAGTCGGACCCGAGCACTAGGAAGATCCTCTGGGCTTCCCTGATGCTGGACTGACCAAGCCTGAGCCACCTCAACAGAGTGCTGGACACCAGCTGCGAGGAAAGTCTGAAGTGGTATCCGAGAACCGCAGTGTTGATATTTGCTTTCAGACACGAGGAGCTGAAACACTGAAAAACCGCTGATTCGAAGTTTGCCTATTGCTGCCGCTGACCTTCCCATTGTGGAGCAGGAATCTCCTGACGTCCCTCCCTCTTGTCCCCATGACTGAGGCTCAGGAACAGGATCTTCAGAGCTGCACAGGAACAGAAGCCAGCTGGAACCATCTCTTCTAACCAGAGGTACTGTAAAGTCCAAGAGCATACCTCTTATGTAGCCTTACTTGCTCTCAGTTGAGACCTGTCTTGGATTACCTTGCAGAGTTGCTAAAGCTTTGCCCCTCACAAGCCTCCCAGCTTGTGGCCCTTCAAGTGTTCTACTTTTCTACAAACCTTTCTAAAAACATTGTGCGAGACTTTTTACCTACCTGCAAAGAAGATCTTCAGCTCCCCTTGATATTGTGCAATTAACATTGGCTGTCCTAGCTCCCTGAGAGACTCCTCTTTACCTCTGACATTGTGTTTTGGCCTTTTCCTCAGGAAAGGGTTAACTTGCTGTGCTTTGGACGTTTCTTAAAAGTACTTGCCTGTTCTTGTTCATGAATTACTGTTAACCTTTGTTTTATTCCTCTATTCTATCTTTTACACCTAACTCTGTATTGCTCTAAATGTACCAAATCAATGTCCACAGTGTCCTAGCTATTTAAGTCACCTGAGGGTATATGAAGTGTGTGTCCCATCCCCAATGGGTATCCGCCAATTTAGAGTGTGTTTTGAAGTGTATTTTGTAAATGTTATCTGAAGAAGGCTTATGCAACTGACTGTGAAATTAATAATTGTTTTATCAAGAAACCTTGAGTGTAAGTGTTTATTTGAAAAACTGCTACTGTGAAACTGTCGCAACATTACTGCTCACATTGACCCCTCTTGAGATCAGCCTAGCTGTTCAGCCACACGACCAACCTGTGTAGTTCAGACTTATACCAAAGGTTGGGTCCCTATTGCCAGGAGATCAAGGTGATTGTAGTGCATCCAAAGGGTACTGCATACAATCTTGCCTAACAGACATCCTTCCAAGCCTACAAAGAACAGATCCATTTCCCAGAAGTCCCCAACATGAGGACTGACAAGAGTCGCCTACTGAGACTACTGCCCTTCAACCGAGCCTGAAAAAGGAACTAATGAGCCAAAACTGAGAGGATCCTTTGCTGGCCTTTTGCACAAGAACTGTCACCAGATCCACTGAAGTCCTTCTGTAGCCAAGACCGAGAACGCTGGAGCCATCCTGCAGCAACTGTTTCTTCAACAAAAGGTACTCTCCTACCCCTAGTAAAACTTACCTTTGGGCTGTAGATAGCTTGATCTTGCACCCCTCAAGGTCTGCCATACCTACATTGGTGTGGACCACCCTTGTACTCGAACCCTGCCTTTGAACACTGGTCCTTGGGCCACTCCTACAAGGGAATAAACACCCAGATTCCCTTGCCTGCAATACTGAAGGACTGCTGCTGGACTTTGCTATACTGAAACTTTTTACCCTGCTCTTCCGCCATCCTGCTCCACCTCGGACACGGGTGGCCCAGTGAGCCCCTGACATAAGATAGGGTTGGACTAATTAAGATAGGCAGGAATATAGTTATTAAACGTTTGGAACAGTTTGCATACATGTTTCAGATGCTTTTACTAAGCTAGTTTCTACTACCAATGCAGCTCTATTGTTGCTACAACTGTGGTTTATTGTCCAAAGAATTCTCCAAAGTGACTATATTATTACTGTTTTAAAGTACATACTTGGCTTGTGACTTATCACCTCTACCTTAGGAGTTTTATTTTAAAAAAGGCATTATATACATTAAGTGTATTAGTCTTTTCTTGACCTAAATCTATGCTGAGTTCTTTGTACCTTATTACAGCGCTCCTCCCTCCTTGGAATAAGCCTGACTGCTTGCCATTCTACATAAACCTGTTCAATTATGGTGGGCTTTTCCAAGTTCTGTCACTGACAGCAACTTATGTAAAACTCACCAACAGTTATGCAGAGATCCACGTAAAAGCAGTATACTAATAAATGCACCAGATACCAGTCGGTGGCGGGAGGATGCAAGTCTGCTGGTGGGGTCTCACACACCATTTCATTTCTTTTGTGTCTGACCCATCTGAATCGGTCATGCAAGTTCCGTCCTCTTTCTACCATGTTGCAGAAATATGATTTCTGCTTGTTGATTATTCGCTTTGGCCTATCCAGCGGTCTGCCACCATTTAGATTGCAGATTCCATTTCCCTGCCCCTCCGCCCCCAAACCCGACACCCACTGAGATTGACGTTAAGCTAGTAGACACGCCTTTCAGTCCATTGGTGTCGACCGATCTGAAGGGCGTCCCGGGGAATGCCCTTTCCAGTGGCAGTGACATCACTCGTTTGGGTTGGAAAATCTGCAAGTTCTCCTGGCTGGCCTTTGCAAGCATTCAGGATTGGTGGTCTCTTCCGACTCCTTTCTTCCTAAGCGTTTCCTGTCAACCACGAGGTGGGAGTGCTGTCGAAGTCTTCCCCGAATAAAAGTATATTTAGTGCAACGTAATTGCCCCAACCGGCAAACAGGACTGATATACAAAGCACCTGACCTGGACACGAGAGTAGCTGCATGTGTACCGCCTGCTTCCTGTTTGTCTTTAGAAGAAATATTGTACTGCACTACTTGCGTCGGGGAGAAAGCACATCAAGTGTATATGAAAGGCGACTGTTGATTTAGGAGTACAAGAGACAGTGAGTAACTTCACTTTTCTTCATTCTTTTGCCATGCCTGTTGACCCCTCCCGATTTAAAAAAAAAAAAGTACACGCCTTCCAGGAAGTGCCCTGATGAGGGATGCAAATCGAGACAAATATTGGTCATTATAGATTGCCCATAACCCCACCAGCCTGTCTCACGTTTTTGTGTACACACCTTTTTGTTTCCCTTTAATTTGGGCTGTTACTGCTGCCTTGGTGTACCTCCCGGGACTTCATGGTCTAGTTCATCAAACCTGCTGGGAGTTAACATAATTATGTGGTAATCTTTGAACCTTTGCATTTGTATAGATCCAAAATTAATTTGGGTGCACTGTATAGTAGTGCAATACGTTTGCCTTACACCCCAAGGTAACCCACAATATTAAAAGATTAATAATTAGCCTGTTCTTGGGGGCAATACTGTGGCAACACTGTACCTATTGATTTGTTTCAATTACTTAGTTGTGCCCTTGGAGGAAGACCATGCCCACATAGTGACTTCATAATTTTGTTTTTTTGTTGGCCTACACAGCTGGACATGCAAGTTAGACTGACATTTGTAACCATTCTCTTTCATTAATGCAGAACCAGATTCAGTACCTCAAGCAAGTTCAGCAGCCAAGTGTTGCCCAGCTGAGAACAACCATGGTGGACCCAGCCATCAACTTGTTTTTCCTAAAAATGAAAGGTGAACTGGAACAGACTAAAGACAAACTGGAACAAGCACAAAATGAACTGAGTGCCTGGAAATTTACGCCTGATAGGTAAACAAACCAATACTCCCCAATCAAGACTTCCCTGACAGTCCCACACCAAGAATGCTATGGTGGGACAGAAAAGTACTCTTTCCACTCCAAGACTGACTTTTTTTGAGCCACAGCCACATTATTATCTGTCAAGCTTGTTTATGCTTAATGTTATCAGATGAACCTTATGTTTCAGCTTTTTTCCTTCCCATTGCTTCAGAGGCCTGACAACGTCGGACTTCTCAGAAGAAGTGGCAACCTTCGAAACCAAAACTGGTTCATAACTAGAACATATAGACACTTGCCAAATGGTTCTATTTGAAGACCTTACAGGGGAAAAACAATCTGTGGCACATTGTGTCTGCAGTCAGTTTGGAAATCAACCTAGTGCTTGAAATCATGATTGAACATGTACAATTCTGATAAAAATCAGAGGAATATGCTTCGCTCCTAAACTTGAGCCTAGTGACTTAGAGACTACAAGTCAGTTTTTCCAATAAGACTGTGGACTTCCTGCATACTCACTGAACTGAGTCAAAACGTATATCCTGGGAGTTATGAATTAAATACTGTTTGCTAACACATTTTGAATTTGAAGTGCCTTAACAGTGCCTAACACCAGAGACTGTTCATATTTGAATCGCCAACTGTTAATGGCTTGTGTAGTGTTTATTATAGCCATGAGTTGGTCCAAGCCAATGCATTTTGAAAGATTGGGATTTTTTTTGGACATGGATTAACTTTAAAACACAAAACCGGAGTATGTGCAAGAAGGGTTTTTGAACCCACAAGATTAACTTATTTTAAGCTGTTTAACAGCTAAACTGTATAACCATGCCGTTTGTGTCCAGTTTTTAACATGGTGTTTTCCTGCAGGGCAGTTTTTGTTTTGGTGCACTGATAAATGCTACTTACAACAGGTATGACACATTGTAGCAACAATATTTTTTTGTAATTTGGGTTACTGTACATTTTTATCCAATTCATGAACGGTTTTGTTCTGGAGTTTAAATTAAATATATGCTTTAATAGTCAAAATTGAGGACTACTGCTAGGTGTGCTGTATTGTAAATGTATTTCTGGCAGCTGGATGAACTGACTTTAGTTTGTAGTTTTCAACAGCAGCTTATGTTATTACGGTTACTCATCCTAAGAGGTAAAGGGTAACTTGCCTTGATAAATTCACTCTCCGAACTAGTACTTTGAAAACTTGGATACAGAAGTTTCAGTTTCTTTTTAGAAGCGGTGTGCAGCATTTAGGCACAGGGGACCACTATGGGGTGATGGAGCAGCAAGCAGTAGGTGGGAAATGGGATAGTTTAACTGAACTTCTGTACCAAAAAACTAGAGACCAGAGGGACTTCTCCAGGTCTTCAGACAGGAGAGGTTTCTCGTTTTTCGTTTTCAGCATAGCTTCTATTTTTTTTTAATCAAAGACTGGGTGTGGCGGGAAGCAATCACTTTGTTAATGTGGTTGCATAGTTGACTCACATGCTCTTTCACGTAATGTAGGCGTAAATCATTGCAATATTTGAAATGCTTGGAACAATACGCCATCTGTAAACCTCTCTCCATGGCTGGATTAAGTAAGCTGAATCTGCTTCTGCATTTTTTCAACATTAAATTGGGGTGATCATACAAATTCAGCACACCCTCATTTGGCATCCGACGTGAAATGTTTCATGTTCTTTGCATGCTAATTATGTATATTAGTGGCATGCATAGATGAAAGCATGAGCAGGTCAATAAATGTAACCACAGCCCAGGTGTCTGAGCATTATACAGTAGTTCATTAAATTTCAAAACATGCAGGAGTAGGATGGAATCTGGTGCAAACTATTCCAATGCAGAACTGGCGATGCTATCGGTGACACTGGTTCTAGAATTCAAGAACAGGCACAAATACACATTTGAGGTCCTGGGCTTTTGGTTACCATAAAGCAGTTTAGCATAGCGGATTACTGCTTAAAAAAGGCTGTAATAAGCACAAGAAACCTTTCACATGGGTGCTTTTTCAAAAGTTGACAGGTTCCATTCGAGTTGCTCTGCCGAACATCCCCCCCCTTTTCCATGCTGAGAGTGTGCAGGTGTTCCTGCAACAAGTCTAGAATAAGCACTCTGGTGCATTAAAAAAAAACACGCTGTTGAACCAATATTGAGGCTTAAAAGTGAAGTTTGCATGCAAGAGCAGTATATCGAATGAATCAGTTTTTGGATCAGATAAACTAGCAAATACAATTAACGGGGCGTGCTGTGCAGGAAAAGGCCGATCTTAAGCAAGTTAACACACATTCAAAGATGTAGCCTCCAGTTACTCACTGTGCCTAGGGTCCTAAGTTAGGCTTCACGGATGCCTGAGGAGGTTGACACATGTCTCGGGGTTACTTGTGATCCCATGCAGAAACGATATGAGGTAGCCGTTGATACCCGACTGCTCTTAACTGCTGATACTAAGGCTGATTTCCATGCCTTTTCTCTGATTCTTTAAGGGCACAAATGAGCTTAAAAAGATGCAATGGCAAGCGACCCAAGGCATTCCCAAATGTTAACTTTGATTCAAACGTTTCCACCTCTGACTTTATGGTTGTTTTATCACTAATTGATGAATGCAAGCCAAGATGATTTTTAACATCTATTAAGGCGCAAGGAATGTGGGAGAGGTGCTGAGATGCAAGTATTGCAGCATGTTATGCGCAACTGTTTGGCAGTACGTTTAGCAGTACTTCATGTCTTTTCCACATTTCTCTCGTTATGTGCAAGTTGATTGTTGGCAACAGAATGTTCAAGCTTAAAGCAGTGTGCTGTGTTCAGATTTTGAGATAGGGTCTTAAAGCAGAGCTTTGATCACGTTTTGCCGTGGAAGTGTTTCACCATCTACTTCAGAATTTTTTCCAGTAAAATGTTTATTTTATTTATTTATTTTTTTTGGCAGTAGACCATTCTCTTCTGCTGTGAAGTATTTTTAAGCAGGCTGCAATTTAATTTTAACTTTTGACCAAGTATATCTTTGCACCTCAAAGTTAAAGTATATTTCAAGGCCGAGCCAATCGTGTTATTAGGAGGCAAACGTACTTGTGTATTAATTCTGCACGTCACTACATATATAGGTTCTCCCATCCTCGAAACTTTATTAAAATTCAAAAACGATACCAGCCTCTGTGAAGGAATCTTCACAACTCCCAACAGTGTGAAAACTCTTTGCAAGATGGAGAAATAAATGGCTATCTAGTTTTTCCAAAACAAACTAGAGCAATTTTGATTTTTCGAGGTAAATAGTTTGCGATTTCTGAAATGTGAAAAGACACTGTAAAAAAAGGCTTGTTGCTTAAAGGTCCCAATCTGGCCTTGAGACCCACAATGCACGGCAGCCTTAACGTTCCAATCTGAGCGAAAGAAGTCTGAACACTTGCTCAGCTTTTTAGCTTTTTAAAATGCCTGCTAAACTAGTGTAGAAGCGGTTTTGTTAACTCCTCTGATATTTCCCTTTGCAAAAGTTTTCTTGTGCAGGGAAATTACCCTTTTACCTGCTACTTTTGTGTTTTTTTCTTATGCTGGCTTTTTGCCTTTTGTTCCTGTGGCACTTTTCAGTAAATGTGCCTCCTGCAGTATTAAGTAAATGACATCTTGCAGTGTGCACGGTCTGTGTTCCCGACAGTCCCATTATTGGAGTTTCCCATATCAAGAAAACATGCCATATAGACGTTTGAAGGAAAGGGAAGGAGGGAATCCTGCTCAAAACAAGGCTGATTGCATCATTGTCATTTTAAGGTTTCCTTTGCTGTGTGACCCAGATGATCAAAAAGTTCAATAAGGAAGATTTATTTTTCATTGTTACTCTTAAAGCCTTTTGACATTGTCATTACAACACTGGCTATGTCACTGCAAGTATTGCTCATTGTGTAGCCTTGACATCAAAATTATCTGATTCAAATGATTGGTCGACATAGATCCACATATTTTGCATATGACTTTGCATAGGGCCTTGATATTGAGAAATGCAAAATGGTTTTACTTTGGATTCTGTCTTGTGTTCAGTCCAGTGGTAGCTTTCTAAACCAAGGCATACCGGTTTCCTATAAGCATTCCCTGGCTCAATTAGTGGTAGCAGTGTTTGAGCACTTGTGGTCACCTCCTAGGAAGGGTTCGTGGTAGAAATTAACAGAGTAACACTCACTTTGACTAAACATATGTCAACACAGGTAACAGCCAAAATTAAGGTAGTTTAATGATTTGTACCGGTTAAAGAAAATACATGTAGTCCAGACCAGTTTGAGCTTCTTTTGGGCTTGACCTTACTTGTTCAGGTTAACTGATGCCTTGATGCACAATTTGACGGGTTGTGCCTCCAGGAGTACTTAAGACTTGCATAGCCGCAATTCAGTCCCTAAAAGGAGTAATGGAAGAGGATGACTTGCATCTGATTAGCTGAATGGGATTACCGATCCTGATGTTGAGCAGTTCCAAAATGGTAAGTAGAAGACCCAGTGTTCTAAGTATTGCCAATTGTTGGATTGGATATTATTTTACTATCATTCAGGTTTTGGGGTCATTCCGAGTGACATTCTGGAAGCGGTCTGAGTGCTGAGAACCTCGCACAGTGTTTCTTTGACTATTTCGGGAATGCTGACATGCCTCTGGTCCTCGCATGGTTCATGTGATGTGGTGTTGCAGCAGTTGCTCTTGTTGAGACCAAGGGTCTTTATTGGTGCTGGCTCTGGGCCCAAGTGCAGCACAGCTGCTGGTGCTGTCGTGCAGTATAGGTGTGTTAGGCAAGAATTGATGTAGTAACCCTATGGGAGACTACACAGCCCTTGTCCTTTGTATTAGGTAATCCACGTATTCGTATAGGCCCGTACTACACAAGTTGGTAGTGTGAGCAGCCAAACCTATCTCAAGAGGGATAAATGTAGAGCTGTAGCAATGAAATCCACAAATACGAGTAGCCAAGTAACACTTCAGTCAAGGTTTTTAGTTAAAATAATTCTTTAACAGTCGTTTTCAAAGAAGCATTCTATAAAAAGGTCAACATGTAGCATATTAATACACTTTAAATTACTTTTCCAGATTGCTTCTTACACACTTCCTACACTCCGAGATGACTTCACTAACTAGGACACTAATTGCATTTATATATCACCAGTACACTTTGTAGATTCTGAGATTTGCATAAAAAAAGTTTGGAGGAAGGAACAAGGTTAAACAGGTTCTCGGAGCATGTGCACACTTTAAATATTCCAAATGAAGTCTAGATAAAAACCTTTCCCAGCAATATTAGTTTAAAACCAATGCATCACCTATGGGGGACAGTAAGTATCAAACTCAAAACGAATAGAAGAATCTGCAGGGAGCCAGGACAGCCAAAGTCAATTGGAGCAAAGTCTATGGAACTGAGGCACTTCTTAGATACTAAAAGTCTTGCACAGAGTTAGTTTGTTGAAGAAAAATCACTTACGGGTCACACGCTGTTAGACTTGTGAAGGTTAGAGCTGAAATCAACTCTAGAATAGCAGCTACTGCAAGTCTCAACTGAGGAGAGCAGGCTACAGACACTGAGGTAAGTACCCCAAGTCAGAACAGTACTTTTGGTTAGAAGAAGTGAGGTCCAGCTGGCTTCTGTCTGGTTGCAGCAATGCAGATCCTGTGATCCTGGGCCTCCGTTGTGGGGACAAGAGGGAGGACGTCTGGGGACTCCAGCGGCGGCAGCTACGGGCTCTTTTTGTAGCACCACCGCAGATCTTAGATACAGGTTGGGCTTCCTTCAGTCCTTGAGTCCTGCACTCTGGTGAGGGGACTCAAGATCTGGTCGTCCTGCTTCTGGAGGGTCCTGGGGGGACTCCCAGAGCTTCTGGCCGGATCAGACGTTGCACTAGACTACGGATTTCTTGACCCATGGCACTCTGTTCCTGCAGCAGTACAGCCAGTCGGACAAGGTTGTCCAGTGGAGTTCGTCTCAGGGTCAGTTGGTCCCACTAAACCAAGGGACAAAGTCGTCCCTTCCGGAGCGTCTTGTCGATCAGAAAATGAGTTTCAGCTCAGCAGCAGGACTTTACCGGGCAGTTCAACGGTCCAGGAGGATGCCGCAAGCTTCGTTCAGTTCCTTCGTCGTGTTCTTTCCAGTGGTCGACTGTCTTCAGTCCCAAAACCCTTGCCTTTTAGGCAGGTTTCTCCCATTCATGCACAGCCTAGCTGTCACTCAAACAGCAGGTTGTCCTCTAAGGATAGCCAGCCAGCCAGGACTGGGTGCATTCAGGCTTTCCAAAAAACAAAGGACGGGGGAGTTTCGGTAACCTCCCTCACTTCCTGCCCTTCCAGACACACTGGAGCCATAGTTGGGTTTCAGTTCTGAAGCCCGCAAAAGGAACAAAGGGCTCAAATCTGGTCTGGCGCGCAAAGTAAAACCCAAGAAAGACCTCACAAACGGAAAAAGGCAAAAAAAAAGACCACTGTGGCCATTTTTACTAAATGTTCACCCATGGGTCCTATACTGCAGCTGAGGATTCAGCCTGCGGTAGAAAAGCACAATGGTAGGAACATTAAACCACTGCCACCAGCCATTTAAAGTAGTGAGGGTAACATACAAAATGTTAAAGTAGGAAAAAGGGCTACTGAGTAACCCCCAGCACTCCACATAATGTGGTGTGCTGAACCTACAAAGAGAGAAGGTAACTAAAGTCAATTTAATTTCACTATTCTTGGGCACAGTAGTTCACACAAGAAAAGGTATTTAAAGCTTATGAGAAATGTAAAGAATTTCTTTGACACTCCACTGAAGGTGCTGTCACCATACAAAACGTAGATGCCTATGGAGTTTGTCAGACACCAAAAACAAAGGAAACCCATCCGAATCGGGCCCAAACACATGAGAAAAAGGGCTCACTCGCTCCAGGGTTAAAATTAAAAAGTCCTAAAGTCCAGCAAACCAGCTGGGGGTCTCTAAGCTTGAAGGGAATTGGCACTAAAATGAGAATTCTCCCTAGCAAGGTTTCAAACTTGCCAAAGGTGCACTTCTGCAGCAAGTGGTTCCTATCAGGTGACCCGATTTTTATTTCCCTTGTTTTACTTGGGTAGTCACCGTTCTTTGTCTCAGGTAGAAAACACAAGCTTCAAGCTCTGTTGGTTGCCAGTACTCTTGTTTTCTGGTGCTTTTACCTCCGTTTATGCAGAGATGAGCAGGAAGGGCTTTCCAGGCACGTAAAAGCACAGTGGCTGCCACCACCATGCAGAGCTACTCTGTCAGAAACCATCTTGGTAAAGGGCTATGACCAGCAGAGCTGCCTCACAATACCTCATGGATTGGTGCCCTATTCATTGCTTCAAGACTCAACCCCGCCACGTTCAACAATGCAAGGATGCAGAACCCTTGTTTAAACCTAACTTATGGGAGCACTGAGAGGTTGCACAGCTCCCAGGTCACTTGATTGCATCTATTGAAACTTTTGTCGGCCACCAAGTCACTGGGCGTACTCCTGCGTCCCGTCCCCTTTCCTCCATACTTGTGGGACATTCCGTCCTTCGGGACGGGACCGGAGCACTTTTGTCAAAAGGCATCAAAACATTTATTTTTGTCCTTTTATTTTTACGTGGGGCCACAGCACATGGCCGTAACCCTGCCCTCTTGAGCTCAACCCAGAGCACCGTCCTTCAGTCCTTTTCTCCACGCGGTCGGGGCCGGACGCACTAGCATCTCTGGGAAATTCTTTTTATTCTTTGTCCTTCCGGCTCTGGTTCCACAGTGTATGCCGGAGCGTCTGGGATTCATATCCTGTGAACACCGTTTTGCAAGGCGGATCCCCACTTTTATCTGGAGTGTCTAGGCCCGGAACAGCGTTGCTACTCGTGCTTTTATTGTGACTCACTTTCCGTCCGGGCACTCCAGCGTCATCTTGTCCGGTGGGAGGAGGTGTTTTAACGCGTTCCTCCACCACATTTGCAGCTCTTCATTGACAATAAAAAGAAACGCTCTGTGAGTTCTTTCCTTTTCAGTGTGCCCCGGCCAAGGGACTCCTTCTCGGGGTCTTCCAGGACTAGCAGGGGCTCAAGTAGCTCTTCTGCCAGGGGTATCCCCGAGGTGTCCCGAAGGGGCCTAATAGTCTCATCGGACCTTCCTCCAAGGGTCCCCGCAGTGGGCTTGGCAAAACCGGACATTCTTCCGAGGTTCCCCGTTTGGGGGCTAAAGTTGAGCCCTGTTCATCTGTGGCTCTGGGTACTGGGTTCGCCCTGAGCTCTCAGTTTCGGGAGCTTTCCACACACAGTCTCGGCTTGAGGCCCCTCTTGAGGGAGCTAAACGTACCCGGTTCCAGCCCGAGGTTCCCCCTCCTTGGGGCTAAATCCAATACTGGCAGAATTGAGGTATCCTCTTCGAGGGTCCTGGTGGTGAGGTATATCCAACCTTCTCAGGGTCGTGGTGGTGCTAGTTCTGTCGAGGGAGGCAAAGAAGGCGGTCATGCACCACAGGCCTTTTATTACCGGCTCTGCCAAGGTTCCTCCACCGGAGGATAATACTGGGGCAGTTCCTAAGGTGTCCAGTTAACACCCTAGATCTGCCAGTACCGGCTCTGCCGAGGGTCCTTGCTTCAAGGCTAAAATGTCACATAAGGCCCCTGACTCCCCTGAGGAGACCATTGCCTCACTTTCTCCTGTGACGTAATTCACCTCAGTCGTTGACAAAATGGAGGCCCAACCTCTGCGGACAACTGCAGCCATTTTGACTACCTCTTGTACGCCAATGTTCACTAAGGCTGGGGTGCGGGGGGAGGGACTTCTTTTGGGGCAGATTAGCCTTTTCCACACCATTTGGATAACAACCCGTTCCGCCCTTCAATTGATTGGTATGCTTGGGCACCGCTGCCTCATAGTCTCGCTGCCTCCTGGTTCCACACCCCTGATCTATGCGTTCATGGGGTTATGCCCCTTCCGAGCGGCCTCTGCCCACTCCAATGCCTAGATCTTGGTCCGAGGATGCGTTTTGGGGAAATTTCAGACGCCCATGCATTCTGATCCCATGAAGGCATACTTTAAAACATCTGTTTAGGGAAATCTATCCCAGACCTCCTGCTTCGGCAGTTCCTACGCAGGCCCCGATGGTGCCACCTCCTCCACCTCTTCCTGCAGGACCTCCTCCACCAGTTCCTCCTCTGCCTCCACTTTCCCCGATAAAAAAAACATTGGGTGCTCTGCCAGACAACACTTCATGGCCTGAGGCGCCACGTGCAGCGGATCAGTCTTCTGCTCCCGCTTCACTGGATGAGGACTAGGCGGACCAGGACAGCGATGAGCTGCCCGCTCTATTAGAGCATTTCATGACTGGGTGCTGGACATGATGGCCCGGCTTGACATTCCAGTACCTGAGGCCCCTGCCCCGCAGGAGGGGGTGCTTTCTGGAGCCTTTACTCTATCGCCTTAGGAGCGCACCGGCCTGTTCCTCCAGAAGATAGTCTTGGCTGAGGCTCGCAAGGTCTGGGAAAATCTCATTCCGGGCAGCATCTCAAGAGGATTCACGCTCGATATAATCTTCATATCTCGGAGGACATATCTCTGTTGGCTTGTCCGCTCCCATCACTGACAGTGGTGGCAGCAGCCCACCCTCCAGTCCAAGCCGGCCTCTACATCCTCAACTGCAGCGGCCCAAATCCTCTCGAATGAGGACAAACTTCTTAATGCCATTGGCAAAGTCTTTTCCAATTCGGCGTTCCAACTTCGTCAGGCTAACACCGAGCTTATCCTGGTGGCGTCCAATGTCAAGTTGTGGAGGCAGCTAGCAGATTTCTAGGAATGTATTCCTGCTGATAGGTGTGGAGGACTGCAAAGCCGGTTTGTTGGATGCCAATGTGCTGGCACAGGATCTACTGGAGGCTGCTGCACATCACGTAGGTGCCTCTGCTCGAGGTCTTGTGGTTGGGATTGACATCTCCCACCAAGCGTGGCTCCATGCTACAAAGTTCTCAATGGAAGTGCCGAACAAGATGCTAGATCTTCCTTTTGATGGTAAGGAATTGTTCCATTCCTCCACAGAGGAGGAGCTCATGAAGACTAAGGCGAGCACTCAAACAGTCAAGTGTTTCAGTCCTGGTGAAAGCTCTCGCCAAGGCTCCGGTCCCAAACTCAGTCCTTCTCTGGATGCACAGGTTTTCAGGATCGCTGATCTGAGGCTCCGGCTGGCAGGCCCCATCGTAAGCAGCAGCAGCTAGGTGGCCGGGTTTCTCTTGGCCTTCAGCCGCCTCTCCACGGACAGGTAGTCTCCCTGCCGCCAAATCATCCAAATGATTTTTTTTGTCGGTCGCACGAGATTCCGGTGGAAGGACGACTTCTGTCTCATCTGGAGTCGTGGCAGGCCATCACCGAAGACCAATAGACTTTGTCAATCACTTGTGTGGACTTTTGCTTGCCCCTCCCCCACCCTTCAACCCTCCCTTCCAGCAGACTGGGTCACCCTCCCTCAGAGCCGAGGTACAGAAACTTCTAGACCTCAGAGCGGCAGAGGTTATTCCCCTCAGGGAGCAAGGGGGAGGGCTACTACGCCTGTATGTTCAGTGCACAAACCCAACCAGTTTGGCCTGCGCACTAGCCTCTATTTTTCCCAGTTCAATCTTTATCTTGCCCGAGAGAAATTCAAGATGGTCACGCCTTGCCAGATAAAGTCCTCTCTTCGAAAGAGTGACTGGCTCAGCCTGGTAGACCTCCAGGATGCATACATGCACCTTCTGATTTGGAGCCCGCATCAAAAATATCTGTGGTTCTCAGTGGGTGCGGAACACTGCCACTTTCGTGAACTCCCTTTTGGTCTCACCTGGGCGCTGCGTGTCTTTACGAAGATTGACGGTCATCGCAGCTTTCTTCAGACTGCAGGCGGCTTATGTATATCCATACTAGACGATTGGCTCCTGTGCAGTCCTTGCCCACAGATGGCCTTGACCAATCTTCAGTCTCTCCTTCTACTCCTGTTCTTCTTGGGCTGTCAGTGAATTGGCGGAAATCGTCCATGACGGTGTCTCAAGACTTGATCTTCCTGGGTTTCCGTTGGAATACAGTCAGTACCAAGGTGTTTCTAACAGCGGACAGGATTGCAGACCTATTGCCCACGTGTCGGCTCTTCCTCAGTCCTCGCACATGCCAGCCTGGTGGTTGCAAACACTTCTGGGTCTCATGGCCTCTTGCGTGCTAGCTTTACCTCATGCATGTCTGAAGATGAGGCACACTCAGCTGGCTCTCCGGAGCTGCTGGTCTCGGGCATCGGAAGTGGATTCCAAGATGATTCCAGTTCCATCCTGCATGACAGCAGATCTACAATGGTGGTCCTCGACCAACAACCTTTCGTTGGGGGCTAACTTCCAGGAGCAATGCCCACAAGTGCCTGTTACTACAGACTCATCTCTTCTGGGGTGGGGAGCAACGCTGCGTCTCCTCGAAGTTTTCAACCTATGTATGACGCAGGACATGCAGTTTCATATCAATTACCTGGAACTCTTGGCTGTGTTCCTGGCGCTCAAAGCTTTTCAACCGTCTATCACCAACAGGGTATTCCGAATTCACACAGTGGTGATGTTTTAGATCAACAAGCAGGGCGGCCTCTTTGTGGATCTTGCAATACAAATTTGGTACTGGGCAATTCGGCACAAGGTCTGGCTCCAGGCTGTACACATCCCAGGTCACATCAATGTAAGTGCAGATTCGTCCAGTCGGCAGCCGGTTACGAGTGGGAAATGAACAGTGGTGAACCTCTTTGCAACTTCTACAAACAGGACACTTCCCCTTTATGCATCCTGGGTGACACCCTCGATATTCCGTGGTACAAATTGAAGGCTTACGCCTTCCCTCCATTGCCACTGATTCATTGGTCACTCTGCAAGCTCAGGACTGGATCGAACTGCACTCTCCTGTTCATAGCTCCCCCAATCAGATTGCCGCTGATGCCCAACCACCTTCACCAGAGCAGTAACCAGCTCTGACACCCCTACCCTCAATCATAGCTTGGAGGCCTGGTGCCTGCGATCAGATCTTTAGTGCAGTTCAATCTGTCAAAGACAATATGCGCATTATCCAAGTGGACAGGAAGCCTTCTACGGGTGCCCAAAATAGGAGCAAATGGCTCGGTTTTTGCCACTGGTGCTTAGCTAAACAGCTCGATCCCAGGCATGCTATGGTTGACACTTTTTTATCCTTTGTCTCACACCTGGCAGCTTCTGGCATTCATGTTCTATCTTATTCATATGCCATTGTGTCCTACCTGTCTACGGACAGCTGTTCCTTTTCATTGACTAATCCCAGTCATCAGAAGGCATTTTGCAGGACTTCATCTCTTCTCATCCCAAGTGCACTCCTCATTCACCTCCTTTCTCTCTGATCTACCTTCCCAGGTACAACTTGAGTCCTTCCTCTCCTCTATCTCCTTCTCTACCTGTGGTGTTGCTCAGGGGTCTAACCTCTCGCCCTGGCTTTTCAACCAATACTTGGCAACTGCATTTCCATCTTCTGCTCCAACTTACAATGCTACGCTGACACCAACTCATTTTCAGCCTTCCCTCTGCCACCCCCTCCCCCTCCCTCATCTGTCTAATTGCCATTCAAAATTGGTGGGCCACCAATGATCTCTGTTTAAATGCTAATAAAACTGAGATCCTCCTCATCGGCACACCCTCTCCATCCTTTCCCCTTACTCTCTGGCCTCCCTCCCTTGGCCCTCCTCCTGCCCCTACCTGCGAAGCAAAGAACCTCAGGGTCATCTTTGTCTCCACAATATCCTTCTCACACATCTCTGAAGACTCAAATCTAACTTCTTACTAGACCTGCTCAGAGGTACCTTTCCCTTCCTCTCCTTCCCTCAGAAGCTCATGGTCTATCAAGCTCTGATTCTCTCTAGGCTGGACTACTGTAACAGCCTCTTCCTAAAGCTACCTGCCTCCACTCTCTGCCCTTTACAGCTAATCCATAACAGGACTGCGAGACTTGTCCTTGGCCTCAAGCCCTGGGATCGCATCAAGCACTGAAATCCCTCCACTGGTTCCCAGTGGATGCAAGGATTAAATTTAAAACCCTTTGCATTGTCCACAAGGCTTCCTGGGGCCTGGGTCCAAAATACCTTCAACTATCCCTCTGTAAATACCCCCCCCCCCCCTCTTGAGCCCTTCGCTCCTCTACCTCCCTCAGGGTCAGCCGTTTTTTAAGGAAACGAGCCGGGGGCAGATCTGTCTTCGGCCGGGGCTTCCCTTTGGAACTGCTTCCCTGCCACCCTGAAACTTGAGGAAAACTATCTACGGTTCCAGAAGCTCCTTAAGACCTTCCTCTTCGCATCTGTCTTTGCCACTCTCCTCCCCTGTTCTGCTTTCTCTCTCGGCACTGCCTCACCTGCCAACTGGGCCTTTCGGGCTCAGTTACCTGCCCACCCAGACACCCTCCTGCACTGCCTACCGGCCATCCCTGCACTGGGGCCTGCTGTTATCTGTACCCATACAGTACCCCACCCCCACCCCACTTCTGCACTGATCAGATTTTACCCTATCTGACTTGACCTGCACTTTACCCTTCACTGGCTGCACTACCACTGCTCTTGATCACCTTTATTTATTCATTTATTTATCCACTAACTTATTATTGATCTTGTTTCTCCTATGCTTTGCACTTCTCATATCCCCACATTTTTTTCCCTTGCATTTTCCCCCCTTTCCCATGCACTTGCGTGTTCTCAATGTCACTGGGCCTAGTAAGATCATTTGTTTTTGTTTTCTCCCCTGCTCCCACACCCTTTGCATGGTCACGCTCTGAAACACCTGTGTATGAGCGCGATATAAATAAAATATCATATCATAAGTGTGATTTTAATGTGGTCCTCACAGCTTTATGCCGGAAGCTGTTTGAACCCATGGCCACTACTGATATTTAGTACCTTTCTTGGAAGGTCGCTTTTCTGATTGCAGTAACATCTGCAAGGCGAGTAAGCAAACGCCAAGCGCTTTATGTGGAACATCCATTCCTCACTTTCCACAAGGATGAAGTTGTGCTTTGCACTCTTCCTTCCTAAGGTGCTTACTGACTATCTCCTTACTAGTCTTCTTCCTGAACCCAGCATCTGATGGCGAGCGAGTTCTACACAATTTGGACGTCAGGCGAACCCTGAAGTTTTACCTCGATAGAACGAGTGAACTCAGAAGCTCCTCACAACTCTTACGTTTGGTGACCCTAAATGGAAACCAGCTTCGAAAGCATCTATTTCCCGCTGGATTGCCTTGCGTGTGTTTCAGAGGCCTAGAAGATCCAGGGCCATCAACCACCAAAGGGCAACCATGCACATCTAGTCTGTGGTAAAGTGGCTGCTGTTGGCTTCCTAAAGTATGTTCCTTTGGAGTCCATTGTCAAGGCGGCTAATGTGCGCCTGCCCATCGGCTTTCTGCAAGCATTATTGCTTAGATCTGAGCTCTGGGGCTAATGCCCAATTTGGCCAGACTGTCCTCCAAAAACTTGCTTCAGTGAAGCTGTTTTCCATCCACCCGTACTACCTCCTGGTTGTGCTTGGGTCTCTCCCACAAGTATGGAGGAAAGGTGACGGGACTTAGGAGTATAACAAAGTTGCGCAACTGTAGTGACAATCTTACTTCTAGTCCATAGTCCCCTTTCCTCCATATACCATCCCGCTGTCCCCTCTAAAAAGTATCCTCTATTATTGCTTAAATGGTCTTGGACTTGGCGATGAAGGACTGAAGGGCGAAGCGCGGGGCAGAGCTCAGGAGGGCGGGTTTACAGCCACGTGCTGTGGCCCAGCGTACAAATAAAAGGACAAAAATTACATTTTTGATGCTTTTTGACAAGTGCTCCGGTCCAGTCCCGGAAGACGGAATGTCCCACAAGTATGGAGGAAAGGAGACTATGGACTAGGAGTAAGATGGTCACTACAGTAAGTAACTTTGTTAGTTTTACCTAGCTAGGTCCTTTTTGTCGGTCTCCAGTCATCAAGATGGAGGTTGTTGTAGTTTGCCTCGAAGAACTGAGGTGGTTTTATGACAAGCCCTTGTCCCCTTTGTGTATGTGTGAGGAAGAGTATTTGGCCGCTTCATGTTTACCTGGACAGAGGGCTGCATTCAGCCTGAAACCAGTTATGACTGGCATGTGCAGATGCCTGTCTGGGACATTGTGGATTCCTTCCTTTGGGGGGGGGGGAAGGACCTTTACACAATTAATTAGGATGCTTGGAGGGATTTTCTGCCATTGGCTGACCAACCCCTCTTTGAATTGTGATTGGTGTATGATCGGGTGCAGTCACTCAGTTCACTCATTGACCCCCCCATGTCCATGCACCTGATCTCCAGCTGGATATCTGACCCTGCACTCTGGAAGAACTGTTACTCTAGGATGAATTGAACCGCTACACCAGCACCCTTTAGCACTCCCGATTAATCTGTTGGCGAATCATGCTTCTCAAAAGACGGCTAACCTTACCTTTCCCCTGTGGGACGACTGAATCGCAGCTCCTGACTGAACGCCGCCTCATGCTCCCGACAATGCTTCCATAGCCAGATCTGAAAGTGAAGCTCAAGAGGCCATGCTTCCTTAAATCCTGCAAATGCACTGCCAGGTTCTCCTTCCTGGTTCTTCTGCCGTAGCTGGTCTCTCGCCAGTGTGATTTCCAAATCTCTTCTTGGGGTATCTCCAAGCTTAACCCCCCTCCCCTCCCCCCAACCCACCCTTCATCGAAAGCTGGATCTTGTGACAGAGGACTGGGGAACCCTACATAGACTTCAGTAGACCGCAACACTCGCCTGACCACTCCTCTTGCTCAGAACTGGGAATCAAGAACTCTAAAGTTATTACCAAAGGTCTGGGAGTCGATCGGAATCGGTATGCATCGCTGGAGTCTACTCTGGTAACTAAACCCCTGAAGTAACCGCCAACCTCATCCTGCAGAAGTGCTTTGTCAGTCCCATACGCAATTCTTCAATGCTTTCTTCATCCTTAGACCCCTATTTCGTTTGCTCTAAAATGGAACTCTAGAAACTGCTCCAAGAGCGTTCACACAAAGTTAACACTTTACTGCCAATGACTGCCCCCACCCACTCTACTGGTCACTCTTGAACTTGCCAACCTTAAAAGAAAAGCATTTTCCTTCCCCATTTCTTTTCCAGGAAGGATTCTGAAAGAAACTTTACTTAAAATGATGATCTGCCTGATATATTGTGCCCCCCCCAATTTTGTTAGTGTCAGTGTTTCTTTTTCTCTTTGCTTTTTCAAGATTCTTGTGCTGTTTGCATGAGGACCTTGTATTATTTGGAATTGATTAAATATGTGCACTTTACCTGTGAACCACCTTCTTTGAGTCCGGCTTTGGCTGCTCTGTCATGAATACCATTTATAGAGCCTTGTGAGCCAAACCCAATCAAGGCAGGTAACAGAGCGGTAAGGCTTATATTCGGGACTAGTGCGAGAGGGGTGACTCAGCACTCCAATAATTCTGGTTAAACAGAAGTACAAAAATATACAATGATTTAATTAGGTCTTCAAAATTCACACTGTTATGAAACCTCAAGCGAAGTACTGTAGTACAGCTACTTTAAAACATCTATACATTCACCTTTTTGGGGGTGTGAGTTTCTAGAGAGAACCCAAACACTCTACTGCAAAGACAGTTAAAGCAACAGTTTAGCAGAGCTGTCAGCCTACTTTAAATCACTGTAGGTGGCAAAGTTAGATAGAAAAACAGTTGATTTAAAACCAGTGCAATACAGGTAAGAAATCAGTTTAGAAAAACTTAGTAGGCCCACTTAAGGGCAACCCTAGTATAGATTCTTAATACAGAGACAGAATGGGAAAATAATCTCTCTCCATCCCACCACACTAGTGAAGACCTGGGGGGTGGTGGGCTAGAGGGGGGGCTGCACGGAGTCCTGAGACAAGACCATCGTCGGTGATCTGTGTCGAAGGGAGAGATTGGCCCAGGACTTTACGGACATCCATGTATTCTTAAGGGAGTGGAACAGTTACTTAACCTGCCCCCCACTGAACCCCCCCTCCACCCCCCCCATCCCTCCACCCCCGACTCGGATTTTCCCAGAGAGCGCGTTGGATTCCAAAATCCACTGGGGCCATGTGCTTGGTCCGGTAGAGGTTGGCCAAGTGGTGACTGGTGCAGATGCTGGTTTAGTATGCTGTATTTCGTTTCTATCAGTGGCAGTACCTTTATAATGGATCCAGAGACTAACCAGCTGATCCTTACCACGAAAGGGAGAGTGGACGTCAGGGAGTGAAGAGGACTGGATGCAAAGGGAATTAGTCGGGTGCTGACATGCGATCGTCAGTTGGCAAACAAAGTTGCAGGCTCTGCATGGCTTCCGTTGGTACTGGAAGGCTGAAAATACAGGAGCAGTCGTGTTGTAGCACAAGTTCGGAAGGGTGCACTCTGAACTGCACTGGCTGTAGCTAGGTGGTGCAGGACAGAGCTGGCCAGTCCACCGGCTGGTCCAGGGACACTTCTGAAGGCTCAGCTGGCATGGATCCTCTAGTTTCGGTCAATGCACCAATGAGGCTGTACCATAAGATCATGACCTAGGAGCGGGACTTCACCTGGACTTGGCTGGAGGCAGTGCTTGTCAGCTACAACAGTTGTCGCCTGACCTTGAGATGGCTGCATGTCTTTGTAGGGGTCTTGGCTCCAACGACCTATCGAATGGTTGCAGGTGTCATCCTACTCTACCAGGTCGATAAATGCTATGGCTCTGCACCATTCAAACTGTCTGGGGCTATCGAATCATGGACAGCCACTGGCCAAGCATTCTGCCCAGTAACACACATGGATAGTCCCATACCACACATCCTCCTACATAGTGACTGCCAGTTTGTCCATGAAAGCTGAGGCTCTGCCCATGAATAAACATTCCATATTAGGCAATTCTGAACCAGAGAGGGCAGGAAGGAGGCCAAAGAACAATATGGCTGAAGGACCGGCAAAACTCTTGTGGCACAAACATTTTAAAGTATGTGATGCTCTTAATCAGCTTTCACCAACCCGTTTTGGACACATTGCATTAGTAATCAATAGTTGTGTCCCTGCACACCATCATAACCATGTTGCAATATCTCAATTGTTGTAGAAGATATTTATCAAATAGATTTGAGGGTGCTAACACCCCACGGTACCACAGAGCAAAGTACCTACTGAATGTCAAGCCAAAGGGGGTTGCATCAGGTATTTGATGACAATTGTTACATGCAGCCCTTAATTATCTATTGAAGTAAATGAAATAAATATGTCCTTTGTATAAACTAACTTGTTTCTTTTGTATAGTGTAACATCCACGGCCACCAATTATACACTGGCCGTATCTTAAATTACACATTTTTTCTTGTTCTTTTGTTTTTTCTCTTTCTTCAAAACAACCATGTAATTGTTGTTAAAGAATGACGTAGCAGAACATAATTTTGCTTTTATCTAATGCATTTAGAGTAACAAAATACTAAGTAAAATAATACCTGTATATACTAACCACTTCAAAGTTAATGACACCTTCAACCATAGTAAAATCAACTGTTTCCAAAGCACACAAAGACCAATGAAGTGCTGTTTTACTCCACCAATGCATCTATGCTGACTAATCAACGTCAAGTGCTATTTCTAATTAGCATGCAGTAATGACCTAAATTAATACTATTTTCAACACGAGTGTGCTAGTGTTAGTAAATAGTGTCTTGTACATTATGCAGTCAAAAACCTCCATGGCGAAATGTGATTTTCCAAATGCAACTAAAACTGTCAATGTTGCTCAATAAACAACTATAATTGTGCCGAACCCATGTGTAAAGAATACCATACTTTTTTTAATACTCCAAAGCTCTGTGTTGAGCAGGGATTGCACAAAGTAAATGTTACACAGTGGCAAGAGATACTGCTGCAACATTCAATGGGTCCATGTGGCTTCTAATCACAAAAGTAGATGACAGTGAAAATCCGCCCAGTAACTCCCCTCATAGTACATCAAAGCTAACTCCCATCAGGGCTACCAAACCGAAGTAGTGCTCTTGAGCTCTCATGGTTTAAATGGCTCTCAAGAATCATGTACTTGGGGACTCTTATAGGAATTGAAGAAACCCTTTAATTTGTAGTTATGCTTCCTAAACCTAGCTTTCCGCTACCATAACCCTACTTGGTCTCCATATATAACCTGTATTGAACATTCCTTATTTCTCATCAAAACGATTTATTTGTAAATCTCAACCAATTCAACCTTTACAATGCATATGAAAACCAATTAATCAAATTCGTGAAACCGTATGTTGAGAAAATACATTAAATAACAGTAAAACATTGAATGCAATCATACGACTGCTATACAAATAGATGAACGCCCACTGAGGCATCTGAGCCAAAATGATTCACAATCAAATGTTTGATTCCTAAATATCATAAAATACAAAGTGCGGGCTATGTTCAGTGCTTTACAGTGAACTAATAAATGCTTCAGTTTCCAATTCGTCCCTATCGCAACAGAAGTGACAAATGTTATCCTGGGATAAAATCTTGCACCTAAGCAGTATTTCTATTGTGGGAAAGGGATTCAATCAACAACTTGCAAAATCCTCTCTGGAGTATCGATTGGGAAAAGTACTCGGATACAGTCCGCCTACTCCACTTTTTCTATGCGAAAGGCTCAGATGGTTCAAAGAGACATACCCGTCAAATTTATCAACAGTATTACACCAGTCTAGTTGGTAGAGTGCAGATTGTACACATCACCCCCCCACCCTCCAAACTCCCCCTGGATTCTCAAGCAAGTCTTTTGTTGGTGTTCCACATTCTGAGAGTAATAATAATCACACTGTTCCTTAAAACAAGACAAAATGTGCTCCTCAATTGAACTCGAGGCACAAGCCAAATCCTCATAATTCGAATTGGCAATGCGGGTAATTAAACCCTGATTAAAAAAAATATATATATATTGCCTCAATTTTGCTCTTACCTGGAGTGACTCGATTAAGAGTCGATACCGAATAGCAGCCAGTGGAACTGTTAAACGCTCAAGGCCTTGCGCCATATAATTGCTTCCAACTTGTCGAACTGTTCCAGAGCCCAAGGATGCAACAATTGAACCCCATATATTCTTTTTAGAAACCGCTTTACCTTCATAGAACCTTAACACTGGCATGACTAAAAATCTACCATATTTACTTTACTCCTACGTCCCGCCCCCTTTCCTCCATACTTATTGGACGTTCCTCCGTCCTGTGGGACGGGACCGGAGCACTTTGTAAAAGCATCCAAAAGTTTGCAAAAATGTTAGTCCTTACACTCTTTCTGCGCGAGGCCTGGCACACGGCCGTAGACCCGCCCGTCTCGGCTCTGCATCGCCCATCAGTCCTTTTCTCCGCTCGTTCGGGGCTAGACGCACTTGCATCCGTGGAAGATTTTCCTCCCTTTTTTCCTCCTCTCTGGCTCTCACTAGCAATCGTGTACTAGTCTGTCGTTCAAACTAGACTTTCCAGATTGTTCATCGTGTCATCGACGCTTCGCGAGGGCGAACCCCATCCTCTTTGTTTAGAGTGTTTGGGTCCGGATCACCGTTGGGACTCCTGTTTTTATTGCGATGCGCTTCAACATCGATTGGAGCGGTGGAAGGAGGTGTTTCGAGGTACTCCTCGGTCGCATTTTCAATCTTTTATCGACAAAAAGAAGAAACGCCCACTAAGTTGTTTTCAGAGCACCCCGGCCGGGAGACACCTTTCCGGGTTCTTCCTGGGCCGGAGGAGCATCAACCGCTCTATAACCGGTGATTGCCCTGAGGTGCCTTCTGGGCCTAATAATTGTACTGGAGTTTTCTCTGAGGGTCTCCGTAAGGGGCCTCTAGATACCGGAGTACGCTCGGAGGCCCGTCCTGTGGGGGCTGCTTGTAGACCTAGTTCTACTGAATCGTGAGTATCGGAGCTTGCTCTGAGGCCTATTTATCGGCTTCCCTCAAAAGTACCGGGGTGCGCCCTGAGGCCTTGGTTGGGCTTTGTGTTACCGAACGGATGTTCGAGGCCTGCGCTGGTAAGACTGTGGCCGGACTTGGGTCTAAGGTCCCTCATACAGAGGCTAAGTAAACCAACTTTTCTGAGAGGCCCGTTAAGGCCTTATCGGTGAAAGCTGTTTCTCACCGTTCCCGCTCTTGTGGCGACGCCAGAACTGTTGAGGGGGCAAGGAGTGGAAGTTCCTCCTTTACCGGCAGTACCGAGGTCCTTCCTGGGAAGGCTAATTTGGCTATTGGTATGTCGCAGAAACATTCCAGGCCACATAGCACCGACTCGGCCGAGGTTCCTTGTGTAAAGGCTAAAATGAAGACACTTGATCCATCGACTGGGACCCCTGCCTCACTTCCACACGTGGCGCGGTTCCTCTCAGGTGACGGCAAAATGGTGGCTGTTCCTGCCACGACCACGGCGGCCATTTTGGGTGCTTCCCCTACAACTACGCCATCGGACTCAGGTGTAGGAGTTGGTTCTGTGGGTGAACATAGGATTCCTTGTGCGCATCGGTTTCGTCCAGTTTACGACTGGAACGCTCGGATGCCCCTTCCGCACAATGTCTCGTTGTCTGTGGGTTCGGCACCCTTGATTTTTGTGGACACTTTGGGGGATGGGCCTGTTTGGCAACCCTCCCCTCTGCGTCCCTGGAATTATCCTCATGAGGACTTCTCCGGCAGCTCCAAAACCGTCTCCGGAGGACGCCTTTTTCTGCAAATTTCAGAAGCTCAAGCGTACTGACCCCATGAGAGTATTTCAAGGGTCTTTTTAGGGAGATATGCCCGCCTGCGTCTCCGGCTCCTCCGGTAGTTCCGCCGGCGCGGCCCTTGCCTACAATGCCTCCCCCGACCTTTCCGCCCTTGCCTGCATTGTCCCCCGTGGACAAGGCAGTGCCTGACACGGTTCAGCAGGATCCTGACCTGTAAAATGATGCGCAAGGCGATCAGGACAGCGAAGACCAGCCCCGCTATCTGAGCTTTTCATGACTGGGTACTGGACATGATGTGCCTATTGGATATTCCAGTGCCCGAGGCACCTGCTCTGCAGGAGGGTGTGCTTTCGGGGGCGTTCACCCTGTCTCCTTCAGAGCGTACCGGCCTGTTCTTGCAGAAGGACGTTTTGGCCGAGGTCTGTAGGGTCTGGGAAAAGCCACACTCTGGACTTTTCGCCAATAAGAAAATTGACGCACGATACAAGCTGCATTCTTCGGAAGAGATGGCCCTATCATCTTGTCCGCCCCCTTCCTCCACGGTGGTGGCTGCGGCCACTTTACAGTCCAGGCCTGCAGCATCCTCTTCTATGACGGCTACTCAGGTCCTGGGGAAAGAGGACCAGCTCCTCGACTCCCTTAGGAGGAAGATTTTCGGTAACTCGGCCCTGCAGCTCTGGCAGGCCGATGCAGAACTGGTGTTAGCGGGGGCGAATATGAAGATGTGGAAAGGTCTGTCGGAGTTCGAGGAGTTCATTCCGATCGAGAAACTGGAAGACTTTAAGGCGGGATTGTCCGAAGCCAGGGTCTTGGCCCAGGATCTGCTGGAGGCCGCGGCTCATGACCTCGACACTACGGCTCGGGGCCTTATGCTGGGAGTTGATATGTCTCGTCCGGCGTGGTTGCATGCCACCAAGTTCTCAAAGGAGGACAGGACAAGGTTTTGGACCTGCCGTTTGACGGTAAGGAGCTTTTCCATTCCACAACGGATGTGGAGCTGACCAAAACGAAGGACAGCACCCAGACAGCGAAGTCCTTGTCCGTCCAGGTTAAAACTCCTTTTAGAACACAGACCGTTGTGGCAAAGCCAGCCCTCCTCGGGTTTCAGGGGTTTTCTAGACCGGAAATCCTGCAGAGGGGATACCCCTTCGGGTAATTCCCGCCAGAGGCAGCAACGGACTCGGTTTTTCTCCCGCTCCTCAGCCGCCTCCTCAGGTTCAGGTGGTAACACCACTGAAAAGCCTTCCAAATAAGGGTTCTCTGCGCTCGCACAAGACCCCGGTGGGAGGACGCATTGCGTCTCATTGGGAGGCGTGGCAGACCATCACTGAGGACAGGTGGGTCTTGTCAATCGCTCAGGCGGGCATCCGCTTACCCTTACCCCCTACCCCACCCTTCAACCCTCCTTTAAAGCAGTCGGGATCGTCCTCCCTAAAAGCGGAGGTTCAGTAACTACTGGACCTCAGAGCTGTGGAAACCGTTCCCCTTGGGGGAACGAGGGGAGGGCTTCTACTCCCGGCTGTTTACTGTGCCCAAACCCAACTAGGCTGGCCTGTGCACCATCCTAGACCTTTCCCATTTCAATCTTTTCCTACCCCAAGAGAAATTCAAGGTGATCACGCTCTGTCAGATACGGTCCTCCTTGCAGATGGGCGATTGGCTCAGCATGGTGGACCTTCAGGATGCGTACATGCATATTCTGATCTGGAATCTACACAGGAGATATCTCTGTTTCTCTGTGGAAGAGGAGCACTTTCAGTTTCGAGTGCTTCCTTTTGGCCTTAGCTCGGCGCTGCGTGTCTTCACAAAGATGATGTCGGTGATTGCGGCCTATCTTCGTCTGCAGGGTATCCTTGTGTATCTGTATTTGGACGACTGGCTTTTACGCAGCTTTTGTCCGTTGAAAGCCACCTGCAATCTTCAGTCTCTCCTCAGCTCCTGTTCCACCTCGGGCTGTCGGTGAACTGGTGGAAATCTTCCATGACGGTCTCTCAGGACTTGATTTTCCTGGGTTTTCACTGGAACACGATTGACTGCAGAGTGTACCTGACCGGGGACAGAATTGTAGATCTGTTGGCCACGTGTCACATGTTTGCGCAGTCAGTGAGCATATCGGCCTGGTGGTTCCAGAGGCTTCTGGGCCTCGTGCGTATTGGCTCTTCCTCTTGCTCGTCTCAAGATGAGGGGGACTCAGATGGCTCTTCGGAGTTCTTGGCGTCAGGCGGTGGATCCGGACTCTAAGTTGATAATTATTCCGGCTTTCATGAGAGCGGACCTGGAGTGGTGGTCGTCTCTCAGCAACCTGTCGGTGGGTGCATTTTTTTCAGGACCCAGCCCCTATGGTGACGGTTGCGACGGACTCCTCCCTTCTAGGGTGGGGTGCGATGTTGGATATTCAGGTCTCAGATCTTTGGTCGCCTCAGGACAAGCTCCTCCACATAAACCATTTGGAGCTTCTTGCGATTTTCCTAGCGGTCAAGGCGTTCATACCGATCATTGCCAACAAAGTGGTCCGTATCTGCACGGACAATGTGGTGTCTATGTATTACATCAACAAGCAAGGGGGCACGAAGTCTCCCCCTCTCGTGGACATGTCCATCCAGATTTGGGAGTGGGCGGTTCGTCATGTCTGGCTAGTTGCAGTACACATTCCGGGCCAGCTGAATGTCAAGGCAGATGCCCTCAGTCGGCGGACGATAGTCAGCTACGAGTGTGAATTGAAGGCGGAGATCCGCTCATGGATTTTGCTGCATTGGGGCACTTCCTCTGTATGCCTCCAGAAACAGACTGGGAGCCTCCTCTCTGGGGGATGCTCTCGAGATTCCATGGCACAACATGAGGGCTTATGCTTTCCCGCCTCTGCCTCTGGTTCATCGGACGATTTGCAAGCTGAAGAACACGGTGAACTGTTCCCTTCCACTCATAGACCTGTGGTGGCCGGCCAGGTTTTGGTTCTCAGAACTTCAACACCTGTCGGTGTATCTGCCGATCAGGTTACCGTTGAGCCCTGATCTTCTTCACCAGGGGGAACAGCTGGGGCATCCCACCCCACAATTGCTCAGCTTGGCAGCATGATGCCTGAGTTCAGGTCTTTAGAACATCTTAGCCTGTGTGCGGATAACATGCATATTATTCAGGCAGCCAGGAAACCTTCGACTAGGCCCCAATACAGAAGCAAATGGCTCGGGTTCTGTCATTGGTGTCTACACAAACTGGACCCAATGGTGGCCACGATTGACACGGTACTGTCCTTTGTATCCCACCTAGCAGAGTCGGGAATTCACGTTCTGTCATGCAGAACTTATCTTTCGGCGGTATCTGCCCATCTACGGACCAATGCTCTTATTCTGTCGAATCCAGTGGTTGAGACATTTTGCAGGCTTGACGCGCTTTTATCCCCCGATTAGTAGTCCGCACCCGTCGTGGGATCTAAATGTGGTCCTTACGGTGTTGTGCCATAAACCTTTCGAATGGCCACGGTGGACCTCAAGCACCTGTCGTGGAAGGTGTCCTTTTTGGTTGCCGTTACCTCTGCAAGGCGTGTGAGTGAGCTCCAGGCTTTGTCGGTGGAGCATCCCTTCTTGGTTTTTCACAAGGATAAGGTGGTCCTACAGACAAACCCTTCCTACCTTCCGAAGGTGGTCTCTGATTTCCATCTAAACCAATCAATCTCCCTGCCAGTCTTTTTCCCGAACCCTTCTTCAGAAGTGGAAAGGGTTCTGCACTGCTTGGGGGTTAGAAGGGCTCTTAAGTTCTATCTGGACAGAACTTCCGAAGTTAGGAGCTCTTCTCAACTGTTGGTGACCTTTGGTAATCCACAAGGTAAGTAGGCCTCTAAGGCGACCATCTCCAAATGGATCGCTGCCTGTATTAGAGTATTACACTGTCCAAGGACTGCGGCCCCCTTAAGGTATTCAATCACACCTGGTACGAGGCAAGGCAGCCACAGTTGCCTTTCAGAAATATGTCCCGTGGGAGACCATCGCAAAGGCGGCTACTTGGGCCTCCCCCATCGGCTTTTTGTAAACATTGTCTATACCTGAGCTCCAGATCTGATGCTCAGTTTGGTCAGGCTGTGCTGAAGAACCTTTTTCAGTAAGGGATTTTCCATCCACCCGTTTCCTGTAAGGAGTGCTTGGGAATCTCCCATAAGTATGGAGGAAAGGGGACGGGACGTAGGAGTATAACCAGGTTACTCACCCTAGTGACCACCTTACTCCTAGTCCCCTTACCTCCATACGCCTGCCCTCCGTCCCTTCTAATAAGGTTCCTCTGTTATTGCTTAAAGGTCTCTGACCTGGCGATAGAAAAGGACTGATGGGAGATGCGCAGGGCGGAGCCGAGATGGGTGGGGCTACGGCCGCGTGCCGGGCCCTGCGTAGAAAGAGAGGAAGGACTAACATTTTAGTAAAATTTTGGATGCTTTTATAAAGTGCTCCGGTCCCGTCCCACAGGACGGCGGAATGTCCCATAAGTATGGAGGAAAGGGGACTATGGACTAAGAGTAAGGTGGTCGGTGAGTAACCTGGTTATTTTACTCCCAATAATCTGGTTTGTTAATGTTTGTACCTTAAGTTTCAAAATTTAGCAGATCTCTGCTTTCTGGTGTAAGTTGCAGCCTCCCCTGTGTCAGATACATCGAAGTTGGAGGCAGGGAGCAATAATGCATCCCTTCCTCAAACCAGACCATGTTTCAATTTTATGCGAGAGCCCTCTTGGTTCAGTCTAACTTCTGAGTTAACATGTAAGCCAATTCAGTCTAAGTAGCCCCTACGGGATCCCCCATTTCGCCAGCTTATCCCACAAATTCTGCCGATTGACTCTATCAATGGATGCTGACAAATCTATCGAGGCTGTATTACTGACAGATACCCATCAGACAACACCAATTCTTGCAGTTTATTTATAGCAAAACCAGTAATAGAAGTGCTGTTGCCTTCCTTAATACTGCCGATACTTGCTCAAACGACTGATCCTTGCAGCCCAACTCTGCAGATGGTACAATAAGAGGACGCAAATCATTCATAATGGAGATGGAAGATAATTCTTAGGGTTGGATGTTGCATCCCTCTTATGTATCGGAATTATGTATGATATGTCAGCTTTCTGGAAACTGCTCCAATGCAATAATCTTTTTGAACTGTATGGACAAAAAGGAAGCCCAAGGGACAGGTTCCCCTTTAAATAACCTATTGGATCATTTGGACCAGGGACCCTAGAGTCACTACCCTGGTGAATTACCTCCTGAATTGATTCTATATTCACTTGCAGTTTCCACTCAGGGGCATTCCCATAGGGCCTGCATATTTGAACTCTCCCAAAACACTACTTGCAGAATACAGTCTCAAAACGGAGACCCAATCTTCCTCCATCCCACAATTAGTTTGGCAAGTGACATGACCATTCTCCAAGGCATTCATTACCTTACATAATTCAATTGTATTACTGTTTTTAAAAATCCCAAGCATCAGTTCTTCTTCCCTTTGTAGCATGAATGAGTGATGTTGTCTAATCTAGTTTTTAAAGCTTTGCTTAACTTTTTTAATTCAGGGCATTTTAGCAGCCAGGTTTATTCCACGCCTGTTAATATCCCTGATATTTAGTCGCCTATCTTTTTTTAGCTCGGGCAGTCTTCTGATTGAAGTGTGGCGGTGGGGCTGTCCCTACATAGCTGCCTGTGTAATACCTTTTTCTTAGAAGAGATTATATAGATCAGTTCAACTGAATTCCCATGACTCTGTGCATTAAAAGGCATTTCCACTAATACACGCCTAATGAGCCCTTCTTTTCATGCAAGATTTTCTTCTTTTACTAACCACAAGATCTACTGGAGAACCATTATCAGATGTTAGAAGGAACATTTAAAAGATCAGCACTAAACATATTGTGATTACTCTAGGACATTTTATCTACCTGCAAATGACTGCAGCGCTCAAATAGATACTCATCCTTAAATATATCTAGGGTGAATTCACTTGACCCCTTGTGCCATGTAAGATTGCATAGCATATACCCCAGTATGGCTCCATTTAGCATTTTCAAGCCCAGAGAGGTCAGACACAAAGACCATTTCCTTCCGTTCATGTCCTTAACTGTGCTTGTTCCAAAAACTGTTAGCAAACTAAACTCTTCCTCGTCCACTCCCAGCATCTGGCATTGAGAATGAAGATCCCCAGCCAACGAAATAGTTCCATCTTCATTATTACTCCTATGACTTGACCCCCGTGCCTCCATCCTTGTGGGTGTCCCCCAACATGGGGATGGTACCGGAACCTTTGGCAGCGGAAAATTGAGCTTCACCTTTAAATGTAGTGTAGACCTCTGCTGTGGGAACGCCCTGCCAAGGCCTCGCCCCGATGCCTCACATTAGTGCCTTTTTCCGCGTGACGTTGTTGGACCTGGCAGCCAGTGCAGAGACTTTTTAACTTTTTTTTTTTTTAGCTTTCCGCTTGCTCCCAGTTTTGTTTTTTCAGTCTTACGTAACTTCCCTTCGGTGCCTTGCCTCCCCCGGCGCATGTCGGCGCAGTCGGATTCACAAGATGTACCTCAGGCTACCGCTCTTCCCGCCTCAGACCCCCATGCACTATGTTTGGGGCCGACCACCACTGGGACTCATGTTCGGATTGCAGCGCTCTCGGTCGCAGGGCATTGAATAATTGTCGCGGTGGAAGGATATCTTCCACACTTCTCCTCCCCACCTTAAGGACTTCATCTCCAGGATCGCTTGTCAAGACAAGGTAGGCCCACTGTTGAGCACGGCTCCACAGCGCAGCAACGCCTTCCCCTGGGGTTCCCACGGATCAGGGTTCCTCAAATTCAGGTTCTGGCTGGCCCAAGGCTGTCCGGTAGGCTTCCAAGCTGAGGGGGATTGGGGGTGGGGGGTGGTTGGAGAGACACGTGGCAGAGCCTGCCAGGTCAGCGTCCATCTTGTATCCAGCTCGGGGCCTGCAAGTGCTTTCGCCCATCGAATGGGCTTTGCAAGATGATCCCAGCCCCCTTCCCTCGGTAAGTCAGCAGCAGATGCTACGGTACGGGCTTCTGGTCCCCTCTGGGATACATCTACCCCTCACAGCCTTACAGCTATACGCACCAGGTGCCTCCGCGTTTTGACCATAAAGGAGGCCCAGTGCCTCGGAGGTCCCAGGCCCCTAGGGACCTGGCGACTTGTGAGGACCACTTCTTCGAACGCTTCCTCTTCCTCCTGCGCACCCCTCAGATGAAGGGGCTCCTGAAGGACATTGTGAAGGTCATCCCTCAGGTGCCGCCGACGCGGCCCCCTGCTATGGGGTACTCCCCCAGTGCTGGTCCCTTCACCGGTCAAGGCCTTGCAGGGTGTTCTGACCCCTCCACCACCTCCTGTGCAACCTCATCAACATCTGTTGGACCAGTCTGTGGCTCCGGAACTAGAGGGGACCCTGCTGGCACCTGTGTCCAATGGCCTGGTTTCCCCCTTGTCTTGGGGGTCCCTAAGGCCCAAGGATGCCCCTCTGGAGTGCTAGCAGAGCTTGGGTAGCGCACCACGATCCGGTCTGGCATCCCTCTCCAGAAGGATGTTCTGCCGGTGGCGCGTAAGGTCTGGGAGAAGCCCAAGACCAACGGCCAGATGAACAAGAAGTTGGACAGCAGGTTTAAACGGATGGATGGCGAGCAAATACTCCTTGCCTCCCACCCACAGCCTCATTCTTCAGTCGTGGCTACAGCCTCCTTGTATTCTAAACCATAGTCTTAATCTTCCTCAGTTGCCTCTCCAAGGAGGACATAGGCCTCTAGTCTTTGGGAAAGCGCTGTTATTCCATCTCGCCATTCAAGGTCGGGCTGGCAGTTGCCCGGGCTATTGCGCAGGAACTCACATAGTCTTTGTTCTCCCACATGAACACAACCAGCAGAGGGCTGTACCTTGGTGTCTAGATGAGAAGGGTGGCGTGGATGCATGGCACTAAGCTTTCATCTGATGTGCAGGAGCGAATCCTGGATCTGCCCTTTGAGGGTGTAGACATTTTTAATTCGTCAACCAACGACCAATTGACAAAGATGAAAATATCCACTCAAACAGCGAAGTCCTTGTCCATCCTGAAAACCAGGTCAGAAATCCTTCTGCCAGTCCCAGGGCAGGACCGAGTTCAAGCCCTGCACCTTCTCTGGCTTCAAGGGTATCTGGGACTGTGGTAACCGGAGGCCTGAGGTCACCCAGCAACAGGATGAAGCAGCAGAGGATGTTGCGCAGATTTTTCCGCTCCACTGCCTCAAACGTCAAGGTCTGGGAACACAGCTTGCCTGTTGGGGGCCGTTTGGCTCTGTTCCAGGACACCTGGAAGTCTTTTCAGCAACCCGTGGATCCTATCCGTAGTCTCCACGGGCTTCAGTCTTCCTTTACCTCTACCATCGTCTACTCCTTTCGTCAGATCTGGTCCCCGGTTCTTTTGTGGCAGGTCCTTTCGCTCTTGGAGATGCAGGCGATGGAACCGGTTTCTCTTGTAGACGGGGCCCCGGGTACTGTTCAGGATTTTTGCTGTACCCAAGAACATCCAACCTGGCCTGAGGGTTGTCCTGTAACTGTCCTTTCTAAATCTGTCTTGACCGATGGAACGCTTCAAGTTGATTACTCCTGCGCACATTGCACAGTCTGTGCAGGGGACTGGATGTGTTCCCTGGACCTCAGGGATGCATACCTGCATGTTCCCATCTACCAACCGCATCAGAAGATTCTGTGGTTCATCATGTCATACCACTTTCAGTACAAGGTGCTGCCCTTCGACCTGAACTCAGCTTCTTGTGTCTTCATGAAGTTGATGAACACAGTGGCTGGCCTTCTCCTCCTTCATCTGTACCCTTATTTCGGCGACTGGCTGAGGGTGGGGTCACCCGAAGGGGTTTTGCACTCCTGCCAGAGATTGGCTGATATCCTTCAACAGCTGGCGTTCTCCCTTAATCGGAGGAAGTCCCTTGTGTGCCCATCGCAGGAACTGGTCTTTCTAGAGGTGTGTTGGAACACTACTGTTCGATTCTTATGCCCGAGAGTTTGCTGTCCCCCCGCAAAGCGGTGGGGCCCTTTCTGGCCAACACAAGCCCCTCTGCATGGTGGTTCCAGCACATTCTGGGCCTGATGGCCTCCTGCCTGCTCAATGTACAGCACGCTCACCTCAAGATGAGGCACCTGCAGCTCTTCCTGACGGCCACTTGGATTCAAGAGACAGGGTCTGTCAGATGGGATCCCAATACCACTGCTCCCATTGGTCTATCTTCGCTGGTGGCTGATGGATGGGAACGTTTCATCGGAAGCTTCCTTCACCCGACTGGAACCTACCCTGTTTGTGACGACCGACTCCTCTCTTTCGGGCTGGGGGGGGGGGGGCTACTCTGGGCTACGTGATTCATGGAGCATGGTTCCAGACGGAGGCCCTCCCATGTCAATCTGCTCAAGCTTGGGGCAATCTGCCTGGCCCTCAAGGTGTGTTTGCACCTCATCAAGGACAAGTCTGGTCTTGTCAGGATAGACCATTCTACTACAATGTTTTACCTGAACAGCAGGGTGGCACCCGTCCCCCATCCCCCCCCTCTGCATGGAGGCGGTATCGATCTGGGAACGGGCCCTGACCAAGGGAGTTTGGATTTTAGCAGTCCACCTCCTGTGGGACATTGATGCAGAAGTGGACCAGCTGAGCAGCCCGGAGTTGCACACCAACTCCTTGTTGCCCCTGTTCCAGTGTTGGGGGTTCGTGGATTTCTTTTGCATCCTCTCTGAATTTCAAGTGCGCTCAGTTTGCTTCGTGGGTAGGACGGTATCTGGGGAGGGTCTCTGAGAGATGCCTCCCAGATCTGTTGGCACGGCCGCATATGTTATGCGTTGCCACCCACCCCGCTGCTACAACGAACCCTAAGATCTGCCGTCGTTGTGCTCCCAGGGTCACGTCCACCTTCCGATCTCTAGCAGGGGATTCCTGACGCTGCAGGGCAGGGATGATGGAACATCTGAACCCGGCAAGCTGGCGCTGGGTGGCCTGGTTCCTGACCAGCTGAGGCCTCAGCCTGCTCAATTTTCGGATGACAACTGTGACATCATTCAGCAGGCCAGGAAGCCCTCGAACTTGGTCCCAGTATAAGAGTAAATGACCTAGGGTCTGCCGTTGGGCTTGTGAAGAGGGTCTGGACCCAGTTGCCTGTCTTCGGGGTTTGACGTACTGTTTTTTTTTTTCAGCACACCTGGCTTGTTCTGGAGTTCAGGTGGATACATTCCGCACTTCTTTGGCCATTGGGGCTAACATGAATTCCCCTGAGCATGTGTTTTCTGCAGCCAGTCCGGTGTTAAGGCCCACCTTCAGGGGCTGTCCAAGCTTTTGCCGCCAATGCATAGGTAGTACCCGGTCTGGGACCGGAGTGTGGTTCTTGCAGTTTTACAGCGCAAGCCTTTCGAAGCCATGGCCTCTTTGAACATCCACTTGGTGACACTAAAGACCATTTTACTGGTGGCTCTCACCTCTGAACGAACCCAGGGTTATTGAGCTGCAGGCATTGTCCTCTGGCGAGCTCCTAACCACGTTTTACTAGGACATGGTCATCTTGCGCACTCGCCCTATCTTCTTGCCCAAGATGGTCACTCCCATTTCATCTGAATAAAGAGATCTGCCTGCCAGTTTTCTTCCCAAACTAGCAATCGGAGGTAGAGAGGGCCCTGCATTTCTTGGACCTCAAAGGGGTCCTCAAGTTAGATCTCTCTCGGACGAAATCCTTCAGGAAGTCTGGCATTTTGTGGCTTTTGGGCACTCCTCCACCAGCTCTCCGGCTTCCATTGCCCGTTGGATGGTTCAGACCATGGGCAAACCTGTTCCTTAGGGGATGGATGACCATGCGGTCAGATACAAGGCCACGGACGTTGCGTTTTAGAGACTTGCTTCTTGGGATTTTATCAGCAAGGCGGCTTCTTGGGCCACTCAGTCTGCCTTATTTAAGCACTACCCACTGGACACCATCTCTAGGCGCAATGCAGTTTGGACAGGTGGTTCTGAAGACCTTATTGCTTCATTCTAGATATGAGGCAGGTTATCGCAACTCCACCCTATGTTCTTGTTTGGTGGAAACGCCCACAAGTGTGGAGGAAAGGGGCCGATATGTATGAGTAATTAAAGTTGCTCACTGTAGTGACTAGTTCTCGGATCCATTTCCTCTAAATGTCCCACCCGCCTTCCCCGGCTAGAATGCCAAGGGCTGATATGTACTAAGAGTAGCCAGATGTGTCTGTGTTCAAAAGGGACATAGCTGAGGCTACGAAAGGTAGGGCCTATGTGGAGCGTTCCTACACCCGAGACTGCGCAGCGCCCCCAGTCATTTACTAAATTTAAAAGTGAAGTTCAATTTTTCAATGCAAAAGATTCTTGTAATGTCCCCATGTTGGCGGACGTCCACAAGTATTGAGGGACAGGGACTATGGACTGAGTACTCTAGTCAATATGATAACTTTGTGTTCCCATAGTAGGATGAGTCGAGATAAATCTTCCAAAAACAACTCAATGTTACAAGTACCAACATGCCAGTATATTTTAAGTGGGAGGATGCTTCTCGGACACCTCAACAAACCTAACCTCTACAAGCAGGGTGCTTAAAAGGGAAACTGACACCATAATGGCTTTCATCTCCCTTTCTGACCTGATGGCTGTCAGCAAACCCCCAGAGGGACGACCCCTGTATGGATCACCTAATCACCTTAACCCAAGCAGGCCCACCACTTAAGAAACAAATGCATGTCTGTAAGTAAAGCAAGTTTATTGTACAATCGTCTGAGCAGGAGCTAGGTGATGCTCTAGCGTCAAACTAACCAGAGTATCACCCAACCACATAAGTTGATATATTATTTCTAATGTTTGTTAATCTGCTTAAAATCACATGCTGTGCATATGGTCCGACATCCGGTGGTAACCGCGGAGTATTGCATCTGGTCTTTCGGGGACCGAAAGGGAACGCCGGCATAGGTGTGTCTGCAACACTATCCCTATCGTGACGTGTAGTGTACCCAAAATCCCTCACGCGCCGAGGTCCCTCAGATTTTTTTCTTTCCGCCCAGATAACTGGTTGCCCTATAGCGGAGCTCTTACAGAAGAGACATTGTTTATCTTATACCGACTTGTCGGTTATTCCCCTTTAAGTCACTTCGGTCACAAGAACATCTTCGACGAAGACTGTGGGGATTTGTCTACGGCGGTGGGATTCGGCGCCTAAGATCCGGCGGCCGGAATTTCCATGTGGTTGGGCCCTCTGGCCGACCTTTACAGTAGGGAGAGTGGGGTCGGGGTGGCCATATTTTCGGTATGTCTTTCCTCCTTTCCCGTCTTTACCTTTTTGGTCTAGTCATCTTCCCCTTTGGCTATGGAAAGGACTCCTTTTGGGTTCTGCCCTAAGGGTAGGGTCAGATATCCTTGGAAGGACGACCACTGGATGTGCAACGCCTGTCTCCCCGTAGATCAAGATGAAAAGCGGTGTGCGGCCTGCAAACTCCTTTGGCCTAAGACCCTTAAGGAGCGCCGTGTAAAGCGGTGGGCTGCGTACCATATGTCTCGGGTGGATCCCCCACTGCCACACCTGCTGAGAGAGACAGGGGCACCTCAGATGACCAAACATCCATTGCGGATGTGATCGACCTCGAGGCAGACACTTCCAAGTCCGCCATGCCCGTCCCCGACCCTTTAAGGCCTGACTCGAGCTTCAGGCGACAGGCGTACAAACTCATCTCACTAAGCATACAACCCCTACACCGGTTTCGACGTCCTCGCCGAAAAAGGTGAGAGCGCCAACAGGGCTGCCAAAAATTTAGACTGTTTCCTCGGATCCCGCAGATCCAAAGCCTTCCCTGCAGCCGCAGCAGCATCTTGCAACTGGGCAATCAAAGACAAGTAAGGGCACTACTCCAAAAACTTCACACGTCGAAGCGCGGATATACGACGCTGCGACGGTCCTGATGGCCGCGGTAGGCCCGAAAGCTACGACTAGGCCTCTAGTCGAAAAACCGACCGCTAGGTCCTCTAACGCCGCGGAAGGGAAATCACCTGCCGATAGACCCACCGATAGACAATCGGAGGAGCAGTTATCTCACGCCGATTTGGCAGTTATCGAAGGCAGCATCGAGAGGATTACGGCGGCGGTGGGGCTTATCCCGGTTCCGCCTAAAATCATGGGGCAAGCCGTAGAATAATCTTCGGATGCGGTTTGGGGCCCCGATTCTCACGATACTTATGAAGATAACAGAGTCTCTTTCCGACACCCTAAGAGACGCTTTTCGGTGCCATAGGGCGGAAGATGTTTTTCCACTCGTAGGCCCGTCTCGGTCTTCCAAATGGACTAGAGAGAAATTCGAAGGGTGTATGGATCGGCTGGAGAGAATTCCGTTTTTCTGATCATCCCCGAAAAGGTCTTGTGTAGAGCCTAACCCTCAAATTTCTTCTCACTTTCAACATCAGCCTTCTGTCTCATTCCAGCAAGAAGACATTGTCCACATGGACACCTATAGGGACATTTACAATGAAGAGGAGGAGGCTTCATTTCTACAGAATTATGAAGAGGAAAGCAGGGTGCCACAGACAATTGGGAAGTAACCCAGCAAGAGGATACGGACCCATGGACACTACCACATCAAGACTGATGTTTTGTCTGGATTCCCCTCCGTCTACCCCGGCTCGTAAGGCCTCACCTGTAGATGGCCAGATGACCTTCAACTCTGTTGAAGAAGGCAGCTGAACATTTTCAGATCTCTACTCAAGAGGCTGTGCCGGAGCAGGATTTTGTAGAGGACATCCTTAAGGAAAAACCTCCATCTAGCCAAGCCATTCCACTCCTTAATTCCATTAAGAAAAGGCTGGCTCCTTCCTTGGTATCACCAGCTCAAACCCGGGCAGTGAACCCAAGAGTGGAAAAAATTGTTTCGCCCGTCTCCTTCCGACCCTCTATACATTAGAGGGCATGCCATCCCCGAGACTCTGGTAGGGACTACTACCTGAAAAAGGGTAGGGGTACCCCTTGCCATGGGGAGGAACCTCTGTACAAGGAATCCAAGAGGCTGTATGCTCTAGGCAAACGAGTTACCTCGGCTGCCGCATACACTACGCGGCTAGCAAATAATATCACGCTATTGGCAAATTATGCGACCACTCAGTGGATCCTGCTCCATGAAGGCCTCCAAGAAGTTCCAGAACCCGTCAAATCCAAACTTCTCCCAATTGTAGTTGAGGGAAGACAAGTGAACCAGAATGTGATTAAAAACACCCTGGACACGGCTGAAACAGCAGGCAGGTCTCTTGCCCAAGGGACCCTTCTAAAAAGACAAAAACTCTCAGTGGTCCTGTTGGGGAGAATGCTCTGTATAGGCTAATATCCCAAACCTAGGGAGTCCCCCAGCAGCTTTGCTGGATTTTTGGGGTTTATTTTTTTTTTCTCCTGCTAAGAGTGAGGCTCTTTTTCTCCCACTCTTAGACATGATTTGAGATATCCTTTGACTTTGTAATGTGCTTTATGGACTATGGGGTCTTTTAATCCATAGGGTTACATGTGTTTTTGGTAAGTGTTACACAGCACCCTCAGTGCAGTAACACAGGGGTGTCATAGTGACCCCGCAAGCATAGACTCCATACCCTGGGACGGACTACTGTCTCCCAGGGCATGTAAAGTCACCATTGACTAGTCTTAAATTTTGAACAGAACAAGTACAAGCCATCATATTGTGGAAGTACTGGTAGGGGTAATTAGATTGCCCCTGGGTCTGTTTTTTGAGAGGGCACTGTGCAGTCCCCCCTCGTCGCGTTTCTGGCTGGTGGCAGTGGTTACCACGCAAAATATTCCACCGAAATATTTCCTATGGGATTTTCCCATTAATTTTAAACGCACCTCTTTTTTGGTGCAATGTTAAAGATACCGCCGGGTTATTTATTTAATATTATTTCACTGGTTGGGATATTTGGCCAGAACTCGGTGCCAAAATGGCGTCTGTGTTCGCTTTTGTAACTCTAACCCAAGTCGAGCCCTTTGTTCCACTTTTTGGCGGGCTTCTGCACAGAAGCCCTCCAAAGTGGTGCCGCTCTGTCTGGGTCTACAGGATGTGTGGGAGGGGGGGTTTAGGCACCCTGGACTGAGTTGCTTCGGCAACTCAAGTCGCACTCTTGTGTGATTGGCCCAGTGGTGAGCCGCCCGGCTCACCACTTAGCATGTTTGAGTGACAGCTAGGACTGATGAATGGGGGTATTCTGCATAAAAGCAGGGCTTTGGGGACTGGAACTTCAGAAGTCGCCACCGGACCAAAGAATCCGAAGAGGGAGAAGCTGAGTCGACCTGCAACGACGACACCACCGGTGGAGCCCTGCTGAACCGCCTCGCTACTTCCCGACGACAGAGAAGATCTTCATCCCGGAGAGTCTTCTTCCTCTGAACTGGTGGGGATAACCAGTTCACCCTCTTTTCGCCTTCCTGGATAGTCTCGTGGTTGAATCGCCCGTGCCAAGCACCCCGGCGGCCGGATAGCCATGCTTCACCACTACCGCGAATAAAAGGGTCGTACCTTTTAACCGGGAAACTCTGCGGCTGGTTTCTTCCCTGGCAGTGCGACGACCTCCAGCTTTCCTCCACGTCGAGATCTTCTCTTCCCCTGGATGAAGCACCGACTTGCACCCGCTGCCAGGAACAACTGCCCCCGCTGGAGCTTTCTCACCATTTCAGGTACTGTGTCCCGCCTGGTCTCCCTTGCAACAGACTGATCAAGGTGTCCGTAAATCCTTGACTCTCTATCCTGGGGGGACCTGTTAACTAACTTTCTCTGAACTGATCCAACTCTTTTGAACTATCTGCAAAGACTTTTAAAGTATAATTTAACTGTGTGATCTTGTACACATTCCGCCTTCTTGCTCTCTCCAAGAGTGGGCCTGGCCTATGAAATTTCTTGCTCTACAGTAGACTCTGCCTTTCCTGACTTGCTGTGGTTCTTTTAAGTGTTGGTATTGTGTGCTTTCCTAATCCTGCCTTTTCCCTCCCTTTTTAACTACCTTATTGGAGTGCCATCTTAGGTTAAGCGCTCACATCTGTCTGCAAATAAGTGGTGTTTTAATTAAGACTTGTTCAATAAGTAATTGGGGATGTATATATATTGATGGTGACTGTGTTTGAACTTGCTTGCCATGTTAGTGTATTTTACAAGTGTGTTTTTAAATAAAAAATTATATACTTTATACCCAAGCTCTTCTTGAGAGAAGTCTGGATGCTCAGCCACAGCTACCGGGTAAATCTGGGTGGTACAGACTGCTACCAATTGGGTTTACTGCCAACACCTGTAGTTCGAAGCCTTTTGCAGTGGTCCCTAAGGCACAGGTTTCTACCTAACGGGTCCTTTCGAGGGCAGTCCCGTGCAGGTCAAAACAACTATGGCACAGGAAATTTCAACACAGGACAAACTTCAGGAAGCCCCCATACTACCCTTCAAGGGGGTCAGCGACACGGCAAAGGCGGTGGTAGAGGCCCCAATCCTAGAGGAGCCGCAGCCTCTGGTAAAAAATGACCACTAGATCCAGGTGCCCTCCCATATAACCCCGGTTGGGGGGCGATTAACATCTTTCCTCACGGCATGGGAGGGGATAACTTCAGACCAGTGGGTCATAAAGATGGGTACTGCGTGGAATTCACCTGATTCAGACCGCCGTGCTCACGGCGCCTTTCACCAGACCATCTGGAGATCCTGAATCAAGAGGTGGAAGCGCTGCTGGGAAAGGACGCCACAGAAGCCTTCCCTATTCTTCAGGTAAACAAGGGTATTTATTCAGAGTACTTCTTTGTACCCAAAAAGGACCTCACCATGCGCCCTGTTCTAGACCTGCGAACAAGTTCATAAAACCCCAGAAGTTTTGCAGGGTAACACTACAAGAAGTGATCCCACTGCTGAAACAGGGAGACTACATGGCAATATTGGACATGAAAGATGCATACTTTCATATTTCAATGTTGCCAGCGCACAGGAAATATCTAAGGTTCATGAGAGGACAGGCATTACCAATTCAAGGTACTCCCCTTCGGCATCGCCTCGGCGCCACGGGTGTTTACCAAGGTCCTGGCAGTGGCTGCAGCACACCTGCGCAGACTATCCATCCCAGTTTACCCTTACCTCGACGACTGGCTCATCACAGGGGACTCGTACAACACATGTTTTTCACAACTCCCAAAAAACAGTAGATCTGATCTTCGGTCTGGGTTTCTCAATCAACGAGAAGAAATCCAGTCTTGTCCCCCCAGTCAAACAAAACAATTTCTGGGAGCTCTAATTCGGACGGAAGACGGTCTCGTCTTCTCCTCCGAGAGGGTTCAGAACATGCTTTTTCAGATTCCTCAATATGTAGCCAGTCGGGAGGTGACGGTGCGCAAGGCCATGCTTGCTAGGAATGATGGCGTTGTGCATATACTTGGTTCCCCACGCACGGCTGAGCATGCGTCCCGTGCAAGAGTGGCTCAACGGCCAGTGGTGTCAGGCCAGCGGACAATGGGAAGATCTGGTAGTTGTCTCGCCAGCCCTCGTTCTCTCTGTAGTGGTGGTCAAGAGAAAACCTCTTGAAAAGGGGAAAACCTTCACCACCCCTGCAGTGGAAGCCACTCTCAAAACAGATGCATCTCTCACGGGGTGGGGGCGGGGGGCGGGGGGGCTCACCTGCTTCAGCAGACAGCGCACGGAGTGTGGTCCCCTCAAGTAGCGTCCAACCATATACATTTGCTGGAGCTATTAGCGGTGTTCAAGGCATTGAAGGCCTTTTAGATGCAACTGCAAGGGAAGACAGTGCTGATTCTAACAGACAGCACTACGGCCATGTATTACCTAAACAAACAGGGGGGCACTCACTCTCCTGGGCTATCCAAGCTGTCCCAAAACATTTGGATATGGGCTCTCAAACACAAGATGTTTCAGTTGTCCCAACTTGTTCCAGGGGAACTCAATCTTCTGGCAGACGTGCTCAGCAGAGATTTTCCTCTGCCCGAAGAATACGAATGGCGTCTGCACGAAGACATTGTGTACAATGTCTTCGCAGAATGGGGCTTCCCAGAGATCGACCTGTTCGAAAACGCCCAATGCCAAGACTATGCCTCCAGGTACCCCAGAACTGCTCCACATGGTACAGTCTCTGGATAACATGGTCAGGGAAATGTGTCTACGCTTCTTGATTCCACTGCCCCCACCCCCCCTAGACCCCCCCAAGATAGTGCACAAGATGCACCAGTTACCATGATACTTGTGGGCCCGCCAACCCTGGTTCGCTCAACTGATGAAAATGTCCCTCTCCCCACCAGTGATACCCTGCCCGTACAACATGTTGTCTCGGGACAGGGGGGAGACCCTACACCCATGCCCACAAACTCAGAACTTAGCAGCCTGGCTCCTGAGGTCATCAGAGGTGCATGGACATACTCAGGGAAGCTCGGAAACGGAACACACGTTATTGCTATGCCAGAAAATGGAAAATGTTTTGTCATTTGGTGTAATTCCAAGTGTGTCAATCCCATCGATTGCTCACCCACACACATTGTACTGTACCTAACCCATCTATTGGACACTGGGTTAGTCTTTAATTCCCTAAAGGTTCACCTGGCTGCTCTCTCAGCCTACACCACATCACAACAAAAGGTGTTGTGGTGGAAGATACCGGTGATTAAGGCCTTTATGGAAGGGTTAAGAGGATTTATCCTCCCATTTCTCACCCAGCTCCTGGGTGGGACCTAAATGTGGTTTTGACCAGGCTCATGGGAGCTCCCTTTGAGCCTAGGCATAAAGCAAGTCTAAAACACCTGACTTATAAAACGGCCTTCCTAGTGGCTATCGCGTCTATCAGAAGGGTTAGCGAACTACAGGCACTTTGTTTTACACCCCTTTGGTACAATCCACAGGGATAAGGTAGTTCTGCGCAGCCACCCCAGATTTGCGCCTAAATTCATCTCGAAGTTCCATGTGAACCAGTCGATTGAACTACATATTTTTCCAGGATCCTACTAGCATGGCTGAAAGAAGCCTACACACACTAGATGTGCGCAGGGCAGTCATGTTTTACATGGAAAGAACTAAACCACTGCGGAAAACAAACCAATTTTTAGTTTCAGTGGCAGCTGGTCGAGCAGGGGATCCCGTCTCTAAATCTGCTATCTCAAGGTGGATAGTCTAATGCATCACACTGTTACACTCTTGCTAAGGGCCCTTCAATGCCAGAGCACACACTACTCGAGGCACTGGGGCATCCATAGCATTCATTGCAAATGTTCCCTTTGAGTCCATTTGCAAAGCGGCAACCTTGAGTTCTGTACACACCTTTACAAAACTCTACTGCCTAGACACTCATTCTAGGTCTGATTATCAGGTGGGACAAGCCGTACTGACATCTTTTCTCTACTGTTCCTTCTCACAACCCACCTCCAACTCCGGGTACTGCTCGCTAGTCTATGTACAGCATGTGATTCTAAGCAGATTAGCAAACATTAGAAGACATGCACTACTTACCGTGATAGCATTTCTGATATTTGTATCTGCTTAGATTCACATGCGGCCACCCTTCCTCACCGCTCGGGGTGGAAGGAACATAGACGTCTTACTCCTTTCTCTCTTTATGTACTCACTCACTATGCCTTGGGCTCCCTCTAGCAGAAAAAATACAATCGGGGGGACCTCGGCACGTGAGGGATTTTGGGTACACTACACCTCACGATAGGGATAGTGTTACAGACACGCCTATGCCGACGTCCACTTTTGGCCCCCGAAAGACAAGATGCAATACTCCACGGTTACCACTGGATGTCGGACCAAATGCACAGCATGTGAATCTAAGCAGATAGAAGCATCAGAAATGCTATTACGGTAAGTAATGCATGTCATTTTTGCAACAGTTAAAACACTCCCATATATTATGATGCACCCCCCAAATGTGATTGGACAAAACCTAATTAAATAGTCTTTCTCCAGTTCCATTCTCATTGGTCACAGATAACTTAACTACCATCTTCAGATTGTATTAGCACACCCCTTTTTGGGATTCATCCGTGGTAGGTTGTGGCATCTCATGGTCAAACATTCATGTACAATATAAAACATTACAAGTCACCACTGGCCTGAGACTTTTAACGCTGTTTAGTTGTTTGCATGGATACTTGAAATGACGCGAGGAGAATAAACAGGTTCCCATTGAACTTTTGATAACAATCTCATCCACCCGACTTCACTGGCGTCCCTGAACATTCTAATCTAAATACTACCATTTCAGCCTGCACGGCCACATACTGAGAAAACAATATAAAACTGGGTATCGGTTACTCTGGCATTGAGCATCAATTCAACCCTTGTTTATTGCTTGTCAAAACAAATGGCTGGATCCCTTCTGTAAGCTCCCATGCACTTAAGAGATCAAATCTGCTTTCAGCAAAACTACCAGGCCATAAACGCCCTTCCTGGTTTTGTCAACTGACCATCTCTGTGGGTAATCATTGCCTCTCCTTTAGACTCCAATCCTGCAAGACAAGTTTTTCCCAGACACTACCAATTCATCCCGTGAACTCCTAGCTGCAGAGTTTTAATGCATTTATAAAAACCCACAACGTGCATTACTATAAATCCTCTATGTGCATCAGTGTGCATGCATGTTTAATAAATATAGTCTCCATTGGCTCCACCTTCACAGGCCACTTCCTTGCATGCTCCTACTCTTCACCGCCCTGTTTCCAGGCACTCCATCGCACACCATATCTGGATCCTGTTTTATATTTCACTGATCGGTTTTGGCATTTTGTTTCTATGCGCGTGCAAACCTAATATGCATCAACTTGAGCACAAAGTAACACTAAAGTAACTTTCCCATTTAACTACCCTAGATGCATATGAATTTGCAGCATGGTGCAGATTTCATCGCACCCCAGTCACAAATATGGTGCACGCAACGTGAACCCCTCTTAATCAGTGGGACCATTCCTGACCACCCCAACACCCTTATAACTCTTTCGAGCGAAGAAAAACCTAAAACCCTTCTAAAGTAGGACAGTCTACAAGCCGTCTCTTGTAGCATAACCACACTGTAGGTTCTTATCTTCACAGCTAACTCAAGATTAGTAAACAAATGTGTATTGCCAGAGTGTTCCATGAGAGCCTTCTATTTGGCTTGAAGGCTAAAGATCCCTTTCGACTCTTGGATTTAACTGCTGCTCTAAGTCAAGTAGAGCTGGTATCACCATGACCAATCTCTTTGGTCCATGTTAAATGCATTCTCATCATTTACAAAGAAGACATCCCTGCCTTTGTTCTGACCATACTCCTACCTCCCATCCCCCAACATGGGGATTGTACCAGAACCTTTGGTAGTGAAAAAATGAGCTATCCCCCCTTTAAATTTAGCATAGCGTGCAGGGGCGTGTTCCAGGTGTGAGAAGGACCTCCAAGACCCCGCCCCCTCACTTAATTACCTTTTTCCTGTACGGTATCGCAAATGGCAGCTGGGGAACTTTTTAAACTTTCTGCGTGCTCCCTATTCTTTTTTCTTTGTTTTCTTCACCTTCCTTCAGTGCCTTGCCTCCCTCCGCCAGCGCATGTCTGCTGCAGAAGACTTCACGAGATGTGCATCCTATGATCACTCGTTCCCAGCCTCAAACCCCCTGGTGCTCTCCCTTGAGCACCTGGGGCCCGACCACCAATGGGACGGATGACAAGCCTTGAAGAATAGTCTTTCCTGCTGCAGGGAGATCTTCAATTTTTTCTCCTCCCCGTCATCTGAAGGAGTTTGTCGCCAGGACCCCACGTCAAGACAAGGTAGGCACTTTGTTTAGCAAGGCCCCTCAGCATGGAGACTCCTTGCTGGGCGCTTCCACCTGGAAGGGTACCTTGGATTCTGTTTCTGGCAGGCCCTAGGCCATGAAGGCTACCGGCTTCCAAGCCGAGGGGCCCAAGGGTTCTTCCAGGCATTCCACAGAGTGTGGGTGATCTGGCCCATCTTCTGCACCAGGGTTCAAGGGATTGTCGTCTTTTGCTTCCAGGAGTCAGTTTGAAGCACAATTGAAACGACTACCATCTCCCTAGCCTAGGGCGGCCAGCCTACTGAAGTCTCCTCTAAGATCGTTATGCAGAGCGGTCAGACTACTGGGACAAGGGCTCTCGGCCTACTGGAGCCATCTCTAAAGGTCAATGCTTCAGGTTCTGGGGCCAAGGAGAGCCCTTCCATGTCTGAGCCAGTACGTGGCACCAGTCCCAAAGATGGCAGACAAGCACACGGTAGAATCTGGTGGCCATCTTTGATTCCGACTCTGGTTGGGGGGGGGGGTGCGGCGGGAGATGGGCGCTCAAAGCTCCTAGGCACTTGGATCAGGAAAGGAAGCCCAGCACAGCAGAGGGCTGTGCCCCTCGCGATCCAGTGGCATGTGAGGATCACTTCTTGGAGCGCTTCCTCCTCCTCCTCATGCGCTCCCCCCCAGATGAGTCTCCTTAGGGCCTCCTCAAGGAGGGACTTTTTCTCCCCTGTGTGGTCCTCCTGTTCCCCCTGGAGTACCAGTGCCGCAGCCAGTTACTCCTCCAGTCGAGGCCCTGTCCGTGCTTCCAAGCCTCCCTCCTCCCCCACAGTTGCCTGTTGAGGCTCAGCTGCCTTCGAAGGCTGACCAGGGGCGAACTCTCTGGCTCCTGTGACACAGGGCCCGTACACCCCTCCATGTGGTGAGAAAAGGGATGGGGGGGTATAACGCACAGGATAACGCACTGGACGAAGAGCCTTGTGAGTAACTTGAATTTCTCATACGTTCTGTCCCCTTTCCTCCGCCCTTGAGGGCGTCCCCCAACATTGGGACAGTACCGGAAGTGAAACTTGTAGCTTCCTCCTTTTTAAATGTAGTATAGCATGTGGGGGTGTGGCCCTCCCACGAGACCACACCCTCTGGCACCTCACCTCAATCCTTATATATATATATATATATAAATCACCTCCCTTTGGTGCCTTGCCTCCCCTTGCTAATGTCTGCTGCAGTAGGCTTCATGAGATGGGCATCCTGTGATCGCCCCTTGCCAACCTCAGACCCAAAGCGCTCTCTAAGTGCCTGGGGCATGACCACCGCTGGGACGCATGCATGGCTTGCAGCGTCCTTGGTCACTGGGCCTTGAATAGTCTTTCATGCTAGAGATAGATCTACCAAACTTCTCCTCCAGGTCATCTTTAAGAGTTAATCTCCAAGACCCCACATCCAGACAAGGTAGGCCCTTTGTTTAATACGGCTCCTCAGCATGGAGACCCCTTCCCGGGTGGTTCCACAGGAAAGGGTACCTTGGATTCTGGTTACTGCAGACCCGAGACTGGCAAGGCTACCGGCTCCCAAGCCGAGGGGCTCTTCCGGGCAGTCCACAGATGGGCAATCAAGTTTGTCCTTCTCTTCGGCCCAAATGGGCATGGGATAGTCATAGTCTGCCTCCAAGTGTCAGTCCCTAGCATTATCCAATATGAATACCAGTTCTGTAGCTCAGGGCACCCAGGCTACCGGAGCTACCTCCCAGGTTGTTGTGCAGGGTGATTTGACTAGCGGGCCAAGGTCGCTGAGTCTACCTCAGCCATCTCTGAGGTCGACACTTCTGATTCTGGTTCTAGGGCCAAGGAGTGCCCTTCCATGCCAATACGTGGCGCAGGGCCTGTGCGCCTTCCCTACCTGGGCGTGGGGCAAGGGCAAAAGATGGGGGACAAGCAAGCGGCAGATCTACTAGGCCTGTGGCCATCGTGGATTCTGGTGTCTGCTGGGCCATGCAAGAAGGTTCCAGTCTCCTTCCTTCGGGAAGCGGCAGCTGACTTTATGGTACGGGCGGTTGGTCTCCGCAGCTTTACATCTACCCCTTGCAACTTTACATCTACCCCTTGCAGCTTTACGGCTACACGTGCCCCTGGCACCTAGACGCTTTGATCATGAAAGGAGTCCCAGCGCCGCCGAGGGTCCTGCCCCTCGCAACCCAGCAGCGTGAGAGGACCGCTTTTTCGAGCACTTCCTCATGCGCGCCCCACAGATTAAGGGGTTCCTTAATGGTATCTTCAAAGTGATCCCACAGGTCGTGTCTCCTAGGCCTCTGCTTCTGGTCCAGGCCCTACTGGTGCTTCAGAACCCTCCTCCTGCTGTACTACCAACACCTACCCTGCATTAGCCAATGGATCCAGAGCTATCTTTGGGTCTGTATCATGGGTGGGGGATCCCTCCGGCTCTGGTATCCCAGGACCCGGACTCCCCTTTGTCTGGAAGGGTGGTGCCATAACAATGATGCCCAGGACGAAGAGCCTTCGGCCTCAGTAAAGGTGTTTCTTAAGTCTATAAGGACCTTGCAGAGTTTTTGGAGTTTCTCAGCCTGAGGAGGCCCCTCAAAAGTCTGGTGCTAGCAGAGGTTTCGGCAAGGCATGCAAGATGTCACTCAGGCATACTCCTACGTCCCGTCCCCTTTCCTCCATACTGTATGGGCATCCCCTTTAGATTTAGAGGCGCGCGGGAGTGCGGCCCTGGGAGCATGCGCTCCCCTGACTCTGCCCACCGGCACCACTCCTCAGTCTCCTTTTCCACAGTGACTGGAACGGACGACATTCACCAGTTCTCCAGGGCTAGGCCCCCGGCCTAGTAATTCCACGCGCTCTTCCCCACAAGTGTTTCGTCTTTCTTGTTTGAAATCGGATGCCTCTGTCCTCTGGCCCCATGCTCCTCCTCGACGCATGTCGACATGGACGGCCTTCAGCAGGTGTCCAGCCTGCGAGGGGCTCTTACCTACGTACAAACTCCCACGCTCCCTGCCTCCGCTGCTTGGCCCTGACCACGGCTGGCAAGTCTGTACCATGTGCGACGTGCTGGCACTGCGTGCAACGCGCTGACACCGTGTGCTCTGAAAAACAGGTTAGCTTGGTGGAGGACTTAAAGGAATTAGTCAAGCGCGAGTCCAGGCCCAAGGTAGGGGCAATTTTCTCATCTGCACCCCGCAAAGGCGACTCCTTTCCCAGGAACCGCACGAGCGGGAGGCACCTTTCAGGTTCTTGTACCAGGGCTGGTAGCAAGGCTGCTACAGCTACCGGCCACCAGGCCAAGTGGTCACTAGATCCTACCAGTGACGTCACTGAGGGACTGCAAGGTTCTATTACCGGGTCTACGCCCTACTACCGACGGCTGTCTGAGGGGGCCCCTGTATGCAGCACTACCGGCAACACAGCTGAGGGCAATCTGCCTACGAGGCCTTGTCCTGAGGTGCCGGGTAGGCCTTAACTTCCACGGCCAAGAGTCATGGAAGATGCGGGACCCAGCGCGGCAAGCACCACGACACAGGCACGTGGCACGCAGCCCGACAAGATGGCCGCTGGCCCAGATAAAAGGGTGGCTCGCCCAACACATCCCCCTTTTGGGGGAACAGCTAGGGGAACAAGGTTCCATGTGTGACTGGTCTTCACTAGGCACGTGGCCTACGGCATAGCCTTTGTCGTCACAGGGCAGATACACCCCGCATACAGTAAGGCAGAGTGTGTCCATGTCTCAGCCCATGCCCGTGCCTCCAAGCGCTCCACCAGCTTGAGAGGACAGGTATTTTGAAAAGTTTCTGACCCTCATGAGGTCTCCGCATATGGGCATCATCCTCAGGGATGTGATCAGGGACATGCTCCATCCAGTTCTGGCGCCCACGGCTACTCCACCCGTGGTTCAGTGACTCCACCCATGATGCTGCCCCTGCCAGTTCCCACCACTCCGGCACCCTGCCTCCAATGGTCTTGACCGCCTGCAACCACTGCAACAGCCGCCGTACCCTGTCAGTATGCCACATCCACGTGGTGCCCAGCAGGACAACTTGGTGGACACGTATGGTGAGGAGGACCCAGATGCACTGTCGGCCAAGGCCTTCCAGCTCGCCGGATTGGCTGAATACTTGGGGCATCCTCAGCCGGAGGTGGAACAACCGGAGGCGGGGCGTCCTAGCAGAGGTCCTCACTCTACGCCCCACGGCTAGAACGGAGATCCAGATGCAAAAAGACATGGTGGCACTTGCCAATAAGGGATGGCTTAAACCCCATTGGGTGCAGCCTTCCAACAGGCGCCTCAATGCCAAGTTTAGGCAAATGGAGGATGATCCACTCTTGCTGTCAGCACACCCTCAGCCACACTCCTCTGTGATTGCTGCAGCTTTGCTCTATTCTAAGCCACAATAGTCTTTGGCTACATCAGCCTCTGCACTGCTGGGTAAGGACAAGATCCTGGAAGCATACAGCAAGATTTATTCCAACGCGTCCCTTAATCTTCGTCAGTCAACCAGAGGCTTTGGCAGGAAATCAAATCTCAGACTTCCTTCCGTAACAGAGACCGGCACGCTTTAAAGGTGGGGCTGGCAGAGACCAAAATTGTAGTGCAAGACATTATGCAGTCCACGGTGGCGCACATTGACACCTCAGGCCATGCTATTTGCATAGCTACAGACATGAGAAGGGACGGCCTGGCTAACGGCGAACAAGTTCAACGCGGACGTCAGCAGCGCATTCTGGACCTTCCTTTTGATGGTGGCGACCTGTTCCATTCCACTACGGACGAGGAACTGGATAAGAAGAACCGTTCAGACTGCCAAATCCTTATCCATCCTCACTAAGGCCACTCCTAAAGCATACAGCCAGACGCACCAGCAGTCAGACGAGGGTCGGCCCATCAGTGGTTTCCAGGGCTTCCAGAAATGACCGTCCAGGTAACCGCACAGGTCGCCAGCACCAGCGCAAACGCAAGGCTGCGCACAAGGACTTTTTTCAGTCCCCCTGCCTAAGCCGGAAAAAAAGGCATGACCCGTCCATCCGGGTCCACATGTCTTCGGTGGGGGGTAGGCTTGTCCTTCACTCTCAATGCTGGTGCACAAGGTCCGCTGACCCCTGGATCCCCTCACTAGTGTCCACAGGCTACCGCCTACCCATCCCTCCTTTCCTGCTTTCTTCCCCTCCGCTCTCACAGATTGGGACAGCAACACTGTTGGCAGAAATTTGTCGTGCAGTGCAAGTAGTCCCAGCCTCCCAGAGCGGTCTGGGCATCTATTCACATATTTTCACCATACACCAGAACCAGGCGTGCCCCTCGAGGTGTTAGACCTTTCCACCTTGAACCTTTCCCATCCTCTTCAAAAGTTCAAGATGGTTACCCCAGCGTTTATAGCAGACACTGTGCATGGAAGACTGGATGTGCTCCCTGGATCTAGTCTAGTGGGAAGACCAAGAAGGTAGGCATACTTTTCTCATAAGCACCCCGGAAGGGCGACTTCTTCCCGGGGGAAGCCTAATGATGGGAGGCGTCAGTCGGACCGTCGCACCGATAGCTACTGGCTTAACGGCCAAGGGGGTCTAAGGGCCCTACTGATTCTGCTGCCGAGGAGTCTACTGGCTCTAGTAAAGGGACACGTCCCGATTGGCTCAGCTCTGCTTCAGGGCGCAAGCCTGTTTTGGTGCCTACATGCAGCACAGACAGCACTACCGGCCACAAGTGCCAATAGCCTACCAGGCCCATGCCTGAGTTGTAGGGTGGTGCACACAGCAGATGCGTTCAGGCATGCAGACTGAGTCCAGGCCGGCATTGTCCACAGTCCCACGTGCAGAAGGCACAGACAAAATGATAAGATGGCGTCCAGTACAAAAGCCTGCCAACGGGGTGACCCGCAAATGCACGAGCCTATGGCTGGTCCTATGACTCCTGTCACGTGGACCACATCATACCTGACATTCACGGGCCAGGAACGGTACCATGAGGGGATGTTACTCGCAAGGTGGGGCAGACAGCAGGCCTTTAACTCACTGCACCCGGCGCTGGTGCAGGATCGTATCCAGCCTTCTTGTGAGGATCGTTTTTTGACACATTCTTTTACCCTTGCGGTTTACACATATGGGGGACATCCTTAAAGGCATACTCCAGGACATTGTGCCGTCCACACAGCCACCTCAGCTGGTACTGATGCCGCCTGTACCACCTCCACCACCACCGTAGCCCATGCCTCAGGTTATTCCGGTTGCAGCACCTCCAGTTTCAGTGCCTGGGCCTTCCTCAACAGCAGAACTAATGCCTGCAGACCCAGGGGCCCCTTCTAACACAGGTGACCAGCAAGACAGAAAAGGAGCAGGACATGCCTTCTTTGGGGCATTCCATGATCGGCTCGCTAGACTGGCGGACTAACTGGGCATACCTCAGCTTCTGAAGGAGCTGCCGGATTCGGGGTACTGGATGTTGCCATCAAAGCAGAATCCATATCTGGTATCCCGTTGAAGAACGTGGAGGCTCTGGCGAAGACAGGATGGCTCAAGCCCCACTCGACTCAGCCAACAGATAAGAGGCTGGATGCAAAATTGAGGCAGATGGAGGACGGCACTCTGCTCTAGTCGGTTCACTCCCAGCCACTATCGTCCATCATTGCGACAGTGTCTATGAATGCCAAGCCCATGACCTCTTCCATGAGCACTTCAACTTCAGCACTACTGGGCAAGGAAGAAAAAATGCTTGAGGCCTATTGGAGGAACTTCACCTCAGGCAGGCCAATGTTGATGCCGTCCTGGCTGCGGCTAACCAACGGCTGTGGAGGTAGATCGCAGAAGTCCTCCCGGCTATTCCACTGACAAACCGGCCTCTTTGAAGCTAGGACTCGCAGAAGCAAATCTTGTGGCACAGGACATCATGGAAGCCACTGTGGCGCACATGGATACCCCTAGCAGGGCAATCTATGTGGCGACTGACATGAGCATGACGGCATGGCTCAAGGCAGCCAGATTCATCCCTGATCTTTAGGACAGAATCCGAGACCTAATTTTCGAGGGCGGCGACTTGTTCCATTCCACCACGGACAAGTAACTTGATAAAACAGAAACTCGCAGACGGCCAAATCCGTGGCCTGTCTCACCAAGCCAGCGGCCAAAGCCTTCACAAAGGACCACTCTATCGGACAGAGGGCCATCCTTTGGCGGTTTTTGGGACCACAGGGCCAGGCAATCGGACAGGTCACCCAGCCAACATGGGCGAAAACACCAGAAGTCTTTGCACAAGGGCTTTTTTCAGTCCCCCCTCCCAGTCATCTGCCACAGACCCAAAAAAAGAAATGACTGCTCTTCTCAGGTCCACAGCACCCCAGTCGGGGTCAGGCTGGCCTGCAGTGAAGCTTGGCGCTCCAACTTTGTGGACTAATGGGTGATAACGGTAGTCTCCCCTGGCTTCTGGCTCCTCTACCCCCACACTCCCCAGATCCGGGACCCCTCACTCTTGGCAGATATTTTCCCTTGTGTAGAGCGAGGCAGTGGAGGAGGTTCCTCTCCCTCAGCAGGGGCAGGGCTTTTACTTCCACATCTTTGCTATTCAAAAGAAGAACCAGGCGGGCCTGCGAGTGGTCATAGGTCTTTCCATCCTGTATCTGTACCTTACTCTGCAGACGTTCAAAATGGAGACGCCAGCACTTATAGCAGAGACTGTGTGTGTGTATAGACAGGACGTGCTCCATGGATCTGAAAAAAACGCATATTTACATGTCGCCATAGTGCAGTCTCGTCCGTCCTTCCTCTGGTTATGGGGTGTCACTTTCAATACAAGGTGCTGCTGTTCGGCCTGAATTCAGTGCTGAGGATATTCACAAGACTGAACGCAGTGGCTCCCTGCTCAGGTCGCAGGACCTCCATGTATATCCTTACCTTGACGACTGGTTAGTATGAGGAGGGTGGGGTGGGGGTCCCAGAGCAGGTCAGGTACTCAACAGCCAGACTCATGACTACACTCCATGAACTGGGGTTCTCAATCAACTTCCAGAAGTCTCAGCTCTACCCTACACAAATAGTTTTTTTTTATATTATAGCCTGGTGGTACCAGCACTGGCTGGGAGTGCCGGTGGCATGCCTCTTGGCTATCCTTTACACCAGGCTGCGAATGTGAAGGCTGCAGCTGTATTTTTCGGCTTCCCGGGTACAGGAGTCGGACCATCAAGGGACCACTGTCACTATACCTGCACACCTACAGCAGGACCTCGCGTGTTGAGAGCAGGATGCGATCCTCATGGTGGGAAGACCATTCAGACCGCCTCATGAGGATTACACTATGATTACGGACTCATCACTCCAAGGGTGGGGCGCCACTCTTGGGATACATTGAGTTCTAGGCGTGTGGTCCAAGACCGACTAACAAAATCGCACCAACTTGCTGGAAATAATGGCCATTTGGCTCGCACTCGAGGCATTTCTCCCAATAATCGGGAACGGTGCAGTTGGCATTTGTACAGACAACTCTGCCTGCATGTATTACCTAAACAAGCAGTGGGGCACCAAATCCCCACTCCTATGGATGCTTTGGGTGTGGGCGATGGCACGGGACATCTGGATCACAGCGGTGCATCTGCCGGGATAATCGAACCTACAGACTACGAGTGGCAACTGCACGAGTGCGTCCTTCAAGAGGTTTTCAGCAGGTTGGGTCACCACGTCACAGACCTGTTTGCGACTCAGAGCAACTGGACTCATCAGCAGTTTGTGTCCTGGGGCAGTGGGTATTGGGCGCAGCTCCCTTAGGAACGCACTCCAGATCCCATGGGTTGTGGGCATACACCCCGCTCATCCACAAGGTTGGTTGCAGGACCAGACGGTCCCGGCGACTGCGTCTCGTCCTCATAGCGCCACAATGGCTGGCCAGGCTATGCTTCTCAGACCTTTGGCAACTCTCAGCCCAGCCAGAAGTCCCTCTCCTGCTCGGGAGGGGCCCGCTTGTGATGCAGCAGGGTGGGGGCACCCTTGCCCACAGAGGTTAGCCCTAGAAGCCTGGTACCTGAGCAGGTGACTCTCCAACATCTCCGGCTGTCTCGGGACACCCTAGAAATCATCCAGGGAGCCAGGAGTCGGGCTACTCGAAAGCTGTACAAAAGCAAATGGACAAGGTTCTGCTTCTGCTCCAAGGAAAATTGAGTGGACCCCCTATCCTGCACTCTGGACCAGGTGGTGTCTTTCTCAGCATATTTAGCCAGATCAGGGATCCAGGTTGACACCTGCAGAACCTACCTAGCAGCCATTGGTGCATACAGAAACTCGGACAGGTGTACCTTCTCTGCCAATCCAGTAGTGAAGAGTCATCTAGCGGGGTTAACCTGCCTGTAACCCCCTGTCGGGCGCTGGCACCCAGTCTGGGATTGAGCCCATGGCCACAGTGGACATCAAATTGCTCACGCTCAAGACAGGGCTACTAGTGTGGCTGACTTCAGCCCACACAGTTAGCGATATTCAGGCACTGGTGGATTCCGAGCCCTACACTGTTTCATCTGGACACGGTTGTGCTCCGCACTCACCTCAGGTTCCTACCAAAGGTGGTGGTCTCCTTCCACATTAACGAAGAAATTGTGCTCCCCACTTTCTTTCCAAACCCCAAGAAAGATGTAGAGAAGGCACTAGACGTCAGAAGAACTATCATTCTATCTTGACAGAACCAAGGGCTTTCGTAAAAGATTCCTTATTTCACATTTGGTGCCTCAAGGCCTGGACAGCAAGCGTCCAAAGCTTCAATAGCCAGATGGATGACTGCTGCCATCCAGGAAGCATACAAGGCTCGGCACAAAGAATCACCAAGGGGCATTCATGCTCAAGCCATCAAGGCTAAGGCAGCGGCTGTTGCCTTTCAGCATTGCATACCGTGGCAAGTGATTAGCAGGACGCTGACATGGGCCACCCCATCAGCCTTCTGCAAGCACTGCTGTCTGGATACCAGTGCCAGGGCTGCCGCTGCGTTTGACCAGGCTCTCCTGCGTAATCTGTTTGCCTAGAGGGTCAAGCTCTCCTCCCCAGGGTGTTTTGTATCAGTTTTACTCGCCCATACAGGATGGAGGAAGGGGGACAGGACATAGGAGTAATTGTTACTCACCAGAGTGACTAATGTACTTAGTCTCCTTTCCTCCATACGTCCCACCATCCTTCACCCCCTAAAAAGCAGCGAGGTTGAACAGTTCAATGCAGCCTACGCGTCAAAGGGGACTGAGGTGTGGCGCCGGTGGGTGAGGTTGGGTTTCAGTTCCCATCCCTAGCGAGAGACGCCCCCTCCCCGGATCCACAGGATAATTTGCTAAATCAAGGAGTCTCGCCAAAACCTCATTCTAATAGCTCCCGGCCAGGCCATGGTTTTTGGAGTTGCTCAGTCTCTCGGTGGTGCCCCAGATACACTTCCTGACTGCGCCATGGAAACTAGCCTCACAGCGTGGTACCTTAGCAGGTAACGCTTCGGCACCATAGCCTCTCACAGGCCAATCTGGAGATTATACAAGGCGCCAGGAGCAAAGCTACCAAGGCCCAGTACAAAAGCAAATGGACCAGATTCTGCCACTGGGCAGACTCAAAGGGAATCGACCCCCGCCAACCCCCCTGGCATGCACTTTGGATGACATGCTCTCCTTTTCGGCGCCCCTCGCTCATTCAGGCGTGCAGGTAGACACCTGCCGCACATACCTTGCAGCCATTGGGGCTTACAGGAATTCCAAAGAGGACATTTTCTCCTCCTCCAACCCTGTCGTCAGGAAACATCTGACGGGTCTCGCAAGGCTCTACCCGCCCGTCAAGAGACTGCACCCGGTGTGGGACCTTAACATAGTCTTGGGCTCACTGGTGCACAAACCGTTCGAGCCAATGGCGTCCGTGGACATCAGGCTGGTCACCATCAAGACGACCTTACTAGTCTGCCTTACCTCGGCTCGTAGAGTCAGCGAGATCCAGGCGCTGGTCGCCTCTGAGCCATATACCACCTTTCATAAGGACATGATAGTCCTGCAGAGACACCCGGCATTCCTGCCCAAGCTTTCGTCTGCTTTCCACTTGAACGAGGAAATAGTCCTTCCTATGGTTTTCCCCGATTCCAAGGACGAAGCACAGAGTGTTGCACTGCCTGGATGACAGGCGTGCCCTGAAATTCTACTTGGACAGGACCAAGGGCTTCCGCAAATCGGACGACCTGTTTGTCACTTTCGGAGGCTCAAGACCAGGCCTCTAAGGCTTCCAGATCCCACTGGATGGTCTCTGCCATCAAAGAAGCATATGAGGCCCACGCAGTCAGGGCAATGGCCATCGCATTCCCGCGCCAGGTCCTTTGGCAAGTCATAAGCAGGGTGGCCACTTGGGCCTCTCCCTCGGCTTTCTGCAAGCATTACTGTTTGGATGCCGGCTCTAGATCTGATGCGGCCATCGGACAAGTGGTTCTCAGGAACCTATTTGCTTAAGGAGGGTCTCCTCTCCACCCTAGGGCTACAATCAGATGTAATCGCACATGCAGTATGGAGGAAAGGGGACGTAAGAGTAATTTTAATTATAAGTTACTCATCGTAGTGACTAATGTACTTAGTCCCCTTTCCTCCATACTGCCCTCCAACATTCCCCCTAATAATACTGGTGTCATTAAGCAATGTTAAATCTATTGTCGACGCGTCAATGGGGACTGAGGTGTGGCGCCAGAGGGTGGAGTGAGGGCAGCGCATGCTCCCTGGGCCGCACCCCCACGCGCCTCTAAATTTGAAGGGGAAGATTTTTTCTGGTGAGAAAAGTTCTGTCTCCCGTCCCTTGGAAGGGACGCCCATGCAGTATGGAGGAAAGGGGACTATGGACTAAGAGTATGTTACTCACTACGGTAAGTACCTTATAATTTTCCTCTTTTAGCTCTCCATTTTGAAAGGAATTTTTCTCTTGAAAGTCAGGTAGTCCTTGTTCATTGTCTTAGTGATATTAGCAGTGTTCTGGGGAGAGACTACAGGCGAATCCTGCTGCTGCTATCTTCTTTTTCATGAGTCCTCTGTCTCCAGCAACGCAATCTCAACTGGACCTTAGTACTTTGCGTTTGGTCTTCCTTAATTCTGGGCTGCAACATCAGCCCATGCCAGATTGTGGACCACTTCCTAGCCTGATCCTTCTGTCGTGTGATCAAATATGCATGCACTACTCGTACAGGATCCCCATGTTTCCCACAGGGCTATCTCAGACCATTAAACTATTGTTGCAGCCTAAAGGAGGTCAGATTCCAGCTTTCCTTTATTGTTCTATATTTGGATCCTGTTGAGGTGTGTCTCCAGGGCAGTCCCCAGGCCTGTTTCGAATGGATTGTCCTCCCACGTATTCCTCATCTTATGATATTCGTATCTCGCCAGCTTCGCTGCTTCGGAAAAAAATGTTCTCGGCACAGGGCGCTGTGCACGAGGTTGTGGCGTCTGTCCCTCGACTGGCTCTGTAACGCGTAGCTCGTGCCGCGCCCGTTGGCTTTAGTCCGTTTTTCTGATTGCTTTGCTCTCGTTAACGGAGCACTTCGATTTTTCTTCAAGAAAATGTCATCTTCTACTCCGAAGATGGGGTTAAAAAAATGTGCCGACTGTATCTTTAAAATGTCGATCACGGACCCCCACCGCATTTTTCTTTGGTACCTGGGTTCGGATTATCGGACCGGCGACTGTGGCTCCTGTCAGTTGATGACTAAAAGCTCTTTGTGAGAGAAAAGGTAAACTGGCGGTGGGCCCGGAAGCTTCCAAGGCCTCTTTGAAGACCTCTTCGAAGGTCTCTTCAAAACTTAAAAAGTCTGTCGAATCGAGAGATTCGGAACGGCGCAAGCATTCTAAGAGATCCTGATCACGTAGTAGATCGAGGCGTTCATCTTGTTCTTCAAAGAAGATGAAGAGGAGACACAGATCTCCTTCCTCTTCGTCTGACACATCTACCAAATTGGTAAAATGTCCGACTAGGATTCCCCTAGAAAATTGGAAGGATTCAAAAAACAAATGATGAAGGTCTTTGAGAATGAGGCCCGACCCCCTCAAACCTCGAAAGAGCCAGACTGGTCACTCCCTTGGACGACGCAGGAGAGTCAAACTACTAAGACGAAGTCCAGTAGTAAGGAGGAAACTCGACAATCTCGACCTGACGTTAAAACGTTGAAGGCTTCTCGAGATTTGAGTGATTCCCCGGTAGTGGCAAAGAAACAAATCGTCAAAGCACTCGACAAGTTCATCAACGCCATCGGCGCCGACTAACTAGACGCAGAAGGAGAAATCGGCTACTTCATCAACGATTTCGAAGAATCCTTCGTTTCCCTCGAGACAAATTCCTGTCCAGGGAAAAAAGTATACACCTTTACCTAAATCTGACTTTAAGTCCATGTCCTCGATATTTGAGGAAGGTGGTGTCTCAGAGGAAGCAATATCTAATTTTGGAGTAGAGTTTGGTACTAGAGATGTGCCAGAGGAATTGATTGACCCGGAGTCAAGATTGAGAGACCTGTGTGATACCCTTCACTCTGCCAGTGGCATTGATATGTCACCTGAGTTAGTTTCAAAAACCTGATCGTGCAGAACATGCAGATTCAGGGTACAGAAATTAGATGAACAGAGTTGTTGAATATATGGTTTGGGTCAGGTCTTTACTAACCGACATCCTGGACCCAGGGCCCCCAAAAAGACCCAGTTCTTCCCTTTCATAGGGCTCTTCAAAGAATAGTGGTTACAAATTGGGAGACTCCCGAGTCTGTTGCAGCAGTCAATAAAGACTTTCCAAAAAAATATAGGCCATCAGGCATTGACCCTGATTTTCGGAGTAAGCACCCTACACCAGACGGTCTTGTGGTACAAGCCACTACTTCCACGAGACAGTCAGTTTATCCATCTATCCCCCCCAGATAGAGAGGATAAAAAGGTGGACGCATGGGCCCGCAAGTTATTTTCCTCGAGCAGTATGGCCCTTAAATCAGCAATTGTTACCTGTACCCATGCCAGGTTTACCCATACCCTGTGGGATTGCATAAAGGTGGCGGCTGATCATATTCCAGAAGGCGAAGAAAGGGAAGACTTTCTGAATATTGTGAAAGATGGGAAAGAGGCAATGGGGGAATGTCTGTATTCTGGATTGGATACTGTTGACAGCATCAGCAGATCCATGGCTGCAAGCACAGTACTGCGCAGATTTGTGTGGTTGAAGTCAGGGTTTGCACCAGACGTGCAGGCCAGGCTACTCAACATGCCTTTCGACGGCTGGAGTTTGTTCGTCAGTAAAGCTGATGAGAGCTTACAAAAACTGCAGACCTCCAAGGTGGCGGCTAAGTCACTGAGCACCTCTATGCGACAGCCTCAAAAACCTTATTCGGGCTCATTTTCCTGGAGAGGTCGTTCTTTTCGATACTACTCCTCATTTGGTCGAGGAAGACGACAGACCGCATAGAAAGGTAAAAGAAATTTCCCTTGTGGTTGACGAGGAAGAGGTGCGAAATCAGCCTCAGCAGCGGCATCTTTGCCTTCAGCCACTCCTGCAGCCGCCTCCAAATCTCTGAGGCCTTAGCACACAATACCCCAGTGGGAGGCAGAATCTCTCAGCATCTGAACAAATGGCGGGGCATTACTTCAGATGCGGGCACTGGAAACAGTAGCTCAAGTTTACTGCCTTCCCGTCCTAAGAAGGCCTCAGGACCATCCACTGTGAGCCAAATCTGTCAAAATTCCAGATCCGCGCCTTGTGCAGGAAATGTTAACCCTGCCAGAGAAAGGTGCAATAGAACATGTACCTGTAGCGGAGAGGAACAAGGGTTGGTACTCCCCTTACTTTCTCATCCCGAAGAAGGACGAAGGGCTGAGACCCAACTGGGACTTGAGACGCTTGAACAAGTTCCTCAAGAAGGACCAGTTCAAGATGGTAACCCTTTCTCAGATCCTTCAGGCTCTCCATCTCCAAGACTGGTTGGTATCATTGGACCTTCAAGATGCTTATTTTCATGTGCCAATCCATCTCAAGCACAGAGTACCTGAGGTTCGCGGTTGGCGACTCTCGCTTTCAGTTTCAAGTTCTGCCATTCGGGCTGACCTCCCCCCTGAGGGTTTTCACCAAGCTGATGGCGGTTGTTGCAGCGAATCTCAGGAGAGGGGGGAGGGGGGGGATTCATGTCTACCCCTGCCTGGACAATTGGTTGACTCCCTACACAAGCTGGGCTTCTCCCTCAATTACAAGAAGTCCCATATGATACATTTCTAGAGACTCCAGTTTATCATAGCAGTCCTGGATACTTCCTCGGGCAAAGCCTCGCCTCCCGAGGTGAGAGCTCTCCACTTTCTGCAGATGGTAACAAAATTCCAGAATGCCCAGTTTCTTCCGGCCTATGATTTTCTGAGGTTGCTCGGCTTCATGGCATCCTGCATTTTTCTGGTGGCAGACGCTCAACTGAGGATGAGATCTCTTCAATGGGCCCTCAGAACTCAGTGGTCCCAATTCTCAGGGAGTATGTCGGATCTTCTACAAGTCCCGAGCACAGTTGCTCAGGATCTGTTATGGTGGGCTTGAAATGACAATATCCACAAAGGAGAATCTTTTTGGCAACCTTGGCTGGAGATAACAGTAGTGACGGAGGCCTCACTCACGGTGGGGAGCCCACACCAACGATCTGACAATCTGCGTCGTTGGTCTCCATCGGAGTCCAAACTACACATCAACCTTTTAGCGCTGAAGTTCTTCCTGCCTTCTGTACGGGGAAAGAATGGTCTGATGACGGACAACAGTGGCCACGTACTACCTTAACAAGAGAGGTGTAGAGTCATTACCACTGTGCAGAGAGGCAATGGAGCTCTGGTTCTGGGCAATACAAGAAGGAATCTGTCGGCAGTTCACCTAGCCGGAGAGCAGAACACAGCGTCGGACTCTCTGAGCAGGCAGAGCACAGTATCACGCGAGTGGGAAGTAGCTCAGGAAGTCCTTCAAGAGATTTTCACCCTTTGGGAAACCTCTCAGGTGGATGGATCTGTTCGCGACCTCGGTCAACCGAAAGTGCGATCAGTACTGCTCAAGGGAATTTCCCCCAAGAGGAGCTCTAGGAGACGCATTCGTAGTGGACTGGGAATTCCCACTTCTGTATGAATTTCCTCCAGTCCCGTGATTCCTCACGTAATCAGGAGGTTGAGAAAGCTCAGGAAAACCATGATCCTAATTGCCACGGATTGGGCCAGGAGGACGTGGTACCTGAACCTTCTGGACATGTCCATCTGCCCTCCAATACATCTTCCACAAAGAGAGGATCTTCTCTTGCAAGAGGAAGGTCAGGGTCTCCATCCAGAGGTCAAGACACTCAGCCTTCACGCATGGTTTCTGAGAGGCTGAGATATAAGGATTGGGACCTCCCGGATGACGTAATGGAGATTTTGCTTTCGGCCAGAAGGCCAGCACCCAAGTGTCTACCGGTGTTGGAATAAATTCAGTAACTGGTGCAAAGATAAGAATGTGGATCCATTCCAATGTGGCACACCTATTCTGCTTACTTTCCTGTTACATTTAGCCAATCTGGCGCTCCAGATTGGAATGATAAAAGGTTATTTGGCTGCGCTGTCCATTTTCAAGCGCTCCTCGGAAGAGGTTTACTACTTAACAATTCCATTAATCATCCAATTCCTAAAAGGGCTCACTAATGTGTCCCTCCAGTCCCTTTTCATGTCCCGACTTGGGATTTAAATCTTGTACTTAAGTTTCTAACTTGTATAACTTTTGAGCCTCTGCATTCCTGTCCGTTGAGGCTTTTAACATTAAAAACGGTCATTCTTTTGGCCTTAACCTCAGCTTGAAGGGTTAGTCAGTTGCAGGCTCTCTCATGCAAACCTCCGTACAAAGGTACTTGAGGTTAAAACTTCTTTCTTACCAAAAGTAGTTTCTGACTTTCACTTGTCGCAAAAAAATCATGCTACCAACGTTCTACCGTCGTCCTCATTTGGGCAAAGAAGAGGAGAGGTTTCACCGACTGGACCCAAAAAGGGCTCTCAGTTTTTATATATCAAGAATGTTAAAATTGCGTTGGGATGACCACTTTGTGTGGGTTACACTGGCCATAAATTGGGATTAGCGGTAACGAAACAGACCATATCCCGCTGGATCATTTTGGCTATAGTGGAGTGCTACAGATTGGCCGGAAAGGACCTTCTGGATGGGCTTTGAGCCCATTCCATAAGGTGTATGGCTACTTCTGCAGCTCTGAAGAGGGGAGTCCCTGTAGCAGATATTTGTTCAGTCGCAACATGGGCATCAATGCATACCTAAATTAAGCATTACTGCTTGGATGCCTCTTCTTCCCATAAAGGATTATTTGCTAAGGCGGTACTACATTCCGTCCATTATAAATAGTTGGTACTCCCACCTCCAAAAATGTCCACTGCTATGGGCGTCTATCATAGATGAGGAATACGTCTGAGTACACAGTCCATTCAAAGAACAAGTTACTTACCAACTGTAACGTTACATCGACTGGATGTTCCTCCCACGTATTCCTCATCGATCCTACCCCAGAGTACAGTTTGCGTTATTTACAATTTTCTCTCACAAAGAGTTTTCAGTCATGAGGCACGCCTGGGTGTTCCTCGACTATTCCTAGAAAATACAGAACTGAAGCCAACGGGCGCGGCACGGGCTACTTATACTGATGATGTTGACGCTGTACCTAGCCAGCCGAGGGACATCAACGCCATGACCTTGTGCACTGCGCCCTCTGCCGAGAATTTTTTTCCAAAGCAGCGAGGCTGGCGAGATACGAATATCGTAAGATGAGGAATAAGTGGGAAGAACATCCAGTCGAAAGAACGTTACAGTTGGTAAGTAACTTCTGCCTGCAAACCTCTCAGCCCGTCCTCATCTGGTCAGCGCGAACCGGGGATTTTGCGTTTGCCATCTCCTGCCTTCGCATCTATACCTTTCCACTACCTTGAGCCGCACTCCTGATCGCTGAGGTCTCAAGCGACCTTAGGGTCCCCATGCGTGCAGGCTTCTGTAACCTTATTGGGAAGATTTGCTGGTGGCTCATCATTGAGTGCCTGCCATCTACCCAACCCAATCCGTTCTGCTGCCGCAGCAACAGACTCCTTGAATTTAAACGATTATGGCTTGAAGGTTAGCGTTATTGCGGTCTCCCCAAAGTACTGCCGCTGTCACTCTCTAAACGAAGCAGCCACATCAAAGTCCACACTGCTTTACTGCTTCAATTTAAATCGCCTGATATGCTGCAACTCTTGTCCTCGTCTGCCTCACGGATGGCAGGCCCCCAGTCTCTGATCCATCCGGCTCTCAGAGATTGTCTGCTGCACAACTGCCTCCTTAGCCATCTCTTCCACTGCCATCTCTTCCATTGCGGCACACAATGCTTGCGGACCAACGCACTGCCTCCCAACAAGGGCTGCTGTCGGTGCTAGGCCCTTGGAGCTGTTGCATTCTGAATTACGTTGTTTCTGATCTAAGCTTTCTGCGACTCGTCACTGCAGCAGCCCGTCCCATCGGGAGATATCGTAACCGATAACATTTCTTGTGGTTATGTGCTTGTAAATCTGGGCCTTGCAGACTGCGTGAAGATCACATCAGCTCTTGTCCGGGCGCCATCTTGACAGCCTAAATCAGCTATTTCAAAATGGATTGTAAATTGAATCCTCATTTGCTACTGTCCAAGAAAATATTACCATTGAAACCCAGAGCACACTCAACTCGAGGTACCGGTGCTTCTCCAGCATGGGGTCTGGCATGGATTCACATGCTCATGAATATTTCCTGTCAGGCCGGGAATCCTTGGTAAAAGAGAAGTTTCACTTTCACTTACAAACTGGATTTCGAGTAGATTGTGTCCTCCAACATATTCCTCATCTTAGATGTATTCCATCCAGCTTTAGCTGCTTTGGAAAAAAAATTCGGCAGAGGGCGCGGTTCATCGATGTCATTGAGTCGATGGTCCCTCGAAGGCCTCTGTTGAGGGTGACGTCATCGGGTATACAAGTAGCACACGCTGCGCCCTTTGGCTTCAGTTCCGTTTTTCCGCGTTACATGTTGCTTTGGAGATTCGGCGCGCCTCGAGTTCTGTGATGCAGTGAAGAATATTTTACTATATATATATATATATATATATATATATATATATATATATATATATATATATATATATATATATATATATATATATATATATATATATATATATATATATATATATATATATATATATTTCGTTATGTCCTCGTCATCGATGCTCAATACGACCCCGCCATCGGGTTTCAAAAAGTGTAAATCTTGCGAATCGAAAATGTCTATTACGGACCTGCACCGAGAATGTCTGGTGTCTCGGGGAAGGCCACGACATGGAGACCTGTACGAAGTGTCAGGCGATGACAGGGAAGGCCTTGCGAGAGAACAAGGGAAAACTACAGGTAGGTCATAAATCCGACCGGAAAGCCTAGAGTGTCGAATCGAGGTCCTGTGAGAAGTCTACTCGATGCGAAAGGCATCTGTCCAGGTCCCGAAGCGATTCCCATCGCTCGTCTTCGACAAAATAATCGAGGAAATGACGCCACAGGTCCTCCTCGGACAAATCCCCAAAAAGAATGAAATGCCCCGCAAAACATACTTCCTCCGAAGAGTGGGAAGCATTCAGAGTGAAAATGATGGAGGTGTTCGAAAAAGCGAAGCCTCGGTCCGCGCCTTCTTCACAAATCGGCAGGGAACGTCATTGCTCAGACACTCGCGCACGCCCTCGATCCCGGGTGATCGAAGAAGGAAGGATCGAGAACCTTCCAGGATGCCGAGTGAGAAAGACCGCTCGAGGTCACCGATGCTGTCCGAAACCCAACGCACCTCGAAGGGCAAATCTTCGAAGAGCGCCTCCACGCCTTCGAAGCAGACTCCGTCGACGGCCAATATTCCGTCTGCGCCCTCGAAGCCTTTGTCGACTTCGACCACGAAGCCCTCGGCACCAAAGGTTCCAAAGGCTCCAGTTCAGCCAACTCAACCAGAAAAAGGAAAAGATGGCTGCCTGTAATGCCTTCAGGGTCCACTAACACACCTTTTCCACCTCTCCCAGAAAAAGGTTTTTAAACCTCTTCCTAGGAAGGAATTTTTAATGTCCCTGGCCGCAATTTTTGAGGAACAGGAGAGATCCGATGATGAGAATGTACCATTTGGACTGGGATATGGTACACCAAATGTCCCAAAATGCCTGATTTCTGAAGAAACGCAAGGTATTTTCAGCTGGGAGTATGGCGTTAAAATCAGCCAACTCCACATGTGCCTTGTTTTCATATACTCTGTGGGAGTGCATTGCAATGGCGGTGGAGCACATACCAGAAGGGGAAGAAAGGGAAGGAATCCTAGGCATTGTTAGAGATGGAAAGGAGGCCATGCAGGAATCCCTTCAATCTGGATTGGACACTGCAGATAGTGTGAGCAGGTCCATGGGTACTAGCACAGTAATACGCAGATTTGCGTGGTTACGGGAGGCGGGTTTTGCACCAAATGTACAGAACCGCCTTCTGAGCATGCCCTTTTCACCTTTTTGGCAGCAAAGCTGGCGAGAGCCTTGAGAGGTTGCAGACCTCAAAAGCAGCTGCAAAGTCTTTCGGAGCTGCTATTAGACAACCTCAGCCTTTTCGTGCGCCAGGACAATCTTGGAGGGGACAATCCTATCGTTACTACTCCTCATGGAAAGGCGAGAGGAATGGCCAGTCAAAGGGGCCAGAGAAAAGCCACTTGCGGTGGACGAGGAAAAAGTGCAAAGCCAGCTTCGGCTGCAGCAACTGCCACAAAACCACTTTGAGGACTTGCATCACAAGATGGGAGGCAGTCTGTCACAGCATCTGCAAGAATGGGGAGCCATTACTTCAGATGTTTGGGCTCTAGAAATAATAGCCCAAGGTTACTGCCTTCTTTTTCTAACGCAACCTCAAAACAATCCACCAGGGAGATACCCTTTGAAGTTTTCAGACCCGCTCCTACAGCAGGAAGTTCTAACCCTGCTGGAGAAAGGTGCTATAGAGTCAGTACCTGTAGCGGAGAGGAACAAGGGATGGTACTCCCCGTATTTATTCCTCCGGAAGGACAAGTTCAAGAAGTTCAAGATGGTCACTCTTTCTCAGATCCTTCAGGCCCTTCAACTTCAGGATTGGTTGGTGTCATTGGACCTCCAGGATGCATATTTTCATGTGCCTATTCATCTCAAGCACAGAAAATACGCGAGGTTCGTAGTTGCCGACTCACACTATCAGTTTCGAGTCCTGCCATTCGGATTGACCTCCGCCCAGAGGGTCTTCACCAAGTTGATGGTGGTGGTGACAGCGCACCTCAGGTGAGGAGAATTCACGTCTACCGCTACCTAGACGATAGGTTGATCAGGGCACGTTCTGCCGAACAAGCACTGGATCATCTGAAAGTCACCTGCCACTTCCTTCACAGACTAGGCTTCTCTCTCAATTTCAAGAAGTCACAAATGACACATTCCCAACAGCTCCAGTACATAGGGGCTGTATTGGACACATCCTTGGGAAAGAGCTCGCCTCCCAAGTCAAGGGCTCAAGACATTCTTCAGATGCTTTCCAAATTCCAAAATACCCAAAATCTCCAGGCCTACGACTTCTTAAGGTTGCTCGGCCTCATGGCGTCTTGCATCTTCCTAGTGCCGGAGGCACGCCTGAGGATGAGATCCCTTCAATTGGCTCTAAAGACTCAATGGTCCCAGTTCTCAGGTCAAATGATGGATTTTCTGCAGATTCCGAACAAGGTTTGGCAGGATCTTCTGTGGTGGACTTGGACAGAGAATATCCTAAAAGGAGAACAGTTTTGGCAACCATGGCCGGAGATTACAGTAGTGACAGACGCCTCACTCATGGGGTGGGGAGCTCATGCCAACGATCTCGCAATCAGCGGTCGTTGGTCTCCAAACTACACATCAACCTTTTAGAATTGAGAGCAATCAGACTAGCGCTGAAGGCTTTTCTGCCATCTGTCAGAGGAAAAAATGTCCTGATAATGACGGACAACACAGTGGCCATGGATTATCTAAACAAAAGAGGTGGTGTAGGGTCACTACCTCTGTGCAGAGAGGTAATGCAGCTCTGGTATTGGGCAATTCAAGAAGGAATATCCTTAACAGCAGTTCATCTAGCAGGGTAGGAGAATATGACGGCAGACGCTCTGAGCAGGCAGAGGATGGTGTCCCACGAGTGGGAACTGGCTCAGGAAGTCCTTCAAGAGATCTTCGCCCTTTGGGGAACTCCTCAAGTAGACCTATATGCAACCGGAAGTGCAAAAGGTATTGCTCAAGGGAATTTCCCCCTACAGGAGCCCTAGGGGATGTGTTCATGGTGGAATGGAACTTCCCACTATTATACACGTTCCCACCGATTCTCGTCATTCCTCAGGTCATCAGGAGACAGATGGTTCGGAAACCGAATGATCCTAATTGCCCCGGATTGGGTCAGGAGAACGTGTTACCCGGACCTTCTAGACATGTCCATCTGTCCCCTGGTGCGTCTTCCTCAGAGAGAGAGGACCTTCTCTCACAAATGGAGGGTCAGGTTCTCCATCCAGAGGTCAAGATTCTCAACTTTCACGCCTGGTATCTGAAAGGATGAGATACAAGGATTGGGACTTTCCAGATGACGTCATGGAAGCGTTGCTTTCGGCAAGAAGACCAGCAACAAAATCTCTATACAGCTGCCGTTGGAAAAAGTTTTGCAACTAGTGCAGAGAAAAGAATGTTGATCCTTTTCTGTGTTCTATTCCGGAAGTACTGTCCTTCCTCTTGTGTCTAGCACATAGAGGTCTAAATGTTGGGACCATTAAAGGTCATCTTGTAGCGCTTTCATCTTCAAGCGCTCATCGGAAGAATGCTCATATTTCAAAATTCCTTTAGTAGTACAATTCTTAAAAGGACTCACCAATGTGTTTCCTCCTTATCCTTTCCAAGTACCAATTTGGGATCTTAATCTGGTTCTAAAATTCTTAATGTGTGCCCTTGTTCAACCCTTGCACACTTGCCCATTAAGATTACTGACATGGAAAACTGAGTTCCTAGTTGCTTTAACATCTGCAAGAAGAGTGAGCGAATTGCAGGCACTGTCGTCTGGGCCACCCTATACTGTGTTCCATAGGCACAGAGTGGTATGAGGGTTAAACCCTCATTTTTACCTTAAGTTGTATCCGATTTTCATTTAAATCAGAAAATTGTTCTACTCTCATTCCACCCTCCACCTCATCCTAGTAAGGAGGAGGAAAGATTGCACAGGTTGGACCCGAGAAGAGCTAAGCTTTTACATTTCTAGGCTTTCCAAGCTTAGAGTGGACAATCAACTTTTCATTGACTACACCGGAAGGAAATTGGGTCACTCGGTGTCAAAACAAACCGTATTACGTTGGATTGTGCTTTGCATTTCAGAATGCTACAGATTAGCAGAGAAAGACACACCAGAAGGTTTAAGGGCCCATTCCACCAGGGGCATCGCCTCTTCGACAGCCCTTCAAAGAGGTGTTACCTCAAAATCCATTTGTGAAGCAGCAACTTGGTCTTCGCTGCATGCTTTTTGAAAATTCTATAGTCTGGATGCTTCCCAGTCTAAGGAGCTGAATTTTGGTAAAGCAGTACTATATTCAGCCATTTAAGGGTATCAAAAAATCTACTCCCTTCAGAAGAGAATTGTCCAAACTGCTTGGGAGTCCATCTAAGATGAGTAATACGTTGGAGGACACAATTCACTGGAAGAACAAGTTACTTACCAACTGGTAGCGTTCTTTCGATTGGATGTTCCTCCAACGTATTCCTCATTGCCCTCCCAGCCTACTCCTCTGTAGATTTTTCCGGGCTGTTGCCACTTCAACTCTCACAAGGCTGATACCTGACTACTATCTACACATTAGAACAAGTGTTAGGGGGAAAAACGGAACTGAGGCCAATGGGTGCCGCTCGTGCTACTTGTATACCCGATGACGTCACCCTCGACGTAGGCCTTCGAGGGACCATGGACTCGACGACATTGACGCACGGTGCCCTCTGCCGAACCAGCTAAAGCTGGATGGATAAGGAATACGTTGGAGGAACATCCAATTGAAAGAACGTTACCAGTTGGTAAGTAACTTGTTCTTCGAAGGGATTGTGTCCTCCGACGTATTCCTTATCTTAGATATAAATCCTTCAGCTTTGCTGGCCTCGGAAAATTTTTTCGCCAGAGGGCGCTGCGCGTCGATGATCGCCGAGTCGATGACCCTCGACGGCCTCCGTGCCGACGTCGACGTCATCCTGCCTATAAAGGCCGCGCGCAGCGTCCGTTGCTCAGTTCCGTTTTTCCGCGCTTCGTTGTGCCTCGGAACACCGTTGCTCAGTTCTCGTCAAGATAACGTATATAATAACTACTATTTACCTCGATATCGATGGCATCCTCCTCCGACCCGACGACCCCTCGGTCCGGTTTCAAAAAGTGCCGAGACTGCGGGAAGAAAATGTCGTTGACGGACCCTCACAGGGTCTGTTTGTGGTGTCTGGGAATCACGCACCAGAGTTCGGAGTGTGAGGAATGCCTTTCCATGACGGCGAAAGCCTTGAAGGAGCGTAGGGGGAAGCTCGAGAGAGGTAGGTCAACTTTAACTTCCTCGAAAGCTTCTTCGGTAGAGTCGAGACGTTCGTCTCCTCACCATAAAAAACACTCTCGATCTAGATCACGAAGTGGCTCCCACCACTCGTCGACATCGAGACACTCGAAGAAGAGACGTAGGAGATCCCCTTCGTCATCTTCGTCGAGTTCTCCTGAGAGAGTTCATTGCCCCACTAAACGCAGCTCGCAAGCTGAGTGGGAGGAATTCAGGAAAAAGATGCTAAGCGTCTTCGAGAAAGCGGCCTCGTCCCCCTCGAAGACAGCTGAGGGTGATACCCCGGGTAAAAAACCCAAAAAATCTAAACGCCGCGAGTCGCAGTACCCGGCGGAAAAGTCAACCCGAAAGCGCCTCGAGCCATCGGGAGATAAAGCATCATCGACGCCATCGTCGAAAACTCCTTCGAAACAGAGGTCGGCGCCATCGACGCCGTTGTCGAAGGATTCATCGGCGCATCAGTCGATCGAGTCGACGCCGACGTCGACGCCGATATCGACGCCGGTGAAGGAAAGAACCACGGCTACTCCACAGCCAACGGTTAGACAAAAGACCTCCGACTCGACGCCGAGAACGTCGACGTCGTTCTCGAGCAAGACTCCGATCCTTTCGAGTTCTTCGAGGCCTAGTACACATTTCTCGACGCTTTTCACGGCGCCTTCGAGTACTTTCACGTCGGTGTCGACGACATCGACGTTTTCAAGGCCTGTGATGATGGCTCCTTCTGCATTGGAAATGGGGTTTATACCATTCCAAAAACCAATGTATCCCCCTTTAACCTCGATTTTTGAGGAAAGGGAGGATTCAGACCAAGATATTGATTTACAGAGGACCACATCACCAGAGCCAGAGACTTTCGCCTCTGAGGAAGGAAGATTAAAAAATCTTCAGGATGCACTTCAGGAAGCTAGTGGCTTGGACACTTCTCCTGAAGCAGAATTTATCAAACCAGACCCAGGAGAACATGCGGAGACTCCATATAGAGCTCTGATGTCTAGAATCATAGAATTTATGGGTTGGTCTGCACCTTCTCCTGCCTTTCAGCAGGATGATCTCACTGACATACTGGACAAGGGCCCACAGGAGGATCCTGTGGTTCCATTTCACTCTGCTCTACAGAGAAGGATTTTGACAAACTGGGAAACGCCAGAAATTATCCCGGCAGTAAATAAAAAACTGTCAACAAAATACAGGGTGGCTAGTTCTGACCCTGAATATTTGTCAAAACACCCTACTCCTGAGAGCTTGGTTGTACAGGCTGCAACCTCATCAGGCAGCACATCTGCATACCCCACTGCTCCGCAGGATAGGGATGACAAAAAATATGATGCCATGGCTAAGAAGGTTTTTTCTGCCTGTAGCATGGCGTTAAAGTCTATTAACGCGACCTGTACGCTCGCTAGGTTCAGCCACACCCTTTGGGAGTGCGCTTCATCAGCGGCTGACTGCCTCCAAGAAGGAGAGGAAAGGGACGCATTTTTAAACATCATCAGGGATGGTAAAGATGCGATGTGCGAGACCCTACAAACTGGCCTAGATTCTGCTGACAGTATCAGCAGGGCCATGGCGGCAAGTACCACAATCCGCAGGCATGCGTGGTTGAGGAAGTCTGGTTTTGCCTCTGACGTGCAGACCAGGCTTTTGAATATGCCCTTTGACGGTTCTACCCTCTTTGGAAAGAAGGCGGATGACAGTTTGGAGAAACTGCAAACGTCCAAGGCAGCAGCCAAGTCATTGGGAGCTGCTATCCGTCAGAATACCTTTCGTCCTTCGGGATCATCGTGGAGAGGACGGTCCTTTCGTTACTATTCCTCATATGGAAGGGGCAGGGGACGACCGGCTCAAAGAGGCCAAGGAAGATTTACCCGTGGTGGACGGGGTAGGGGAAAGAAAGCCGCACCCGCAGGAGCAGGAGCCACTTTACCTTCGGCAACTGCATCAGCCGCTTCAAAACCACTCTGAGGTCTCCCCTCACAGAACACCAGTAGGGGGCAGGTTAACTCACCATCTGACGGAATGGCAGGCTATTACGTCAGATGCTTGGGCTCTGGAGACAGTAGCCCAAGGTTACTGCCTGCCCTTCCTACATATCCCTCAGAGTCATCCACCGGGGAACAACCCTTTGAAGCTTCCAGATCCGCTCCTCTTGCAGGAGGTTTTAGACCTGCTAGAGAAAGGTGCCATAGAACTGGTACCTGTAGCGGAAAGGAACAAGGGTTGGTACTCCCCCTACTTCATAATACCGAAGAAGGACGGAGGACTGAGACCCATCTTAGACTTACGGGAATTGAACAAATTCCTCCGAAAGGACAAGTTCAAGATGGTGACTCTCTCTCAGATCCTTCAGGCCCTCCAGCTTCAGGACTGGTTGGTATCTCTAGACCTCCAGGACGCTTATTTCCATGTGCCGATCCATCCCAGGCACAGGAGATACCTGAGGTTCGCAATTGGCAGCTCTCATTATCAATTTCGAGTTCTGCCATTTGGGCTAACCTCCGCCCCGAGGGTCTTTACCAAGCTAATGTCGGTTGTGGCTGCAAGTCTAAGGAGGGAAGGGATTCATGTCTACCCTTACCTAGACGATTGGTTGATCAGAGCTGTATCTTCGGAACAGGCTCAGAGACAACTAGATTATGTTTGCCACTTCCTTCACAAGCTGGGCTTCTCCCTCAATTTAAAGAAGTCACAGATGATACCATCACAGAGACTCCAATTCATTGGAGCAGTCCTGGACACTTCCCTGGGAAAAGCCTTGCCACCAGAGGTGAGGGCTCGAGATATTCTGCAGATGGTCATCAGATTTCAGAATGCCCAATATCTCCCAGCCTACGACTTTCTGAGGTTGCTAGGCCTCATGGCATCCTGCATATTCCTCGTGCCGGAGGCTCGCCTGAGAATGAGATCCCTCCAGTGGGCACTGAGAACTCAGTGGTCACAGTTCTCAGGAAGGATGACAGATCTCCTTCGGATCCCGGTCAAAGTAGCCCGAGACCTTCAGTGGTGGGCCTGTCGGGAGAACATCCTGAAAGGAGAAATGTTTTGGCAACCATGGCCGGAGATAACAGTAGTCACGGATGCCTCACTCACGGGGTGGGGAGCTCACGCCAACGACTTGACCATCAGCGGTCGTTGGTCTCCATCGGAGTCCAGACTACATATCAACCTGTTGGAGCTGAGAGCCATCAGACTAGCGCTGAAGGCTTTTCTGCCGTCTGTACGGGGAAGAAACGTCCTAATAATGACGGACAATACAGTGGCCATGCACTACCTCAACAAAAGAGGAGGCGTAGGCTCACTACCACTGTGCAGAGAGGCGATGCAGCTCTGGTTTTGGGCAATTCAGGAAGGAATCTCTCTATCGGCAATTCACCTAGCCGGAGAGAAGAACTTGACAGCGGACGCTCTGAGCAGGCAGAGCACAGTCTCTCACGAGTGGGAGATAGCTCAGGAAGTCCTTCAAGAGATCTTCGCCCTTTGGGGAACCCCTCAAGTGGATCTGTTCGCCACCAGTATCAACAGGAAGTGCGACAGATTTTGCTCAAGGGAATTTCCCCCGAGAGGAGCTCTAGGAGATGCGTTCGTAGTGGACTGGGAGTTCCCACTTCTGTACGCGTTCCCTCCGGTCCCTGTCATTCCTCAAATGATCAGGAGGTTGAGAAGGTTTCGGAAGACCATGATCCTAATTGCCCCGGATTGGGCCAGGAGAACGTGGTACCCGGACCTTCTAGACATGTCCATCTGCCCTCCAATTCGACTGCCATACAGAGAGGATCTTCTCTCGCAGAAGGAAGGTCAGGTTCTCCATCCAGCCATCAAGACCCTCAACCTTCACGCTTGGTGTCTGAAAGGTTGAGGTACAAGGATTGGGACCTTCCGGATGATGTTATGGAGGTGTTGCTTTCGGCCAGAAGGCCGGCAACTAAAACTCTATACCGCTGCCGTTGGAACAAATTTTGCAGCTGGTGCAGAGAAAAGAATATTGAACCCTTTTCTTGTGGTACACCTATGGTGTTGTCATTCTTACTTTACCTGGCTAATTCAGGCCTACAGGTTGGCACAATTAAGGGCTATCTCGCAGCGCTATCAATCTTTAAGCGCACTGCAGAGGAGCCTTCATACTTCAAAATTCCATTGGTAATACAATACCTAAAAGGATTAACTAATGTTTATCCCCCGAAACCTTTTCAAGTTCCCTTATGGGATTTAAACCTAATTTTAAACTTCCTAAAGGGTGCCCCTTTTGAACCACTACACTCTTGTTCATTGAAGCTTCTCACCCTCAAAACTGTTTTGCTAATAGCATTGACATCTGCTAGAAGGGTTAGCGAGTTGCAAGCCTTATCGTGTAAACCTCCACATACAATCTTTTACAAGGACAAAGTTGTTCTTCAGGTGAAGCCTAACTTCCTCCCGAAGGTAGTCTCGGAGTTTCACATCACTCAGAAGATTATATTACCTTCTTTCTACCCTCCTCCTCATCCGGGGAAGGAGGAAGAGAGACTGCACAGGCTGGACCCTAAGCGAGCCTTGAGCTTCTATATCAGCAGATTGGCTAAGATCAGACAAGCAGACCAACTCTTTGTAGGTTATGCAGGACATAAGTTGGGCCTTCCAATAACAAAACAAACCATCTCCAGATGGATTATTTTAGCCATTCTGGAATGCTACAAATTGGCAGGAAAGGAGCCTCCTCAAAATCTAAGGGCTCATTCTACCAGGGGTATCGCAACATCCTCAGCCCTTCAAAGAGGGGTGCCAATTCGAGATATATGTGCGGCTGCCACATGGTCGTCCGCACATACATTTACCAAATTCTATAGCCTGGATTCCTCCTCTAGTCAAGAAACTAGATTCGGCAAGGCTGTGTTACACTCTGTCCATTCTGGAAGGGTAACATAACTTTTATTACTCCCGCCTCCAGTCACAATACCACTGCTATGGGAGTCTATCTAAGATAAGGAATACGTCGGAGGACACAATCCCTTCGAAGAACTAGTTACTCTTACCTTGTAACGTTCTTTCGATGGGATGTTCCTCCGACGTATTCCTTATCGACCCTCCCATCCATCCCCGCAGTATGACTTCCTGTGGGTTTGCAGCCTATGCTCCTTCAAGGTGATTAGTCTAATCCAAAAACATTACTGGGGACTACAAAACGGAACTGAGCAACGGACGCTGCGCGCGGCCTTTATAGGCAGGATGACGTCGACGTCGGCACGGAGGCCGTCGAGGGTCATCGACTCGGCGATCATCGACGCGCAGCGCCCTCTGGCGAAAAAATTTTCCGAGGCCAGCAAAGCTGAAGGATTTATATCTAAGATAAGGAATACGTCGGAGGAACATCCCATCGAAAGAACGTTACAAGGTAAGAGTAACTAGTTCTTCTACTCTAAACCAATCACTGTACTCTGGGTCATCCTTCTCCCAGCCAATGACTGCCCTCTCCTTAAGCCCCTCCTCTGGCAGCCATCTTCAGATTTTTACTGCACGTTCAAGTGTTGGGAGTCCTTGTGTTTTGCTCTGTGAGCTATTCTACGCTTTTTGTACATTTTCGATTTAAAAGTTTGTTTTTTGTCAAACAGCCCGTGTGCTCTGTCTCCATCGGCTGACAAGCGGGAATCCGTTTGTCGGTGAATTTCAACACCCCTCAAGGGCAAGAATTGCCAGTTTCATCCAAGATTCCTGAAGGTTGTCGGGCCTACTCTGCACTCCGGACCAAGTTTGAAGAGAAGAAAGAGGGAAGCTCCCTTTTCAAGCTCTGCTCCAGCTGCAGACTGCGGAACGTGTTTGTAGAGGACAAACACCTTCAGTGCCTCTATTGTCTCCATCCTGTCCACAGGGGAGCTGATTGTGAAATCTGCCTTGGGTTCTCCAGGCGAACCATGAAGGATCGTCACAGTAGTGTGGCAGTGTGACTCTGCGCCAAGGTCTCTACTCCGTGCCCCAAGCAGGGCATGCCTCACCCAGGACCGGCCGGTCCGCTTCTAAGCCCGTTTTCGTCGGGGTTGCTGCGCAAGCGGGTCCTGCAATGGGAGGGCGTGTTCATCTTCACCATATGCCTCCATTGCTCCAGCTCCTTCTCGAAGAGGAAATCGGCTAACCCGGCGAAGCTGCGAGAAAAGCCGGCGAAGACTTGGGTGCAAGAAAAAGTGACCAACCTGCCCCAGAAGGCCCGCGCGGGCCATGTGAAGTCTTCAACTAACGAGTTGGGGGCGGCCGCCCTCTTGAAGGCCAAAAGGGCTGGCCCAGTCAAGGTAGCCCTGGCGGTGCCCAGAGCATCCCTACCCTTGAGGCGGGTGGCCTCGGCTGCGCCGGTGAAGACACCGGAAAAAAGGATGCCATCCCTAAACCCGAACCCGACCCCTGTGAATGCAAAAAAGGGTGGGCGGAAGCCTCAGGACAGGCTGTACTATTTCTTCCTCTGACGAGGTGGACTAGGTGTCCATACACACGCTCCAGAGCGACGTGGGGGACGACGGTGACGTGGCCTACCGCTCCGACCCTGCCGAGAGATGTATCGCTGGACATCCTTTCGACCCTAAACACACTGGTGTCAGAAATTCAGAAAAGGATGCGGACTACTCGGATCAACCTCCGGCGAAAGAGGAAGCTGCACCCTACATTGCCACATCATCCTCAACGCGAGTGCCACATGCCTTGCCCCCAGGGATCTGGACACAGGAACGGACACTGCCACGGCGACGACGCTGACTACATCGGCTTGTCCACCGGATGAGGTGGGCTAGTTCCATGCCATGGTCGCCAGAGCGTCCAAACTCTTCCAACTGATGCCAGAAGAGACCAAGAAGGCAGGTTTCCTCTACCAACGGCGTGAGGCCAAGAGGAAAACCATCATGGCGATGCCTCTCCTGCACAACATTTGGGAGGAGGGTCGAACTTTGAGTAATCCGGCCAAGCCCCTGACAAGAGGGATAGGCTGGAGAAAAAGTACTTTGTGCCGGTGTCCGCACCAAAGTGCCTACGATCGCAGCCTTCCCTGGACTCTTTGGCGGCAGCAAGGAAGAAGTCGTCTAACCCCTCGTCTTCATCCTCCATCCCTCCGGATAGGGAGGGGGAAGAAGTTGGAAGCCCTGGGAAGATAGGTGATCTACTTAGCGTCATCGACAGTTAAGGGGCCAACGCAATTACAGTCCTGGCCAGGTATGACGGGGAACTGTGGTATGAGATGGCCTCGATTCTGAGTTCCTGCCAACGACAAGAGGATCGAGGTGGCCTCCATCCACCAGGAAGGGGAGGTGGCATCGGACCATGCCATCAGTGGCCCTGAACATCGCAGACACAGGGTTCTGGTAGATGGGGAACAGTGTCTGCTTCCGTCATTGTGGCTGGCTGAAAACCACCAACTTCCACTAGGAGGTCCAAATGAGGGTGCTGGATATGCCCTTGGATGGGGACAACCTCTTTGGGGAAGGCTGTCGATGAGTCGTTGGAGGCCATGAAGACTGACAGAGATGGCCCCTGCCCTGTGGCAGGGAAGTCCGGCAGAACGTCAAAGGGTTTCGGCGGAGGGTCCTCTTTGTACCCTCAACCTTCCCTGTCCACAAGCCAGGAGGCCTACAGAGGCCGTTCCAAGGCTTTCAATGGAGTTGGCCAAAGTTGTTGCCCCCAAGGTGGCACGCAGGCCCGAAGCAAGACTTAACCGGCCAGGACGTCAGGCCCACACCCATACACCCTGATGGGAGGGTGGTTGGCGGTGCTTCGTCAGCGAATGGAAGATGATCTCCACCGACTGATGGGTGCTGGACGCTCTCATACACGGACACTCTAGAATTCTAGCAAGTGTCAGCGGATACCTCCGGTGGCCCGGTAGGAAGTACAAGCCATGACAAGAAAACTGGCGATATAGCTGGTTCCAAAGCAACTCCGGGGCTCAGGAGTCTACTCAAGTCCCAAAAATTCAGGATGGTCACGTTGCAGCACATGCTCGTTCAACTGAAGGAAGGAGCCTTCTTGATGTCACTGGATCTGGAGGACGCATAATTCCACGTCCCCATTCACGAGAAGCATCTGAAGTTCCTCCGCTTCCTGGTACAGGGAATACGCTACCAATTCAAGACCCTCCCCTTCGGACTGAAGTCAGCACCCAGGGTGTTTACAAAGTGCCTGGCACCAGTGACGGCCCAGCTACGTCTCCAAGGAATACACGTGTACCCGTACCTCGACGACTGGCTCATCCGGGCAAAGCCACGGAAGACGGCTATAGACCACACTGAGGCGACCGTTCGGCTTCTGACTGGTCTGGGGTTCTCAGTCAACTATCCAAATTCCTGCTTGATACCATTGCAGGACTTGAAGCACTCTTCCCCTTTCACCTGGTGGGAGTCAAGAACACCACTGCCGACTCCCTCAGCAGGGAGTTGCGCTCCTGCCACAAGTGGTAACTTCAAAAGCTACAGGTGGACCGCATCTTCCTCAAGTGGGGCAGACCCCAGATCAATTTAACTCCAAATGCTAGAAATTCCCCAGCAGGTTTTGCCAGCCGAGGAGCATGGGGGATGCGCTCTCCTTCCCATGGAAAGGCCTGTTCCTATACGCGTTGCCCTTCAACTCAAACGGTGCCGATGCAGGATGATCCCCTTCGCTGAGGCAAATTTGGTACCCGGACCATCTCAGCCTGTCGATGTCGCCTCCGGTCAAGCTGCCAGTGGTTGCGGATCTGCTCACCAGAGAAGAAGGCGCAATCCTGCATCACGGCCCAGGATCGCTGAACCTGAGGGCTTGGCTCCTGCAGCCCTAGAGTTTGGAGGGTATGAGTTGCCGCCTGACTACAGGGAGGTCCTAGTCAAGGTGTCATCCACTCGCAAGTGCTACGGGCACAAGTGGAAGCGTTTCGCTACGTGGTGCCAGATGCAGAAGAACAACCCTCGGAGGGTCACGGCCCCATAGATTCTTCCATACTTGTTTTCCTTGGCCAAGGCGGGGCTAGCGCACGCCTCTACTAAGGTGCATCAGGCAGCTATCACCAGCTATAACAGGTCTCCAGGACGATCTTCTCTTTGGTCCCACGGTCTCGTCAAGGAATTCCTCAAAGTACTGTTTTGATCATTTCCGCCGGTGAAGGCTCCTGTCCCGGTGTGTGAATGCTACGTGGCTCTGATGAGGCTCATGTGGGGGGGCCCCTTCGAGCCTATGCATTGGGCTCCGCATTTTCGTATCATGGAAAATGGCTTTCCTCATGGCCATCACCACTGCCACGAGGGTAGGTGAGATACAGGCCCTTTCCTGCAAACAGCTATATGGCTTTTCACGAATCTAGGGTGGTGCTGCGGACGCAGCCACCCTTATGCCAAAGGTTCTGTCAGAATTCCACCTCAATGAGCCTTTGGTGTTGCTGGGGTTCTTTCCAAAACCTTTGTCGCCGACTTAAAGGACTTTGCACTCGCTGGATGTTGCTCTTGCTCTGAAGTTCTACGTGGCACGCAGCAAGAGTTTTCGGAAAGACTTCTCAACTGTTCATGAACTGTGGTCCTGTGAACCATGGGAAGGCCTTGACCAAGGCTTCCATCTCAAGGTCGCTCTCCGGCTGCATCACACGGCCGGCCGAGTCCATTCCACCAGAGCAATTGCTGCAACAACAGTCTTCCTGTCTGGTGTGCCCCTGCTGCACATCTGCAGGGCTGCTACTTGGAGGTCTACACACACCGTGAGATTCTACTGCGTCGACAGGGATTCCAGGTAGGAGTCCAGGGTCGAACTAGCAGTGCTACGCAACCTGTTCGCTTGAAGGTTAGCCTGTTCTGTAGGTCAGAGTAATTGCTTCTGTTGAGCCTTGCCACCTCCAGTGGTTGTGTAATGGTGTACTGCTATGCATTCTTTATCCCTGAGCATGTGACTCCATGCCAGACCCCATGCTGGAGAAGGAACAAATTACTTACCTGTAACTATTGTTCTCCAGCATGGGTGTGGCATGGATTCACATACAAACCCTCCCTCCTGCCCCTCTGCGGCTCTTCTTGGTCATACTGCCACTTACATGCTACCAAATCTGAAGATGGCTGCCAGAGGGGGTTAGGAAGAGGGCAGTCATTGGCTGTGGGCAGTGTGACCCAGAGTACGGCGATTGGTTTAGAGGAGAAATACAGTGTGAAAGTGAAGGTGTTTTTTTTTACCCAGGATTCCTGGCCTGACGACGGAGAATATTCGTGAGCATGTGAATCCATGACAGACCCATGCTGGAGAACAATAGTTACAGGTAAGTAACTTGTTCCTACTCTAGCATTCATTCCACGTGTTCTGTTAGAGGCAATTTAGTTAAAATCACACTTTAACGCAACATTACTGGTGGATTCTCGTACAAAAAAGTCATTCTTAGGTGGGACGCTGTGTTAAGACTTCTTTTTGCCTCTTCTAACACCCACCTCCTTCTCTGGGTACTCCAATTGCTAGTCTGCAAAGCATGTGATTCTAAGCAGATTCACAGTCCTCTGAAGATATGTAATTTATGACTCACCTGTACACAAGTGTTTCTAGGCACGACAAGACAAGGCTGGGAAGACAAAGGGATTCCAAGATAATCTTACTAGGCCTTATGTCATTCAGATCGTGCAAGTGCGACAGCGTAAAGTGCAGGGGGAGAGGAAAGGGGGAAGTGCAATAAGGGCAGCATTGCTCTGAATAAGTGCAGCCAGGGCAGAGCGGTTCAGGGTAAGTGCAAGGAAGCAGGGGACTGTGGGGTTACAGTTAGAGCCCCTAATTCTGCAGTAGGCCCGGAGGAAGTGCCGGGGAGAATGAACATTGACGAGCCTGGTACCCAGTAAGATTCTGATGGTAGCCACGCAACCAGTCGGCACAGAAAACCGATAAGTCAGCAGGGAAGAGGGAGAGCGAAAGCAGAGCAGAAAATGAAGGTCTTGAGCTGCTCCCAGAATTTCAGGTGCTCTGGCTCAAGTTTGAGAGGGGCAGGGAGGCCATTCCACAGGGAGACACCTGCCGAGGCGAGAGATCTACCCCCACTTTCTGCCTGGAGAAGTGTCTGATCCTCAGTTTGAGGTAGCTGAGCGAAGGAAGGTGTTTTGGAAGAGAGTTAGATGTAGTGCGAGCCCTGCCCCAGAAAGCCTTGTGGACTGTGCAGACGGTCTTGAACTTGATCTTTCCAGACACTGGAAGCCAGTGGAGAGCTTTCAGGTCTGGAGAGATGCAGTCCCTGGGCTTCTGGCCAAGGACAAGTCTTGCAGTCCTGTTCTGGGTGGCAGAGAGTTGAGGTAGTTTGAGAAAGAGGCTGCAGTAGTCCACCCTAGAGAGAACCAGGGCTCTGGAGGCAGTGAGCTTCTGTGGAAAGTGAGAAGGTGCAGCTGGTAGTGGGCCTTGGCAAAATCCGTTATGTGAGAAGTGAAGGCGAGAGCGGAGTTGAAGGTGACACCAATGTTTTTTGCCTGACGGGAAGGCGGAGGAAGAGTGCCCAAGGAGGGCAACCAGAGAGATGGTGAAAGTGGGTGCAGTTGTCCCAATGAGAAGGATCTCCGTCTAACTGGCGTTAAGGCAGAGATTGTTGGAGGCGCACCAACCCTGAATCGTGGATAGACGGGAATGAGCGCGAGAGGAGAGGCGGCTGAGGGGAGCCTGAAAAAGTGCAGAGTGTCATCTGCATAACACTGAAGTTGGAGGAGAAGGTAGAGATCAGGTGGGCCAAAGGGGCCAAGCAGACTTTGAAGAGCCTGGGTGTGAGAGGTTAGAGCCCTGGGGAGTAGCACATGTGGATAGAGAGGTGGCGGAAAGAAAGGACCCAAGTTGGACCAGGAAGGGTCGGTCCAGGAGGAAGGACAGCCACTCCAGAGCCTCAGCCATGATGCCCAGGTGTTCATGGAGTCGGTTGATCAGGATGGTGTGATTGACCGTTTCAAAAGCAGAAAGGTCAAGGGGGATGAAGACGGAAGGAAGGCTTGAATCGAGATCAGTGAGCAGATCTTCACAGGTGTTCAGGGGAGCAGTTTCTGTCCCCTGGCTTCTCTGAAGCCACACTGATGGTCATGAAGACAACCCACAGATTCAGTCTGACACTACTCCCTGGTGGCTTACTCTCCAAAACTTGACTCTGCTGACCGTGAACCATGTCTCTCCCACCCCCCCAAGCCAAGCCTACTCCAACACTGCCACCTACCTTCTCGGACATCCGGCCCATGAAGCGTGTGTCAGTTGAGGCTTTTGCCGCCACTTTCTCTCCACCCCCTCCATCTTTGGCTGTCTCTCATCCTGATACAGCTGTCTCTGCTCTACTCTTCAATTTCTGATACGCTTGATGCTCTTGCCCCTGTCATGAGGATCTGTTTGAAGTCCAAAGCCAAGTGCAATTCCTGGTATGACTGTGACCTAGCTACACTTAAACGTAAGTGTAGGGCAGCTCCGAGGAAATGGAGGACTTCCTGTTCATCCTCTGACAAACTGGCCTGTCGCTTGCTACAAAGGCAATACCGACTGTCCTCACCAAGAAGAGAGTCCACATTCAAGCTCGTGTCTCTGCGGCATCTAACAACTCGGCCGAACTCTTTAAAATCTGCAAGGAGCTGGCCAACCCTGCTGCAGTCTCTACTCCTCCTATTGCCTCCCAGGCTCTTTGCAATGCCCTTGTCTCTCACTTCATTTAAAAAACCCAGGACATCCTGTCCACCCTCTCCACCCACACTCCTCCTCTTCCCTCTCCATCTCTGTTTGCTGACCCTCCTTTAGCCATCCTCCCACCATCCTTCTCGTCCTTTCCACTTTTCACCCCTGACGAGGTTGATAGACAAGTCCGATCTATGAAGGTCTCTTCAAAACAGGTTCAGCCCTGTTCCTCTAAAACCATCAAGGATCTGCCAGAAGCATGGAAACTGCTCTCCTAAACATCCGTGAAGATCTGCTCACCAAGCTTGACTCTTAACATTCCCTCTGTCCTCATCCTCCTCGATCTCTCTTCTGCCTTCGACACGGTCAACCATACCATCCTGCTCAACTGTCTCCGTGAAAACCTGGGTATCACTGATCAGGCTCTGGCCTGGCTGACCTCTTTCCTCTCAGCTCGACCCTCCCAGGTCCAACTTGCTTTCATCTATCTTCCCCTCTACCTGTGGTGTTCCCCAGGGGTCTAACCTCTCGCCCTGGCTTTTCAACCAATACCTGGCAACTCTCGCCCACTGCAATGCCATTTTCTGCTCAAATTTCCAGTGCTACGCTGACGACACAACTCATTTTCAGGCTGCCCTCTGCCACCTCCTCTCCCTCTCTCATCTCCGATTGCCTAACTGCCATTCAAGATTGGTGTGCCGCCAATGATCTTTGTCTGAATGGCAGCAAGACGGAGATCCTCCTCATTGGCACACCTTCACCATCCTTTCCCCTCACTCTCTGGCCGGCCTGCCTTGGCCGCCCTCCTACCCCCACCTGTGGGGCTAAGAACCTCGGGGTCATCTTTGACTCCACCCTTTCCTTCTCCACCCACATCTCTCAGGTCTCTAAAAAGTCAAATTTCCGACTGCACCTCCTCAGAGGTACTCTGCCTTTCCTCTCCTTCCCCCAGAAGCTCATGGTATCTCAAGCTCTGGTTCTCTCTAGCTTGGACTATTGTAACAGCCTCTTTCTAAATCTACCTGCCTCTACTCTCCGCCCTCTGCAACTAATCCAGAACAGGACTGCGAGACTTGTCCCTGGCCTCAAGACCTGGGATCGTATCTCTCCAGCTCTGAAATCTCTCCACTGGCTCCCAGTGGATGCAAGGATTAATTTCAAAACCCTCTGCATTGTCCACAAGGCTTTCTGGGGCCTGGGTCCAAAATACCTTCAGCTATCCCTTCGCAAATACCTCCCCTCTCGAGCTCTTCGCTCCTCTACCTCCAACTTACTCAGGGTCAGTCGTTTTTCTAAGAAACGAGCTGGGGGTAGATCTGTTTTAGGTTGGGGCCCCCCTCTGGAACAGCCTCCCTGCCACTCTAAAACTTGAGGAGAACCATCTCCGGTTCCGGAAGCACCTCAAGACCTTCCTCTTTTCTTCTGCCTTCGCTCCCCCTCTCCCCTGCTGATCTGTTCTCTCTTGGCACCGTGCACCTAGCCACCCTCTGTCTTTTGGGCCCAGGTACCTGCTCATCCTGCCACCCTCCCGCAATGCCTCCGGGCCACCCCTTGCACTGGGGTCTGTATCTGTACCCATACAGCCCCCCCCTTTTCTTCCTGCACTTATCAGACCTACCCTGTTTGCTGCCTTAAACCTAGCACTTGCAAACTGCTGGCTGCATTACCACTGTTTGTTGCCTTTATTTATTTATTGTTATTCATCTGTTTCTTCTCTGCTTCGCACTTTCCACCTCTTCCCCCCCCTTCCATGCACTTTTCCCCTCCCCCCTCTCCCATGCACTTGCGCGTTCTCAATGTCACTGGGCCTAGTAAGATCGCTGTTTCGTTCTCCCCTGTTCCCCTCCCCTCCCTTGCCTTGTTGCGCTCTGAAACACTTGTGTACAAGCGCGATAGAAATAAAATATATCATAATATGTTTCGATGAGAGCAAGGACATCCAGGTCAAGTCCTTAGAGAAGGTGGAAGATGTCAGGAGTGTTTGACAGCAAAGCGAGAGTCTAGAGTATGGTCGTGGAGCAGGTCACCACAAATTAGACTTCCGTGGTGGGGTACGTTTGAGGTACGCCATGCAGAAGTGGTAGAGGGGCCCATGAGTGGGCGCATGTGGTAGGATGTGGTATAGTAGCTAGAGAGGGGGGAGATGCCAGAGAGGCGGCAGAAGAAGTTGGCGGAGAAGTCAGAGAGGTGCTATTAAGAATAGCAGGAGAAGGTTGGAAGTTGATAAAACGTGGGAGACTCCTATCAAAAAGGAGATTGGGCTGAGGGCAGTGAACACAGTGCCATTCAGATGGACATTAATGATGATCTTGGAGGCGTGGAAGGACGACAAAGGAGCCTCCCACAGAGTGCCACCATTAATGGGGGAGGAGGAGAAAGGAGCGAGAACCGAGACCATATGAGGGGTCCATAGGTCTGGGGAGGGTACGACCGAGTATGTTGGCGAGTTTGTCTGAAGGAAGCACTGATGTAGGTATCTGCGATAGGGAGGCCTGGGTTGGAGACTAGGGTGTTCCTCGTGAACTTCTTCCTTCCCGACTTGGTGAGAGGGATAGGATAGCAGATAGAGTAGCAGTTGGAGAAGATGGGGGGGGAGACAGAGCATCATAGAGGTATACCTGTAATCGTCTTACTCTTAAGTCCCGTCCCCTTTCCTCCATACTGCATGTGTGCCCCTTCCTAGGGATGGGAGACGGAACACTTTTCACCAGAAAAACCTTCTTCCCCTTTAAATTTAGAGGCACTTGGGGGTGTGACCCTGGGAGCATGCGCTGCCCTGACCCCGCCCACTGGCACCACACCTCATTCCCCTTTTCCGCATCGACGCGAACGGTGTGATTTCACCAGCGCTCCTGGGTTTGGATTCGGCCATGTAATACCATGCGCTCTTTCCCGGATTCTTCTATTTTTTTTCTTCTTTTTGTTATTCAGGTAATCTGTCCTCAGGTGTCACGCTCCTCCCCGACGCATGTCTGCTTCAGCCGGTGTCCAGCCTGTGAGGGGCTCTTCCCTACATCCAACCCCCGCGCTCTTCGCCTCAGCTGGCTAGGCCGTTACTGCGGCTGGGAAGGTTGTACTACGTGCAATACATTGACTCTACGCACACTGAAGAACAGGCTAGCTAGGTTGAGGGAGCTCTTCGAAAGGTCGCCCCCAGAGGACTTGAAGAAATTCATCAGAGTTCGAGGCCCAAGGGAGGGCTGCTATTTTCCATCGCAACCCCTAAGGGCGACTCCTTCCCAAGCAAACGCCAGAGTGGGAGGACCCACTCTCGTTCTGGTACCAGCACACACACAGGCTAGTCCAGCTACCTGCCTTGCGGCCGAGGGGTCGTCTGATCCTTCCGGAATCAGTGAGGGACCACAAGGTTCTTCTACCGGGTGTACCCGTGAGGGGCTATGCCGTAGTACCGGTTCAATTTCCGAGGGGGCGCCTGAACGCAGCACTACCGGCAGCAATGCCGAGGGCAACACGCCTTCCAGGCCCAGACCTGAGGTGCAGGATGGGCCTCACGCTCCACAACCAAGAGTCCAGGAGGAGGCCGGGCCCAGGGAGCCAGGCACCGCAACTTTGGAACATGGCACGCAGCTCGACAAAATGGCCACCGTGCAAGAAAACCTGGCTGCTCGTCCGATGCCACTCCTAGGAACAGAGCAGGCGGGTGAACGAGTTTCAAGGTGGGACTGGAGTCAACCAGGTATGTGGCCTACAGTTTATCCATCAGCAGGGCAGGTTTCCCCTGCTACCTAGACAGAGTGTGCTCCAGCCCCAGCAGCCCTCAGCCACTCCAATATCTCCTGCCTCCTTCTGTCTCCGAAGACAGGTTCTTGTCACTGATGCAAACCCCCCAGATGGGGGCCATCCTAAGGGATGCTGTAAGGGACTTGCTCCCTCTGGTCACTCCAGCAGCATCCATAGTCATTCCTCCTATGGCTCTGGTGCCACAGGCCCCAGTGCCGCCATGCTGCCCTTGTCGGCTTCTTCAGTTCCAGCTCCCCTGCCTCCCACAGTACAGGTGGTTCCACACCAGCCTTCACAGCAGGCTTCGGCCCCGGTCTCCACACCGCAGCCCACGGCGCCCAGCACTCCTCCACCCGCTCCGGAGGAGGAGAACCCTGACACGCTGTCATCAGGAAAGGCCTTCCACAACAGGCTTGCAAGTTTGGCAGAATATGTGGGCCTCCCTCAACCTGAGGTCGAGCAGCGCAAGGAGGGGGTCCTGGCAGAAGTCCTCACCCTACAACCCCCTACCAAGACGGGTATCCCGATGCAGAAGGACGTCGTGGCTCTGGCCAAGAAGGTGTGTCTGAAGCCACACTCGGGCCAACCTGTCAATCGGCGCCTCAATGCCAAGTATAGACAAATGGAGGGGGATACTCTTGTTATCAATGCATCCCCAGCCGCATTCTTCAGTGATTTCTGCAGCGTCACTCTACTCTAAGCCTCTGTCGTCCTCGGCCACCTCGTCCTCTGGTCTGTTAGGCAGGGAGGAGAAGATCTTGGAGGCGTGCAGGAAGAAGCTCTACTTGAATGCCTCCCTGCGCCTGCGTCAGGCCAACGCGGATGCTATGCTTGCAGCCGCTAACCAGAGGTTGTGGCAAGAAATAGTTGCCTTCCTTCTGGAAATTCCGGTGCAGAGCCAGGCACGCTTCAAGACGGGTCTAGGAGAATCAAGGCTGGTAGCGCAGGACATCATGGAGTCAACAGTGGCCCACAACAATACCTCTTGCCGGGCCATCTGTCTCGCCATGGACATAAGAAGGACGGCCTGGCTTCGGGCTACTAAGTTTAACGCCAATGTCCAGGATCGCATATTGGACCTTCCGTTCGAGGGTAGTGACCTCTTCCACTCTACCACCGACGAGGTATTGGATAAAAAGAAAAACAGCTTGCAGACTGCAAAATCTTTTTGCTGACGAAGGCCACGCCCAAGGCGTACACCCAGTCGCATCAATGCTCCGACAAGGGCAGGCGTTTGGTGGGTTACAGGGATTCCATGAATGGAGGTCGAGACAACCTGACTGCTCGCCGAGTCGGCACCGGCGCAAGCAACAAAAACGGGTGGGGGGGAGCAAGGTCTACAGCCAGTCCCCCTCCTCAGCAGCAGCCTCAGATGGTAAAAAGGCATGAGTCCCTTCGGGTCCACGTGTCTCCAGTGGGGGGCAGGCTTGCCTCTCACGTGTATTTCTGGCCCCAGAACTTTACGGACCCCTGGATCCTCTCTGTAGTATCCAAGGGGGATCTGTCTACGATAGCTCCCTCTCCTCCTTCCTCCCCTCCCCTCCACTCCCACAGATTGGGATGGCAACTCTGTTGCCAGAGATCCGGTCGTACGGTGAGAGCCATGCAGTGGGAAAAGTGCCAGCCTCCCAGAGAGGCTTAAGCTTCTATTCCAGGATTTTCGCCATACAAAAAAAGAATTGGGCTGACCTGAGAGTTGTGTTGGACCTATCCACCCTCAACCTCTCCCTCCCTCTTCAGAAATTCAAGATGGTTACGCCAGCTCTCATTGCGGGGACACTAGACAGAGGATACTGGATGTGCTCTCTGGATCTGAAGGACGCCTACTTACACGTCCAGATTTGGCAAACTCATTGCTGCTACCTACGCTTCAGGTTAATGGGCTGTCATTTCCAGTACAAGGTGCTACCCTTTGGCCTCAACTCAGCTCCCAGGGTATTTACCAGACTCCTTAATTTCCGTGGCCGCCCTCCTCGGGGCCCAGGGCCACCATGTGTACCCGTACCTGGACGACTGGCTCATCTGGGCTAGATCCCCGTAGGGGAATAGCCACACTTCCTCTGCGCTTATGAACGCTCTCCACAACCTGGGGTTCACTATCGACCTCAAGAAGTCTCGGCTGCAGCCCACACAGAGCCTCACTATCCTGGGCCTCATCTGGGATACGAGCTCCGAGAAGGTTTTTCCCTTGGCGTACAAGATTACAGCCCGCCAGCGGGCGACAATACACTTCCTTACCAGAGCAGTGATCTCGGCCTGGTGGTACCAACACCTACGGGGTATCATGGCTGTGCCCTACACAAGGCTCCGGATGAGGAGACTACAGCTGCACTTCGCAGTCTCATGGAATCCGGAGAGGGGCTCTCAAGTGGAGCCGCTCCGCATACCGCCTTCTCTCCACTCGGACCTCACGTGGTGGTCCAGGGACTGCAACCTGCGGACGGGCAGGCCCTTCCGGCAGCCGTCTCCGCAGGCCATCATCACTACGGACTCTATCCATGTTTACACTCCTCTTCTCCAGACTTGAGACTACGGGCCCAAATACGAGTGAGGGGGTTGGTTCAAACCTCATGGAGCTTTTCTGAGCATTTACATTTGTAGAATTGATACACGTATGAGGACTACTTACGGTGGGAGTAAGAAGTACCTTAATATGAGTTCTGAGAGGGAATGAGGATAGGACTTTTTTTCCTGTGTGGGCTGGTGTAGTGCCTGTGGGCATCCAGACAAGCCCTAGCTAACACCTCAGTGATGCCCAAATGTCAGCCTGCGCAGTGTAGAAGGCAGAGATTCTTTGTTCCCATACCTCCACAGACCGGCTTGTCCCTCTCGCGCCTGTTGTGCGACTAAAAGCTTGTCAGAACTACAGTCCAGATGGGAAGTAACTTCTTCCTTCTCCAGCATAGGGGCGGGCATGGATTCACATGCTCATGAATAAAGAATACATAGCAGAACATGCATACACAACCATGCGGGGTGGCAAGGCTCAACAGAAGCAACACACTTTCCTCCGGACCAGGCTCACCTTCAAGCGAACAAGTTGCGCAGCACTGCTTGGCCGACCCTTGACTTCTCCTTGTAATCCCTGTCGACGCAGTAGAATCTTGTGAAGGTGTGTGTAGACCTCCCACGTAGCAGCCCTGCAGATGTCCAGCAGGGACACTTCAGACAGGAACGCCGTCATTGCAGCCAACTCTCTGGTGGAATGGGCTCTCGTATGGCCGGGCAGCAGTCGGTTTGCCAACCAGTGACGGTAAGTGATACAGCCGAAAAGCCACCTGGAGATGGAAGCCTTAGACAAAGCTTTCCCATGGTTCACAGGACCAAAGTTTGCGAAAAGTTGTGACGTCTTCACGAAACTTTATGCGTGCCACTCAGAACTTCAGTGCTCGAACCACATCCAGCGAGTGCAAAGTCCTTTTAGCCGGTGAGAAAGGCAGGCTGACCCTTCACGCACAGTATTGGCGCGCAAGGTTCGTGGAATCAGAGTGATTTGCCCGCGGCTGAAAGTACGCGGGCAAATCGTTTGCATGAGAAAGGTTAGAACTACCAAAAGTTTACACCTTTCTCATGCGAACAGGCATACATTTTCACACCCTCAGCACACCCTCACCCACTCCCCAACATAAAAAAAAACACTTACCTTCATCCTCACACTGGTTCCCTGCAGTGCCAGTTCCCTTTCACTTCCGTGATTGGGAACCGGCGCTGCAGGGTCCTTTTTTCTTTTCTTTTTTTTATTTTTTTGTAACGGAAGGCTGCGGGGGTGTCCCCCTCAACCCCTGCTCACTATACCATGGAAGTATAGTGAGCGGGGCGATGCAGGGGACACACCAGCAGCCCCCGTTTTTTTTGTTCAATGCTACCACCAAAGGTTTGAACTCTTGGTGTTCGAACCTTTGGTGGTAGCATATTTAGAACTTTCGGTCAATGTGACCTTTTTTTTTTTTTTTATATAGGTAATTTCAACCTAAACCAGGTTCGTGGACCCCTGGATCCTGTCAGTAGTGTTTATGGGCTACCGCCTACTGGTTTCTCCATCTTCTCTCTCCTCTACTCCCGCAGATTGGGACGACAACTGTTCGCGGAAATTCGATCGCTCGTAGAGAGTCAGGCAATGAAATAAGTCCCAGCCTCCCAGTGTAGTATGGGCTTCTATTCCAGGATTTTCGCCATACACAAGAACCACCAAGCTGGCTTGAACATTTTTGGACCTTTCCACCATGAACCTTTCCCTCCCTCTTCAAAAGTTCAAGATGGTTACCCCAGCGCTGATTGCCGAGACACTGCAAGGGAGACTGGATGTGCTCCCTGGATCTGAAGGACGCATACCTACACGTCCCGATTTGGCAGCCTCATTGGTCCTTCCTGAGGTTCAGGATCATTGGCTTCCATTTCCAATACAAGGTTCTACCCTTTGGCCTCAATTCAGCCCCCAGAGTCTACCAGGCATATGAATGCAGTGGCAGCCCTCCTCAGGGCCCAAAGTCACCATGTCTAGCCATACCTAGATGACTGGCTTGTTAGGGGGAGATCCCCGGTGGCAGTCCATCACACCTCCTTCGCCCTCATAAGTACGCTACACGAATTGGGATTCTCCATCAATCTCAAGAAGTCACAGCTGCAGCCGACGCAGAGTCTCGTGTTCCTAGGCTACGAGCTCAGAGAGTTTTTCCCTCGTAGGACAAGATCACAGCCATCAAGAGGACCACGGGTAATCTTCTTTGCAGAGCGGCGACATCGGCATGGTGGTACCAGTCCCTATTGGCTATCATGGCGGCATGTCTACTGGCAGTGCCATACATGAGGCTCAAAATGAGAAGATAACAGCTGCACTTCGCATCGTCATGGAGTCGGGAGCGGGGTTCCCAGGCGGAACTCGTTAGCATTCCTCCTTTTGTCCACTGGGACCTTGTCTGGTGGAGCACGGATGGCAACTTGAGGATGGACAGACCCTTCAGGCAACCAGCACCGCAGGTTACCATCAGCACATACTCTTCCTTGGCGGGCTGAGGGGGCTACACTGGAGAACCAATGTCCATGGAGTTGGTCTCTTCAGGAACAGGAGGCCCATATCAGTTGGCTGGCGCTGAACACGATCTGGCTCGCTGTCAAAGCCTTCGTGCCGCTGATCAGTGGCAAGATGATCTCATTCAAACGGACAACTCCCCCAGCATGTATTACATCAACAAGCAGGGTGGCACCAGGTCTCCTCCTCTATGCAACCTGGCAGTCAGCATTTGAGAGTGGGCTCTGGAGAACATGCACTTGAGGGCAATCCACCTCCCGTGGGAGTCCAACCTGGAGACAGACGGGCTCAGTAGGCTGGGTACGGACAATAACGAATGGCAATTGAACGATCGGGTCCTTCAGAGGATCTTTAGCAGATGGGGAGGGGGGGCAATCCCAGGTGAACTCTTCACCACCTGATACAACGGGAAGTGCCCTCAGTTTGTGACCTGGCAGAGACAGGGCCTAGGCTGCCTGGGTGCATCGTTAAAATTAAAGTGAGAACGCATATGCATTTCCTACCACTCCCCTGGTCCACAAGGTGATCTACAAGATAAGGGAGTCCCTACACCTCAGTATCATTCTGATAGTCCTGTGGTGGCCGGCATATCGGATCAGCCTCTGATTCACCTTCCATTGGGCCCTGCTCATCTACTATTGCAGGAGGAGGGCACTGTTACGCTCACCTGGTATGCACGGGGGCGCCACACGATAATGGATGGATGTCTAAGCGCTATCCTGGACCCATCTCTGCTTGGCTATGTGCCAGACGTTGGGTAGTGCTTTCGGTTTTTGTGCGTTGAACTCTCTGTCCTGCGTCTCTGTGCAGGGGTGCGTAGTTGGTGCGGGCGTTCCGTGGACCTAGTTGCTTCACTGGTCCGTGTGCCCTTATGTTGGGTCCAGACCGGCTGTGACTCCGACTCTGCTTGCTGTCTTCCAGGTGAGTTATGTCTTTTCCATCTTTATTCTGTCTTTCTTTCCCTCTATTTTCTGTCTTATCTGCATCTTGCTCCACTATGCTGTTCCCTAAGAATGTCTCTTTGTTTTCACAGGGATGGTTGCGATCTCGGAGTTGCCGTGCCGATGGCGAAGAGCACAGTTATTGATGCGCGGAGCGCTGCGCTGTTTATTGGTGTTAATTGCTAACCTGTGTTCTGTACAGGTTGCAGTGATGTTCCGGAGTGATGAGCAATCAAAGCGCTGCTTGCCCAAGTAAGTGCTTTGTTAATGCTGACCTTGTTCCTTCTCCCTTGCAGGTTGCGGTGAAACCCGGAGATGGGCGAGGTCAGAGAAGCTCAGGGTGCTGCCAGGACTTGTTGCTTGCCCAGGTAAGAATTGTTATTAATGCTGTCCTTGTTTCTTTACCTTTCCAGGTTGCGGGGAACTCCGGAGATGGGCGAGGTAAGTAAGCGCAGGATGGATTCAAGACCGGTTACTTCACAGGTAAGTGTTCTTGCTCGCTAATGCTGTTTGTGTTCTTCCAGGTTATTAATGATCCAGATGTAGGGGCTTCGGGATCGGGCTGGATGAGCAGGAGCTGGACACAGTGAGCGTTACGCTGCAGGAGTGCAGAATAACGCGAAGCGTGTTCTGCTGTTTGGGTGTGGTTTAAATAGCCCAGGTAAAGTAGTTCCAGGCCCAGCCACACCCAAAACACTAGACTACATGGCTTGGTTCTAAAGAACTGAGCTGTGTAATAGGCCTCCATGTTGGATTAAGGTCCAAAACTGGTATTGCTTTATTCCTGATAATGCCAGGACTGACTCCATGTATGTTTCTGGTGGAGTTTTAAGGCCCTTGAGGCCAGTGTGAAGGGCTTTAGCCCCACTGCTGCCAGGGGGCTGTTATGCCTGAGGGGGTCAGGGGCATGGATCATGACAGGCACGGTCCTCCACTCTGCCCCTCAGAAGTTAGCCCTTGCTGCGTGGTTCCTGGAAAGATCACGTTGAAGCATCTTCGTCTTTCGCAGACTAACCTAGACATACAGGGGGCTAGGAGCCAATACAAAAGGAAGTGGGCTAGCTTTTGCCACTGGGCTGAATCGAAGGAGGTCAACTCTCTTGCACGTTAGGAGACGTGCATCCTTCTCTGCACACATTGCCCACTGGGGGGAGGGGGTGTACAATTAGACATTACTACTGCGAGTAATTTATAATTTCTATGAACGGCAGCTTGGCTCCTGAAGTCATTGAATTTGGCCAGTTAAAACGTCTAAGGTGTATGAAAATCCTCAAGGAGGCACGTAAACCAAACACCAGACAATGTTATTTTAACAAATGGATAAGATTTGTAATATAGTGCCAGTCAAAAAATTTAAACTGAATCGATTATGTTCCATCACACATTCTATCAAGGTTGACCTTGCGGCTCTATCTGTGTACAGCACTTCTCAAAGCAAGGTGTCCTGGTGGAAGGTCCCTGTCATTAAGGCATTCATGGAAAGAGTAAAGAGACTTTACCCTTCCATTTCAAACCCGCCTCCAGGGTGGGACCTAAATGTGGTACTTGCAAAGCTCATTAGCCTCCCCCACCCCCTTTTGAGCCTATGCATAAATCCAGCTTTAAAAACCTTACATATAAAACGGCTTTTCTGAAGGCTATCACCTCCATAAGAAGAGTCTGAATTACAAGAATTGTCATTGCAAAACCCTTTCGTAGTTATCCACAAAACAAGTTGTTACTAAGAACACACCCTAGGTTTTCACCTAAGTTCATATCGAAGTTCCACGTCAACCAGCCCATTGAACTACCAGCTTTCTTTCAAAAAAACCTTCAAGCTCAGTTGAGAAAAAACTCCATACACTAGATGGAAGGAGGGCAGTCCTTTACTTTGTAATCAAGAGGACTGCTACGAAAGACAAACCAACTGTTTGTCTCCATGGCACCTGGCAGGGAAGGTGATCACGTTTCAAAAACACCATCTCTATATGGATAGTGCAGTTCATAAAACTCTGCTACTCTCAATCAAACAAGACACTGTCTTTCACATCAAGAGCTTACTCTACCAGGAGTACAGGAGCTACTCTGGCATTTATTGCAAACGTCTCGCTGGATGCTATTTGCAAAGCAGCAACATGGAGCTCCATACATACCTTTACTATGCACTACTGCATTAACACTCATTCTAAAGCAGATTCACAGGTGGAACAAGCGGCGCTAAGGCATCTTTTTGCTGCTGTAACTTCTCACAGCCCACTACCCTACTAGACACTACTTGCTAATCTATGCGCATAGCATGTGATCTAAGCAGATCCACAAGCCTCAGAAGGGGATACAATTCTCACCGTAATCGTATTTCTGATGCTTGTATCTGCTTAGATTCACATGTGCCCACCCTTCCTCCCGGTGGAGTAGAAGGTGCTTAAATGTTTCTCTGGCTTTATCTACTCTCATCTGCAATATTGTATCTGTACTCGCGCTACACTTCATACTACCTCATGTCCGAAACAATCTGAGGCACCTTGATGCATGAAGATCCATGGGTACATTAGACCTCACACTAGGGAGAGTATTACTGGCACGCCCTGTCTCTGTCCTTTTTCCAGTTTTGAAAACAAAAAATGTAATACTCAGCGGTTACAACTAGATGTTGATCTATGCAGAGCATGTGAATCTAAGCAGATACAAGCATCAGAAATATGATAATGGTGAGTAATGTTCCCCATGTATACACGCACACAGACACGTAGGCTGACATCTAGTGATGGTCGCAGAGTATTTCATGATTTGTTTTCGAAACTCGGAAAGGGCCATCGACTGGGCATGTTAGTAATACTATACCTCGTGTGACGTCTACTGTACCCATGGTCCTTCACGCTCGAGGTCCCTCAGATGTTTTTTCTGCCATTGTGGTAGGTAACTAGCCAAAGAGTTCTTTCTGGCTGACGCTTTTGACTAAACAAAATTCTAGACTGACTTTCTATCCTTCCAACAACTGCTAGTGGCCTGCTGCACTACAACTGCTTTGGCAGCCTTCAGATAGCTCAATCGTCAATGGCGCTCATTTGTCTTGACGAGCGAAGAATGCAACCGACATGGGCCTCATCGGGTGTCGGCCCATGTGTAGGGAGGTTCATATACTTTGTACCCTTTTAGAGAATGCCTCTTCTGACCCCTTATCTTCCCTGTTTTTGCTGCACTGCCCTCCATTAGCAATGGAAAATGCTCCTTTTTAAATTCTGCCCTTCCTGCAACAGAAAATTCCCTTGGAAAGACACTCCCATAGTGTGCAATCGCTGTCTTTCAAGGGACCACCCTGAGAAAAACTGCAAGTCCCGTTTGATTTTTTGGCATTGGTGTGGGGTCTGATGAGTGCAATCCTCAAGCGTGGTAGTTCGTGCTGCTGTTTTTGCTGTGCATAGGCCGACATCTAGTGGAAGCTGCAGAGTATTAGTTTGTTTTTCGAAACTCGAAAATGGGCGTCGACAGAGGGCGTGCCAGTAATACTATCCTTAGTGTGGCGTCCACTGTACCCATGATCCCTCAGACGTCTAGGACCCTCAGATTGTTTTTTTCTGCCATACTGGTCGGAAACATCCCGCGGAGTTCCCGGCCTTAGCCACAATTTTGCTAAAATATCTTAATATTTCCCCATTTCTCCACCCGAACGTCGAGCCACCGAAGTTCGACACTCGACGTTGGCCCGGAGAAGGAATCAACCGTCGACGGCTGCATGACGGACTTGGGCCTCAGAAGGCCTCTGGCCTCAGCCCGGGCCTTGGAAGGCTTTTGGCCTCGGCCCTGCAAGTAGGGAGAATGGGGGTGGCACATACTCTATACTCTTTAATATATAGGTACATCTTCTATATATTCCTACAATCATTAGCCCGCTGCCACAAGGTGTGTATGGAGGGTACCCCTTTCCAATTTTGCCCCAAGTGCAACCGCAAGTTTCCTTGGGTTGACGGACACGCCACGTGAAACCTCTGCTTGCCGAAGGACCACCCTGAGGCAAACTGCAGAGCGTGTAGTAGGTTTAAACCGAAAACACTAAAGGACCGTTCGATCAAGCGTTGGGCCCACCACGCCAGGCGTCAAGAGGCCGTGGCAGCGGAGGGCGCCTTCAGCGATGGCCGCAACGCCGTGCTTTCGGATGGCGAGGGCAATGTGGCATCGAGAGACAGCCAAGCGCAAGTCCCCGACCTCGGAAGGTCGTCCGGCAGGGCGGCTATGGGGAAAACACCCGGCGACACAAGCGCTACCCACACCTCTTCCACCAAACATAAGTCCCACGAGACTCGATGCGCACATCGAGTTCTCGGAAAGAGGCACACAGAGAGCGGTCCACCGAATCGGTGTCCTCTGGGCGTTCTCGATCTAGATCGCCACATGACTCCAGGCAGCCATCCACTGTTGGCAATAGTGCCTCGCTCCCTAAGGTAACGGACGTTCGATCGTCGGAAGACAAAGTCGACCTCTATCCCCAGGCCGCACTCCAGGAGTCTGTCAGCAGACCGCTTAAAGGCTGTTCCCGAGTCCCAACCTCCACATTCTAGAGATAGGGACACTACCCCCGAACCTCGACGCCAGACGTCAAAAGGCTCTGAAGGGGCGAATAAACAGGGAAAACACACTTCCACCCACGGGGACGGGGGAAAACAACAAAAGAAGGATTCTCTACCTTCTTCAGCATGGGGTCTGGCATGGATTCACATGCTCATGAATATTCCCTGTCGTCAGGCCGGGAATCCTCGGTATAGAAAAAAATCAGTATCAGTTTCGTTTCTGACCTGTCTTTCTTAGTAGTAACCAATCACTGGTCTCTGGGTCACACTGCCCCCAGCCAATGACTGCCCTCTCCCTAAGCCCCGCCTCTGGCAGCCATCCTCAGATTTTTACCGCACGTTCAAGTGTTGGGAGTCCTCGTGCTGTAGCTCTCAAGCTTTTGCTGCGTTTTCGCCCTTTTTCAGGAGATTTCTCTCATTTTTCGGTTAAATAGAGCCTCAAGCTCCACCATTTCTACATCCGATCAACGGGGATCCGTTTCAGAGTTTTCTACGCCCCTCAAGGGTGAAGATTTCGTCGAGTTAGGCTTTTGGAGGATTCCAGAAGTTCCGAGGCCTACCCCGGACATGGCTCAGGAGAAAGGAAGCTCGACGCCCGGGAAGCTGTTCAGGACCTGCCCTGGATGCCAGCTCCAGAATGTCTTCAAGGAGGACGAGCATTCGTTATGCCTCTACTGTCTCCATGAGGACAAGACGCACACGGAGATGGGCTGTGCGTTTTGTGGGAACATGTCGGAGCGGACCATGAAGGATTGCCACCCCTGTCTCGCCAACTGGCTGGAAGGGAAGAGCCCGTCGGGCGAGAAGAAGAAAAAGAAGTCCGAGCGGTCTTCTAAGTCCTTTGAGGGCGCCTCGGCAACGGGGGCCCAACAAATGGCATTGATGGCGCCGGGGAGGATGCGCCCTGCCTGGCAGCCAAGGAGCTCGACCGTTCGGCGCATCCTCCCCGGTGCCATCAACCACGAGCCAATGCTCTGGCTCGGGTAAGAGGAAGTCCGAGAACCCGGCGAAGCTTCTGGAGAGGCCCCGGTCGATCTCGAAGATTCCGGCAGAGGGGGGAGCAAGGCTCGGACCCCCCCCCCCCAAGGTGAAGGCCCCAGGCGTACAGAAGGTGACGATGGCCTTAATTCACCCTGCTAAAACCTCGATTGAGGATGTCGCAGCGGCCCTGGCTCAGCCTGTGGAGGCTATGCCAGTGGAGGCGACCTCGGGACCCAGTCTCCCTGCCACCGCGGAGGGAGCCGTCTTTCAGGCCCATTGAGAAGACCCCCACGAAGTCCTTGTTGGAAAAGGTGGGGGAGGGGCAGGTGCCCATCGTGGATACGGACACAACCTCTGAATCGTCGAAGTCGTGGAAGAGGCCCAGCTCATCGGGAGGGATCCCGACGAGAGCGACTGTCACTGACGAGGTTCCTCGAGCCCTCACGCCTGTCGTATCCGGTGCCGCAGGACACTTCGGCTGCCATTTTGTCAGCGATTCAGTCCTTATGCTCGGAGATGAGGACAAGGTTGCCCTTCCCCCCGACGGAGGTACCTGAGCCAGACACGACGGGGGAACCGGAGCCGGGACCTTCGGAAAGTCCACCGCATAAGAAGAGGGCGCATCCTACGCCACCTCTCCCACCTTGCGGCCTGCTCTGCCTTCCCCCCGGTCTACTACCCACGGGGATGATACAGGCACAGACACGGCTACGACAGGTACAGATGACTGAGGTGACGACGGGACGTGTCCCCCGTCCCCTGCTCGGGCGTCCCCGCCCGACGAGATTGGATCCTTTCATGCCATGATTTCTAGGGCATCCGAGCTCTTCCAGCACTGCCCAGAAGAGAAGAAGGAAGGGTTCCTTTACCAACGGCCCGAGGCTAAAAGGAAGAAGTGTACCACTTCTTGATGACATCTGGGATGAGGGGCTCGCCCTCCTCAAGAACTCTGCCACGGCGCCGGCAGAGGGACCGGTATGAGAAGATGTACTGGGTCCCCGACGCTGCCCCCTTGTGCCTTCGGGCGCAACCTACCCCAGATTCGGTCGTCTCGGCGGCGGCAAAGAAGAAAGCTGGGGGGGCATCGACCTCGACATCAACTTCCCCGGCGGACGGCGAGGGCAGGAAGCTGGACACGATGGGATGACGGGTCATCTCATCCGCAGCGACGACTATCAAAGCGGCCAACGCCTTGGCTATCGTAGCCCGCTACGACAGGAAGTTGTGGTTCAAAATCGCCCCTCTGTTGGACTTCCTTCCGGACGCCAAAAGGGCTGAGGCCCTTGAAATCCCACAGGAAGGTGAGATTACTTCGGACCACGCCATCACGGTGGCAACGGAAATCGCCGACACCGGTTTCTGTCAGTTGGGCAACAGCGTTTGCCTGAGCCAACGAGGATGGCTCAAGGCGACGGATTTCCACCAGGACGTATAAACCAAGGTTTTGGACATGCCCTTCGACGGTAACAACCTGTTTGGGAGGGCGGTTGATGAGTCCCTTCAGGCCATCAAGACACAGACAGAGACTGCTCGGGCACTGGGAGTGCTCCAACAACAACGGCCGTCCTTTCGGAGCTCCGGAGGCAGACAAGGTGCCTCCAAGGGATCCGGCAGTGGCTCCTCCACGTACCGCCAAGCGGCAAGATCTTCGTCCCAGGAAGCCTACAGGGGACGCGGCAAGTCAGGTGGTGCCCCTCGTCGACAGGGAGGTCAAGGAGGCAAGGCGACCTCCAAACAAGATTGAACCGACCGTGGGGTCGGGCCCCCGCCGAAGCACCCCGGTGGGAGGCCAGCTGGCGTGGTTCGTCAGCGTGTGGGAGTCCATCTCCACCGACAGTTGGGTGCTGGACGCCCTTGCCCAAGGGCACGCCCTCGAGTTTCAGAAGAAGTGCCCTCGCGTTCCACCCGTGGCCAGGAAGGAAAATAACGTCCCTCAACTACTGTTGGAAGTAAGGGCGATGCTCAAGAAAGGTGCCATCGAGCTCGTCCCAAAGAGGCTTCGGGCTCTGGAGTTTACTCAAGGTTCTTCCTCGTGAAAAAGAAGACAGGAGGATGGCGCCCCATCCTGGACCTGCGACAACTGAACAAGTACATCAAGGCACAGAAGTTCCGGATGGTCACCCTCCAGCACGTGCTGGGACCGCTGGAGGAGGGCGATTTCCTGTCGTCGTTGGACTTGGAGGATGCGTACTTCCACATCCCCATTCTAAAAAGACGCAAAGTTCCTCAGGTTCGTGGTCTAAGGGCGGCACTACCAGTTCAAGGCCCTCCCGTTCGGATTGAAGTCGGCACCCAGGGTGTTCACCAAGTGCCTCGCACCGGTGGCAGCGCGGCTGCGCCTACAGGGGATCCACGTCTACCCTACCTGGACGACTGGCTCATCTGGGTAAGGACAAGGGAGCTCGCCGTGGAGCACACTGCGAAGACCGTCCAGCTGCTCACGGACCTGGGATTCTCCATCAACTTTCCAAAATCCCACCTGGTTCCGTCGCAAGTCGCCCTGTTTCTGGGAGCCAAGCTCGACACAGTGGCGCGGCTGCCCTTGTCGTCGGAGGCAAGGACCAGGACCATTCTGGGCAAGGTGCAGCGTCTGCTGGCCACGGACATGGCCAGGGTAAGATCTATCAAGTCCCTCCTCTGGATGATGTCCTCCTGCATTTATCTGGTGCGCCTTTGCAGGCTTCGGATGTGCCCCTTACAAGAGTTCCTCGACACCCGCTGGATCCAGTTGACGGGCAGCTTCGAGGACAAGATCCCTCTCAACGAGACGTTCTGTCAGCCGATCCGGTGGTTGGGTACCCGCTCATCTGTCGGCGGGCAAAGACTTTCAGACCCTAGCTCACCAGGTGACGACGGATGCCTCCCTGGAAGGTTGGGGAGCGCACTCCGGAGATCTTCACGCGAGAGGCCTTTGGCTCCGGGAGGAGAAGTCACTCCACATCAACATCTTGGAGCTCCGCGCAGTGTTCTGGGCCCTCAGGTCTTTTTTTCCATCCCTCAAGGGCAAGGTGGTGAGGATCTTCACCGACGACACCACCACGATGTTCTACATCCGGAAGCAGGGCGGAACCAGATCCCCTGCCCTATCCAATGAAGCCCAGGATCTGTGGCATTGGGCTCTCGCCCAAGGGATATTTCTGGTGCCTATTCATCTGGCAGGAATAAAAAACACCATCGCAGACTCACTCAGCAGAGAGCTGCGCTCGTGCCACGAGTAGAAACTACACCAGGATCAAGTGGATCGACTCTTCCGACGATGGGGCGAACCCCAGATCGATCTCTTCGCGACGGCGACGAATTCCAAATGCCGGAGGTTCGCCAGCAGGTTCCCCCAGCCAAGGAGCGTGGCGGAGTCGCTGAACTTGCAGGCCTGGCTCCTGCAGCACTAGAGTTTGGAGGGTACGACATCCCGGCCGACTGCAGAGAGGTTCTTGCAAAGGCCAGGGCGTCCTCAACTCTCAAGTGCTACGGACATAAATGGAAGAGGTTCTGTGTCTGGTGCCGTGCACAGAAGATTAACCCTCTGCGGATTACGGCCCCTCAAGTATTGCCGTACCTACTGTCATTGGCCAAGGCTGGACTAGCTCACACTTCCATCAAGATACATCTGGCCGCCATCTCACGATACACCAGAACTACGGGATGGGCATCCTTGTGGTCTCATCGACTGGTGAAGGAATTTATGAAAGGATTGTTCCGATCATTCCCGCCGGTGAAGGCCCCTGCCCCGGCGTGGGAGCTCAATGTGGTGCTGACCAGGCTCATGGGGGGGCCCCATTTGAGCCTATGCATTTGGCACCATTGAAGTTTCTGTCGTGGAAGAGAGCGTTTCTTGTGGCCATGACCTCCGCACGACGAGTGCGAGAGATCCAGCCCCTATCTTGCAAGCCGCCATACTTGACGTTTCACGACACAAGGGTGATGCTGAGGACGCACCCCTCCTTCATGCCCAAGGTGCTGTTGGACTTCCACCTCAACGAACCCTTGGTGTTGCCAGTTTTCTTCCCGTCTCCTTCGTCGCCGGCTGAAAGGACTCTGCACTCGCTGGACGTAGCTAGAGCGCTGAAGTTCTACGTGGACCGCACAAGGAGTTTTCGGAAGACATCACAGCTGTTTGTGAACTTTGGGACTGTGTATAAAGGGAAGGCTCTCTCGAAGACTTCCATTTCCAGATGGCTCTCCGGCTGCATCATGCACTGTCACCAGTTGGCAAACCGACCGCTGCCCGACTGTCCGAGAGGCCATTCGACCAGAGCGATTGCTGCTACCACGGCGTTCCTGTCTGTTGTGCCCCTGCTGGACATCTGCAGGGCTGCGACTTGGAGGTCGACGCACACCTTCACAAGATTCTACTGCGTCGATCGGGGCTCCAGGGAGGAGCCAAGGGTCGGCCAAGCAGTGCTGCGCAACCTGTTCGCTTAAGGTGAGCCTGGTGAGGAGGTAAGAGATGCTTAATGTTGAGTTGTTGTATTGCTTAATGTTGAGCCTGTTGCCACCTCCCGTGGTTGTGCATGTGTGTACTGCTATGTATACTCTTATTCATGAGCATGTGAATCCATGCCAGACCCCATGCTGGAGAAGGAACAAGTTACTTACCTGTAACTGTTGTACTCCAGCATGGGTCTGGCATGGATTCACATGCGAACCCTCCCGCCTACCCCTCTGCGGCTCTTCACTTGGTCATACTGCCACTTTACGTGCTACCAAATCTGAGGATGGCTGCCAGAGGCGGGGCTTAGGGAGAGGGCAGTCATTGGCTGGGGGCAGTATGACCCAGAGACCAGTGATTGGTTACTACTAAGAAAGACAGATCAGAAACAAAACTGATAATGATTTTTTTCTATACCGAGGATTCCTGGCCTGACGACGGGGAATATTAATGAGCATGTGAATCCCTGCCAAACCCATGCTGGAGAACAACAGTTACAGGTAAGTAACTTGTTCCTTCTTCCACACCTCAGAAGCAGTCAGACAGGCAAAAACAGATGGACATGTCTCAAGAGTGAGAATCGGATGTTATGTTTGAAGTGGGACAGCACAGATGAAGATTAAACACGGAATACACCCTGCTGAACGCTGTAAAAAACAGCAAACTGGTGGATTTACAGGACGCTTTAAGATGGCACTGAGAGAACATACTTGGTGTTTTTAGCACGTAATCAAGACCTGTTTGGGACTGTCATGCTGATTCAATAAAGACGCGACCAAACAGACGATGCATCTTAGATGTAGAACAACTGAACAAGTGAATGCTCAGACGCTTGGGCAAGGGGAATTAACCGCCACCTGTATTACAGCTGTAATTAGAAAAGTTTTAAACTCTGTAAATGAAACACTTTTCAGTTTAATATTGAAAGGTAGTGAAAACCACAGTGGCACCAATAAGTATGATTGCTTAGGATGCCAAGTGCAAGCAAACAAATACTGAGCTCTATTCATATTAAATAGAGCAATAGACAGACTTCAGTAAATGGCTTTACACAGTGAAGAAATGGAGAGATTGTAATGGCTAACTATGAAAGGAGAGCGGTCATTGATTATGGCCATTGTTTGCCAACATGCCCGTAACTCGCTGAAGATGGAGGACGCTTCATCATGTGTTTTCACAAAATAAATGAAGGTCAGTGTTGATGTCTTTTGGTGAAAGACGATGATACACGAAGAATGACATAAAATAGTTGTAATCATTTTCTGTAAAATTGAAATGGCAATAGAATAGAAAAACACTATCTAGGAAATGCAACGTTTCTCCCCTGAGTAAGCACTAAGAGGTCAGTGGTAACTTTGTGGCCAAAAATCCTCTGATATATTTAGAATACCAAAGCCGGCAACTGCCTCCCCCATTTACAGATATGTTTTATTATAATAGAATGAACATGACCCATGAAGAGATTGGATCTCGTGCTAAAACAGCATGCTCTTTTCTGATGAAGACCTAGAGGAAAAAACGAGAGATTGCAATGGCATGGGCGGATCTCTAGATAAAGCCCAAAACTCTGTCGACATGTCTTAAATACATCCTTGTGTTAGAATAAAGAAGAGAAAACAGGATATTCATGAATAATGATCTAGAGCGGAAACAGTGCTCATCATCGTTTTTGAAGACAATGAGAGTGTGTAAATTGGAGGAAAAGGTTTGCTTAGCTACTGAGTTCCTACCTCATTTAGAATTCCATAACGAAAACCAGTCTGCTGTCTGAAAAGGTTACCATGATCCCTATGTTATTACAGTACCGCAAGCATGCCTGGCACTTTGAATCTAACCCGATATTATGTATATTTTTTTTACTAAGATATATGGTTTGTTGCAAACATTTATCTATAAAATCCAGTTTATATAAACATGATTGCATTGTTTGCCTTGTTAGTCAATTTCTTGCATCCTTTTATATAAAAGGCCTCATTAAGAGTAATTAATTCATATCAATTGGTTTAAAAAAACTTCCTTTAAGAACTGTATCAATCCAAAAATGAATGTAAAATGTTCTCCCACATTTTCTTCGACCACCTTTCTTCCATCGTGTACATTTTCATTTGTCTAAAGATGGTTCCCAAATATCTAGTTACAATGGATTGTGTCCTCCAATGTATTCCTCATCTTTGACATGTAATGTCCAACTTCGGCTCATTCAGCACATTTTTCGGCAGAGGGCACCCTGCATGTCTGACCTCGAGTCGTTGTCCCTCGGAGGCCTCCAACGAGGGTGACGTCATCAGATGTTATAAGTAGCACACACAGCGCCCATTGACCTCAGTTCTGTTTTTCCACAAATTTGTTTGCTTCGTGAGAAACCCAGCAATCCTCGTACTTGTGAAAGTGTTTGCTATTTGTTTTTCGAATCTGTCTTCTACTCAAAGAACCTCAGTCCGGATTCAAGAAATGCCAGGGCTGCGTCTCCAAGATGTCCATCACAGACCTGCATTGAGTGTCTGTGGTGCCTCGGCCAGAGCCACAATACAGGTACGTGCTACAAGTGTCAATCCATGATAGGAAAGGCCTTGAGGGAACGAAAGCAGAAGCTCAATGTAGTCAAGGTTTCCAAATCCGATAAGCCCCAACCTGCTGGGCCTTCAACCGATGAGTCGCAAGGTGACTCTCCTCGGAGGAAAAAGGCCAATCGCTCTAGGTCAGGCGATTACCCCGAGAGGGCGACATGCCCGTCCAAAATGTAAACTCTGGCAGAATGGTAAACTTTCCGTATGTAAATGCTGAAAGTCTTTGATGAACATGGGCCAGACTCCGACCGTGCCTTCTGTGGAAGCTGGCAAGGAGCAGCCTCGGCCGGAAAATTGCACGCCCTCGAGCCAGAGTAAACAGCGTGATCCACATCAAGAGCCCTCGTTTCTGTATTGAAGGATCACTGTGGGGAGAGGTCAAGGTTGTCGATGCCACGGCCGTCGGTAGTGCCAATCGGATAGTCTACCCCTGTCAGGCCTTCGATGCCAGCTGTGCCAATTTTACTGGCGCAGCCTCCAGTGACTGTTGACCCTCCAATGAAGGCGGTAACTAAGTCGAAGTAGACGCCTTAGACAATTTTGAAGCCTCTGCGTACCACACCAGAGAAAAGCTATGCCCCTCTACCGAAAAAGGATTTTTTTTAAGTCCCTCACTTCTATTTTTGAGGAGGAGGAGCGTTCGGATGAGGATGATGCCCCTTTTGGTCTCCAGTTTGGGACCCCAAATGTGCCTGAATGCCTCATTTCAGAGAAGAGTAGGATGCAAGATCCCTGTGATACTTTTTATAATGCGAGTGGTATAGACAACTCTCCTGAGCTGGAGTTGGGCAAGCTAGACCCGCGGTAGCATGCCGTACACTCCTCATACAGACCACTTTAGACATGAGTTGTTGAATATTTGGGCTGGTCTAGACTTGTGCATTATGATCCGGATGATCTAACTGACATTTTGGACAGAGGCCACCTACAGATCCCATGTTACCTTCCCATGAGGCTCTGCAAAAAAGGGTGTCCTGGAATTGGGAAACCCTGGAAACTAACCCGGTGGTTAACAAATCTCTTACAAGAAACTACTGCCCCTCCCAGTAGCGACCCCGGCTACCTGTCAACACACCCCTCTCCCGAGAGTCTGGTTGTCCAGGCAGCTGCAGCTACCTCTAAACGTGCATCTTACCCTATCATCCCTCCTGATAGGGGTGATAAGCGTGCAGATGGGTCGGCACGAAAGGTATTTTTGGCTTGGGAGTATGGTGTTGAAATCTGCCAACTCCACTTGTGCCCTGGCAACATTTTCGTACACTCTGTGGGAGTGCATCTCTTTTCCGGCAGAGCATATAATCGAGGGGGAAGAACAGGACGGCTTCCTGGCTTTTGTCAAGGAAGCCATGTGTGAGTCCCTTCAGACTGGGTTGGATTCTGCAAATAGCATCAGCAGGTCCATGGCTACGAGCACCGTGATACGCAGGTTTGCGTGGTTGTGAATGTCGGATTTTGCACCTGATGTACAGGATCGACTTCTCAACAGGCCATTTGACGGGTCTCTTCTTTTTGGCCGCAAGGCTGACGAGAGCCTTGAGAAGTTGCAGACCTCTAAAGCGGCGGCCAAGACTTTAGGTGCCACAGTTGGGCAACCTCTGCCTTTTCGTCCTAGCGGACAATCTTGTAGGGGTACATCTTTTCGCTACTACTCCTCATTTGGTAGGGCGAGAGGAATGGCCAGTTAGAGGCCTACGAAAATATCCTTGTGGTGGACAAGGTAGATGGGCCAAGCCAGCTCAAGCAGCAGCCTCTTTACCATCGGCCTCTGCAACAGCCGCTTCAAAACCGCTCTGAGGGCTACAAGTCACGGCTCACCAGTGGGGGGCAGACTGTCTCAGCATCTAGAAGAATGGCGAGACATTACTTCAAATGCTTGGGCTCTGGAATTACTGCCTTCCTTTTATAAAAAGGCCTCCGACCAATTCACCGGGGAGACACTCTTTGAGGATTCTAGAACCGCTCCTTGTGCAGGAAATCTTGACCCTGCTAGAGAAAGGCACTATAGAACCAGTGCCTGTGACAGAGAGGAACAGTAGTTGGTATTCCCAATATTTCGTGATTCCCAAGAAGGGCAGGGGACTGAGACTTATCTTGGACTTGAGATACTTGAACAAGTTCTTCAGGAAGGTCAAGTTCAAGATGGTCACTCTTTCTCAGATCCTTCAGGCCTTCCAACTTCAGTGTTGGTTGATGTCATTGGACCTTCATGATGCTTATTTTCATGTGCCAATCCATCTTCAGCACAGGAAATACCTGAGGTTCGCTGTTGGCGGCTCGCACTATCAGTTTCACGACCTGCCATTCGGGTTGACTTCCACCCTGAGGGTCTTCAACAAACTGGTAGCGCATCTCAGGAGAAGGGTGATTCACATCTACCCTTACCTGGATTATTGGCTGATCAGGGCGCTTTCTCCCAAACAAGTGTTGGATCATCTCGACGTTACCTGCCACTCCCTTCACAGGCTGGGCTTCTCCTGCAATTTCAAGAAGTCCCATATGACACCTTCCCGCACCTCCAGTTCATCAGGGCTGTCTTAGACACATCCTTTGGACAGTGCTCGCCACCTAAGGTGAGTGCTCAAGACATTCTCCATATGGTAACAAAATTAGTGCCCAGAGTCTTCCCGCCTTCTAATTTTTGAGGTTGCTCGGCCTCGTGGCATCCTGCATTTTCCTGGTGCCAGAGGCCCGCCTGAGAATGAGATCCCTTCAATGGGCTCTCAGGACACAATGCTCTCAGTTCTCTGGCAAGATGTCGGACCAGCTTCAGATTCCAACCAGAGTCTCCCAGGATCTTCTGTGGTGCGCCTGTGAGGCAAATATTCTGAAGGGAGAACCTTTTTGGCAACCATGGCCAGAGGTCACGGTAGTGACGGATGCCTCACTCACGGGGTGGGGAGCTCACGCCAACTATCTGACAATCAGCAGTTGGTGGTCTCCATCGGAGTCCAGGCTACACATCAATCTTTTGGAGCTGAGAGCAATCAAACTAGCGCTGAAGGCTTTTCTGCCGTCTGTATGGGGGAAGAATGTCCTGATAATGACGAACAACACAGTGGCCATGCACTACCTCACCAAGAGAGGAGGCGTAGGGTCACTACCGCTGTGTAGAGAGGCAATGCAGCTCTGGTGCTGGGCAATACAAGAAGGAATCTCCCTATCAGCAGTTCACCTGGCCGGGGAGAACACAGCAACGGATGCTCTGAGCAGGCAGGGCAGTCTCGCACGAGTGGGAACTAGCTCAGGAAGTCCTTCAAGAGGTCTTCGCCCCTTGGGGGAACCCCTCCAGTGGATCTGTTCGCGACCAGTGTCAACCGGAAGTGCGAGGTGTACTGTTCAAGGGAATTTCCTCCGGGAGACGCTCTAGGAGACGCGTTCGTGGTGGGTTCGGAGTTCCCACTGCTGTATGCGTTTCCTCCAGTCATTCCTCAAGTACTCAGGAGGTTGAGGCGATTCGGGACCCACATGATCCTCATTGCCCCGGATTGGGCCAGGAGGGCGTAGTACCCGGACCTTTTGGACATGTCCATCTGTCCTTCCACAAAGAGGGGATCTTCTCTCGCAAGAGGAGGGTCAGGTTCTCCATCCCGAGGTCAAAACTTTCAATCTTCACGCTTGGTTTCTGAAAGGTTGAGGTACAAGAATTGGGACCTCCCGGAGGACGTGATGGAGGTGTTGCTTTCGGCCATACGGCCAGCAACAAAGTCTCTGTACCGTTGCCGCTGGAATACGTTTTGCGACTGGTGCAGGGAAAATGTTGATCCTTCTCAGTGTACACCTCCGGATGTTCTATCCTGTTTGCTTTCATTAGCACACAAAGGTCTTCATGTTGGAACCATTAAGGGTTACCTGGCAGCGCTTTCAATCTTTAATTGCTCTTCTGAGGAATTCTCCTATTTCAAGATCACACTGGTCACTCAGTTTCTTAAAGGGCTCACAAATGTGTTCCTGCCTTCTACTTTTCAGGTTCTGGTTTGGGGCCTCAACCTGTTTTTGAAATTTCTGATGTGCCTCATTTGAACCCTTGCCCACTTGTACGTTGAGGTTAACCTTTAAGACAAATCTATTGGTTACTATTACATCTGCATGTAGAGTGAGCGAGTTGCAGGCACTTTCTTCCAAGCCACCCTTTACTATATTCCACAAGGACAGGGTTGTGTTGAGGGTGAAACATTTCTTGGGTGGCTCCCAGATAATCCTGGATGTGCACATTTCTTTCCACTGCTTTAAAGGAAAGTCTTCTCTTGTGTTGTCTGTACAAAGTGTCTGGTACGGAGAAGGCATTTCCTTTATGACATTTTCTGTATCGAGGGTGTTTTCCACACCCTCACTGCATGGATTGAGATCAAGGCTAGTTTGTATCTAATGACTGTGGGAACCCTCCTCGGTAGACGAAGAATCCTCCTCCAAAATGTGCCCTCTAATGAAGGCCACAATTTCCAAGTGGCAGACAAAACCGCCTCTGCTGCCTATTTTAGGATCTGGATGACTTTAGCCTTATAAAAAATGAGTGCAGGACATATTGAACAATTTCCATATTTGTTGTGGATCACCAGTCCTTGGGCTGTTAGGCTCTTGATTTTCGTTCTTCACTCTAGTGTGTGGTTTGTTGTTTACAATGTTCCGAAGTAAGTTATTACTTGAGACTATTTCTCCCACCCTGAGAACCATCTGAACTGAAGCCCCAGTCTTCCTCTTAGTGATCGGAAAATCAAGATGTTTGTCTTTTCAGCGTTGATCTGAAAGCCATTTTTGGTAATGTACGCATTAGACTCGATTGTCTTCTTTGAATGCCTATCGTGGTCTGATCGATCATTACCAAATCGTCAGCGTATATAACCCATGACAAGGTTTGGCCATTAATTTTCAGAGCAAAGGCACGCCCAGTGTTCATTGTCTTATACAGATCTGATAAAAAAGATTGCATAGGATTGGTGCCAAACGGCACCCCTGTTGCAAAACTTTGAATGTAGGGATTTCTTTAGATAAGTGACCCTAAGAATTCAATGTTATCTGGACTTTAGTCGAAGAGTACAGGGCCTCGATTGCCGACAACAAGTGCGAAGGACAATTCCACGCTTCTAGTTTTGACCATAGAATATGCCTGTCAATGCTGTCAAAGTCTTTATTAAGCTCGATAAAAGCCAGGTAGCTTTTGGTGTTACTTTGTATGGCTTTTAGTTTCAAAAGGTTTTCCACACCTTTTATAAAGCCAATTTGGCCAGTATCACTTCTGTTCACTTTAGTGGCCTACGTCTGGAGATGTTTTAAGATTATGGGCACAAACTGCTTGCTCAAAACATCCAAGAGGGCAATAGGGCGGTAGTTGTTGGGATCTGCCTCTCTTGAATATAAGGACTGGAATTGCTGGCCTCCATGTGTTGGGTGGTACTTCCATTCACATTACCTATTCAAATACTTTAGAGATGAAAGGGATCCAGGCTGTCGCCGATTTTGCACGCTTAATCAAAATGTCTACGTCGTGGCGTAGGAGTCAAACGGAATTACCCACGAACCCTTCAGTTTCTTTAAGAGGGGATTTTTAGTTTCTCCATCAGTTCCAAATAATTTACATACAAATTGTGGCCATTTGTCCACAGTCGCCATGTTTGTAAGAAGAGCCGATTGGGAGGATGTTTTCCTGTTCAGCAGCTGCCAAATTTCTCTTTAGCTTTTAGTTTCCATCGCCCTCAAAATTAATTCAGAGTCTGTCTGAAGAATTTGGGCTCTGTACGAAAGCAGCCAATTATTTTATATTTCTGCGTTCTCTTTCCTAGCAGTTCCGCCACAGGTTTGATTTTTAGGTGGCGGATTTCCCTTAAGTCTGTCCGTAGCTGTTTTTTCATGCTAGCGATTCCTTCATTGCGGATGTGCTTGGGATTAAAGGTATTTTTGCCTCCCTTGTTGCCCGAAACCCCAAAGTCCAACAGCAATGGGGCATAATTCACTGCTTTCTGATTGGCTTCCTGCAGTTTATATTTGGACAATGGAGTAGAAGGATCTCTTGGTCGTATGCGCAGCCTATTCCACCCTTCTGAGATTTCGACGTGTACTATGTTCAAGTCTTTCCAAAGTTCTGATACTGGACGTCATTTTCAGGAGCCAATGATCACTTTTTACGTATCCAATACTTCCAAAAGCTTAACATATTTTTTCATGTCAGACACCAAGGAGAAGTCTAGAGTCTTTGACTGGGCCCCATTTGTCCAGGTAGGTTTCCCAACGAGGTCTCCCCTGGTTTGGCCATTCAACTTCTGAACGTTTATTTGCATTGCAGCTATCCAACTAGCCGCTCTGGCTTGAGAATTGTTTGCGACAGTATCAAAGTCTGTAATGATGTTACCCCTTTTGTCAATACATGAAATATTTGAATCACTGCATATCATTAGCAGCGTCGGATTGAATTGGCTAGCCTGATCGTCGACTATATCTGTAACAGTCTATGTAAAGGTTAGTCCGTATTGCCTCCAGGTTCCAGTATAAATTAAGGATTAGGAGCCATTCAGTTACTAAATCAATATCCTGGTTGTGCTTCAGTAGAGGTCCAAGATGGGTGTTGACATCCATGTTTCCTGAAAACATAGGACCTCAAAAACCGAGGATACAATCTCATAGTTGGCGAAAAAATGCTTGAACCCACACGTTTTCCAAGATCCTATAATCCAGTCACGATCCAATACTGGATGTTGACCTTATTTGGTATGTGTTTGGAGACTCCCTTCTCCAGAGCCACTGTTCCATTTGGAGGTCTTCAAAGGAAGTGGGATCTGTTCTTTCACTGCTTTATTTGTACAACTGAATATAACCTTTAGTGGATACATCTTATTAGCAGGGAAGAGGTTTAATTTTTCCACAGTTTTCCTTGTTGGTTTATTCAGTTTTGATATTGTTGTTTTGGTATACTCTCCAGTTTTAATGTGAGGGTGCTTTCGGGTGCCCATTGTCCCTTTTTGACTTGATTTTGTTCCCCATTTGGGGATTTTGCGGTCTATAATTTCCATTATACAACAGATCAGCTATTTCAAATCCCAAAAGCAGAGGAGCCATTTCCAGCAAAGAAGTTTTAATTATGCTGGAGTTTAGGCGAAGGACCATTTTACCCATTTGGTTTTTTTTGCGGGAATTCAACTGTCTTGATGTCCTAGGTATTGATGGAGCGCAATACCAGGATATGATAAAGTAGGCGCAACAATTATGGCCTTTTCAAACTCAGGCCGTAATCTGTTGGTAGTAAACGGTATAGCAGTAGACAGTGTTCTCTTCAATTTTTCCCTTCAAAATGTCATTCTAATTTAGTTTTGTCGAATCTCATCAATGACAAGTTAGCATGACGATCTTCTCTGAAGGATATTTCCTTCTCTCCTTCCTTGATCGTTATTGGTTGGAGTTTGCTTCAGTTCATTCATTGTTATGTTTCTCTTCAATCATCTTGCGCTTTTCCGCTAGTGTGAGGGAAGGCGCTTTGCGCTCAGATTTTGATCCTTCTGCTTCATAGTTTTCTTGTGCCTCTTCTAACCTGTTCTCTAATTGCATGTCATGATTAATATTGGTAATTTCCCTGTCTTTATTGTCCATGGAGTAAGTGGACAGATCTATATCTTCTTGCTCTCGACGTTTTAACTGGATTCAGCAATGATCTGTCTAGGGATATTGTTTGCTTTTTCAAAATTGAGTTCAGAGATATGGGCGGTATTGATATGTTTCACAGAAACTGCCTCACAGCGTTAGATCTTCTATTTTGATTGGATGAATATTTGTAGATTTTTTCAGTTGTATAGTCTCCTTGTTCTTATTAAGCAGTTTTCTCTTTTTCCTCTCTTGAAAGATTGGGAACGGGTCTTCCACCTAGAATTACAAGGAATTTAGTTTCAGTTGTTTTAACTACAGCTGTGAATTCAGTGGAAAACACAACAGATGTGGGAAGTGTTCCTGGTACTTTTATAGTTTCCAGAGAAATGTTATGGTCATTTCCGTTCACTACTTCCCTGTTTTGCGATAGAATGTTGGGAAGAATTCTCAGAAATGTGCTAATTCCCTTCTACCCTAGAGACCCCCAGCTCTTTTTGCTGGACTTTAGGACTTATTTCTAACCTGGAGAGAGTGAGACCTTTTTCTCACTCTCATGTATGTTTCTGTGAGTTGGACCCGGTTTCTTTTGACTCTGGAGTCTGACAAACTCCATAGGCATCATCTTTACATTATGAGACGCAAGACCTTCAGTGCAGTGACACAGGGAAGTCTCTTAGATTTCCCAAAGTGTTAAATACCTTGTCTTGGTGAAACTACTGTTTCCAAGAGCAGTGAAGTGAAATTGACTTTACTTACATTTTGTAACTTTCTAGACCCATCACACACCATCTTACAATAGGGTGCTGGAGGGGTTACTTAGTATCCCCTTTGTCTAGTTTCGCACGTAACATTTTTGTTACCCTATCTACAATTAATGGCTGGTGGCAGTGGTTTACTTTTTCCTACCATTGTGTGTTTTTACCACGGCCTGCAGCTGCAGTAAGACACCCATGGGTGCCCATTTTGTCAAAATGGCCATGGTCTAGGTTTGGTCCCTTCGTTAGTTTTGTCTTCAGCGGGCTTCAGTGCTGAAACCTGCCTCTGGCTCCAGCGTGTCTGGCAGGGGTAGGAAGTGTGAGGGAGGTCCCCGAAACTCACTGTGCTTGATCCCCTTGGTTACAGGAATGCACCCAAAGGTGATTGGCTGGCTGGCTGGCTGTGCTCAGAGGACAGCCACCCTGATGTGTGACAGCTATGCTGCGACTGAATGGGAGAAACCTGCATTAAAGGCGAGGCTTTTTGCTTGGAAGGCAAAGTCGACCACTGGACTAAGGAATCCAAAGAAGAACTTGGAAGAGACGCTTGCTGCAACTCCTGGACCGTTGGTTTGCCCGGTGAAGCCCAGCTGCATTGCTGCAGCTCTGAATTTGCCTCGACTAGAGGAGCCCTGCAATGGACGACTTCTCCCCTTGCGTTGGTGGGACCAACCAACCCCAAAGTGAACTCGTCTGGACATCCTCTCGGAGCTGGCTGTACTTGAATTGCTGCTGCAGGAACTGAAGTGCCAGGGTGAGAAACACCAGATCAAGTGCATCGCTTTTAAGTCGGACCCGAGTTTCAGGAAGATCCTGCTGACTCCCGTGAAGGAGGACTTTCTAAGCCCTGAGCCACCTCAAGAGTGCTGGACCCGAGATGCAAGGAAAGTCCATTAAGGTATCAGAGAACCGAGGTGGTGCTGTTTGCGAGAGACGCGAGGAGCTGAAACCGCAAAGTGCCTCTGATCTGAAATTTGCCCATTGCTGCCACTGACCTTCCATTCGTAGTGCATGAATCCCCAGACGTCGTCCCTCTTGTCCCCACGACTGAGGCCCAGGAACACAGGATCTGCAGACCTACACAGGAATAGAAGCCAGCTGGAAGCAGTTTTTCTTGTAACCAAAGGTACTGTAAAATTAAAAGTACTTCCCTTTTGTCATGTAGCCTTGCTTGTTTCTCAGTTGAGACTTGGTTGCCTTTGCAGAGTTGCTTGCAGCTTTGCCCCCTAACAAGCCTCCCAGCGTGTGGCCCTACAGTGATTTCATTTTCTGCAAACATTTCTAAAACATTGTGCAATACTTTTTACCTACCTGCAAGTGCTTCAGCTCACCTAGACTTTTGCCCAACTAACCATTGGCTCTCCTGGCTCCCTGAAAGACTCTTCTTACCTCCTGACTTTGTTCTATGCCTTTCCCCCAGGAAAGGGTTCATTTACTTTGCATTGGAGGCTTTTAAAAGTACTTCTCTGTTTAAGAATATTTGTTAACCATTGTTTTCTCACTCTGAAATGTTCCCTTTTTGATCTCCCACTCAGTATTGCTCTAAATCTGCCAGTGAAGAATCAATGTCCACAGTGTCCTACTTATTTAATTCACCTGATGGTGTAGGACGTATCTGATGCATCCCCAGTGGGTATCAACTGATTTAGTGAAACTGTGTATTTATTGAAGTATATTTTGTGTTATGATTGCTCCCTTGTTCAACTGACTGCTAAATAAATTAATAATTGTTTAAACAAGAACCCTTGAGTGTAAGAGTTTATTTGAATACTTGTCACTGTTAATTCCTTTGTGACAACCTTACTACTCACATTGATTCCTCTTGAGATAAGGTTGGCTGCTCAGCCACACTACCAACCTGTGTAGTACAGACTTGCAACAAAAGTTGGGTTACCTATTGCTTGGAGGACAGGGTTGGTACAGTCTCCCACAGGGTACTGCATACAATCTTGCCTAACCTAGAGCATCTTTATTCAGTCATATCACGCTTTTGAAGCTGCAGTAATTTTGAGTTGAGATTAGTTGTTGAAGTAGATCTTAAAGGGGGAGTCAGAACCTTTGCCTCTTTGGTCATTTTATGCGTCTGTGGCTCCATTTTGTTTTTTACTTTCCAACAATGCACTCAGTAGGCCTTTTTTTTTCCTTGCGCTCTAGATCAAGGGATTCCTTTTTCTTTTCCTGTTGCATAAACATTGCTGCTTCGTGATCCACTCTTGCTTTTAGTGAGGTGATGAAAGATTCAACATGTATCATCTCGAGTGGTTCATGGCGAGCAGGGTTGCTTGATCCTTGTAATTTTCATTTATGCTTTCATATAATTTGATGAATGGTGCCAAAGAAACATTTTAATGCAGCCTTTACGTTGCAGTGGATTTGCAAAGCAGGTTTACCATCTCTTCAAGATTTCTAGGGAAGAAGACCCAGTCATCCAAAGATGAGGAAGATGACAGATGCAAACGTCTTGACTTATTTTTGTAGATCATATCTTTGAACTGAGTATTGGAGGACTTTCAGAATCGGCTTTATAGGGCGGCTCAAGTTCAATAAGTCTTTCGTTGGCAAGGTCTCTTTTCAGGAAGGGTCCTCTGAGTTGGCCTTGTTTTACATGAGATTGTGGTTTCCTTGTGCTGTTGTTTTTCACGATTTAACGTAAGATTTCAATGCTTTTGCCTTTGAATCCATTTAATTTGCCTTTGATTAAGGCAATGTCTCTGGCTAAGTGCACAGCCAAAGGTGATGTCAATATGTCTGTATTCAGTACTGCATTTAGGGGGAATGTTTGTATATTCATATGCTGGGCCTGAGTCTGCGGCAGTAAAGGTTGTATGTCTTTTTTCAAGATAGGTGGATGCCATGGGGCTGATGGGAGACCTCTTGTGGAGGCAATCTTCCTCTTGTCCCTGCTCGAGGAAGGATGGCATGGCTTCATTGATTTCCTCAAGGGGCAGATGGTCCGTCATGCCCCTTTTCTTAAAGATCTTTAAAAATGTGTTGTCTTTTGGTTTGCTTATTGGGAGTACCAATGGCTTCGCGCTTTTTAGGGGTGATGTGGTTTTCACCATGTTTGGAGACAAATCAAGTTCCAATATTTATGGATCTGTTATATTGTGGCGTGATTAATTGTGACTCTGTTTTCTGTCTTAATGGAAATTGAGGATAGCTTTTTATGGGACTCAAGAGACAGTAAAAGCTGCGAGTTCCCACATGACTGCCTCAAGGGCTCTAGTAGTTGGCATGATGGGTTTTATTTTATTTTCTTTCCAGGGTTTAGCTAAATCCTCACATTCCAAGCACATCTCAGTCTTACTGCCAAGTATTGGTGTCTTTTAGATGCACCTCTCCAATATCCCCAACAAATGGTGAGTTGCACGCCGCGCTGATTTTCTCGTTATAGTCATTTATTTACAAAGATACTGCCAAGCGCTTCACTTGGTGCCTCATTCTGGGAAAATCGGGTGCAGCTATCAGTTCTTAATTCTTGAGAGCTTGCCAAGTTAAATGTGAGTAGTCCCAATTCGAGTGTAGGTATAAAATTAAACTCCCCAGTGCCCCTTCGTTCTAAGGTATATGTAAAGTCAAATGTGATCTGGTGCAGATCATCAAAGCTGAAGAAAAGACAAGTGTAGCTCAATTACCTATTGATGGCTGAGATTGTATTGCTGTTGTCCGATGCACAGTCCAAATTCTTTTGACTCGATATTCCTCTGCGGGCCTCACGGCACCCGACAATGCCGCCTGGATCAGGGAACACAGAGAACACTGTCTCGACACTCTCTGTGACGTTCTCCGTCCAGGAGTGATGGTTTGAAGTGTTTGTTCCTCCCTGATGATAGAAAGGAAAAGCAGATGTTCTGCAGCCAAAGGTCTGGTGCAGGAAAACACACTTTCCACCAATTTACATTGTTGGATTTGTATGTTAGCCAGTCTTTTATGTGCATATATATATTTATGTATATAAATAAAACAAATACTGTGGAGCGACCATCTCATCATCCCATTCGTAATCACTCTGCCTACTCAAGTCTGCATCCAACCCCCTAAACTCACAACCACCACAAAAAGAAACTGGAAACACGTCAAAGAAAGCAACCCATTCGAACAACTGGAGTTAACCAAACCCACAACTACAGAATTAGAGCTAGCTGACCTAGACCGGAAAGCGGAGCTACTACACAAATGGATTGCAGACAGAATTGACAAGATCGCCCCAGAAAAACCATTCACACGTCAAAAAAGAGCAATGGCCAAATGGTTCACCCCACAATTAAGCACCATGAAAAAGGAAAACAAAAAGATGGAACTGGAATGTAGGAAAAAATACAACCCAGACAAAAAAACTGTTCCAGAGACAAATCCATGCATACAAGAAGGAAATTCAAAAGGCGAAGAGAAGGCATTATGATGACCGAATCACCAAAGCAACCAACACACAAAAAGAAATGTTTGACGACATTAGAGATGAGAAACCCACCAGGCTGCGACAACACCCCGTCCCCCTCAGAGAAACTAAGCAACCACCTGGCAGACCGCTTAAAAAAAAAAAAAAAATCAATGACATCCGACAAACCATACAAAACATACCAACCGACCACAACATACTACCAAGCGAACCTATCGCAGAACCTCAGCACAAACTCGATCATTCCTGAAATATCAGCAGAGGCATTCACAATGCTGGTTAAAAAAAACAGCAAGAAAGCTGGATCACCCATGGATCCCTGTCCCCCGTACATCTACAAATCAATCCTCGAACAAGGAACGCCAGCAGAATACAACAGAAACATTCTGAACCTATCACTAGCAACAGGAATTGTACCGAGGACCTTCAAATCGGCATATATCAAACCACTTCTGAAAAACACAAGTGGCGACATAGAAGGCCTCCAACTACAGGCAGATTTCAAACATTCCCTACCCGGCAAAACTCCTGGAATCCTACGTATACAAACTAACCCAAGAATACGTAGAAAAACACCACCTGCTAGACCAAGCTCAAGTCTGTTTCAGAACCGCAAGAAGAACGGAAACAGCACTACTATCCATCTGGTACGACCTAAAAACTAACGCAGACTCCAACACAACCTCAGCCCTCATTCTACTAGACCTCTCCACAGCCTTCGACACAGTTAGTCATGACACCCTAACCAAAAGACTAGAAGGCATAGGCATAACAGACACAGCACTACTCTGGACTAAATCATTCCTAGCAAACAGAACAGAAACCATATGGATTAAACCCTTCAAATCCACTCCAAGAGTTAACGACTGTGGAGTACCACACAGATCCTCACTATCACCACTGTACTTCAACATCTACCAGACTCCGGTTATCAGAATCTTCAAAAAGTACATTACATGCTACAACTACACTGATGATACTCAAATCATCTACAAAATCAAAAACACCCAAGCTGATCATTCAACCCTAATCGAGTGTCTAAAAGATGTCTTCATCTGGATGACTGCCAACAAACTGAAAATCAACCCAGGAAGGACAGAAATCATGATCATATCCAAAGACCAAGAGATCGAAACGGCCACCCCATGGTCAACGGAAATGGGAACCCAATCAGCGTCTAAGGTAGTAAAAAATCTGGGAGTCCTGATGGACAACACCCTAACCTTAGAACCACAAGTAAAAGCAACAGTCAAATGTTTTTTCCTCCTCCACAAAGCAAGAAGAATCATACCTTTCCTCTCCTTCATGCACAAAATACTCACTATCATCGCCCTCATGTCCAGAATTGACTATGCAAACAGCCTCTACCTCGGAATACCAGAATACCTCCTGAAGAAACTACAACGGATCCAAAATGCAGCAGCCAAACTACTCAAACTATCAAGAACGGAACACATCACTCCTGCCCTAAAAACACTACACTGGCTCCCTGTAAAACATAGCATCACCTTCAAAACAATGTGCATAACGCACAGGGCAATCAGTGGACAAGGAGCAGAATTCCTACAAAAGAAAATAACAATCTACAAGCCAACAAGACTCCTCAGGTCAAGCAACGAAATCCGCCTGGAACCAAAACCATACCTCAAGAAAAAACTTGGAGGCACCTCCTTCTACCACTTAGCCGCAAAAACCTGGAACAACATCCCAAAAGAAATAAGAAACGCCAAAAATGACCTAAAATTTTGGAAATTACTAAAAACCTGGCTCTTCAACACCACTGACTCAATCTGAAAACCGAAACAGAAAGGAAAAGGGATGACTAAACTGGAGTGGACACGGGCAACCCCCAGTACCGACTGTGGACAACTCCCTATGTGGAGAAGCTCCCATGTCACCTGGACGAGGGACGCCGGGTAGAGTGGAACACAGGCGACACCCATGGAGACAGTCCACAACCGCTCTTGCCCCTTAGTTGCCACCAGGTACCACACTGTTGTGGAATTGTCGGGATATTGACAATCACCACACTAGCTGAGTTGTTGACATTGGCAGGTGCACTAGCAGTATGAGTGGGAAGGGAAGACGGGTAGGGCTGCGAGGGAGGCTGGGGGAGGAGGGAGCCAGATGTGAAAGGGACCTTGAAGGCCGGACTGACCCAGATCAGGACAGAGGCGCAGGGGTGCTCCCGAACCCCACCTGGGAAATTACAGAAGCCCAGCGCCTCAATTCAGGATAAAGATGCCAATTAACCTATTGCACTAACAATTTCCCCCTCTGCATACACCTCAAACTCCAAACCAAACACAACCACAAACCTACAGCACAACATACCGCACAAACTTCACTGCATTGCAACAACAAAACAAAAAAACACACATAGACTCGCACAACAGTACACGACGACTAGCGGCCGCTAACACCTCAGGCCCAGCCAACGGACCCACCGGGCTGAGGCCGCCAACAGCATATCACTGCTCTCTTGCACTTTTCCAGCTTCCTCCCACTAACCCCCTCTGCCTCCCTCTTGCAGAGCCGCCAGAGCACCATGGGACCACTGCGGTGGTGATAGTACGCGGTACAAATGTCCTTTAACATTGTGATTTTAATATTTTCACATTTATATTGGAGATTTGCATGCAGATATTGTTGACTGCTATTTTGTCCTAAAAGTTGCAACAAAAAAAGGGAGGAGTGGGTAGCTTGTTACTTTGTGCTGTGGTACAATTTTGATAGAATCCATGTTATGGCACAAGCTCCTTGGAAACAAAAAATGAAGGGATTGATCTGTTGGTATTGAAGACATTTGACAAGAAAAGGGCATTGCACATTCCATTCCATTACTGTTCCATTAAAATGAGAACAGCCCCTTCACTACCAATCCAGCTTTCACTAAGTCATAAAATGTGTGCATTGAATAGAAAGCCAGCACCCCCCCCCTCCACTCCCCAAGTCTTCTATTGTGTGTGTCTAGTGGCCTATCTGGAAGTTCACCTGGCTACTATTTTTTTATTTGTTGCAATTTTAAAGTGCTCGCACAGCACAGGGAATCGAGGCCATGTTACAGGAATGTCTTAGTTGCATATTTTGAATGCACTTAATACCCGGAGGATTCTAAGCATGGACCCGGGGATCGATAAAAGTGGCCGGTAAACACCTGATTTGTAGGGCAGGGACGCCTCAACTAATGATTAATCACCAATTTAAGAAAAGCAAGATAATATATGCTCTTCCGAGAAAGGATTCCACTTATGCTGCCTACAAGATGCCCATTGCTTATGCCACAGCTTTAATGGAAACGTATAATGGGGTACAGTGGAATGAGTTGGATTACCTTTCAAAGGGGGTGCCAGAACCTTTGATGCCGGCAATTAAAGTAATGCTGGATGTCAAACTATCCACTAATGCGATTTGCAAAAATGCATTAGACTCTACTGAGACAGTCGTACACAGGTGGTAAAAGCCACAATAACCAAAAGAGGCACATGACTTCAAAACTCTGGTTTCAAGTCTGAGACTCGAGCTTCACTATTATACTGTACCTGTAGAAGATGCTTGTTTCTTCGGCATAGTAGTGGACGAGGAACTGGAAAGGGCTAAAAAAGAATATGAAGCAATAAATTGTCTCAGACTGATTCCTCTTCAAATCAGAGGACTTTTTATCTGCACCCTCATACCCTGACCTTGTTGGCCCAATTGATATACTTGGGTTTGGGGAGGGGGCATGTGGGGAGGGATGTCACAGTGCACAGGCACCTCAGCTGCCTGTCAATTCAGATGAGGCAGAAGTTGCAGTAGAAGCCAAGCTCCTAGAGGGGTAACTTTTGCCACAGACCAATGACTGAACAGGACAGGCCCCCTTGCATATTATTCACTATACTTATTAGTGCACAAAAAACAAAGCAAAAAGGACGGTTCTAAACCAAGACCTACAACTGGATGTCCCTCCAGAAGGTCATTACTCGAGAGAGTTAAGACTGCGTATGAATTATGTATGCTTTCATACATACAAATACCTTTGCTTCAAAATAGACAGGCCATTTTCAGTTCATAGTCTTTTAGGATTGCCTCAGCACCTTGTATGTCACCAAGGTGCTTGCAGCAGTAGCAGCTCACCTGAGCTGCAAGGGAATCCTGATGTACCCTTACCCATTGCAAGCGAGAGCACAGTACAGTGTCTCCATGTAACATTGTGGTATCATTATGTTATGGCGTTTGTCTAGATGGTGTAAAGGACGACTATGCTCGAGAAAGCAGGCTGATGACATAATGGAACTTCCATGTGCTAACAAGAGGAGTTTTCCATAGAAGTAGTTGAGAGAGAAGCCTGACACGGGCAGAGATGGATGACCGGTGGCTGCTATTGTTATATATTTCACTTGTTTAGGTAACCATGGGGTTTGCTTTTACCAATAAACAGCCTTACATTGAAGATACAGTCTGAGCGTCATCACTACGTATGTCATTGAATAAAACACTCTTGCAAATGCAGGAAGCAGTAAAATCTCCTACACAGTTTGGAGGTTTCGGTCAAAGAAAAGAAGTCTGCTCTTATTCCAAGCCAGAATAAACAGTTTCTGGGCTCTGTGCTAAATATGCAAACCGCAAAAGCTTACCGTTCACATGAAAATGTACATGCAGTACTAGTGAAGCTTGCTTGTCACAGGGCCGGTCAGGAAGGTAATGAGTCTTCTCAGCATAATGGTATTGGGCATATTCTTTGTTCCCCATGCGCCCTATACAGCAGTGGGCAGAACAGTGGTCTCCAGGAACAGCAGAGTGGGATGATTGAGTGGTGGTCTCACAGGAATTGGTGGTATCCCTCAAATGGTGAACAAAAGAAAACCTGTTCTAATGGAGGACTTTTGTCAACCTGCCAATACAGGTAACCATCACGACAAATGCATCTATGAACTGTTGTGGGTGCATTGTCAGCACCTCACTGCCTCTGGAAAGTAACTACACAGCAAGCCAATAAACCTGTTAGAGCTGCTAGCAATCAAGATGGCAATGTGTAATTTTCAGAACACACTGATGGGGGCGGCTGCCTCCGCAATACAGACAACATTACAGCCATGTTTTATATGAAACGGGGAAGGACACACTCCATTTGAATGAACTTTGCATCCATGTACCCAGAATGTAAGGTCCTATGCAATGCGCTATGGATAAGTTGGCTGGGATATTTGCATATGCTTTTCCCCAGCACCACTGCTGCACAAGGTTGTATACAAGTTATGAACATCTAACAACCCTAATTACCCCTAGGTGGGCAAGACAGCAGTGGTACTCGCACCTGTTAAACCAATCTCTGTGCCCATTAATGAGACTTCCAATGTCCCACAACCTGCTAACACAACCGCACCAGTAAATAATCTCAAGCCCTGTTAACGGCCAATTTGGTAGCCTAGTTCCTGAAGTCATTTCAGACTTCCCACAAGCTGTATGGAAATATGGAAGAAAGCAGGAAAACCTAACACTAGATGATATTACTTCAATACATGTAAACACTTTCTTGTGTACACAAGCTGTTCTCTAGCATTGGAGATTTCATAGATTCACATGCTGTTTCACTATTCCCTGTCATCTGATTGGGAATCCTCAGGGACATTAAAGTAGTTTCATTTGAAATGAAGAACTGCAATCGCCTTAGTGCTCTGTGTTGTTTTGGGTTATTTATCCCTTAGCCAATAGGCAGTACCTCCCATAGCACCTCCCCTGGAGACAATCTTCAGATTCTTACTGCATGTTCAAGTGGTGTGAGTCCTTTTCCAGGTCAGTCGTGCGAGTACTTGCAAATAAAATAAAACTTTGAGGACTACTTTTCATCTCATTGAAAAGCTCAGATAAGTGTTTTTTATTCACTGGGGATAAAAGAGGTCTTGCACCCATTTGCTGCTCCCCTACTGGGCAGGCCCCTGTATACCCCCCGGGTTGAGCCCTTTTGGAGGCCTAAAAGAGGCCTCTCTTTTAGGCCTCACCATGACTGACTCAAAGACTGAGAAAATACTTTTTAAGGCTTGTTCCAATTGCCACCTTAAGAATATATAATTGCGCGTCAACATGGGTGTACCGTCTTCACCCGGATCACAATGTCAACTCTTGTTCCATCTGCCTCTTTCTCGAATAAAACTTTGAAGGACTGTGCTGCTGGTGAAACTTAAATCGACTGCCACTTCGATGTTGACCACCACCACAATAACAGTTACTCACCGTAGTGACTATCTTACTCCTGGTCCCCTTTCCTCCATACTTGTGGGACATTCCGTCCTTCGGGATAGGACAGTAGCACTTTAGTTTGTCCTTTTTATTTTTACTGCGGGCCACAACACGTGGCCGTAACCCTGCCCTCCTGAGCTCTGCTCCGCGCATCGCCCTTCAGTCCTTTTCTATCGCAAGGTCTGAGACCATTTAAGCAATAACAGAGGATACTTTTTAGAGGGGATGGCGGACGTATGGAGGAAAGGGGACCATGGAATAGGAGTAAGATAGTTACTACGGTGAGTAACTTTATTATACTCCTACGTCCCGTCCCCTTTCCTCCATACTTGTGGGAGATTTCCAAGCACAACCAGAGGTAGCAAGATTGGATGGAAAATCCCTTCACTGAAACAAGTTATTGAGGGCAGCCTGGCCAAATTGGGCATCAGCCCTGGAGCTCAGGTCTAAGCAGTAATGCTTGCAGAAAGCCGATGGGGAGGCCCACGTAGCCGCCTTGGCGATGGACTCCCAAGGAACATACTTTTAGAAGGCAACAGCAGCGCTTTGCCATGAACTAGATGTGCATGGATGCCCTTTGGTGGTTGAAGGCCTTGGATCTTATAGGCCTCTGAAATGCACAAGGCAATCCAGCGGGAAATGGATGCTTTGGAAGATGGTTTCCCTTTAGGGTCACCGAATGTAACAGAGTTGTGAGGAGCTTCTCAGTTAACTTGTTCCATCGAGATAAAACTTCAGGGCTCGCCTGACGTCCAAATTGTGTAGAACTCTCTCGGCATCAGATGCTCGGTTCGGGAAGAAGACTGTTAAGGAGATAGATTGGTTCAAATGAAAGTCAGTAACCACCTTAGGAAGGAAGGATGAGTGCGAAGCACAACTTTATCCTTTTGGAAAGTGAGGAACAAATGTTGTTGCAATCAGAAAAGCAACCTTCCAAGAAAGGATGTAGTGTTCATAGGTTCAAACGGCTTATGGCATAAAGCGGTGAAGACCACATTTAAATCCCACTTGGGATGAGGAGTGCATACCGGCAGGAAGAGATGGGGTCCTGCAAAATGCCCTTTGATGACTGGATTAGTCAATGAAAAGGAACAGCTGTCTGTGGGCAGGTCGGCTGGAATGGTGGATAAATAAGTCCTGCAAGACAGAACATGAATGCCAGAAGCTGCCAGGTGAGAGACACAGGATAGAATGGTGTCGACCGTAGCATGCCTGGGGTCGAGCTGTTTAGCTAAGCATCAGTGGCAAAAACAGAGCCATTTGCTCCTATATTGGGCCCTCGTAGAAGGCTTCCTGGCTGCTTGGATAATGTGCATATTGTCTTCTGACAGAGTGAACTGCGCTGAAGATCTGAACTCCGGCACCAGTCCGCCAAGCTGAATGATTGAGGAGAGGAATGCCACAGCTGGTGATCACTATGTGGAAGGAGGTCTGGTATCGGTGGCAATATGATTGGGGGAAGAATCGACACATGCTGTTCCGAAAACCAAAATCTGGCTGGCCACCAAGGAGCTATGAACAGGAGAGTCGTGAGCTTGCAGAGTGACCGATGAATCCGTGGCAATGGAGGGCAGGCATAAGCCTTCATGTTGTCCCACGGAATCTCGAGGGCATCGTCCCTGGATGCATAAAGAGGAAGTTTCCCGTTTGTAGAAGTTGCAAAGCGGTCCGCCTCTGGAGTGCCCCATTGATGGAAAATGTTGGAGAGGACATTGCTGTTCATTTCCCACTCGTAACTGGCTGCCGGCTCATGACTAAAGGAATCTGCAGTTACATTGATGTGTCCCCGGATGTGTACTACTTGGAGCCAGACCTTGTGCTGAATTGCCCAATTCCAAACTGCACAAGGTGAGGTGGCTTGGTGCCGCCCTGCTTGTTGTTGTAAAACATTGCCACAAAATTGTCAGAGCGAATAAGGACTACCCTGTTGGTGATAGACGGTTGAAAAGCTTTGAGCGCCAGGTACACAGCCAGGAGTTCCAGATAATTGATATGAAACTGCCTGTCCTGAGGCGTCCATAGGTGGAAAACTTCGAGGTGACGCAGCGGCGCTCCCCTCCCCAGAAGGGATGAGTCTGTAGTAACCGTCGCATGTGGGCAGGGCTCCTGGAAAGATGCCCCCACTGAAAGGTTGTTGGTCGAGGACCACCATTGTAGATCCGCTGTCATGCAGGATGGAACTGGAATCATCTTGGAATCCGGATCCAATGCCTGAGACAAGCCGCTCCGGAGAGCTAGCTGAGTGCGCCTCATCTTCAGACGTGCAAAAGGTAAGCACGCAAGAGGCCATGAGACCCAGAAGTGTTTGCAACCAACAGGCCGTCATGTGCAAGGACTGGAGGAAGGGCTGACATGTGGTCGATAGGTCTGTAATCCTGTCTGCGGTTAGGAACACATTGGTACTGACTATTCCAACGGAAACCTAGGAAGATCATGGCCTGAGAGACCGTCATGGATGATTTCCGCCAATTCCCCGACAGCCCAAGATGGAACAGGAGCTGAAGAAGAGACTGAAGATTCGTCAAGGCCGTCTGTGGGCAAGGACTGCGCAGGAGCCAATCGTCTAGTATGGATATACATGAACCCCCTGCAGTCTGAGGAAAGCTGCGTTGACCGACATAATCTTTGTAAAGACACGCAGCGCCAAGCTGAGATCAAAAGTGAGTACACGCAATTGGAAGTGTTCCGCTCCCACAGAGAACCACAGATATTTTCGAGCTCCAAATCAGAATGAGCATGTATGCGTCCTTCTGGAGAGAGGACTTTATCTGGCCAGGCGTGATCATCTTTAATTTCTCTTGGGGAAGAGAAAGATTAAACTGGTAAAAGATTGAGGTTAGTGCGCAGGCCAGCCTGGTTCGGTTTGGGCACTGTGAACAGACTGGAGTAGTAGCCCTCACCTTGCTCCCTGAGGGCAACAGGCGCCACCGCTCTGAGGTCTACAAGTTTCTGCCTCGGCTCTGAGGGAGGGCGACCCAGTCTGCTGGAAGGGAGGGTTCAAGGGTGAGGTGGGGAGGGGGCAAGCAGAAGTCCGCCCGAGCGATTGACAAAACCCATCGGTCTTAGGTTATGGTCTGCCATGCCTCCAGATGAGACGAAATTCGTCCTCCCACCAGAGTCTCGTGCGACCGACGAAAAATATCATTTGGATGATTTGTCGGCAGGGAGACTACCTGTCCCTAGAGAGGAGGCTGATGGCTGAGAGAAAAACAGCCCACCTTGCCGCTGCTGCTTACGCCGGGGCCCGCCAGCTGGAGCCTCAGATTGGCACACACAGCGATCCTGAAAACCCCTGAATCCAGAGAAGGACTGAGTTTGGGACCCTGACCTCTGTGTATAAGGAGCCTTACCTGGAGTTTTTTCACCAGGACCGATAACGAATTGGCTGTTTGAGTACTCGCCTTAGTGAGTTCCTCCTCTATGGAGGAATGGAACAATTCCTTGCCATCAAAAGGAAGATCCAGCACCTTGTCCTGTACTTCCTTTGAGAACTTCATAACATGGAACCACACTTGGCAGGAGATGTCAACCCTGACCATAAGGCCTTGAGCAGAGGTATCTACGTGGTGTGCAGCATCTTCCAATAGATCCTGTGCCAACACTCTGGCGTCCGATAAACCGACATTGAAGTCCTCGAGCCTATCCGCAGGAATACATTCCTGGAAATCTGCTAGCTCCCTCCACAGCTTGACATTGGCCACTGCCAGGATAAGCTCGGTGTTAGCCTGACAAAGTTGGAGCGTCGAATTGGAAAATACTTTCTTGCCAATGGCGTCAAGAAATTTGTCCTCATTGTGCATGGTAATCGAACTACCGCACATTAGAGCTGATACACAGGGACGACCAAACACCTCGCCCAAAGTGCTACTCTACCAACCCCTAACTAAACCACCCCCGCAAATGACAGCTGCACATATAACCATGATCTGGGGGAGAGCACACAAGCACATCGGCTGGGGTAGTAGTGTGACCCGGGTGCAACCCCTCTGGAACAATAGGAATTTAAAGGAACTGAGCAAATTGCTGATATGGCCATGCTGGGCTGAGGCTCAGATACTGGCGGTCGGGAATGTCCTTATAGGAGATGCCTTAATCTCTTTTGACTCACTCTGACAAAGATAGCCTTCCAGTAACTGAATACTACCACTATACACAAACTATTCATCCGCTGCACAAAGACATACCTTCACCTGCGAATATGCCGCAATGTACTCCCATAGAACGCAATCTCTTGATGGAAAGTTACATCCACACTGTATAGTGACATATCAGCTTTTGCTACCCCAGAGCTAGCCAATCTGAAGCAGAAATGGGAAGTTGATGTGGGAGATATTGAACTGGAGGATTGGATCCTGGCCCTGATGCATCCCAGTAGTGTATTATTCCAGGGTGGCGCTGTATGGCTGGAAGCGAGCCCCCAACCCAATCTACTTGAGCTGTTGTAAGGGGGCGTGGGGGCACCTTTATACATATCCTATGGGAGTGTCCTCAAATCCAGAGGTATTGGCGACAATGTTGTGGTGAATTGGCTGCAGCACTAGGGAGAGAGGTGCTGATGCACCCCTAACTATTGCTGCTGGGCATACCCGATGAGCGCACTGATAATAAATGGGAAAAGTTGTTTATTTCCACGGCAGCCGGACTGATTAAGCAGAATATTGCCCGATTTGTGGGGCTCCTCCGAAAGCCCGGTGTTGGCTCAATGGATTGCAGATATGGACATGTGTCTCACTGGAACGCCGCATATACACGGCACCCGGCTGCCCAGCGAAGGCTACAAAAATATGGGGCAAATGGGAAGAAAGAGACTGATATAACTTTTGGACTGCTGCAGGGGGGGGTAAGGCCTGCCAACTGGGACTGCATTGACAATGTTGGCTGTTCTGTATTGCGATTTGCATTTACAAATAGGAAGTGTATGGATGTGAGTACGGTTTGAATGCTTTTGAAACGGTAAAAAGATTTAAAAAAAAAAAAAAGTTTGTCCTCCTTGGAGGATTTTTCCTTGAAATGTCCTTCCAGAGATCAGAGGATTGGGTTTGCACTCGAATTTCTTCCAGGAGATTGACTGCTTGACCTACAAAGATCGTGTGGGGAAACATCTTAGGATAGGCCCTATCTTCAGTAGCTACATAGTCAGGACGTCGAGATAAGGCGTCAGCAATCAGGTTTTGTGATCCGGGAACATGAGTGATGTGGAACTGGTACTGGGCAAAGAAGTAGGCCCAGCGCCTGACGATTGTTCCTACACTCCAATGACTGTAGAATTTGAAGATTCCGATAGTCCGTGCGGACCTAAACTGGATATCTAGCACCCAGAAGTAGATGTCGCCATTCAGTGAAGGCTTGGTGGATGGCTAACAGTTCCTTTTCCAGTACGGAGTAATCTGTCTCGCTGGGAGTCAGGGTTCGTGAAAGGTAAGCAATGGGGTGTTCCAGTTTATCCTCAAGTTCCTGCTTCAAGACCGCTCCTATGGCATAGTTAGAGGCATCCGTTTCCACTAGGAATGGGTGATTTATGTCGGGTTGGGCCAAGATGGGGGCTTGCGTGAACTGTCTTTAAACGTTGAAATGCCTTATCTTGCGGTGTAGACCAGATAAAGGGGGTGTCTGTCTTCAAGAGAGCAATGATCGGCTGAACGATCTCGGAAAAGGTAGATATGAACTTCCGGTAAAAGTTGGTAAGCCCCAGGAAAGATTGAACTTGTTTCATGGATGTGGGAGCGGGCCATCCCAGTATGGCCTTTACCTTTGATGGGTCCATACCAATTCCTTCTGGGCTAAGGATGAATCCTAGGTAGTGAACAGAAGTAACGTGAAACAAACATTTTTTTGGATTTGGCTAAAAGTTTGTGTTCACAGAGTCGTTGTAATACTGCCTTTACATGTTCTTCATGCTTTAGAGGATCTTGGAAAAGATCAATATGTCGTCCAGATAAACAATGACGAAGAGGAATAACATGTCAGAAAACACCCTATCCGTAAAACGTTGAAAAACTGCGGGGGCATTAGCTAGTCAAAGGGCATGACTAGATATTCATAGTGGCCAAAGTGTGTTCTAAAGGTTGTTTTCCATTCGTCTGCTTCCCGGACACGGATCAAATGATAGGCACTCCAGAGATCCAACATCTTGAATATTACGGGCCTCTCACAGCTTCCAGGATATCCGAGATCAGGGGCAGTGGGTACCGATCTTTGAGGGTACATTGATTTAAGCCACGATAGTCGAGGCAAGGTCTGAGTTCCTTGGTGTCCTTCCTGGGAACAAAGAACAACGAAGCACCCGCTGGAGATTTTGAGGGTCTTATGGTGCCGTTTTCAAGGTTGGTATCCAGGTATTCTCGGAGGGCCTTTTTCTCAGGTTCGGAAAGGATGAACATTCTGCCAAAGGGAATCACTGCTGAGGGATCTGTATCTATGGCGCAGTCTTCAGGTCTGTGAGGGGATAAGGCCTGGACTATGGCAGTTGAAAATACATCAGCATATCCCTGATAGGCCTCTGGGACTTGTATGATATTGGAAAAAATGAGTGGTGTTTGCTGGTCTCTTGGTGGTTCTTTAGGGGGTGTCGAGAAGGGATCCAGGAATAGACAGTGGGACATACAAAACTCTGAGCCTAGGAATAGTGATCCTACTGTCCAATTAATATATGGATTGTGCTTCTTTAACCAGGGCATACCCAATACCATGGGGTAATGAGCTGACTTAATGATGTCGAATGTAATCCGCTCTTGGTGATGGTTTATAGAAAGCTGGATCTCTTTTGTCTGCAGGCTTATGGGTCCTGAAGTGAGGGGTCTTCCGTCGATTGCTTCCACCGGCTGCATGGTGCTTCGTGTCTCGTATGGAATATGATGACTTACAACCCTATCTTGATCAATGAAAATTCCCATAGCTCTGCAGTCTACCAAGGCCAGAATGGGATAGGTCTTATTCTTGGAGGGCGATAGGAAGGCCTGTAGTATCACCAAATAGTTTTGTCCAGGAGAGTTCAAGGATGGAATTGATGTGGAGCAAACATCTCTCTCCCGAAGCTCTGCTCCATCTAGGATCGGGAGCTGGCGTTTTCCGAACACCGAGGAGGGGCTAGAGGACACTCCCTAACCAAGTGTTTGTCTGAGGCACAATGCATGCACAACCCTGTGTGAACCCTTCTCATCCTTTCTTGCGGGGATATAGGTCCACGGAAGGCTCCTATCTGCATGGGAAGTCTAACAGGCGTTCCTGGGCACTATAGAGCTGCTCTGGACGGTCAAACATGGTCTTAAGGGCTTGTATGAACCCATCATAGTCATCTAGGAGAGCATCGCCGGAATTAACGAGGGGCGTAGCCCAGGTTAAGGCGTTTCCTGAAAGGTGGGAAATGATGAACCCCACCTTAGCCCTGGGAGTCGAAAAGTAGTAGGGCTTAAAAGTAAAGTGGACCAAACATGAATCCAGGAATCAGCGTAGGGTTTTTGCCGACCCATCGTATTTGTCCACTATGCCGCCCAGCAACACACTTTCTTTTGTGGCAGAATCACGGAATAGAACTAATTGTTTGAGAGCAGCGTTTTTCGCTTTTAGATTCTGCACCTCGGTTGATGGCTCTTGCATGCCACACATCAGGTCCTGGACGTCCGCTTCCATGTCCATATCGAGTTCGGTCGGGTGGCGTCTCAAACTGTCAAGGAGTCCCCCCCTCCCCCCCTCCTTCTCACCTGAGTTCGATCCTTGCTGGATTTCTTGGTCGATGCCTTCTTGCGGACGGATCAGGTCTTGTATAAGGCTGCACGAGTCTCTTCCGACTCCAGCGTGCTTTCAAAGTTCCGGGATGCAAAGATCCAGGAATCTTGGAAATTTACAGAGTGCGCTACTCAGCACACGAGTCCAGGAATCAAGAAAGGAAGGAAAGGTACTAGGAATGGGGTTGGCTGGGAAAGAACCAAGGAAAGCAATACCGCGAGCTACGGAGCACACGTCTGGTCGCTACTTCGCAATAGCAATGAGACGCGCGGAGCCGCGAGAGGCGTGGTCTATAAATAGAACACGCTACGTCCAGTGTGTAGAGCGAGGAAGGTGTTTCACAGTGGACGGCCATGTTGGGAGTACCAGGGAGTGTAAGCCCCGTTGAGACAAGGACCATGAAGTCCAAAAGGGGCGTGTTCTGTAGGTCATGACAATTGTTTCCAAGGCGTCCGAGATGTTTGACCTCGTCCCCACTGAACAGAGAAAGCAAGGTTTCTTCTATCAATGCAGAGAGCAGACTCCAAAGACAGCATCCATCTAGATTATTGAAGGCATCTGGGATGATGGGCTGCTCATGACAAACACATTTACTGCAACCTCTATAAATGACAAGTCCGAGCAATAAGTGTCTTTGTACTCAACCCATCTTTTTGCTGTCCACCTGGAGGAGGAAGGGAGACAATTGGATGTTTTTGGCAAACAAATCATATCTACTGCCGCCGCTACCATCAAGGCAGAAAACTTCGCCATCATATTCCGATACGATTCAAAGTTATGGTAAATGATGGGTCCCATGCTTGATTGCTTTCCCAACAAGAGGAAGCCTTTGCGTTGCTGCATGAGGGTGAGGATGCATCCGACTATGCATCTCAGTGGCGGTTGATATTGCTGTTACTGGTTTAAAGACCTACATGTCCACCCAGGCATTCAATCCAAGCTTGTGGACATGCCCTTTAATGGCGAGGATCTGTTTGGGAAGGTCGATGATGCCCTTTAAACCATCAAGACGGATATATATACCAGCAGCTCACCTCCGAAGGTTGGGTATCCATGTTTACCCATTCCTCAAAGATGTATCACGATGATCGGACTCTCCTGTTTGGGCTTCTCCTTCCACCACAGCAAGTTCTTTGTGATTCCTTTCCGATGGATGTTTTTTCCTCTGAGCACAATTGGACATGTTCTCATGCACAGAGCTACCTGGATGGGGTGTCTGTACCTGACTTTCCAATGCAAACTCACTGTCACAGCAACAAGTCAACTTGGCCCAGAAACTTAAATTCCTGCTAGGGGTGATGTTTCCTCATCCCTCTAATACAGCACTGCCGGCTTCGAATGATGCCTTTGCCAAGAGTTTCTGGATATCCGCTGGCAACAAGTCACCAACAATTGTCCCTCGGGCGTCCATTCTTTGATGCCCTTCATTGGTGGTCAGACGACACTCAACTCGCATCAGGTCACGTTTACAACCGATTCGCCCGTGGAATGTTGGGGAGCCCACATCAGCGACCTTCACATATCCACATCCCTTAGTTGAGTAGCCTTCACCTACAAGGGAAATTGATTTCAGAGTTCACTGACAATACCACCATGTTCTATATGTGGAAACAGGCCGGCGTCTGTTTGCCCTTCCTGTCCACATAGGCACAATCCCTCTGGCATTGGGATCTTTCTCGCAGGATGTTACGATCTCTGTTTCACCTGCATGGCATCCACAACTCCATTGCAGATTCCCTCACGTGTGGGAGCTTCTCCATAGCCAAGCTCTGCTTATCTTCCGAACATAGGCGACGCCGGACATTGGTCTGTTTGCAATTAGAGCAACTCAAAGCTCCTTGCATTTGCGAAAAGGCTTCCACAACCCGACAGCCTGGGAGATGCCTTTGCACTCCCGTAGACGGATACATATCAGTCTGATTTTGTTTTGATTTTTTTTTTTCCTCTTATGCAGAGTGTCCTCCCCGCCATCAGATGATAGTGGTGCAGACAGGTCCTGGTGCCTCCAGTGTGGTGAAAATGGTTTTGATATTCTGATCTTCTCGGCCTTTCATCGGTAGCGCCCTTCATGCTCCCACTGACGTACGACTTCCGGTCCAAGAACGAAGGCACTGTACATCATGAAACGGTCTCGGACAATCTTGACCAGGTTCCTGCTTCACTAGCATCCGGCTTAGCAGTAAACCCCAAGACCACTGGATCATCTTGGCGAAGGTCCGGGCACCTGTCACCATCTCCTGCTATAACAGCAAATTAAATCCCTTTTCACTTTTATATGCTGCTCACGGTGTGGATGCCTTCCACTTCGAGCCACAACAAATCCTGCCTTATCTGCTCTCCCTGGAATGAAGCAGCCTAGTGCAGGCCTCTTCTCAAAGTTCATTTGGCCACCATTTTCCACTTCACTCGTACTCCATCTGCACCTTTTTTGTGGACTCATTGCCATTTCAAAGCATTTATTTGTGGCCTGGGCTTTGCTTTTCCATCAGTGCGCCCTACAGTGCTGGCTTGGGAACTCAACGTGGTCTCCAAATTGATTGGTCCTCCTTTTGAGCCTTTACATAAGGTTGACATCAAGTCCCTGTCTTGGAAGATGGCTTTCTTGGTCGCCATTCAGCCAGTAGGGTCAGTGAAGTCCAGGCGCTCTGTCAAACCGCCTTATTTAGTCTTCCACAAGTACTGTTTTGTCTTTCCACCTCAATGAGCCTTTGGTGCGCCTGGTGTTCTTTGGTTCCCCTTCCACGGATGCTGTGCGGCCCCTCCACTCTCTAGCAGTTATACGAGCGCTGAAGTACTGTGTTGCATGTACCAAGCCATTCCGAACGTCTTCTAAGCTATTCAGCTATTTGTGACTTTTGGGCCTACGGCCATCGGCAACAAGCTGTCCAAGTCCTCCCATCTCCTGATTGTTTTCAGTTTGCATTTCTTTTGCCATCAACTGGCCAACAGACTGCTTCTTGGTTGGCCTAAAGCACATTCCACAAGGGCTGTACCTCAACCACTGCCTTCCTCTCCGGTGTTCCTCTCGTGGACATCTGCAGGGCAGTGAATTGGAGATCTGTCCACACCTTCACCAGTTTCTACTTTGGAGACCGGGAGTAGATGGAGGAGTACTAAATTGGACAGTGCTTCAGCATCTGTTCTCGAGGTCTTTCATCCCAGTGACCCTTATTTCCTGCTCCCAATTTGGCTTTGTATGCATACTTTTCTATTCTGGTGTTTCTAATCTATTCAAACGGCATGTAAATCTATGAAAGATCCAGGAATAAATTACCTGTAACTAGGTACTCCAGCATTGGTATCTTTCATAAATCCACATGCGACCCTACCACGCTAGTTGCTCTTCCTGACTCGCTTTAGCACATTTGCGTGTATTATACCAGTTTGAATATGACCTTCAGAGTAGTAGCTATGGAATACATTACCCAAAAACAACAACGAGAACACTAAAGTGACTGTTACCAAGTATTTACAGACTGACTCTGTGGAAAATTCAAACAGCATGTGAATCTATGAAGGATACCTATGCTGGAGAACAGGAACTACAGGGAAGTAACTTTATTTCTTCAGACCAATTAACTGTTCACCAACAGCCATAGTTACTTACTTTAATTACATAACTCTGGTCTAGTTTACAATTCACTCAAATTGTTTTTAGCAGCTTTGCCAGCATTACAACATCACAACACAAGAGATCCTGGTGGAAGATGCTGGTTGTCAGGGAGTTCCAGGATGGTGTAAAACACATGTATCCACCGGTGGCACTGCCACCACCAGTTTTGGATTTAAACATCATAATTCGTAAACATATGGGTCCACCACTTCAACCAATGCACAAAGCCTCTCTTAAGAATCTTGGATGCCAAGTGACTTTCCTTGTTGCTGTCGCATCCATAAGATCAGTTGATTGCATTTCCAACCTTTTTTTAGAAAATCTGCAGCATATTGATGAAAGCATACTACCTATACTTAATATTTGTAAGACAGTTGTGGATTGCCTGAATAAAATCAGTAATTAGAAACACTGGTCAGTGTTTTTTGTCTCAAAGGCAACAGGAAGAGAGGGAGATCTAATTGACATGGCAATCATTGCTAGATGGATAGTCTGGTACATACTGCAAAGTTGCACACTATCAAACAAATATCTTTCCTTTACACTAAAAGCTAATTCTACTCCTAGTACAGGAGCTCTGCTCACATTTGTTGCCAATGTCCTGCTAGAATCAATGTGTTCAGCAACAATGCGGAGCAAAGTGCGCACGTTCACTCTACACTATTGTTTAGACACTCGTACAAGATCAGATTCACGAGTTGTCCAAGAGGTTTTTAAGCATGTTTTCAAATGTCCCTTCAGCTCCCACCCCCCACCCTCACCAGGCACTGCCTGGTAATCCATGTAAAGCCTCGGAAGACAAACATTGAACGGATGATGTGGCTGTAAATAAAGTCACGACCATTCTCTTTCTGTGGTTTGCATCTGCTTAGACCAAACAAAAACCCTACGTTGCCGTGTGGTGACCCCCAAATGCACTCCTAAGGGCTCAAACAAACCACATGCAACCACCCTCCCTCTCCTTCCAGGAGCTAAAGTACAGTGCTTTGCAGTAAAATAACATTCTGCACTTACCTCCAAGCAGAAATGCAATCTGAGGTTGTCCGCACGAGGGATCATGGGTCCATGGTCACATAGAGTAAGGATAGTTTCACATGAAGGCCCCCTGTCGATGCCACCTTTTTTCAATTTTGAAAAAAGAACAAGATGTTTATATTTTTTTGATTAATTACATTGATTTGAACCTGTAGGAAAGCAGGACTTTATATTTCTGACGTGTGCACATTGTGCTTATTCTTTTAATATTGCATACCAAGCAGAAGCATGCAAATAACTTTTAAAGGATGTGATTCTGAGCAGATGCAAGCCACAGAAAGTCGGTTCCTGTGTAAGTAATATTTGTTGTATGCACACACATGTGAATCACGGTTGCAACTATATTGTCACATTGTATGTTCTATGTTACAATAGAAATTAATGATAACCAAATTTGGCTGCTTGTTGTCCCTGACTGATCTGATTGAGCGTACTAAATTTGGGGAAAATTCACGCACATGCTCAACTTAAGTATTTCTTTAAGGCATTTTTTTCACCTTCTTATAATGGAAATTTACCTAGAGAAATTGAAAGATTCTCAATTTGCCTGCTTTGATTTTTTAAATGTTTTGCACACTAGGGCACTTTAATATGAAAATGTTTGTTTTAAAAGGTTAGAAAATGTCATTGGCTATTCTCGAGATTTTAAGTTGTACGAAAAGCAGGACTGTATATTTCTGACGTGCACAACGTGCTTTTTGTTTTAGTACCCGACGAGGGACAATCAGATTGTAACAAATCGATCTGATTGCCCCTCGCCAGGGCTTTACCAGCCCGACAATGCCTTACCTGCTGCTGTGTCCTTCAACGTTACTTGCTTTTCTCCTACTGGCCACCATGGAAAGGGAGAAGGGACTAGATGTCCCTTCTCCCCGTTTCCTGGCAGCAATTTTCTTTCTTTACTTGTTTTTTTTTTTTTAAACCCTTTTAAATTCCTGCCATGGAAAGGGGAGAAGGAACTACATGTAAGGCCTTATCCTCGTTCCATGGCGGCCATTTCCTTAGTTTACGTTTTTTCCTTTTTCAGCGGTTGCCATGGAACGGTATAGTCCCTGCTCCCAGCCCCTCGCTGGGGAGGTTGGGGGGGGGGGGGGGGGTGGAGAAGGGCATCATTACCGCTTCAGCTAATGTTATGTTACTTGGCATTTATATAGCGCCTTATGTATCTGCCCTGTAGCCGCGTTAACTATGGGTCGCGGGGCTTTACCTGAAGCAGTAATGCTGCCCAACCGACCCCCAGCTCGGGGCTTATTGCTTAGATAATACAAACAAGCAGAAGCATGTGAATAACGAACTGGTAATGTACAATAATATGAACAATCCGAAGAGTATGAATACGCAGAACAGAAGAACTCTGTTAACGTGTAATGTGAACTGCCACTGCAGATTAATAAACGGAACACTCCTAACGTGTAATATTACGAGTAAGCACAGACACAATTATAACGTATATTTTTGCGTGCATAATGCTTGTAATGTGTAGCATAAACAAATCCAAGCATATTGTGTAATACGAAAAAGCAGAAGCATATTAACAAGCAAAACACTTGCAATGTCATATGCGAACATACAAAGACTTGCAATGTCATATGCAGACATACAAAGACTATCAAAATAAAATCTGTTAGTCTCCATAGCTCCAAGCAGAGCGGGAGATCGCGCCTCTAAGAATGCCATCTCTAGGTGTATAGTCGGATGTATACAACTGTGCTATTCCCTTCAAATAAGACACTGCCTTTTACGCCAAGGGCCCACTCTACAAGAGGTACTGGAGCCACTCTGGCTTTCATTGCAAATGTACCCCTTGATACCATTTGCAAATCAGCTACATGGTGCTCGATTCACACCTTTACTCAGCACTACTGCATTTACACTCATTCCAAGACAGACCATGAAGCTTTCTTAGCCTGTCTCCTCTTCATCATAGTACTTTTTTAACCCAATCTTTGTCACAGTGCCTCATGACCATTGCATCTCTCATCTGTCAGTCCCTCCTTTCCACCACTTCTGTTAGTTTCTTATTCATTTTTTTTTGTTAAACTAGTTTGAGAATTGTCTGTAAACCTTAATGTATAGCAACTGTAGATGTGTTTTTTTTTTTAATTTCTCTTTTCTAATAGATACTCTGAAAACAAAATCATGATGTTTGCCCACCCACCAAATGTAGGGTATAGTGTGCTGCTATGCAATTATGAGTGTTGGTTTCCATTCGTATTCCTTAATGAATCAATCGTAAGATATTCATTTGGAAATGGGCAATAGCATGTTGATGTTGAACTGCATAAAAAGTCAGCATGGCTATGAAATTTGTTCAGAAACATGCTGTCAACTACTTTGGGAGACAGTTAAATGTAACTAATTTGAAATCGTATCAAAACTTTTTTTGATTTCATAAACCTCTTGTAATAGCCTAAAATTGGCCGATTTTAGATGAGACGAGCCTGGGAATCTTAGGCCAAAGCAGTTTAAAAATTCTAACATTGTCGTTTTAATGAAATAATCATGTTTTTATCTGGTCTGCCATTGGAGTAATCCATAAAAATACAAGACCAACAGAAATGTATTACTCTGATACATCCAACATAGAATAACAACAAAACAGATCAGTACCAATCCAACATGACCACTAGGTTTGCCAAACCCCTACTGGAGAATTTCGCTGTAACCGCACTGTTTTAACACGAAGGCTGAAATAGTAAATAACGGTCATAAAATTGGCACCGTTGGTTACATGTCCCACTTCTGCATGCTGCTTAATTCAAAAGTGAAATTACGCAGCTTCTACAAAGGTAAATTAATAGCATACAGCCATCGGGCGGCCTCTACTTAACAAAGATACATGTGAAGTTTGCTCCAATATTGACCTAAAAGAAAAACTTATTTGTTACAGATTAACTACACTCTTGTGAAACACAAGGTGCTTTTGCCAGTTCTATCATTGATTTAGCCACTAGTAAGCCTAACCTCTTACTAATTCCCTGAGTTAATCGATTTATAACTGGAGCAACTACCCAGTCACTATCCTGTTAGAGCACTCACTTTAACAGTCTCCATATGCTTTCAACTGAGCTCAAAGGAGCCTTATGTATGAAGATTGGCGAGTATGCAATGCTCATTAAAGTCATAACTCTTGATACCTGGAGTACATTCTGCTGTCACATGTGTGCAGTTGGTGTCAAATACAAAATGCGTTTAAATGCTGCACCTGGCTTCTCTTAAATAAGGAACTTTAACATTCAGTTGTCATTTTAATTTAAAAAAAGAGCATAGAAGCTTCAAATGATCTTGTGATCTCAGACGAAAGTAAAGGAGGCAATGATAGTTAACCATCACTGTTTTTTATTGAATGAGGAAATGACCTTGTTATGGTAATTTTGTATTTGTTATGGTATTTTAGTGTTTATGTATTGTACAATGAAAAGGTTTAAATCTACACAACCATCAGTATAAAATAATGTAGCTTGTTTATTCAATTAACATTCAAGAATTGGAGGTTTAATCAATTTGGACAATGATAAAGCCTTGAAATGGTGCAAAAAGGGCAAAATAAACTTGCACCTCTTAAACTTTTACTTATTAAATCTTGTAACTCTTGTCACCAAACACAATGGTACCAAGAGTATTCTTCACAGAACAAACTAACGACCCAATGGTCTGAAAAACTATGTACAGGTTTTACTTCTAGGCATGTATGTCAGATTGAGATTTTAATGGTGCTCGACGTAGTTCCTCTGACCCCCCCAAAAAAGTTAATAACCAAAGAAAGCCTGTAAAAGATTTATGGGACTCAAAGGGAGGCCCAAAAATGGAATTCTGCTAAACCAGGTAGCTTTCAACTACTGGGTGTATTTTACCTCCTCATTCCAAGTTACGTCATAGAGAACTCAAGCTTTGTTCTGGTCTATCAGAAGATGGGTCCTAGCTACCCAGCTGTAATTGTTATCCTCTTTCATAGACTACTGGTTTCTTGGTACGCTTGTGCCTGATATGAGGTTGGTTGAGCGGTAAGACGTAGGGTACAGGACATTGTTATGATTTTCATGTTGAAGGTTGGGCGGTTTAGGAAGCTTTGGTCATTTTGGCTTCCAGGGAGCACTGTTACCTGCTGCGTTAAGGAGATTGGAAGACAAAACTAGATGGGGAGAGGAGGCACATCCACCATTGTTTAACATTCCTTTTTCCGGTCATATTTGATTCGAAGCATGGTATCAACAATAAGACGGACACAACTGAACCACAGTTATTGAACTTCAACGAGGATGTGATAAACGCCTATCTAATCCTAAATCTACATATGGGAGCAAGCTACGACCATCAAATAATGCAGTTCTAGTGGAGTCTCATCAAACTGAAAGGGCCTATACTAAAAAAAACTGCCATTCCTTACCTCTAAATTCAAATAGTGTAGGGTAGTGTTTATGAGAAGAACAAGTTACTTAACTGTAACGTTCTTTAGACTGGATGTTCCTCGCACGTATTCCTCATCTTGTGATATTCGTTATCGCCAGCTTCACTGCTTCGGATTTTTTTTTTTGGCAGAGGGCGCTGTTCTCGAGGTTGTGGCGTCGATTGTCCCTCGACGGGCTCCATACCGTGTCAACGTCACTGTTGGTATAAATAGCTTGAGCCGCGCCCGTTGGCTTCAGTTCTGTTTTTTCGAGGAAATATTCGTGGAACACCAAGGCGTGTCCTGTGACTGATAGGCCCATCGTGAGAGGAAAGTGTAAGAAACGTAAACTGTAGGCTGGAAGGGTCGATGAGGAATACGTGGGAGGAACATCCAGTCAAAAGAACGTTACAGTTGGTAAGTAACTTGTTCTTCAAATGGATTGTGTCCTCCCACGTTTTCATCATCTTGTAATAGACTCCCATAGCAGTGGTCAATTTGGAGGTGGGAGTACTAGTTATTGTTTTCATGGACGGAATGAAGTACCGCCCTGGCAAATAAACCCTCATTGGAGGAGGAGGCATCTAAGCAGTAATGCTTGATGAAGGTATGCATTGATGCCCACGTTGCAGTCGAGCAAATTTCTTTGCAGGGACTCCCCTCTTCAAAGCCGCAGAAGTAGCCATTCCCCTAGTGGAATGGGCCCGTAGCCCATCCGGTGGGTCTTTTCCTGCAAATCTGTAGCATTCAATATAGCTAGAATGATCCAGCAGGATATAGTTTGTTTTGTCATCGCCAACCCCAATTTACGACCTCTATAACCCACAAAGAGTTGGTTATCTTGACGTAATTTTGATATTCTTGAAATGTAAAAACTGAGGGCCCTTTTGGGGTCCAGTCTATGCAGCCTCTCCTCTTTACCCAAATGAGGAGGAGGATAGAATGTTGGTAAAACTATTTTTTGTGACAAATGGAAGTCAGAAACTACTTTCGGTAAGAAAGATGGTTTAACCTTAAGAACTACCTTGTCCATGTAAAATGTGGTACATGAGAGAGCCTGTAGTTCACTAACCCTGCGGGCTGATGTCAATGCTACAAGGACAGTTTTTAGTGTTAGAAGCCTCAAATCCCAAGTTGGGACATGAAACGGTAGGGGTAGATATGCATTGGTAAGTCCTTTCAGGAACTGAATGATTAATGGAATTTTGAAGTAAGAAACCTCTTCCGAGGAACGCTTGAAAATGGACAGCGCAGCAAGATATCCTTTAATTGTTCCGATCTGGAGCCCCAGATTGGCTAGATGCAATAGGAAAGAAAGCACCACTGGGGTGCCACATTGAAAAGGGTCCACATCCTTATCTTTGCACCAGTTACTGAATTTGTTCCAACGGCACTGATAAAAGGATTTTGTTGCTGGCCTTCTGGCCGAAAGCACAATTTCCATTACGTCGTCCGGAAGGTCCCAATCCCTGTATCTCAACCTCTCAGAAACCATGCATGAAGGTTGTGTCTTGACCTCTGGATGGAGAACGTGACCTTCCTCTTGCGAGACAAGATCCTCTCTTTGCAGAAGACGTATTGGAGGGCAAATGGACATGTCCAGAAGGTCCGGGTACCACGTCCTCCTGGCCCAATCTGGGGCAATTGGGATCATGGTTTTCCTGAACTTTCTCAACCTCCTGATTACTTGAGGAATCACAGGGACCCGAGGAAACGCGTACAGAAGGGGGAACTTCCAGTCCACCACAAACGCTCCTCTCGGGGGAAATTCCCTTGAGCAATACTGTTCGCACTTCCGGTTTACCTCGGTCGCGAACAGATCCACTTAAGGGGTTCCCCAAAGCGTGAAGATCTCCAGAAGGACTTCCTGAGCTAGCTCCCACTAGTGGGAGACTGTGCTCTGCCTGCTCTCAGCGTCTGCCGCAGTGTTCTGCTCTCCGGCTAGATGAACTGCTGATAGAGAGATTCCTTCCCGTATTGCCCAGAACCAGAGCTCCATTGCTTCTCTGCACAGTGGAAGTGATCCTACGCCTCCTCTTTTGTTGAGGTAGTACCGGGCCACTGTGTTGTCCGTCATTATCAGGACATTCTTTCCTTGTACAGAGGGCAGGAAGGCCTTCAGCGCTAGTCTGATTGCCCTCAGCTCCAAAAGGTTGATGTGTAGTTTGGACTCTGATGGAGACAAACGACCGCTGATTGTCAGATCGTTGGTATGAGCTCCCCACCCTGTGAGTGAGGAGTCCGTTACTACTGTTATCTCCTGCCATGGTTGCCAAAAAGATTCCCCTTTGAGGATGTTGTTGTTGCAAGCCCACCATAGTAGATCCTGAGCAACTGCGCTCGGGCCTTGTAGAAGATCCGACATACTCCCCGAGAACTGGGACTACTGAGTCCTGAGGGCCCATTGAAGGGATCTCATTCTCATTCTGCCCTCTGGCACTAGAAAAATGCAGGATGCCATGAGGCCGAGCAACCTCAGAAAATCGAAGGCCGGCAGATGCTGGGCTTTCTGGAATTTTCTTACCATCTGCAGAATGTGGAGAACTCTTATCTCGGGGGGGGGGGGGGGGGGCGAGGCTTTGCCCGAGGAAGTGTCAAACACTGCTCCGATAAACTGGAGTTTTTGGGATGGTGTCATGTGGGACTTCTTGAAATTGAGGGAGAAGCCCAGATTGTGAAGGAAGTGACAGGTGATCGACAGATGTTTTTGAGCTTGTTCGGGAGAACGTGCTCTGATCAACCAGTCGTCCAGGTAGGTGTAGATGTGAATCCCACCTCTCCTGAGACTCGCTGCCACTAGCGCCATCAGCTTGGTGAAAACCCTTGGGGCGGAGGTCAGCCCGAATGGCAGAACTCGAAACTGATAGTGAGAACCCCCAACTGCGAACCTCAGGTACTTTCTGTGCTTGAGATGGATTGGCACATGAAAGTAAGCATCCTGAAGGTCAAATGATACCAACCAGTCTTGGAGTTGGAGAGCCTGAAGGATCTGAGAAAGGGTTACCATCTTGAACTTGTCCTTCCTGAGGAACTTGTTCAAGTTTCTTAAATCCAAGATGGGTCTCAATCCTCCGTCGTCCTTTGGGTTGAGAAAGTAAGGGGAGTACCAACCCTTGTTCCTCTCCGCCACAGGTACATGTTCTCTTGCAGCTTTCTCTAGCAGGGTTAAAATTTCCTGCAAAAGGAGCTGGTCTTGAATTTTGGTCGAGTTTGCTCCCGGTGGATGATCATGAGGCCTTTTAGGAAGGGAAGGCAGTAACCTTGAGCTACTGTTTCCAGTGCCCAAGCATCTGAAGTAATGCCCCGCCATTCTTTCAGATGCTGAGAGATTCTGCCTCCCACTGGTGTTTTGTATGATTCGGCCTCAAAGTGATTTGGAGGTGGCTGCAGGAGCGGCTGAGGGTAAAGATGCAGTTGCTGAAGATGGCTTTATAGTCTTTCCTCGTCCACCACGAGTGACATTTCTTTTGCTCCTTTGAAAAGCCTGTCCTCTTCCTCAACCAAAAGAAGAGTAGTACCGAAAAGGACGACCCCTCCAGGAAGATGAGCCCGAATAGGGTTTCTGAGGTTGTCGCTTGGCGGCACTAAGGGATTTAGCTGCTGCTTTTGAGGTCTGTAGTTTTTTTAGGCTCTCATCAGCCTTACTACCCAACAGCCTCGAGCCATCAAAAGGCATGTTGAGAAGCCTGGCCTGCACATCTGGTGCAAAACCCGACTTTCTCAACCACACAAATCTGCGTAGCACTGTGCTTGATGCCATGAATCTGCTAATACTTTCAGCAGTATCCAGTCCAGACTGGAGACATTCTTCTCCCATTGCCTCCTTCCTGTCTTTGACAATATTCAGGAAGCCTTCCCTTTCCTCGCCTTCTGGAATATGTTCAGCGGCCGCCAAAATGCTTTCCCACAGGGTATGTGCGAACCTGGCTTAGGGTACAGGTGACATTTGTTGACTTTAAGGCCATGGTACCCGAAGTAAAAACTTTACGGGCCCAACCATCAACCTTCTTATCCTCTCTATCCGGAGGTATGGTTGGATATGCAGTTTGTCTCGAAGTAGTTGCAGCCTGAATAACCAGCCTTTCTGGAGTGGGATGTCTATTCAGATACTCGGGATCAGAAGTAGAAGTTCTATACTTCTTAGGAAAATTGTTGTTTACCGCAGCAGTGTTGTCGGGAGTTCCCCAGTTTTTTTCCACTGTTCTCTGAAGCGCCCTATGCAAGGGGAGAACTGGATCCGTCTGGGGGCCCCAAACAATTATGTCCGTCATATCGTCCTGTTCAAAAGTGAGTGAGGCTCTACCCCAGCCCATATATTCTACCACTATGTTCATTAAACTCCTGTACCCTGAATCTGCATGTTCTGCAGGGTCAGGTCTTGCAAACTCTAGTGCGGGTGACGTGTCAATGCCACTAGCAGAATGCAAAGTCTCGCACAGTTTTCTCATTTTAGATTCTGGGTCTATATGTTCCTCTGGAACTTGTCTAGTGCATTATTGCACTCCAAAAGGAGAGATTTCCTCATCTTCGGAGCCAGTTTCTTCAAAAATCGAAGACGTAGACTTAGTCTGATTTTGGTAATGGCATAAATCTCCTCTCTTCCTCCTGAGTTTTCATCGAAGGAATGGAAGTATTCTTCAAAGGTGTCGAGGCAATCTTTGATGACCCCGCTTTAGGCTCCGATATCAAAGCTGTCGAAGAAGTTGCAGATGTTTACAACTTCTGTTTTTTATGGGGTGTCTGTGAAACACTCGACTTTCGAGTTCACCCATACTACTGGGTCTTACCGCAGTAGTTCCTGACTTCCCTGTGTCGTCCAATGGAGTGACGTGGGTCTAGCTCATTTGGGGTTTCTTTGAGGGGGTCGAGGCCGCATTCTCAAAGACCTCCATCTTTCTTCTAAAGTCCTCCCATTTTCTTGGGGAATCCGATTTAGTAAGGCATCGAACCAATTTGGTCGATGTATCGGATGATGATGATGAAGGATGTCTCTAACTTTTTTAGAAGATGATCGCCTCGATCTACTACGAGATCAGGATCTCTTAGTGTTTTTTGTGACGTTCCGATTCTTTTGAATCGGACGATTCTTTTGTCTTTTCGACAAAGCCTTCAAAGCCTCCTGCCCCACCGCTAGTTTACCTTTCCTCTCACAGAGGGCCTTCTCCGTCATCGACTGACAGGAGCCACAGTCGCCGGTTCGATGATCTGAACCCAGGCACCAAAGACAGATGCGGTGAGGATCGGTGATTGACATCTTCGAACCGCAGTCGACACACTTCTTACACCCAGTCTTGGATGTAGAAGCAGTAGATAACATTTTCTGTCAGAAAATCTCGAAGCGCGCCATTCTCGAGAGCGAAGCAATCGGAAAAACGGAACTGAAGCCAGCGGGTGCGGCTCGAGCTATTTATACCAACAGTGACGTCGACACGGTACAGAGCCCGTCGAAGAACAATCTACGCCACGACCTCGAGCACAGCGCCCTCTGCCAAAAACAATTCCGGAGCAGCGAAGCTGGCGATAACGAATATTAACGCATATCACAATATGAGGAATACATGGGAGGACACAATCCGTTCGAAAGAAGTGTTCACAAAAATGTCAGGATGTCCAGGCTGTTGGCCTAACTTCCCCACGTTTTCAGCATGGGACAATGCGGTTCACTCGAGCAGAGCACAATCTCTGGCACAAGGATACAGCTCCATTACCAGCATCAGGGCCTTCTGTGCCCAAGTTTCTTTACTTATCAAAGTCTCTCGATTCAGAGGGCCTGATGTACCAAAACCAACCAAGTTCCTTTCCTCTTACAAGTACTCAATTCAGGGGATTCACTGTTCTTCCTAGATCCCCCTCAGCCAGGCTCAGATCCCTTTTATACAACGTTTGTCACTTTGGATCCCCCTCTTCTGGGCTTAGATCCCCTTCTCCAGTGTCCAGAGAATATTCTTTCACGGGTGACTCACGGTTCACCCCGGATCCCCATTAGCTGGGCTCAGATCCTTTCTCTTACACAATTAGTCTCCCTCAGCCGGGCACGGACCAATTTCAGTTTGTATTAACTATAGAAGACTTTCAAATGTGCACAGGATTTTGCTTGACCAGAACCACTTCGATTTCACAATTCCTTTATGTTTGCCACCTCTCAGTTGGATACCTAGCAGAGACCTTTGAATGAGCACCCACGGTGCACCAGACCAATCTGTGTGTGGTATCTATCTTGGCTTCAAAGGCCCAGTCACTCCTTTGATGTTCAATTACATTTGCATCCCTCGTCACATACGCTTCACACACGGTTCTCTTCAGATTTCTCAATATTATGTTGCTGCTTGCAACCTTGGTTCTAAAACACTGGTCTGTTATCAGTCTCACCGGCTGGGCTGACTTTACTGCTGTTGCATTGTTGTAGGAGCCACAGCCAGTACCACAGCAGAAAACGTTTCTCCCCGCCTTGGCTATCGACACGCGAGAGCCCTGGGTACCTCCGACACACAATGCAGTTTTTTTCAGCTTTAATTACAGGTCTCCTGTTTCTTATTCTCTAAGGATCGTGAAAGTAACAGTTTTCCACTGAAAAGGTCAAGGGTACTTCCCTCCTCGCAACCCTCTTTGGTTTTGCTGTCTTTATCCTCTTATTAAACTACCATCTTGGAAATGCTGTATCCTTGTGTGCTTGCCTTGCTTAGTGTGCTTTTGTGCTCCGCCTTTTATCCGTGTGGGGAAGTGTGATGGAAGTCCGGTGTGAGTGTAATGACCAGTAATTGTCTTACACTGGCTGACCCTTGTGTTGGGACATTTTCGTTATGTGGCTCGGGTGTTTCAGTTTTCTCTCATATTGAGCTGTCCATTAGAAAGTATTCGTGTCGGGAAAGGGGGCGGGGGTTGAGTTCCTAAGTATCTTACCTGGTAAGAGTTACACTGAAGGGGATACCACGTCTCACCATCCGATCTCCCACTCCCCGAAGATCCCTCATCCAGGTGATCCCTCATCCAGGTGATCCTCCCACACTGGTCCACCCCCAGGAACTGGATCCAAAAGCAAATGACTGTGTCCTGACCACCTGAATGACATTTGCCGGGGGACTGGCGGGTGAGACACCTTCAGGTGTCTCACAGTACCAGAGATAAAAATGAAATGGACATGGCAATACATTTTGCTGCTTTATTGTAGAAATAATGGATTATTCGTTGTTTGTGCAATAACTAATCTGAAATGTTAGGCTTTAAAGAGGGGTTAAACTATATATGCTCTTGTGTGAATACGAATCAACAAAGGCAACCATGTAATAAGAGATGCCTTTGTTGCTACAGGCGCTCCAGACAATGTGGAACCAGTTGGAAGGATTAATGGATTTTTCCAGTCAGTTCACCTGCTACAGGATTTGACTTTAAGTAGCAAAATTGCATTTCTGATATAACGAAAATATTTAGGGGCATTTAGAGATGTATGGTAGTTACATGCTGTTACTCTGAATGTATCACCCATATATGCCATAAGTACATAAGTGTAGAAACAATGTTTCAGGATCCTCCTAGACCATTTACCGTTATTGTAGGTTAGCTAAACACGCACTACCAAAACGTACGGAAGAGCTGGGGTGTATAAGACACAGGTGAATGAAACTAAGATTTCAGAGTTCATTTGCTGTTTGAGGCATATTCATATGAACTTCTTGTAAACTTAGTAAAGAAGTGATGGCTAAGATCTGTTACATTAAAGACCGTAACAAACAGGTGGTTGTTGAGCCAGTTTGCGAAGGGAGCAAATTAAGTGTGACTTTTTTCTTTTTTTGCACTTGCTTTGTGGGCTGCAACGTGGAAGGCTCTGGTAGTGAAACCACTTTGGTAGCAGCTTTAGGGGCTGCTTGATCCTGAGTGAGTAGTTGCACAATGATTGTAATTTGTTTTTGGCCTGTTTTATGTACTCTATTGGAGTGGTTTGGGTGTTTTTTAATCGTTTTTGGTGAGCACTGTGGGCTGATCTGGTGGGTTTGTCTAGTGTTTTTTGTGGCTTCTGACCCTGTTTTTCTGTGCTGGCCTGCCTCTAGAAGGTGCAGTCCGTGGGGTGTAGTACTTTGTTTGTGTCTGGCCTTTTCCCAGTCCCACCCTCCCACCTCCCCTGATTGGTACGGCCACCTGGTAATAACTGACTTTCCCAGAGCAGCCCCTGCAGCGAAGGTCCCCAAGGCAAAGGGCGGCTCCCACAGAGGCAGCTCCAGATTGTGTCTGCAGGTGTCAGCAGGGGAAGCCAGTGGCCAGCCGTCAACCAGCAGCAACTCCCTAAGGTGTGGCACGGGTGGGGAGTAGAGCAATCACTCTACTCCAGACAGCCCTGCCACTCTTCATTACCGTACATAATTACATAGCACATGGCGTTGTGAACATTAGCCTGTGTCGCATCTACATAGAATTGTGATTGTTGGCAAGTATCACACCTAGATAGAACTGTGAAGGTTTGCCTACGCCGCATCCAGATAGGATTGTGAATGTTAAGTAAATGCCACACTTGGATAGAATTCAGAATGTTAGCAAGCGCCACACTTAGATAGAAATGTGAACCTTAGCAAATGTCTCACTCAGAACTGTGGAAACTAGCCTGCGTCGCATCTAGACAGGATTTTGAATGTTGGCAGATCCCACACTTGGATAGAGTTGTGGGTGTTGGCAGGTCCCGCACTTAGATAGAATTGTGAATGGTAAGCAAACATTGACTCTCAAATCTAGGTACAGCCTCTCCTTTGTCTATTGTAAGGTGAAACGTAATATATTGGGATACCTGGGCCTCTCTCCCGCTCTGCAGGACCCTCGAATCTAGGTGTGACCTCGGTCTCTGGCTGTTATATGTTGAGACCCACCTATTGTGGAACCTAGACATTTCTCCCACTCTATAGGACTCTCATATCTAGTTATAGCCTCCATCTTTATCTGCTTTATAGTGAAACGTAGTGTATTGTGAAACTTGGGCCTCTTCACAGCTTTGCAGGACACTCAAGTCTAGGTATGGCCTACATCTATGTCTATTGTATGGTGAAACGTAGTGTATTGTGGGACCTGGGCGCCTCTCCCACCGTACAGAATTCTCAAAATCTGTGATAGTACCGTGAATTTACTAGTATTCGTTAGTCAGAAAATTGCTAAAAATTATTAGCATTACATTGACTCACACTTAGAAAATTGTTAGGAACTATTAGCATTGCACTGAACCAAACCTAGAAAGTGTCCACTGTGATAGTACTTTGAATCTACTAGTCTGCATCGCCTGCCTGTGCCGTTCTCCGAGAACCGGTCTTACGATTGACTCAAACCTAGAGGGTGCATTGCTTTGATACTGTGATTTAATTACACGCTTAGGAATTGCAAGATTGATTCACATCTTGAAAGTACCCCCTCTAATAGCACTATGACTCAGGTGCATGCGCTACACAATTAGAATTGCTCTCACCCGCTCGACTCACAGCTAGAAAATCCCACCTGAGATAGTTCTGTAAGTTACTTACCTATGTTTTAGATCATAACTCAACCCACACTCGCCTCCATATCACAACGCTTACTCTTCCGTACACCATCATTCAATTAGAGTGCAGCTATACTCCTCGATCAAATTTGGCCTAACTGCTCACATACGAACAGTAACACACAAACGCCTCATCATTCTAATAAAACACAGCTCTATCCCATGACAAACCGGCCTAGCTACACACACAAGCGTCCTACAGACTGCACAAATTCAACTTATATCAATACCACCACATCTAATGCTAGTATACAGCTACCATCGGGCAATTAAATCAGGTGCACACAACTGGTGCTCCCAAGCACCCTGCAACACCTTATACTTCTACGTCCCATCCCCTTTCCTCCATACTTATGGGACACCCCTCCGTCCTGTGGGACAGGACCGGAGCGCTTTGTAAAAGCATCAGAAAATGTCTAAATGTCTTTAGTCCTTCCTCTCTTTCTACGCGGGGCCCGGCACGCGGCTGTAACCCCGCCCATTTTGGCATCGCCAATCAGTCCTTTTCTCCGCTCGTTCGGGACTGGACGCGCTTGCATCCTCAGAAGATTTTCTTCCCTTTTTTACCTGCTCTCTGGCGATCGTGTTAGTCTGTCGTTCAAACTAGACTTTCCAGATTGTTCATCGTGTCACCGATGCTTCGCGAGGGCGGATCCCCATCCTCTGTGTCTAGAGCGTTTGGGTCCGGTTCTCCGTTGGGACTCCTGCTTTTATTGTGACTCCCTTTCGGTCGGGGCACTTCAATGTCGGTTGGAGCGGTGGGAGGAGGTTTTTCGACGTACTCCTCCTTTGCATTTTCAGACGTTTATCGACAAAAAGAAGAAACGCCCGGTAAATTCTTTACTTTTCAGAGCACCCCGGCTGGGAGATACCTTTCCGGGCTCTTCCCGAGCCAGGTGGAGTGTTGATCGCTCTGTCACCGGGGATTGCCCCGAGTTGCCTTCTGGGCCTATTAATTGTATCAGAGTTTTCTCTAAGGGTCTCTGTAAGTGGCCTGTGGATACCGGAGCACGCTCTGAGGCCCCTCCTGTGGGGCTGCTTGTAGACCCTGTTCTACTGAGTCGTGGGGTACCGGAGCTCGCTCTGAGGTCTCGTCGGCTTCCCTCAAAAGCACCGGGGTGTGCCCCGAGGCCTTGGCTGGGCTTGGTTTTACCGAACGGATGTTCGAGGCCTGTGCTTGTAAGGCTGTTACCGGACCTGGGTCCGAGGTCCCTCGTGCAGAGGCTAAAGCGACCAACATTTCTGAGAGGCCTGCCAAGGCCTTATCAGTGAAAGTTGTTCCTCACCATTCCCGCCCTTGTGGCGACGCCAGAACTGTTGAGGGGGCAAGGAGTGAAAGTTCTTCCTTTACTGGCAGTGCCGAGGTCCTTCCTGTGAAGGCTAGTTTGGCAATTGGTATGTCGCAGAAACGTTCCAGGCCTCATAGTACTGGCTCGGCCGAGGTTCCTTATGTTAAGGCTAAAATTAAGAGCCCTGACCCACCGACAGGGACCCCTGTCTCACTTCCACACGTGCCACAGTTCCCCTCAGGTGATGGCAAAATGGCGGCCGTTCCCACCACGGCCGCCATTTTGGGTGCTTCCCCTACAACTACGGCATCGGCCTCCGGTGTAGTAGTTGGTTCCGCGGGTGAACATAACATTCCTTGTGCGCATCCGTTTCGTCCAGTTTACGATTGGAACGCTCTGATGCCCCTTCCGCACAATGTCTTATTGCCTGTGGGTTTGGCACCTTTGATTTTTGTGGACACTTCGGGGGATGGGCCTGTGTGGCAACCCTCCCCTCTACGTCCCTGGAATTATACTCTTCATGAGAGGCCTTCTCCAGCAGTTCCAAAACCATCTCCGGAGGACTCCTTTTTAGGCAAATTTCAGACGCTTATGCGTACCGACCCCATGAGAGAGTATTTCAAAGTTTTTTTTAGGGAGATATGCCCGCCTGCGCCTCCGGCTCCACCCATTCCACCAGTGGTTCCGCCGGGGCCGCCCTTGCCTACGGTGCCTCCACTGAACCTTCCGCCCTTGTCCCCATTGTCCCCCGTGGACAAGTCCGGTGCCTGACAGTTCAGCAGGATCCTGACCTCTCGGATGATGCGCAAGGCGAGCAGAACAGCGAAGACCAGCCCCGCTCTATTAGAGCTTTTCACGACCGGGTACTGGACATGATGTGCCTATTGGATGTTCCAGTGCCCTAGGCACCCGCTCCGCAGGAGGGTGTGCTTTCGGGGGCGTTCAGCTTGTCACCTTCGGAGCATACCGGCCTGTTCTTGCAGAAGGACATTTTGGCCGAGGTCCGCAGGGTCTGGGAAAAGCCACACTCTGGACTTTTCATCAATAAGAACATTGACATGCGATACAGGCTGCATTCTTCGGAAGAGGTGGCCCTGTCATCTTGTCCACCCCCTTCTCCACAGTGGTGGCCGTGGCCACTTTGCAGTCCAGGCCTGCAGCGTCCTCTTCTACGACGGTGACTCAGGTTCTGGGGAAAGAGGACAAACTCCTGGACTCCCTTGGGAGGAAGATTTTTGCTAACTCGGCCTTGCAGCTCCGGCAGGCTAATGCGGAACTGGTGTTAGCGGGGGCGACTATGAAGATGTGGAAAGGTCTGTCGGAGTTCGAGGAGCTAATTCTGGTCGAGAAGCTGGAAGACTTGAAGGCGGGTTTATCTGATGCCAGAGTCTTGGCCCAGGATCTGCTTGAGGCTGCGGCTCATCAAGTCGACACGTCGGCTCGGGTCTTATGCTGGGTGTCGACACCTCTCGACAAGCATGGCTGCATGCCACCAAGTTCTCGAAGGAGGTGCAGGACAAGGTGTTTGGACCTGCCGTTTGACGGTAAGGAGCTTTTTCATTCCACAACGGATGTGAAGCTCACCAAAACGAAGGACAGCACCCAGACAGCAAAGTCCTTGTCAATCCTGGTTAAAACCCCTTTTAAGACCCAGAGACCGCTCTCTCAAAGCCGGCCCTCCTCTGGTTTCAGGGGACTCCTAGACCGGAAATCCCGCAGAGTGGATACTCCTTTGGGTAATAACCGCCGGAGGCAGCAACGGACTCGGTTTTTCTCCCACTCCTCAGCCGCCTCCTCAGGTTCAGGTGGTAACACCACTGAAAAGCCTGCCAAATGAGGGTTCTCTTCGCTCGCATGAGACCCTGGTGGGAGGACTCATTGCGTCTCATTGTGAGGCGTGGCAGACCATCACCGAGGACAGGTGAGTCTTGTCAGTCGCTCGGGCGGGCTTCCGCTTACCCCTACCCCACCCTTCAACCCTCCTTTCCAGCAGTCGGGATCGCCCTCCCTAAAAGCCGAGGTGCAGAAACTGCAGGACCTCAGAGCTGTGGAACCCGTTCCTCTTGGGGAGCGTGGGGAGGGCTTCTACTCCCGGCTGTTTACGGTGCCCAAACCCAACCAGGCTGGCCTGCGCACCATCCTAGACCTTTCCCAGTTCAATCTTTTCCTACCCCAAGAGAAATTTAAGATGATCACGCCCGGCCAGATACGGTCTTCCCTGCAGATAGGCGATTGGCTCAGCGTGGTGGATCTTCAGGATGCCTACATGCATATCCTGATCTGGGGTCCGCACAGGAGATCTGTTTCTCTGTGGGAGAGGAGCATTTCCAGTCTCGAGTGCTTCCTTTTGGCCTAATTTCGGCACCACGTGTTTTTATGAAGATGTCGGTGATCGCGGCCTGTCTTCTTCTGCAGGGTATCCATGTATATCCGTATTTGGACGACTGGCTCTTGTGCAGCCCTTGCCCGCGGAAAGCTGCCTGCAATCTTCAGTCTCTCCTCCAGCTCCTGTTCCACCTCGGGCTGTCGGTGAACTGCCGGAAATCTTCCATGTCCGTCTCTCAGTACTTGATCTTCCTGGGTTTTCGCTGGAATACGATCGTCTGCAGAGTGTACCTGACCAGGGACAGAATGGCAGATCTGTTGGCCACGTGTCAGATGTTTGCGCAGTCGGAGAGCATGTCGGCCTGGTGGTTTCAGAGGCTTCTGGGCCTCATGCGTTTTGGCGTTTCCTCTTGCTCGCCTCAAGATGAGGCGGACACGGATGGCTCTTCGGAGCACTTGGCTTCAGGCTGTGGATCCGGACTCCAAGTTGACAACGATTCTGGCTTCCATGAGAGCGGACCAGGACTGGTGGTCGTCTCTCAGCAACCTGTCGGTGGGGGCAGGGTTTCAGGACCCAGCTCCGACGATCACGGTCACGACTGACTCCTCCCTTCTGGGGTGGGATGCGACGTTGGATCTTCTTCAGGTCTCGGATCTTTGGTCGCTCCTGTACAAGCTCCTCCACATAGATCATCTGGAGCTCCTGGCGATTTTCCTAGCGCTCAAGGCATTCAGACCGATCGTAGCCAACAAGGTGGTCCGGATTCGCACGGACAATGTGATGTCGATGTTTTACATCAACAAGCAAGGGGCACCAAGTCTCCCCCGCTCGTGGACCTGTCCATCCAGATTTGGGAGTGGGCTGTTCAGCATGGTGTCTGGCTAGTTGCAGTACACATTCCGGGGAAAAATAAAGGGGTAGACCTGCGCTTTAACCCTGATCCTTCAGGTATAGTACAGAAATATCCAAGATTGGATCAGTGAGAAGAGATGACACTCTTTAGTACATATTCACATTTTATTAGTCAAATTTAGCATATGAAAAAACCATTTTCCACAGTATAAAAAAATTCATAAACACTTTTTCATATCAACATTCATAGCCACATACAAAGCTCATTCTTACATTCACACACAATATATCAACACCCATGATGTTTCATCTTTCATTGGGTTTTCAGTATACAACTTCATTGCCTAAGTGCCTTAATAGACCCAGTCCCTAAAATTAGGTGTCATGGTGTATCTAACGCCAGTTCTTTGGGTCAGGTATTTGTCACACAGAAACGTCGACACGTGTTTCGGTCGGAGACCTTCCTCAGGACGTGAGGCAAAGCAAAGTTCTTCGCCCCGATTCTTAATACAGGTGGGCCCGTGACCAATCTCCAAGTTCCAAGTCGAGGGAAGATGAACGGGAGATCGGAAATTAATCCTCCACTAGCCTCAGTGCAACTACTGAACTTGTGCCCGTGGTACAGCTTGAGACCCAAAGTCGTGGTGTTTCTACCGCGGCCTTTGGCATAAAAGTTGCACGCTTGATGTCCCAATTACTGTATTTCCGCAAGAACTTTGCTTTGCCTTACTTGGAGGCAGTTTGAGTTGGCTGTTCTAGTTGGTCTGGAAGAGGTTCTTTTGCATAATCTGTCCATGAGGTAGGGTGGAGCTTTGTTATTGATGCATTTGTGGGTGAGGGAGGCGATCTTAAGTTGAATTTTGTCGGTGGTGGAGAGCCATTTATATTCTCTTCTTATAGAGGATATATGCTCATTTCTATTAATCTTAAGTGCTGCTCTCAGGGCATTGTTCTGGAGGACTTGAATTTTGTGGATGGTCTGTTTATTAGCCCCAATGTATAGTCCATTCCAATAATCCAATTTGGATAGTATCAGGGCTCTGGCAAGTGTAATGCAACTATCTGTAGAGAGGAATTGTTTGCTCGCTCTGATAAGTTTTCATGTGTATGCTGTGGCAGAGGCTAGAGCGTTAACTTGTTTGGTAAAGTTCATGGTTGATTCTAAGTAGAATCCTAGGGTTTTCACTTCGTTAGCTACTTTTATGTTGTTCCCATCGATAATGAAGTTGTCATAATCAGGGCTGAGTTTAGATATATAGGTAGTGGTGCCTAGGATGATAAGCTTGGTTTTATCATCGTTCAGGCATAAGCCGTGTATGGCCATCCATGCCTGAACGATGCTATATATTCTGTTCACTAGGGCCAGGTCCTTGGCATAAACTCCTGAGAGCGGGAGGAGGATCTGGGTATCGTCTGCGTAGTTGGTGTAGGCGATACCCAGATGATCCATTTCATCAAAGAGGGGCTTCGTGAAAACATTGTAGAGGGTGGGTAACACACAAGACCCTTGTGGTACTCCACATGTTATGGGAATTGGATCTGCTGAGGCTGACGGAGCGAAGACTCTCATAGTCCGGTTACTCAGAAATGACTTGATCCAAGTTATGGTCTCTTTTGAGAAGTGGGCTGCAGAGTCGAGGTGACTACATATGACTGTGTGGTCCACTAAGTCGAATGCCGCTGATAGGTCCAGAAAGAGGAGTAGGGCTGCTTGGCCATTATCTCTGCATTCGTCTATTTGGGCCTTAAGGTCTATTAACGCTGTCTCGGTCCCATGTTGCGGGCGGAATCCTGATTGACGGGTTCCAAGTAGGTGGTTAGACTATAGGAAATTTTGTATTTGCAAGTAAGCCACTTTATCTAGGATTTTTAGAAGAAAGGGCACAGTCGTGATGGGCCTGAAATTAGTGGGAATGGCCGGGTCGAGGGTTTGTTTCTTTAGTAGTGGCAGTACCCAAGACTCTTTTAGGTTGTTTGGTACTGAGCCTGTGGTAAAGGAGGAGTTGATTAGTTTGGTTATAAATGGTGATAGTTCTCTCGCAGCATCCTTGATGAGTTGTGCTGGGCATTGGTCACCTTTGCAGTTAAACGGTTTAAGTCCCAGGATGACCTTTTCTACCTCTATGGTCGATACCTTAGAAAAGCAGAATTGGGCTTTAATATTAGGCTGTGGAGGTGGCGCTGAGCTCTGAGGGATGTGAGGCGTTAGGGATGCCTTCTTGATGGCAATTTTAGTTTGTAGATTTGTTACTTTATTTGTTAAGGCAAGTTGTATGCTAGAGCACCATTTTCTATCCTTCGTGCAGTTTTCTTGGGGTACAACGGGAGTTTCCAATTCTTTCAGAATGCTGAACAGTTCTTTGACACTTGATTTTGAATTAGATATTCTAGTATTGTAGGTTTCTTGTTTGGCTAATAATATTTCTTTCTTGTATCGGGAGGAGGCTTTGGAAAGGTTGAGTTTATTTTCGACTAATGGGGAGAGTCTCCAAATAGTTTCAAGTTTTCTTTTGGCCAGCCTGAGATTTTTTAGATGGAGCGTGAACCATGAATTGAGGTGTTTTTTTTGGTTTGCTATTTCTTAGTTTGAGCGGGGCTATGTGATCAAGGGCTGAGTTCATGGCTACATTAAACTGTTCAACTAACAGATTAGGGTCCATACTGTCTGGTAGTGAGTTCAATTTGGGTATTATGACGGGCATCAGATTTTCCGCTGTCATTAGTTTTTTGTTCCTCGTGGGCAAAGGTGGGACAGGTGAGGAAAGGGCAGTAGCCCGGTTGGTAGTCACTGTGAATAATAGCAGGTGGTGGTCAGTCCAGATCTGCGGTACGGAATCTGTGATATTTACTTCGCAATTATGTTCTGCTATCCAATCAAGGATACGACCTTTGTTGTGGGTAGGTAATTCAGCTTTTTGGGCAAATCCCAGCTCTTTCAAGGTCGGAGCAATCGCTGTAGATTGGGTATCCTTATTGTTATTGTAACCTAGATTAAAGTCTCCTAGCACTATTGTTTGGGATGTATTTTGTAGGTTACTGGACAAGGATGTTGAGATGTCCTCAGCGAAGGTTCCGATAGGACCTGGTGGTCTTTAGATGAGGATGATTTTTAGGGTTTGGGAGTTGGCGATGACTGTTCTCTTCTGCTCATAGCCCTGTGGTGGCCAGCCAGGTTTTGGTTCTCAGAACTTCAACACCCATCAGTGTATCCGGCGATCAGGCTACCGGTGACCCCGATCTTCTTCACCAGGGGGAACAACTGTGGCACCCCTCCCCACAATCACTCAGCTTGGCGGCATGGTGCCTGAGTTCAAGTCTTTAGAACATCTTAGCCTGTCTACGGATAACATGCGCATTATCCAGGCAGCCAGAAAACCTTCGCCTAGGTCCCAGTACAGAGGCAAATGGCTTAGGTTCTGACTTTGGTGTTTAAACAAGCAGTTGGACCCAAGGCAGGCTACGATTGACACAGTTTTGTCCTTTGTATCCTACTTATGTAGAACTTATCTTTCGGCGGTTTCCACCTACCTATCTACAGACCAATGTTCTTACTCCGTCTAATCCAGTGGTTAAGAGACATTTTGCAGGCTTAACACGCCTTTATCCTCCGATTCGCAGTCTGCACCCGGCATGGGATCTAAATTTAGTCCTGACGGCGTTGTGCCACAAGCCTTTCGAACCAATGGCCACGGTGGACCTCAAGCACCTGTCATGGAAGGTGTCCTTTTTGGTGGCCGTCACTTCGGCAAGGCGCGTGAGTGAGCTCCAAGATTTTTCGGTGGAACATCCCTTCTTGGCTTTTCACAAGGATAATGTGGTCCTACGGACAAACCCTGCTTTCTTGCAGAAGGTGGTTTCTGAGTTACATCTAAACCAGTCTATTTCCCTGCCGGTCTTTTTCCCGAACCCCGCTTCAGAGGCGGAAAGGGTTCTACACTGTCTGGATGTTAGAAGGGCTCTTAAGTTCTATCTTGACAGAACTTCTGAATTTAGGAGCTCTTAACTGTTCGTCACCTTTGGTAATCCACATGGTAAGCAGGCCTCCTGGGTGACCATCTCCCGATGGATCGCGGCCTGCATTACGGAGTCTTACACCGTTCAAGGGCTGAAGCCTCCTAAAGGTATTCATGCACACATGGTGCTGGGCAGGGCAGCCGCAGTTGCCTTTCAAAAATATGTCCCCTGGCAGACCATCGCAAAGGCAGCTACTTGGGCCTCCCCATCGGCATTTTGTAAAACATTGTCTAGACCCGAGTTCAAGAGCTGATGCTCAGTTTGGTCAGGCTGTGCTGAAGAACCTGTTTCAGTAAGGGGATTTTTCCATCCACCCATAGTTCCTGTAAGGAGTGCTTTGGAATCTCCCATAAGTATGGAGGAAAGGGGACGGGACATATGAGTATAACCAGGTTACTCACTGTAGTGAAGACATTACTCATAGTCCGTAGTGCCCTTTCCTCCATACGCCCCCGCTAATAAGGTTCCTCTGTTATTGCTAAAAAGTCTCTGACCTGGCGATAGAAAAGGACTGATGGGCCATGGGCGGAGCCGAGGTGGGCGGGGTTACGGCTGCGTGCCGGGCCCCATGTAGAAAGAGAGGAAGGACTACAAAATGTTGACATTTTTGGATGCTTTTACAAAGCCCTTCGGTCCCGTCCCACAGGACGGAGGGATGTCCCATAAGTATGGAGGAAAGGGGACTATGGACTAGGAGTAAGGTGGTCACTACGGTGAGTAACCTGGTTATTCTCTCAACTGACCTGGACTACGGACCCCGAGGCCGTTCAACCTACCAGCGCTTTGAGGTCATACCAATTATATATAGAGCGCAATATAAATCTCACTCAAAAAAACTCACACAACAAGCCGCACGCACTTCACAACACTGCAACAACACATAAGCCGGAGCAACAGCTCACGCGGACTGACACCGATCCAATACCCGCACCAAAGCTCAGCACCCGGTGTACACCGAGTTGAAGCTGCCAACAGAACACCACTCCTCTCGCTATCCTACTCCCTCTTCACACTACTAACCAATCCCCCCCCCCTTATTTACAAATCCGCCAGAGCGCCTGGGGACCAATTCCATTGGTGACGGTGCGCGGTACAAATACCTTTTAACATTTAACATAAATGCCAAATAACATAACCTATGTTCTGTACTTTAGGAAAACTAGATCACACAAAAATATATGGAAAACTCACTGCAGTGGACAAAGTTTGCCAAACGTCTGCCTGGGCCAAGGACAAATCTAGCTGTTTGGGATCAGTAAGGGTCTGTGGTAGGACCAGACTGGGATTGTCTAACAATTCTACAAGAAAGGATACTTTCAGCAGTTAACTGAAGTATCGATCAGTGCCCGATTAAACTAAGAAGAGATCCCATATCTAATATAACCTGATGGAAAATGTTTGATCAGTCATTTACACACAATCAAAAAAACAAGTAATGGATTGGTTAACTGTGGTGTAAACACATTTGGTTATTCCATGCTCTTCGTGGTTTAAAACTAAGCTCTGTCTGTTGATATTCTTGAATCAATGAAGGTAGACCATCTTAGTTCTGCTTTCCAAACCTGAAAAGGACTAGATAATCCCAAGGAAACGTCTGCAGTTTAATTCTACAAGTTGAGGAATATACCGAACACACACGCCATTAATTTAGGTCCCAAAAAGTAATTGGATATTATAGTTAGGTTTTCATTGTGGGTACCTTGACAAAATGTAGGACCAGGCGATAGAGGTTTAAATGAACGTACCTTCATTCAGAGTGAAAATGTATTATACAATTATTGCATAACTTCTATAACATGGCATTTCCTCTGCATAAAACAGCAGATCTGTCAGTTTTTCATTTTTTAATGCTTTTTTATTTCTTGCGCTGTTTGTAACCACTATTACATGCCGACATCTATCTGGATTAGCCAAGCGAACAACAAAGTAAAGTCACAGAGCTGTGTTACGGAAAGCAAACTTGGGGTGTTATGGAATACAGATGGGTTACATATGAAGGTGTAGTCTTTGTTACATAGTTAAACAATAGTTCCTATTGCTAACCGCTTTATCTTGTCATTAAATCAGTGTCTTGGCTACAAAGCAAACAGTTAATATCCAGTTATGTTCTGTTTTGAACTGGATTTTTTTGTTGTAATTTTTCTAAATGTGCTTCTGCTATAATTTTAGGTTGGTTTAATGTTAAGCCTATGATTGCTTCTAATGAGAATGTAAGTAAAGCTATGGTTTTTCAGCTCAGGACATTGGCACTTTCCTTATTTAGCTGGTGAAAATAATTGATGCGCAGTAAATGAATGTACTCATGTTTATTATCCTCTATACCAAATATTGCTATGGTCTGTTTCTAACGGATACAATACTCCACCGAATACTCATTTTGTGAAATACAGCTCATCCGCAGTCTGCTCTGGCAAGGTTTCTACAGCCATCAGATAATGCTGTGCAGTTTCACAGATGGCTCCATTACAACTCCTTGGTGCCTTCTCGGCACTCCAAGCCACCAGAGCCACTCCCTTTGATTCCTTTTTTCCCCCCACAGTCAGACATTTTTCATCAGAAAGCATGCCTCCAGTGCCACCGTTCAATGTCTGTTACCAATCCACACTCCTGTTGTGTTAATTTATTTTGGTCTGCAGGACAAACATGACACAGTTCCTGTCGGGCAATGAACCCTAAGGTGTTGAGGCTGTTAATCGCCCCTTCTAAAGCAACCCTAGAAAAACATTCTCTGGAGATCCCTAAAAAGACAGCCAGATCAGATCGAGAGACTATATCCTCTGAACACCGGTTGCGCTCACAGGAGAAAGGGGCACCACCATTCTCAATGTGAGGCTCTTCTTTTCGCACAGACTTTCCCTTGAAAGCGGCATTAGAGGAAACACCATTTGGAGTTGAATAAGATTGTGCTGCAAGTATATAAATTGTGTCAAAAGCCTTATTCCCCGCAGCTCAGGAATGCAGTGCTTCAGGCAGGCCGTGTTGAAGGTTTTGGAGCAGAACCCTGAGGCTCTCTGGTCTCCTATCCCCAAAGCCCCCAGGGACTGCTCCAGGAAACAAACCCTACTGCATGCCTTCAACGTGTGGGGAGCCTTTTTTGGTGGGTATCTGTTCAGGTGGACCTCGGCGCCCTTTTGCTGATAATTTGTGATTCACAATTCCGGTCGCATGCCTGGGTAACAACGGAGTTTGCCTGGCCCCCTTACTCCATTCAAAAAATGTATAAAGGAGTTGTGTTACACATACTGATGTCATGCGCCCTTGTCGTAACGTTAAAAGGTAGGATCAATCAATACTTCTTATATTCCAAGTTAAGTTTTGAGCTTTTATTTCTTCGAAAAATGCCCTATGTGATTACACGTGTTTCGACCATCTATGTCTTTTTCAAATCAGGGCTAATCATGAAATTTATAACAAACAAAGTATTAATCCATTTCAAAATATACAAAAAATGCACCCAAAAATGAAATTTTTAATAACATTAATGAATGGCCATTTGAGGGAGCGGACAGGGTAGGATTGTTAGGGTTGAGAGAAAAAGTGTTTTTCAGAAATAAAAGAACAGAAAAAACAATAATGGCAAATGACACAAAACAACAATGAGAAAAAACAATTATAAGACATTGATTAGTATTAAATGGCTTCCCGATAATTGAGATTGTTGTGTTAAATTAATCGCTCACTGTTGTTTCTTACCCAATTTATTGGTTCAAAGTTCATAAGTTGAATGCTTTAGTTCAATGTTCGGGGGTTAAATCCCTGAAAATTAAACATCATATGGCTCATTAGTGAGTTTATATTCCCCACAATATTTAAACTCGCTTCGAGTAACATGTTGAGCCTTCCCTTCCGTTGAAACTTCTTAAATCACAGAAAAGGGACGTGTCCTACATCTCTCATGTTTACTTTGTATTATGAACTGCCAATATTGTTTATACATCGTAATAGCTCTCTATGTCCAAGATGTGACACCACGTTTTCTCCACGTGTAGGTGGACTGTGTAAACTAGACCCCCATATGGGAGCCCTCTTAGCACGCTTACCTGCTATCAACAAGCGTGTTCCGTCTCTAATCGTCCCCGTGTATTCTGTACCTAGGTGGTGCTGTTATTGTGTGCTCAGGTTACCGGACCCCTTGGTCCTACTACTGTGTTTACCACTTCCGCCTAAATTCTAATGCGATCAATAAATTATTCGATATTTTGTCGCAAACTCAAATACTATTTTTATGTACGTCGGTTTTGATTTATTAGTACGCTACGGCATTTTCACCAAAAAATTGTTGCTCTATATTTTAATGTTAAATTGTTTTTCCTAATGTTCCCTAATCTGACACTGATTTATATTGGTTATTAGGGTCAAAGTTGTATTTGCGATAAGCGATACACTACTAAATTTCAATCGCAATACTATTTCTATTGAATTCCTGGTAGTCCCTTTTCTATTTTTAAACCTCGCGGCCATATTTTGGGTAAACCTCACTGTTAACTATGTGAGTCACGTTCTCCTCAAAGGTCGCGCCTAAGGTTTCGTTAAATTGTGTCACTAAACGTGAATGGACATGTATTAAATGAATGTTGGCTGTGATCAGTCAGAATTTGCATAAATATTCTTTTGTGAATACCACAAGTATTCCCACAAAATAGGTTTTAAACAATGCTGTCATATTTACTATTTTTATTCCAACAATGGCCTATGGTTGAAAATTAAGTTTCAAAAAACCTGGTGTGCAATATATTTTATATTTGTTCGACCTTCCAAATTATAGTACCCTAAAAGGGAAAAAATAAATATCCATTTGTAAATAAATAAATAAGCAAGTACTGAATACCGCAGTTTTTGACCACAAATTGTTAGTAAAACTCAGTTAATCATTGTTTTCCATATTTAGAGGAACGAGGCCATCTCATGTTCAGAATTCCACTGAACGAAATTTGCAAATTAATTTTGCTTCTTCTTGCCGCAATTTAATTTCAAGATTTCCTCCTCTTGGTCCCATGGTCACTCTTTTGAGTCCAATGAACTTTAAATGTTTCTTCTCAATTAGTTGATGTTTTAGTTGCCAATGTTGAGCTAAAGGTAAGTTGGTATCTTGACAACCGATGCTGGAGATGTGTTCCCTTATTCTTATCCTAAGTTCCCTGATAGTGCTACCTATATATATTTCTTCACATTGGCAAATAGCGTAAACCACAAACTTGCTTCTGCAATTAATTTGATCAACTATCTTGTGTGATATACCATATTTGTCCTTGATAACCACTGTGTTATTCTGAGTGTGTTTGCACATTGTGCATGTTCCAAATTTCCGAAATCCTATTGGTGGTGCCGGAAGCCAAGTCAATGAGGTTACTTTCTCTTCTGGAAGGAGTGAAGGGCTTAGGATATTTTTGATGGTTTTTGCCCGTCTGTACGTCAACATAGGTGTTTTATTAATGTATTTTTTCACATTTTCATCAAGTTGCAACGGATGCCAATTCTTCTTTAAAATCTTTCTCAATGCTTTATTATTTGCACAGTAACTCGTAATAAAACGTATCACTTGTCTGTCATCTTGAGTAGTTTTTGTTGTCTTTAAGGTACTTGCTCGATCAATTTTGAAAGCCTTTTCTTTGGCTTGGGCTATGGTTTTGTTCCCATATCCTCTTGATTGAAATCTCCTTGTCAGTAATTTACATTCCTCCTCAAAATTCCTTCGTTCAGAACAATTCCTCCTCGCCCTAATAAATTCTCCTTTAGGTATGTTTTTAATCACAGAGTTAGCATGACAACTAGTGGAAAATAAGGTGGAGTTTGCTTCAGTATCTTTCCTAAAGGTTTTAGTTTTAAGATGGTTGTCTTCTACATAAATGTTCAGGTCTAAAAAGTTAATTTCCTTGGTACTGTCAGTTCCTGTGAATTCTATCCCCATGTCGTTCTCATTCGCTCTTTTTCTGAAGTCTTCCAGGGATCCCTCCTGTCCATTCCAGATGATAAGTACGTCATCTATGTACCTTTTCCAAAGTATAACATTTGCATTATATTCTTTATCTGTGTAGATGTGTTTATCTTCGTACATCGCCATGGTTAAATTGGCAAGGGCAGGGGCATATTTGATTCCCATTGCTACCCCTTGAGTCTGTTTGAAAAATTGGCCATTGAAGATGAATATATTGTTCTGTAGTGTCAGTAGGAGCATTTATTTCAACATTTTTACAGCTTGATAGTTAGATGCAGTTTCCTTTGAAAATGTATAGTCCATAGTTTCTATTGCGGTGTCATGTCTAATTGATGTGTATAGGGACCGTACGTCCCAAGTTGCCAAGCGGTAGCCTTGTTGCCATTCAATCATTGCTAGTTTAATTGTTTCGGTTGTATCTCTCAGGTAAGATTTGGTTTTGGTGGCCAAAGGTCTTAGAATGTTATCAATGTACTGTGCCATGTTCATGGTTGCCCAACCTATTCCACTAAGGATGGGTCTACCCTCTGGAATTCTGGTTTTAACGTTACGACAAGGGCGCATGACATCAGTATGTGTAACACAACTCCTTCCTACTGCATGCCTGATGACTGACTTATAGTACGGCTCTATGTCAATCTTCACCATCTTCCCCTGCAATGCTACATGGCTGTGCTATTTGCACTCGTGGCGCCAGCGCTGCTAAAACCCATGTCTTCTATCTTTGTACTAGCCCGGACACTTTTAGCCTCTGGAATCTCCTTATGTTAGTCACTGTTGGGCTACTCAATTTAAAAGGTTCCAGGGTATTTTTTGACAAGGAATATGAAGACATTCCTTGCAAGCTGGAACCATTAACCGATGTGACAGAATGAGGAACTGTTAGATGAGCAGTCGGAGAAATCCTGTTTGCATTTGCAGAGTTACCTCAAGGAAGCTAGTGGACTTAATACGTCCCTAGATTCAGAAATAGGAATGAATCCCTTTTAATCTGTCCCCTAACATGGTGTCATTTTGATTATGACTTCAAGAGAAGGGGATATTCCGGTCCTAGTGGAAGCTTCAGAGGAAGCTCTAACTCCGTCTATTAGAGAGATCCTCCAATCAAAGAGCCCCAAAGTAAGCATTTTGTGCTTCAGTGCAACACTGACAAATTACCTATTTGGAATAGTGCAGCCTCTACCCCCTGTTTAACTAAATATCTGGTACAAAAACATGGAGCAGGATTGGTGGACCCACTTATTCATCACGTAACATCCATCTCCAACATCTGCAGATGATAGGGCCACAGCCTTTTCATACATCCATTTTCTGACAGTGAATCTTGGAAACTGGATGGATGAGGCAGCAGCTACTTTGCCTCAGGCAGTTTGACTCCATGGGATATAAATGCTGTTTGTACTCTGCCATGTTGTTCATGCACCCTTTGGAAGCCTGCAGAGTTAACCGATAACCATCTACCAGTTATGCATAGTCCTTTCTTACAATTATGGATGCAAAGGAGGACACTGCTAGAACATTTATTGTGACATGGTTACACTCTACAGGTTGTGCTGGTTGTGTGGACACGAGAGCATTGTTGAGGCACCACTTCTGAACTAGGATGGTGAACTTTGCACAGGCTGTACAAACTAACTTCTGGACAAGCCTTTTGACTGCGCTGACCATTTTGGCACTGCAGCAGAAAAACATATGCAAACGTTTAAGGTTCCTGTCCAGCTGCCAAGTTTTCACCTGCCACTTGCGACTCTTTTTTTTCCTCCAGAACTGGTAGCATTCGCCTTATTCCTTCCCTTCTGTTGGGAAGGGGGAATGATTGTCCCAGACCCCAGTAGGGGCTATGGGAGGGTACAAGGGGAAGTGTGGGGGTGTCAACCGGGGCTATAGTGCGGGGAGGCTAGTGAATGCTTTGGATTTACAGTACACTATGAAATCAAACGCCATCATATATAATAGCCATATTGAAATTGAGGCCTAACTCAGCGCTGCAGCCAGGAATGCAGGCCTAGGCCACAAACAGGGAAATAAGTATATAAATGCGAAACTAGGTTGTATTGTGTGCACCAATGAGAAAGGCCAGAGCTGTAGAGATTAGTAGACCGCTCATTGTCTCGTGTTGACAGCATTTTGTATCCCAGGAGGAATGCGGCCTGCAAGGCCACAAGGGGGTTGATAGCTCCCTGTGAAAGCAATCCAACAACAAGGAGGGCACAAGCCTCCGACCGTCTCCTGTCCCAGATCTAGGCAACAGCATCCAGATGCCCCCGACCCAAGACCCCAGCATTCCAAGGTACCAGACCACCGACCATAAAGCTGTTAGAACCCCCCTCCTGCTCCCAATCGATCAGAAAAGATGCAAAAGCAAGGACAGGATGCCTTCACCAAGGGTCATGTGATTTGTGCTGTCGGGTGCCTGGAGGGGCAAAACAACAAACCTAAAACAAGTGTGTAGAGCTTTGCAAGGGTGCAGATGTGTCTGTAATAGTGTTGGGGTTTGTCCGTTACAATGACCTCGAAGTATCCTCTTAGCCCTTGTCTGCAGTTCCATTTGCGCATTAGGTTACAGATAAAGAATGTATTTTTCTTTTTATAATGAGCAACTAATTGTAGCTTTGTGTCTGACATGCGAGGGAAGATGATGGACAGAAGGAGCTGGGACCAATTGCCTGGAATCCCCTATGGAGCAGATAGCCTATGTATAGGGTTGCACCAACCAGCCATTTGTATTTGTAACATATGTAACCTACGTCACTGATACTGTGTGCCTTTTTAATGTGTTCATGCTGATTTTGCCAGAACGTTCCGCGGTAGGGAAGCGCTTTCCTGCCAAACCTTTATTTTTGTGGAAATACACCTTGTTCTCCCCGCAAGAAGTGTGCTGGGACTTTTTCCCTAGTGGGTTGCAATAGTTCTGTTTTGAACATTGAGTGGGTTCTCTGCACTTGTTATGGTCTTGGATTTTCATAACACTGCCAGTCACTCCAAAAATTGGACTCATCTTTTCCGTTCCTCGAGGGGTAATGCATGCTCCCAATAAAAATCTTTTGGAGATTCAACAGATCAACCTGTTCGCAAACAGCCCAGCTGGGACTTTTTCCCTAGTGGGTTGCAATAGTTCTGTTTTGAACATTGAGTGGGTTCTCTGCACTTGTTATGGTCTTGGATTTTCATAACACTGCCAGTCACTCCAAAAATTGGACTCATCTTTTCCGTTCCTCGAGGGGTAATGCATGCTCCCAATAAAAATCTTTTGGAGATTCAACAGATCAACCTGTTCGCAAACAGCCCAGCTGGTAGTGAGCTCTCCTGCTGCTCCAAGGGGAACTCCCTGAGTGATGCACTTTTGATTTCCTGGAAGTTCAACCTGGTGTATAGGTTCCTGCTGGTGCAGAGGAAGTTATTGCAGAGGTGAACCACCAGGATCTTGGATGCTCTGGAGTTGCTACAGAGGACTTGGGACCCTGTCTTGCCGACCCTGCTTCTGTGCCCTCTGTGGTGAAAACAACATCTGACACGGGTTCGCAGCAGAGTGCTTCATCTCAACACCAAGACATTGAGCCTTAATTCCTGGATATTGGGAGATTGCGGTACAACTATTGGCAACTCTCTGAGGAGGCTCTTGTGTGATTCTCTCAGTTCCCATCCTCCAAGTCCACCTGTGCTTGTTGCCTTGCGCAAGTTCACAAGTTTGTGCCAGGATCGAATGCTTGAACCGTTGTGCTCCACCAGCGCAGTGCTGGAAGTATTTCTTTCATTGATGAAATCCGGCCTTAACAGTAGCACTGAAAGCTTACCTCGCAGTTTTTTTCCTGTACTCAAAAGGGCACCAGAGCAGATCTTCTATTTTGCTGTCCCCATGGTTCTCTAGCTTATTAAGGGCCTTACCAATTCCTATCGCTCCAAAACTTTAATTGTTCCTCCATGTGATGTTAATTAGGTTCTGACTTCTCTTATGGCTTCTTTCTTTTATGGTTGCTTTTCTGCTCTCCCTCGTTTCTGCATAAAGAGTATCCAAGTTACTGCCTCTATACATTTCACCTCCCTTTCTCCAGTTTATCCAAAAAAAGTCACTGTATGGGTTAGGGCTTCTTTCATCAGAGTGTGGTCTCAGTTGTACCATCTGAAGATAATTGTTGTTCGCACCTCCACACGCTTTCAAGACACAGAAAAGATTCAATAGGCTAGATCCAAGAAGGGCCTTAATTTTATCTTTCCTGAAGAATGGAGTGACCCATTATTTGTTGGTTTCTCAGGTCCAAAGTAAGGCAGCCGTATCGCGAAACACACCATCTCTAGATTGATAGTCCTCTGCCCCAAAACATGTTAAGCAATGGCCCAAGAGGATGTCCCAGAAGGAATTTCTTGGCACTCCACAAGGGACCAGGTGTATTCTTCTGCTTTACAGTGCAGGGTTCCTATTCTGGAAATTTGACAAGTGCCAACTTGGGCTTTCCTCCATACCTTCATCAAGCACTGTTATTTCCCCCCCACCCCCCTGGCTGGTGTGAAGTCCCTCTGCCACCAATAGCCCCACTGCCTACCTCATTAAATTGAATTACTTTTTAGTTTTTGCTATTTATTTCCTTTTTCACATGTGACCAATCTGCCATTGGTTGTGGTTTGCCAGGGTTAAAAGCGTGGAACTAAAATACATTGTGCTGAAAGCTTCAAGTGTATGTAGGGTTGAAATCACTTCTAACGAGATGGAACCAACCCTAGAGCCACACAAGGGTGTATGGTGGCTGTACTTTCCAGAGCAGACTGAGTCGGGTGTTTCTCACAAGATGATGGATCTGTTGGAATATCATATCCAGAACATTACCAGAGTTTAATTATTTATTTGAACTGTACGTAAACTGCTAAACCAGGAAGTTCTGTCTGATTCATCTTAACATTTCCACATTCTTACAATTTTGTTTTGTTTCTTTCCAATCTGTGAAGATTGGAGTTGTATCATTGATTTCCCTGCTTACATGTTTATTTCAGAGGTATGAATGGGGCTTTAATGCTCTGCCTTAACTGCAGCCAATGCACTTCTGGAAACTTTTCTTAAATCATAGGGGGTTGTTTTGGTAAAACAGAATATATGTGGCGTTTTACATTCAGCAAACCTAGCTTTACAACACAGGGCAATTTTAGGGATACCTTTGGAATGATGACTTAAGTGTGCACTTAAAAGGACCTGAAGAAAGCCGATATGGATGTTTAGAGGCAGGAGATACTAGCTGGGTGGAAAGGTGGGCTCATTGATGATTAGTATGCTATTGCTTGTGCTGCTGTGCTCTGAAAACATATGTTAACCTGCCGCTCAAACCCATTGACCTCAAAGCAGTGTGAAAAAAAGGTTGAATGATGCCAGTGTTTTTCCACATAGAAAATGTGAAGACAGTCAAGACACCGCTGCTCAGAGGACTTGGACAGAGTCTCTCAGAACCTGATGGATGACTTTTTCGGAAAATGTACTTCTGACAGTCGATGCAACAAAACATTTCATGGATGAATTGTAGATAAATGCTGAGGCCATTTTCACGGTCTGCTGATGCTACATTTTTATTTTTCTTGGAGCATTTGATGAAATTCTTTAACATTTCCTTGCCAAATATTCCAGCTCGACTGGTGACCTAAATTACACAATTCATAAAGAGGTAAAAATTCACCTCTATTTTTTGACTGTTGGCACTGTATAAGGCGTGGTGCAATGAAAAATATGAAACACTACACTCATTTTGACCATTGTTCAGAGTGAATTCTTCATGCTGGAATTGTCTTGCAAGCCTCTACTGTTGTGGTTTGTGGTGACTTGTCTTTTTGATCTATCTTAGCCTGATGTGTCTGGTCATAAACCCCAAATCCATATTAGTCTTTTAGATGAAGATTAGATGAAGAACATGCTAGTGGCTCTTTTAATTACTTACTTTGGCAGACTCTTAAAACTGCATTAAGAATGTTTGGTACTACTCATGGAACATGTTCCAGTGAGGGAAAGGGGAGCACTTGTGCGGTACCATGCTCAGGGATCCATAGTAACAGGTTAATTGGTTATTCTGGGATATCCAGTCCTCATCATCCCCTTTTATAAACAGACTAGAATGTTTCCTGCCCATAAAGTTCCATTTGAAAACTCATTGGGAGCAGGATACTCGCACTTCCCATGTGCTGATGAGCTTGGGAGTAGGAACACTGGAGTTAATGCACAGATTGAGGAGGGTTCTCCAGCTGTAACATAAACTAAACACCAACTTTTATGAAAATCTGTCACCAGCAATGCATTTACCAGAAGGCAGTCATAGCGGTGCTTATAGCTATGGGTTTTTCAAAATGGTTCTCTTATCGCTCAATAGACTGTGGGTGTGTTCTGGACATGGGGGAATTTGGGACTTGATAAAGAATGAGCAATTTAATGGGCTTTGCCATAGCACTATCCAAACAGGCCATCAGTGCTATGACCAGAGGATCAGATGTGCCTATGAATAACATTTGAAATAAATTCTATCTTTGTTAGTACATACTTTCCCACACCTGTTCCCACCCCACTGCCATCTCCGATACACACTTATTCTAAACAAATTGTATGTATCCTTGTTTTGCAATTCTGATCTGCTAAGATGTAATTAGTATTGTTATGAAATACATGTTTGATGGAATTGCTATCTAATAAGTGTGAAATGTAATGGTTCTTATACTGTAACTATATAACCAAGATGTCTGTAACCTACACTGTGATACCTCAGGGTTTGGGCCTATAACAAATGCAATAGATAGATAAAATAAACATACTAACATACTTTGTGACAGTTGGCACATAGGTGGGCAGGAACTAGTTGTGTGTATTTGGGATGGAGCAACAAATGAATACCTTTTGCTATGAATTCAGACCACCAGTTAGCTTTGATATCCAAATTCTTCTAAATCACAGAATTCTACCATAACCGTATCCCTGCAAATGCTAGAGATAAACCTTCCCTTGAAATTGTAATCCTACAAATGTACAGTTGGTTATATCGTCATTACATTGTATGATCTACTTCTCCCTTTGCAGCCAGACGGGCAAAAAATTAATGGCAAAATGTCGGATGCTTATCCAGGAGAATCAAGAACTTGGAAGACAACTGTCCCAGGGCCGTATTGCCCAACTTGAAGCCGAGTTGGCTTTGCAGAAGAAATATAGTGAAGAACTTAAAAGCAGCCAGGACGGTAAGGCTTTATTTCTGGTGCATTTTGACTTTTTCGTAGAATCTGAGCACTTGCAAACACTGAAAATGCAGTTGGCTTTATACTTCTGTTTTTATTGTGTATTCAAATGTTCTCCTTATTGTCCTAGTCCAAAGAAATCATAAGCCCTGCAAGTGAAACTATCTTACATGCAGCGCTTCAACAGTCTGGCATACCAAAGAAGGGTGTAGAATGTGGCCCGCCTTCACACCCTCAACACTCAACATAGGTCAAAGCTGGGATCCGAATAGCAAGATTGACGAGCCTTAAATATAACATTACTAGAATTTGTGGTCAAACTGGCAGGTTTCTAATATCAACCTTTTCTCAATTTGATGGTTAGGCTTGGGAATCTGTTTCAATTCATGTGCTTTGCATATTCTGCCATCTTAGTACAATTTGTTTACTTATAAAGTAAAAAAAAGCATCAACAGGGTGTGTGCCTACCATACCATTCTACATGTGCAGGTACCATGACGCTCTACATGTAGACAACATCAGATTGTTTTTTCCGCCACTTCTGTCATAGGCGTCAGAGTGGAAAAATTGATCAAGGCCAAGGATAGCTCGAAATCTGTTGGCTGGTCCCTTTTAACCAAAGTCTTCAACCGTTGGTAGAACCGGTGTACATTAGGACACATTTTCAGTACAGAATGGATCCCCTCTCCTGGCTCCACTTTCCAAAGTCTAGAAAATAACTCAAGTTTTCTCCTCAATGCAATACACATTTACCCTGGTGTGACACCAATAAGGTGTCCTCTGTCTCCCTTGTGATAACACCAAAAGTTGATTCCATGTTATGTGACTGTTTGAAGCTGAAAACTCTTAAATCACATAAGGTTCAATGTTGGACGGTTTATGTCATGGAGGTGGAGAAGGTTAGGGTCCACACAGCCTTTAGGTCCACTATCCCCTGAAGAGATTGACTAGTCCCGCCAGCAGAAGGGGACTGCTCAGATCCCAAAGAAGCCACTCTGGAGGGTGTCAGTCCCCACACCCCTAGAGTCTGACCCCTATCTCCACAGGGCCCAATTGAAACCAGGCATAGGAGTCTGCCCATGGCACCTTTAGGGCTACTTCCCATAACGCTCATAAGGCCATGCCAAAATGAGGCGACTCGGCCAAAGGAGGCCTCTCATTCCAGCAAAAGGATCCTCTTCTGCACCTACAAGATTTCAGCACTGGATCATGGTGTTAGGAAAGATTAATCTTTGGGCAACTTTACCTCCATATTCTATGTACCCCCAAACCTTTTTATTTTTTTATTTTTTGCCTATCCTGACTTTTTATGGGGAAGTGAAGCCTTCAACTTCACTCCCCTGGCCTTTTGCTCATTTTGTCATGAAGAAACTGATCAGTACTTCAGACTATCAGTACTGGGAAACTGTTTCCCTTTTGTGGTTTTACCTTTTAGGGCAACCTTTTAACAGTGCACACAGCATATTACAATACCGAGCAGTGGGGATACTTTTGTATCATCCTAGTATTTTACACTAGTCCTTTTTGGTTACTTTGTGCCTAAACACCAGCATCAGATATATTTTTACAATTTCTTGCATTCTTTTTAGTGTGCACATTCACGTTTACTGTATCTATTAAATGTTGCTAGTAACTTTTAAAATGGCTGTGCCACAAGATTTTTCGCTTTTCCTTTGGCCATATTGTTTGGGCTTCTTCCGGCCTTCTCAGGTCAGGAAATCCCATTATATGGTCATTAATTCGTCCGAGAAAGCGGCTGCTTTTACAGGCTAATGCTGGCCTACTGTGTGTGGATGCAGGGTGTGGGTGGGACTGTCTGGTGCCACTCCACATCTGGGGATCCTGAAAGTTTAGGAATGGGGCACGAGTGAAACCCACAGTGGTCTCTGATTGGACCTTTGCTGGCTGTTTGGATGGTGCAGATCCTTAACTTTGGTGAGCTTGGACTTGCTTCCATCCAGGATTTAGGATAAGAGGACTTCTCTAGCCATTTCTTCAGATCAGGGTTGGGGCCAAGTATCCTGTGTAGGCCGGGACTCCCGAGAAACAGGGAAGGAATCGAACTATTGTGGGACCCAATAGGAACAAGTTAAATAGATGCCCTCCAATGAGAAATATGAGATGGCCTTCCGCTGAGACTACATAGATCACGGATGTACATTCCAAACTTGCTGTTGGGGTTTGATCCGACTGTATGAGAGATAATGACAACTTTAGACGCAGGGAAATTGCGCGTTAATGGTTGTACAAGGTTAGGGGATCTCTACCCGGAAGGAAAGCTTCTGCCATTTGAACAATGGAGACAAGTGTATACCATGTCACAGGGATCATTCCTGGGCTATACTAGGTTGGTAAAAAGACTGGCAAGTTTGTGGGATGAGACCCCAGAGAAGCTGGAGCCTAACCCCTTACTGCAGTAGATGCTGGAATTGGGAGGGAGCAGAGGGTAATCGCATTGTGTTGGGGAGTTGCTGAACAGAAGCAGAGGCCTGAGTTGGGAATCAAAGTAAAATAGGAGAGTGACATGGGACATGAAATCGCGGATGACCAGTGGTCCTGCATCTGGGAACAAGTTGAAAGAGTATCCAGAAATGCGAGGTTTCGCTTGATTCAATATAACTTCTTACATAGAGTATACATGACTCCATCTAGGCTGCACGCAATTAACCCTAGACTGCACCCGATTAACCCACACTGCTGCCCAAGATGCGGGGTTTTGGCATATTATCTGGGACTGCTGTGTGATTAAAAGGTACTGGAGAGAGGTGATGGAAAAACTGAATTCCTGGACACACAGTACAAATGAGTGTAAACCGGAGATATATTTTATGGGGCTTGGTACCAGGCGGGAAACGTGCAAAAACAAGGAAGAAAATTGTATAATTCCTGCTAACACTGTCCAAGCGCAGGATAGCGATATCCTGGAAACAGTGCTGTCCTGGTCTGGAGATGCACAAAGATGGGGGATTGCAGAGATCTTGAGGGGTGTGGGGAGTGAGAGAATCAGGGGAAGATATGGGTGGGGGCTTGGACTGGGGGGACCAATGCTTAACAAATTGATGTCTACACCAGATTTACGCCCACTCTGAAAAGGGACTGCTCAGGAAGCACAAGATTTTCAGGGACTGTTTTGGTGGGATGAGGAATGAGAACTGTTTGTAGGATACGTTACTGGGGAAAAGTTGAGGGTTCTGATCCAGTGCGGGAGGCTTATTCTGACTGTACATAATGGCACAGTTGACTGTTAAGTAGCCGACTGAAGATACCCAGCCTCCTGTTCTACAAAGGCCCTCTGCAGTGCTTCTATCCTTGGACTGGTGGGATCAACCAGTCTCTGCGCATTCTCAATGATCCAGTCATCTTGAGCCTTCGTAAGTGTCCCTGGACCGGTGGACTGGCAGCGAAAGTGGGCTACCTGGGTAGAATTGCAGCTGTTCCGCGCTAGTCACCGGAACTTCAGTGGTTGCCAGCTCGTGCCACAAGTCGCCTTCCTGTCAAGATTCAGCTTCCAAGCATCTAGGGATCCTGCTCTGGAAGGTGTTCTTCAACCCTGTCCAAAAGATGCCTGCTGTCTCGCATGTGGGTAGCAGTTACTGGAACTCGTCTACTCCTGTCTGAAGTGTCCTGAAGAGGTCTGCATCAGTGCCTTCTGCATTTCTTCTTTGCAAAGGGTTGAACTCTGCTCCTGGGACTGACCCAGAATCGTTGCACCCACAGCTCCTGGGCATCTTCTACTAGAACCAACACAGGAAAACCCTCCGCAAGTGACCCCCAGTCGGCATACCTAGTCACCTGGCAAAATTCCATTCCATCGCTGTTGATCGTCGGATCTAAAAGCTTGAATCTGAAAGAGGGGAATAATAGCTTCCATACTTGTAACTTGTTGAATATCTTCTGGAACATTTTCACCACCACACAAACTCATCATACATTTGTCCCCTCTCCTAAGAGGCTTTGTGACTTTTGGGCAGAAGGCCCACTTCATCATAGGGTTTGGGCTTAAAGAGTTGGGGCATAATTCTTGTGCACTGGCTTCATTCTACGGCATCACTACTTACCTTCTTTCAGTTGTCTAAATTATTGTATGCATTTTGAAAAACCTAAAGGACACTTAATAATTGAATATTGTGTGTGTTCAATTTATTTTGACCACCGGCTTGTTTCATTATGTAGTGTTTTTTTTTTTTGTTGGGCCTATAATATAGTATTTTTGTACTTGCGTGTCTAAATTGAATTATTTAACGCTTCACTGTGTGGACTCATTATGGACCCCCCTGATCCCACTCACTTTCTTCTGTGACTAAGCCTTGGCCACTCTCCACCTTACCTTGATTGGGTTTGACTTACCTCAGAGTTCCCCTGTTAACTATAACTAGGATGGCCTCCTAAAATATGTCCAAGCCAGATTCTAGATATCCATTTTAACACATGGCACAAAGGGCTCAGCGTTGATGCCCCAACATGATGCCGAACGCCTTTCATCTTCATCCACGCATAGCACATAGAAACAGCAAAAGTGTAAACCTGACACCAATTTGGCAGAAGCGCTACCTAAATGGAGCGTGCGCATAGAACACGCACATAAACATAGTGCTGACTGTCAGGTTGCCAGAATAAAACTGATGCCTAAACCTTCGAAGCTTATATCGGATGTGCAAAGTAGTAAGGAGTTACAAGGTCCTCAAACCAGAAAGAGCTGAAAGAAACCTTCACTTCTACACTGGCCAAAACCAATCCTTCCCGTCATCCAACTTTGACACCCAGAAACGGCAGTATTTGCTTTAAAGCTGACTTCATATGTACCAGCAGAATAGTTTTTTCAATGACTCTTTGTGAACAAGAGTCAAAGGAATCTACACATGAAGAAGAACTTGAAGCGGGGGAGTGGAGGAGTTTCCTTGTACTCTTCTACAAGAAGTCCCATGACAGGCCATTATGACATATCATGGCTAAAGTGCAGTAATGCACATGGGGAGCCTCCTCCAACAAGTTAGTCTCACTTTTAGGTGCCCTCCCATACTTACCCATTTCGGGAACAATTACTTGGTTCACCCACGTATAGAAAGACATAACCAGCTACCAGTGGCTGATGGCTACCATTCAGCGAGGGTATTGCATAGAATTCAATGCCAAACCCTGCAATATCCCACCAACATGCCGGCAGCTCAAAACTGCTACAACTAATGGGTTAAGATCAGCCTTTTTAAAAAGGAAGGCCATGGAGGAGCTGCCCCAGCAAGAGCAAACACGGGCTTGGTCTATTTCCAAAACCATTAGACCAGTCTGAGATTTTGAGACCAGCAAACACATTTTATTTATATTTGTGTATTTGTTTATTAAGAACACCTTTCACAGCAGTAAAAACATGATAAAACAAATGAATAAACTACTGGGGGGACCAGTGGATATACCACCCTGTACACCCAGAGGGGTCAGCGTCGTGTGAAAGGAAGGGGCCAGAACTCTACTCCCAGAGGCTCCTCGGCCTCAGGTTCAAAATGACCCGAAGATTCGGTCCCCTCCAATGCTTTCCCAGTCGGGGCCGGTTAACATTGTTCCTTCAGGCATGGGAGGGGATAACAGACCAGTGGGTGTTAAAGACCGTGGCCCATGGGTACTGTATAGAGTTCAACCGGTCCCCAACGTTCAGACCTCCACTAGCAAGAAGACTGACACGTGACCATCTGCCTATCCTCCTTCAGGAAGTCGAAACTCTGTAAGAAAAAGGAACCATAGAGGTTTTACATCTGTCACAGGTAAAGGAAGGTATTTATTCAGTGTACTTCCTTGTACCCAAAAAGGATCTAACCATGCGCCCTGTATTAGAGCTGCGCCCAGCGAACAAATTTGTAAAGTCGCAAAAGTTCTGCATTGTCACTCGGCAGGAAGTAATTACCCTGCCCTCACAGGGGGATTACATGGCAAAACTGGACATGAAAGATGCATACTTTTTTTTCAATCTTGCCGTCGCACAGAAAATACCTCAGATTTATGATACAAGACAAGCACTATCAGTTCAAGGTACTACCCTTCGGCATATCATCCGCACCAAGGGTATTTCAAAGGTACTAGCGGTGGCAGTAGCACACCTGCGCAGGCAATCCATCCCGGTCTATCCTTACCTCGACGACTGGCTCATAACGGGGGACTCTTACGAAACCTGTCTGTCAAATACCCAAAGAACGATAGATCTTTTATTCAGGCTGGAATTCTTGGTCAACGAGAAAAAATCCAGCTTAGACCCCAGTCAGGTCAAGCAGTTCCTAGAGGCTCTAATTCGAACAAAGGACGGCCTCGTCTTCCCCTCCAACGAGAGGGTCCAAAACATGCTGTTTCAAATCCCTCAATATGTAGCCAGTCGAGAGGTGATGGTACGCAAGGCTATGCGACTGTTAGGAATGATGGCGTCATGTATTTACTTGGGTCATCATGCACGCTTGCGCATGAGTCCAATACAGTAGTGGCTCAACAGCCAGTGGTGTCAGGCCAATGGGACGATCTAGTGGTCGTTTCGCCAGCCCTCGTTCTCTCGCTGCGGTCTTGATCGAGGGACAACCTCTTGAAGGGGAAATCCTTCACCACCTCTGCAGTGGAGGCCACTCTTAACTACAGACGCTTCTCTCACAGGGTGGGGAGCTCACCTGCTTCAACAGACAGCGCACAGTTTGGTCATCAGACATAGCATCCAACCACATAAACCTGTTGGAACTATTAGCAGTATTCAAAGCACTGAAAGCTTTCCAGACACAACTGCAAGGAAAGACAGTCCTGATCCTCACAGCACCACGGCCATGTATTATCTAAACAAGCAGTGGAGCACTCATTCTCTAGGGCTATCCAAACTGTCCCAGAACATTTGGAAGTGGGCTCTCAAACAATGTTCCTTTTGTCACAACATGTTCCAGGGGAACTCAATCTTCTGGCAGACGTACTCAGCAGAGATTTCCCACTACCAATTGGAGTACGAATGGCGATTACACAAAGACATTGTCTGCAATGTTTTCGCAGAATGGGGCTTCCCAGAAATCAACCTGTAAGCATCTCTGGAGAACGCTGGATAACGTGGTCATGGAAATTTGTTTAGGCGTCACACCCACCCCCCCCCCCCCCCCCCCGACTCCCCTACTCAACAAGATGCACCAGGAACCAGTCATAATGATACTGGTGGCCCCCATGTGGGCCCAGCTAACCCTCGTTCGTGCATCTGATGGAGATGTCTCTATCTCCTCAAGTGAAACTGCCTTGCCCGTACACATGTTGCAAGACAAAGGGGAGACTCTTCACCCATGCCCGCAGACATTGAACTTAGCGGCCTGACTTCTGAAGTCAGAGTTTGGGCACCTGCATCTCCCTCAAAGATGCATGGACATACTCAAGGAGGTAAGAAAACCTAACACTCGGAAACGGTTTGTCATCTGGTGCAACTCGAAGAGCAACCCTATTAACTGCTCTCCCACACATTTATTTGTACTTAACTCATTTACTTGACTCAGGCCTGGTCTTTAACTCTCTAAGGGTTCACTTAGCTGCGCTTTCAGCCTACACTACATCACAACAGAAAGTGTTGTGGTGGAAAATACCAGTTATTAAGGCTTTCATGGAGGGAGTGAAAAGAATTCACCCTCCCATTTCTAACCCAGCTCCCGGATGGGACCTAAACGTGGTATTGACTAGACTTATGGGGCCTCCTTTCGAGCCCATGCATAGAGCGAGTTTTAAAGATCTCACCTATAAGACTGCCTTTTTAATAGCTATTACCTCCATTAGGAGAGTAAGTGAACTACAAGCGCTCTCAGTCCTAGACCCCATTGTAACAGTTCAGAGATAAGGTGGTTCTACGCACTCGCCCTAGGTTTGCTCCTAAATTCATTTCTAAGTTCCATGTGAACCAATCCATAGAACTACCAACGTTCTTTCAAAACCCTTCAAGCATGGGAGAAAGAAGCCTGCACACACTTGATGTACGCAGAACAGTCCTGTTTTACATGGAAAGAACTCAAACACTAAGAAAAACGAATCTGTTTTTCGTTTCATTGGCAGCAGGAAGAAAAGGAGATGCGGTCTCCAAATCCACTATCTCTAGGTGGATTGTCAAATGCATCACACTCTGCTACACTCTTGCCAAGAGAGAACTGCCCTTCAATCCTAGAGCACATTCTACTCGAGGCACAGAGGCTTCCATAGCATGCATTACAAATGGTCTCAAGGGGAACATTTGCAAAGTGGCAACCTGGAGTTCTGTACACACCTTTACATAACACTATTGCCTAGACACTCATTCTAGGTCTGATTCCCAGGTGGGACAGGCAGTACTCAGACATCTTTTCACTACTGTTCCTTCTCACAACCCCCCTCCAACTCCGGTACTGCTCGCTAGTCTATGCATGGCATGTGATTCTAAGCAGATTCACAAACATCAGAAGATATGCATTACTTACCGTAAAAGCATTTATGATGGTTATATCTGCTTAGATTCACATGCGCCCACCCTTCCTACCCGTTCGGATGGAAGGAACATAGACGTCTGACCATTTTCTCTTTTCTGTACTCACTCACGATAGTCAGAAGTCTCCCTCACGCGTGAGGGATCTTGTGTACATTACACATCACGTAGGGATAGTGTTACAGGCACGCCCATGTCGACGTCCCCTTTCGATTCTCGAAAGACAAGATGCAATACTCCGCGGTTACCACTGGATGTCAGACCATATGCACAGCATGTGAATCTAAGCAGATACAAGCATCAGAAATGCTTTTATGGTAAATAATGCATATCTTATCCATCATTTAGCATGGCCACACTCTGGAGTTCATTGGGCCTCTCGCCTGCATCCCTCCTGTTCCAAAGGTGGAAAAACACATACTGTTGTTCCTGCAGAAGGGGCAATCCCCTCTCGCAAAGGAAGCGATCGATATCGCCCCAGTTATTATGCAAGGCAACGAAGTGTACAGAAGAAATTGGGAGGTTGGAGTCCTATACTTGACCTGCGCAAGCTCAACCAATTCTTTAGGTCTCAAACCTTTCGGATGGTGACGCTCCAGCCTATCTTAGGCCAGCTGCAAGAAGGGGATTTCCTATCCCCTCAAGAACTTGAGGAAGCCTACTTCCATATCCCAATTCATGGGCAACAGTTGGTTTCTTCACTTCAAAGTTGCAGGAAATCACTACCAGTTCAAGGCATTGCCCTTTGCCTAAAATCAACACCATTGGTGTTCACCAAATGTCTTGCTCCAGTCGCAGCCCACCTCTGCCGTTCAGGGATTTACGTCTACCCGTATCTGGACTGGTTGGTGTGGGCCCCATGGCTTCCACTAGCGACACAGCATATAAAAGATGATCCACTGTTTGTTTTCACTAGGTTTCTCAGTGAAGTTTGCAAAGACTTGCTTAAATCCATCTCAGAACATGCTGTTCTTAGGGTTACATCTAAACATGCTCTCATGTGACGCCACGCCTTCCTAGGAGAGGGCGAGGTCCTTTCTGACAAGTCCTTCAGCTGTCACACCTATCAGGTTGCTTCAGTCTGCTCTCTCAAGTCCCTCTTGGGAATGATGTCCTCATTGATCCCACACTGCTGACTCCAAGTGAGACTTCTTCTGGAGTTCCTGGGCAGCAGATTTCGGGATCCTGGCAAGACAAACTTCATCTAACACGTCCCTTTCTTGATGCTATCCAATGATGGAGACTTTGTATCCATCTCACACAAGTTGTGCCCTTTCCCCTCCCATATCAGATCACGGTCACTACAGATGGGAGCTCACATGTGCCGATTCCATGCCAGAAGCATCTGGTTTAGACACTCCACATCCATGTGTTTGAGCTGGGGGCGGTGCTCTGGGCCTTGAAGTCCTGCAAGCCTCAACTGCAAAACCGAGTGATTGGTTTCTGTCTTCAGACAAAACCCACCACCACCACGTTCCATATTCGCAAGCAAGGGGGCACCCGCTCACTGATTCTGTCAGCAGAAGTCCAGGCGTTGCAGGCACTGGCGTACAACATGTTTCTGATTCCCTTTCATATACCATGGATCCACAACACAATAGCAGATTCTCTCAGCAGGGAACTCGGATCCTGCCACAAGTCAGGGCTTCTGCAAGACCAGGTTCCTTGCATCTTCTCCAGGTGGGGGTATCCAGAAGTCAATCTCTTTGTGACGGCGACGAACAAGAAATGCGCAACGTTTGCAAGCTAGTTTCTCAGAATGAGAGTCCGGGAGATGCGTTCTCGTTTCCGTATGAAGGAATGTTCGTCTACGCTTTTCCCAGATCCTGCTCTTGCATAGAGTGCTCAGTGCGCTCAAACAGCGCTGCAGGATGATCCTGGTAACCCAACCCAGACCTGGCAGTGACAAATTTGGTATTCGGACCTCCTCCAGTTCTGTGGCTACTCCCATCAGGTTGCCCCCCATCTCCGACCTACTCTCCAGAGATGGCATGTCCGAGTTGCACTAAGATCTGTGATACCTCAACTTGAAGGTCTGGTTCGTGCAGCCCTAGAGTTTGGAAACATACCGCTGCCTCCGGACTGCAGGGGCATCTTAGCCATTGCCCGGGCACCATCACACAGTCTTGCTACAAGAGCAAGTAGAACTACTTTGCCATCTGGTGCGATATTCAACGTCTCACTCTGCTTCATTTACAGACACCGGAAGTCATACTGTACATCCTGTCTTTAGCCAATGTTGGCTTAGCACACTCTTCCATCAAAGTGGACTTGGCAGCTATTTCCCGCTATGCACATTCCCCAGGTATGCCTTCTTTATGGTCTCACACTGCTCAAGGACTGTTTCTCTACTTCCCTCCTCTCTCCGCTCCAGTTCCAACCTTTGTACCTTAACGTAGCCCTCTTCAAGTTGATGGGTTCTCCTTTCCAGTCTCTGCACAAAGCCTCTTTGACGTTTTTCTTCTGGAAGACCTCCCGTCCTAATTGCTATTACTTCTACCAGATGGGTAGGAAAACTAGAAGCTCTCTCCTGTAAGGTTTCCTACTTGATTTCTGTCCAAGGTGGTCCTTCGCCAGAACTCTTCCTTCATGCTGAAGGTCCCAGTCTTCATTCTACCTTAATGTACCGTTCGTTTTACTGGTGCTCTCCCTCATCTCCTGCTGAAGGTTCCCTGAATTCTCTGCATGTAGCCGAAGCCCTCAAATTCTATGTGGATCGCACTACAGACTTCTACAAATCATCACAATTGGCTTTCGTACCTTCCGGTAATGACAGCGCCCTTTCAAAGTCTTCTATTGCAAGGTGGTTATCGGCATACATTTCACAATGTCATTGAATGGCTAACAGGCCTCTTCCCGGCAGGCCAAGAGCACACTCGACAAGATCTCTGGTTTCTTCTACAGCAGTCCTGTCCCTTGTTCCCCTGCTGGACATTTGCAGGGCGACCACGTGGAGGTTTGTCCATACCTTCACAAAGTTCTACTGCATTGATGGGGATTTCAAGGAGGAGTCGCAAGTCAGCCAGGCAGTGCTTTGCAACCTGTTTGCATGAGGCGCGTGTTCCTGAGGTGTGTTGAGCTATGCCTCGGCCCATTTTGGTTGTATGGATATTGTTTTGTAATCCTATTCAAACAGCATGTGAATCTATGAACGATCCAATGCTGGAGAACAAATGCATTACTTATCTGTAACTCCTGTGCTCCAGCATTGTTAACTTTCATAGACTTGCATGCAACCCTCCCACCATCCCCGCTTATAGCTCTTCTTGGCTCGTTTTTGCCACATTACGACCGCTTGTCAAATCTGATGATACCCTCCAGGGGATTGGAGCTACAGGAGGCCAATCTAATGGGGTGTGGGCAGGATCACCATCTGCATTTTCTCTCTGCACTCCGCCCATATTTCTTCTAACACTTTTCACTTGTATTCTCTTGATGCACATGCATGCGTTAACTCTTTCCCTGTCACTCATTGTCCAAGCCATCTCTTGCAGCCTCCTCCTTGCAGGTCTCCTTGCCATTTGCTCTTTTTTCACTGCTCTCTTCCCACTGTGCCCTTCTAGTCTCACCATGGCAGTCGTTTTCTCCCTGCTGTGCTCACTACTCTTCTGTTCTCTCCCTAGTACTCAATTATTCTCAAACACGTTCACTGATCCTCTCCTCCTTATACATTCATCTGCATAGCCTCACACTAATTTCTACATCCATTCCATCCTAAAATGCTTATCTAATCATTCATCAATCGTCACACTGTCATATGCTTACACGAGAGTAACAAGATGCTCAAAATAAAATACTAGACAAGCCCCTAACATAAAAGTAAAAAAACTTTTGAAAGTGACTGCCAGGACTAGACCTGAGGGATGAGTTGGGGGTATGGAAGTATTCCATGCATTTCTCCTGCACATAAAACTGTAGATATACAGGTGACTCACAATTTTTTGTTGCTTTTGATTGATATTGCAGGCCTGTCTTTGAAACGTTTTGCCCTGCTGTCTCTGTAGCACAATTGGGTCATTTTGTGGCCGTTAAATGCAACCTTAGTGGGTTGAGCCAATCAGGGATGGTCACTTTAAGTGTAACAATCACAAATTAAAACATTTATTTGGTGTATCAATCTATACTTGCCATGCCATTTCCTCCATACTGTATGGACGTCCCTCCTAGGGACGGGAGACGGACCCTTTTTCACCAGAAAAAATCTTCTTCCCATTTGAATTTAGAGGCGTGCAGGGGTGTGGCCCTGGGAACATGCGCTCCCCTTACTCTGCCCACCAGCACCATGCCTCAGTCCGGGTCGACGGGAACGGACCGCTTTCACCAGCGCTCCTGCTTTTGGCTTTGGCCTTGTAATTCCACGCGCTCTTCCCTGCATACTGTCTTTTTTTTGGTCTTTTCATCTAATCTTTAACAGGTACTCGGTCCTCTGGCGCCACGCTCCTCCCCGGTGCATGTCGACATCCTTGGGCTTCAGCAGGTGTCCAGCCTGCGAAGGGGTCTTCCCTACGTCCAACCCCCAAGCTCTGTGCCTCTGCTGCCTTGGCCCCGACCACGGCTCGGAGGGCTGCTGCGTGCAACGCGCTCACACCTCGAGCTCTGAAGAACAGGTTAGCAAGGTGAAGGGACCTCTTCGAGAAGTCGCCTCCAGAGGACTTCAAGAACTTCAAGCACAGATCAAGGTCCAAGGCAGGGCCTCTTTTCCATCGCACCGCGCAAGGGCGATTCCTTCCCTACGAAACGTCAGAGCGGGAGGGACCGTTCTGGTCCTCATACCAGCGCTGGTACCGAGGCTCACCCAGCTATATCTTTCCGGAGACAGCGCTGAGGGGCCGCAAGGATCTTTTACCGGGTGTCCACCTGAGGGGATAGTACCGGACAAATGTCTGAGGGGGCGCCTGTACGCAGCACTACCAGTGGTTCAGCCAAGGGCTTTACACCTACCAGGTCTGGTCCTGAGGTGTAGGGTAGGCTTCACACTCCACCGCCAAGAGTCCGGGAGGAGGCCGGTCTGAGCCAGGCACCACGACGCATGCACGTGCCATGCAGTTCGACAAGATGGCCACCGCACCAGACAAGTGGGCCGCTCGTCAGACACCAAGCCATTTTGGGGAGCAGGTAGGAGATGGTGTCCAGGTGGGACTGGTGTCAACCAGGTATGTGGCCTACAGCTTATCCTTTTTATCTCAAGGCAGATACCACCTGCCACCCCAACAGCCTGCGCAGACAGGTTTTTTTGAGAATTTCCTCATGCTGATGAGGTCCCCTCAAATTAGCTGCATCCTTTGGGATGTTATCGGGGACATGCTAACGCCAGTCCCGCCGCCAGCACCCATGGCTGTGGACTCAATCCTGAGAAAAAGGTTGATATTTTTGGATCTTAGAGAACAGGAGCTATGTTTTTTTGTAATGGCTTCTACTAGCCAAGTTGGCATATGACCTGTAATACATTTGTGTGTGATGAGTAACATCCTGAAATGTACTCTTGCTTGAACGGGAAGGCAATGCAAGCTCTGTCATGCTTCAGACACATTATCCTTACAACTCAAGCCTTTCACAACCCTCACTGTGCCATTCTGAATGACCTTGTGGCGATGAAAATCCGCTTGCGTAATGCCGATTAGGAGGCTGCAGCAATAGTCAATTTTGGATCCAATGATCTCTCTGGCTAAGGTTTCTGTATTTTTTTCTGCTATCAGTGGGCGAAGATGTCGTAGTAACTGGATATAGTAAGAGGAGTTAGGAACTGGGCTGTGCAGTAGAGCTTTCATATTCCGATTCTTGTCCAAAATGATACCTAGTGTCTTCACTTTACTCTTCACCTCAATGTTACAGTTGTTGTTGTTGTTGAACATCGGTCCTAATTTTGCGAGTTTGTCAATGCCAACGATCATGAGCTCTGTTTTCTTGCTGTTCATCGCAAGGCCATTCAGGACCATCCAAGTATGGATCACATGATGAGCTTTATTGATTTTTTTCTTCAATACCATGTGACCCTGAGATTTGGATGAAACGTGTCGTCTGCGTAGTTGACAAATGTGATCCCCACTTGTTCTAACATATGGAGAAATGGCACCATGAAAATGTTGTAGAGACATGGTGATACACAAGCTCCCTGGGGAACCCGAGCATAGTGGGAGAGAAAGATGATGACCTTCCACTCTCACAATTGGCGCATGAAGTTCGCGGACCCCTGGATATTATCAGTAGTGTCCATGGGGTACCAGCTACCGCTACATCACTCTCCTCCACTCCCACAGATTGGGACACCAACTCTGTTGGCGGAAATTTGATCGCTCGTAGAGAGCAAGGCAGTGGAAGAAGTCCCAGCCTCCATGCAGGGTCTGGGCTTCTATTCCAGGATTTTCGCCATACACAAGAAGAACCAGGCGGGCCTGAGGGTTGTGTTGGACCTTTCCACCCTGAACCGTTCCCTCAGACTTCAAAAGTTCAAGATGGTTACCCCAGCGCTTATTGCGGAGACACTGTGCAGGGTCGACTGGATGTGCTCCCTGGATCTGAAGGACGCTTATTTACACGTCCCGATTAAGCAGCCCCATCGGTCCTTCCTCCGGTTCAGGATCATGGGCTTCCATTTCCAATACAAGGTGCTACCCTTTATCATTCAGGGTGTTAGGAGCAATGCCACGAGGAGCCAGTACAAAAGCAAGTGGACTAGGTTTTGCCACTGGGCTGAGTCCAAGGAAGTAGATACTCTCACTTGACGATGTGCTATCTTTCTCTGCACACCTAGCACACTCTTGGGTGCTAATACACATATTGCACCTATCTGGCGGCCATCGGAGCCTACCGGAATTCGGAGGAGATTTTCTCGTCCGTCAAACCGGTGGTTAAGACATTTGACGGGACTCACTAGGTTCTACCCGCCCATCAAGAAGCTACACCCCGTGTGGGACCTCAAAGTGTTGGGTGCCTTGGCGCATAAACCTTTTGAGCCCAGGGCGTCCGTGGACATCAGGCTGGTCACCATGAAGACAGCCCTATTGGTGGGTCTTGCATCTGCACGTCGTGTCAGCGAGATCCAAACTGTAGTGGCTTCGGAGCCATACACTAACTTTCACAGGGACAACGCATCCCACGTTCCTTTCTAAGGTAGTCTCAGCATTTCTCCTAAATGCGGAGATGGTACTCCCTACTTTCTTCGCAGACCCAAAGGACGATCGTCAGAGCGTTGTGCACTTTTTAGATGTTAGAGCGCTAAAGTTCTATCTGGTTAGGACCAAAAGCTTGCGCAAATCTGAGGCTCTATTTATCACTTTCGGCGGGTCAGGGCCTGGTTATCAGGCTTCCAAGGACTCCATAGCAAAATGGATGGATGGTGGCAACCGTTAAGGAATCCTATGAGGGGCAGCACAAGCTGCTTCAGGATACATGCATGCCCATGCTATCAGAGCCAAGGCCACAGCGGTCGCATTCCAGAGACTCGTTCCGTGGCAGGTCATTAGCAGGGCAGCAACTTGGGCCACTCCCTCTGCCTTTTGCAAGCACTACTGTTTGGATGCCGGCTTCAGATCAGATGCGACATTCTGGCAGGCAGTATTAAGGAACTTGTTTACTTACAGAGGGTCACCTCTCCACGCTTGGGCTACATTCATTTGTAATCGCCCATACAGTATGGAGGAAAGGGGGCGTGACGTAAGAGTAATTAGAAGTTGCTCACCGTAGTGACTAACATACTCTTAGTCCCCTTTCCTCCATATGTCCCGCCATACCCACACTCCCCCACCCACCCACCCAGCCCTAATAAAACTAGTGTCACCAGACAATGTTAATATTGTCGACGCGACTATGGGGACTGAGGAGTGGCGCCGGTGGGCGGAGTCAGGGGAGCGCATGCTCCTGGGGCCGCACCCCCATGTGCCTCTAAATTTAAAGGGGAAGAAGATTTTTCTGGTGAAAAAGGTTCCATCGCCCATCCCTAGGAGGGGGGACGCCCATACAGTATGGAGGAAAGAGGACTATGGTCTAAGTTTGTTAGTCACTACAGTGAGTAACCTATAATATTTTGAACCAAAGTTTGTAAAATGAGCATTGCAGATCCTATTCCCAAACCGGGGACAAGGTTTCCAAATGAAGACATTTGGTGCGGCATGAACTTGTTTATGTAAAATATTGAATCAAGATTGAAAAAAATGTAAAAACATTTGGGACAAGGAGAACAGAGCATCCAAATGCTGGGACAGTCCTGGCAAAACCAGGATGTCTGGCAACTGTGTATACATTTTTCCATCCATCTACGAATGGTTTCCTTTTCTGGGGCACTACCCCCACAAAATTCCTACCCATCCGTCACCCTGCCCCCTCAATTTCCAGGTTCATTTCCCCCTCCCCCTGACTCACTACTTCTCACTTACCGCTCTTCCTCTGCCTCCTTTCTCTTCCTTGCATTGCGCAATAGACATTTCACATGTTACATGTCGAACGTCCGTTCCACATATATTTGAGCTAGTAGATAACACTGTTCATCCCTTGTTATGGCATTTTGATCCTGGGATAACATGTGCATACCGGTTATCGAGTGGAATCCCTTTTCTCCCCCTCCTTTTTACCATTTGGTGGCAGGCATTCTGCCACCAGATAGTTATTCTGATGATGGCTTTAGCAGGAAGAAAACATTCAGGTTGCAAGCTTAGTCACTCGCCACCTCATTTCTGTGCATACATACAGCACGCCATTTCTTACTCGCCAAGAGACAAATAGCACAAGCCAATGTGGTGAATGCAAATTTGGCACTTTGGCTTTAGGGGGAATGGTACTACTTAATGCCTGTTACTGTATCAGTGTAGTGTATTTTCTGTAATATTAGACTTAACTGTGCATCTCCTCCTATGAGTGAAAGCCTGACCTCTCTGCTACATTATCTATTTGAGTGTTTTGGTCTAACTTGGTGGACACAGTTTTTCTCATTAGGATAGATCTCTTCACACCAGTCACTAGGGAGCTGTGGAAAAATCTGCCAAATCAAATTACTATAGCAATAGTAAAACAGTTGTCAAAAGAGAAAGTATGTTTATACCCCAAGAAGGTAAAATACGCTTCTCAAGTGTGCAGTGCCAAATAATGTGTGCAGGACCAGAGAAGTGACACTGGATAAGTAGAAAGTACAGGAAATGATAAACCTGCCTAACAGCGATGCAAACTTGCAATGGTGACAGCAGTTGCATCTGGAGAAAGGCTTGTTGAACCAGTTAGAAATATATATTGGTGAATGAACCCACACTGGCCAAGGTAGGTTGAAGACTGATTTGTGTAATGTTAAAGCCTTATACACTGAGGGAGGCGTTGACATCGCAAGAGAATGACCTGAGGGACCATAAGTTGGGGAAGGGTCATTATCCTAAGCGATAATGAAGCCTCCCAAGGTCTGCAAGGCTATTGGCACATTTTGGTACTAGCAAATCATGTTTTGGAGTTTTGGTGCTGGAGTAAAAATTTCATAATGAAACAATTCGACAAAATCAGTAAATTAAATGTGTTTTTATTTGGTTGCATTTAAATAATATTGTGGTCTTCATAAGGTAAGCATTTCAATGGCAAACTTGTTTAAACTGGAGGAGGCTTTAAAATGAGCATGCATTAGAGTTAATGTGAAAGTACACTTTCTCTAAGAAAGTGAAAGTATATTCCTAGGTTTTAGCTTTGTCTTGGGAATGTTAAATGATGATGATGTTATTTATATAGCGCTTTCGCCAAAGCGCTGTACATAGTTTAGATACAGCATCACCCAACCAAAGGTGGTTCTCATTTATCGACATCAGAAGGATGAAAGGCTGAGTTGGCCTTGTCGGGATTTGAACCTGCGACCTGCAGATCGCACACAGATGTCAACCCACTGAGCTATTTTACCAGCTAAGATGTTGCAGTGAAAAAACAGCTCCTCCCTAAGAGGGAAGTATATTGTGGCAAGAGATCTTTCCTGTAAATTGTGTTATTGGTTCCCTGTTTGCTTTTGAAGTCTGAATGCAGTCAATACCGGTAGTTGACTGCAGTCTGAATATTCTGATTGGCTGGGAGTAGGTCAATGATTATCTCCATGTGCTAATAAAGTAAACGGCAAAAGTAATCCTCCTGACGGTTGCAAGTCCAAACCAGATAACAAGACTACAGACCAGTAAAGGCAAGGCACAAAAACTTTAATCCCATCTGAAATTGTGCCTATTTATCACACTGAAAAATGAATCCACCGTTGTGCAAAATATATACATTTAATTTATTCTGCAAAAAATATACCATTCAATGTTTTTCTTAGAACGATATTTTCTTCTTCTAAAATTATATAAAACATTCATCTTTACCCATGTCGCAAATAAATATTTTTAAGACCAGATAGCAAAACACATTTACAAATCTACAAGATATTAATACATTGCGTCACAAATTGGAAAAACCTGAGCCATTTATTAAAATGCTCCTCATTCCCCTATATATCAATTACATACTTGATACTGTTAAGGCAATTTTTGTACAACCCTCTTTTGAGGGATTTAAAACCACTTTCCCTAATGGGTGCTAAAACGCGTGACAAGAAAGTGAAGTGAAGCCTTTCTTAAAAGTAGGTGGCGTGATCAGAGCAACAAGGCTCAACTCTTTCGTAGAGACCCAAAGGTATAATTATTAGTCCAACCACTTAGCTTTAGAAAATCCACCACCCTAATATATAATAATTTCAGAACTGTACATTAACTGCTTCAAAGTTTTAAAAACATGTACTTTGATCATATTTTGAACAGCTTTAACGTGGGGTGTTTCACATGTTTCCCCATAGGGGTGTGGGAACCCTGAAGGTGTCTCACCCGTTAGTCCCCGGGATCTGTCATCCAGGTGGCCAGGACATGGCCATCACTTTTGGATCCAGTTCCTGGGGGTGGACCAGTGCGGGAGGATCACCTGGAAGGAGGGTCTTCGCGTAGTGGAAGTGGGACACCGGAAGGTGAGATGCGGTATCCCATTCCCTGTAACACCCTTACCCCATCCTACCTGGTAGGATCTCAACCCCCACCCCATCTTTCGACACACTCTCTCATGGACAACTCACTGTGAGGGAAAACAGACTAACTCCTGAGCCGTATACCTGACATGTCCCAACACAATGGTCACGAATGGTCAGGCAATTACTGATCATTACATACACCTGACTTACATCACACTGCCCCCCACAGAGCACAAAAGCACACTCTGATCGAGGCAAAGCACACGCAGAAGCAGCAGTTCCAAGATGGCAGTTTAATACAAGGTGGAAGACTGCAAGGCCGAAGAGGATTACAAGGAGGGACGTGCCCTTGACCTTCACCAAAAGACTGCATCTTTCGTGAGCCTTCACGAATAGGAAATTAAAGCTGAAGAATCCTGCATTGTGTGTCTGAGGTACCCTGGGCTCTCCTGCGTCGATAGTCAAGGCGGGGAGAAGTGTTTGCTGCCGTGGTACTGTCCTTGGCGCCTCCATCAAAGCAGAACCAGTTAAGTCAGCCCAGCCAGTGAGTTGGGGACGCTGGTACCAGACCAGTCTGTGTGGAAACCCAGGTTGCAAGCAGAAACATTGTATATAGATTATTAAAACGGCAGATGTGTGAATGAACTTTGAAGCTAAGATACGATACCGTAGAAAGTGGTCCGGCATCAAGTGGGTGCCCCTACCAAAGTCTCTGTAAGATATCCAACCGAAAGGGCGCAAATGTTAAAAGAAAGAATATTGTGTAATCTAAGTGGTCCTGCTACGGGTCAAGCCAAACCTTGTGCACATTCGAAAGCCTTCGATACTTGATGTAAAATTGACATGGTCCGAGCCCGGCTGAGGGAGATTAATTGTGTTGAAGGGATCTGAGCCCAGCTGAGTGGCATTCGGGGTGAACCCTGAATCACCCAAAGAAGAATAACCTACGAACATTGTTTGATAAAGTGGAAGGTGAAAGACAGGCTCGAACCCGGCAGAGGGAACCCTGTGCAGAACTTTATGCTAAAAGGATCTGTGCCCGGCTGATGGGGATCCGGGGTGGAGAATGACTCGCCCGATGTGAATACTTGTGAAAATCTGAAGAGGAAAATAACGTATTGTTTATTTGGTTGCATTGGGCCTTTGAGCATCAAGCAGACTTAAACGCTGATGATTGAACTGTACCCTTGTGCTAAAGAAGCCAGATACTGGCTACGCCTGAGTGAACAGACTTATCCCGTGCTGAAAAGTTGGCAAAGGGAGGCCAACGGCCTGAAAACCTGACATATTATTTTGAACACTTTCTTTTTTTCATAACATTATTCCCCACACTATTTTTATTTAGAGATGAGGATTGGCAATAGGTGTTTTAGTATAGGCCCTTTTATTTTGACAAGACACCATTGGGACTGTTATTATTTGATGGTTGGTACTTGCTCCCATCTGTAGATTTAAATGGGCGTTTATCATGCCCTTTTTGAAGTTCAATTAACCCCATTGAACTGTGGTCCCCTGTGTCTGTCTTACTGTTGATGCCATGCCTTCCTTACAGGTGGGGGACAAAAAATTATTTGGCCTAAATATCTCAAAATTGGGTGCTTAGATTTTTACATTTGTTTGCAGCTGCCTAGATTTCATTTGGATTTGGGGCACTGAAAAAACAGAAAACCGACTTGGCCAATTTTGAAATATTACCATTTGAAATGCATCTATATAGGACACATGCACGGAATGTCATATGAGCTGTACAGTTTTTTACAGCTAATACATTAGTTATCATCTAAAAACTCACATCAAATGCATGTGAAAGCTGACTGTCGGTTTCAAAGTGATGGAATGAATGTACACTTCATAGGAAAATGTACACTTAGGAGGCATACAATGCATGAGCAGAATGAAGATACATTTTTATAATAAAAACGTGCAGCTATGACGTATGCACCTAATGCACACGCAATTGGTACATATGGGCACTGACGGGTGCTCCCATGCATCTACCACACTTGAACCTACTACACGCTCCTTCAGCACATGCTCCTATAATACATGTTCCGATGACGAGCACGCCTACTACACATAACATGCTCACATACTCCTACCACATAGGCGCCTACACCATGTGCTGCGATCACGTTCACAGAGCGTATACGTTGTACAGTTGATATTACAAAATTAACATCACCTGAAAACTCACATCAAGGGCAAGTCATACGGACTGTACTCAGTATGAGTTTTACTGTTCGTAAGTCACAGCTAAATTGGATGTTCATTTTAAAGTAATGGAATAAATATACACTTTTCATACGAATTGTACAGAAAGCTTATGAGTTTTACAGTTCATACATCTAAAAACCCATCAAAGGCAAGTGACGCTGATGTTTATGTAAGTTTTAACGTGATGGAATATATGTACACTTGTCAGACGAAAATGTACACTTTAGGAGACAAACAATGCATGAGCACAATGGATGTACATGTTATATTAAAACCTTACATGTAAGTATGTGATATTAATGTGTGTATTAACACAAATAAAACAAACTTACTATGCACCCTTTTGCAACACTCCTATGACACGCTCTTATATAACATGCAATCCTACAACATGTCCACCTACCACACGTAATACAATGAAGCATGCTCCTACAACACAGGGTCCTACGGCACACTTAAAAATCATACTCTTATGACATGTGCACTTACAACATGTGCTGTTATTACAGACAATGTTATCACCCACGCTTCTGACACGTGCACCTACAACACGTGTACCTATGACACCAGCACCTACTACTACATGTTCTTACAACACATGCTAGTATTGCAACACTCAAAATCAATCCTGTGACCGTAAAAAAAAAAATAGGTGAAATTATTTTAAATGTTTTCTATTTTTTTCCCAAAAGACTTAAGATTAAACAAAAACCGAGTCTACAAATATCAGAAATAACGTTAAGGTAATATCAATGTTATTAATTTAAGAAAAATATTAAAATGAATATAAAACATATCCAGGGTCAGCCAAGTACCTGGAGAGCTCCAGGGCAGGTAGAAACCTCTGTAGAAGTCAATGGTCCAAAGCCAATGGACCAAACACTTGTATGGGGAAAATTGAAGAAGTCTTTTTTTTTTCTCCAGCATTGGATCTTTCATGGATTCACATGCTTCGAACATTCCCTGTCCGGCTGGGAACCCTCGGTTTCCTTCAAAAAGCTTTTTCCCCTTGGAAAACTTGACACTTTAGTGTCCTATCAACGTACTTTTGGGACGCTTACGCGCCACCCAATAGGACGTAGAGTATAAATAGACCCGCCCCCGCGGCTTCCCCTCAGATTTCAACCATCTCCAAAGTGTCGGGATCACCTCGTGTTTTCTACACTTTTTTAGGTTGTACTCCTTTCTTTCCCAATGTCGGGGAAAGCCTCGTTTCACCTGTGTGCTACCTGCGGAATGAAGAAAGTTTATGAAGGAGACAGGCACATGGACTGCCTCTATTGTCTCTACCCTCATCACTCTGCGGATACCTGTGACATCTGCAAAGGTTTTGTCGCAAAAAACGTTGAAGGACCGCAATCGGTGTCTGATATCGTGGCTGAACGAAGGGACCTGCCCTCCATCTGAGATAGGATCGGTGTGCAGTCAGGCATCGGACAGGCCTAAATCCCCCGCAGTTCCTCACCGGTCGGTGTCGGCTGAGCCGCCGGCAAAGAAGCCACGGCCTACGGAAGAGTCGTCCCTCTTCGGGAAAATATCTGACGAAAGGCGCTCCTTCATCGTCAAAACATGGTCATTCGGACCAGTCCCGGAAGCCCAAAAAATCTTGTTCTTCTACTTCTTCGAAAAAGGATAAAAAGTACTCTTCGAGGCGCTCCTCCTCAGGAGACCATCATAGGTCTTCCTCGAGTAGAGAATCTTCAAAGCACCTGTCCAGAGACTCAAAAAAGGCGGATCGCCTAACACGTCTGCGCCACAACTGCCAGTGCCGTCAACGGGAGTCTCGTCGACGGCTTCACTGCCTTCTGCACTGTTGATCTCTACAGTGGTGTCGTCGGCCCCAGTGGCAGCGATAGACGAGGGCCCCAGGTTTTCATCGTTGACAGTCGATGTTCCAGGGTCTTGGCAACCTTTGGCATATGACGCAGTTCTACCGGACACCTTATTGCAACAGGAGTCTGTTCTCTGTGTCGTCGATGGAGGAGGAACGGGAACCTGTGGTTCATCCAACAAATCTCGGCTTACAGTGCGTTGGCCCTTCGACAGCGGGAATTCCAAATGTTCCACCTGCGTCTCCTCTGCTGAATCCGCAGTCGGTGCTGTCTCTACAGGTGTTATATACGCTGCAGTCCCTATTAAGTCAGCTGGATGCAACACTGCCTCCCATGGGTACACCTCCCGTAACAGCGTCGACGCGGCAGGTCCCCCTCCGCGTTGAGCGTTCACGGCTGAGTTGCCGGCTTCCCAGCCGATCAGCGCAGAACCTCCTCGTTCCCACCCAGAGAAGGGTGAGCTACAGGACTCTGAGTCGGATCAAGGTCCTAGTGACTCTATCTCTGACATTTCATCGTCGCCATCAAGAGACCCGACGTGGGAATCTGACGGAGAAATAGAAACTCCTAGGAGTCTGGCCCAACCATCACCTCCAGATGTTGGGGCTTTTCATGCCATGATGGCAAAAGCCTGTGTTCAGTTTGGTCTGACCCCAGAGGAAGAACGGAAAAAATGTTTCTTATTGGACCATATGGGTAAGAGAAGAAAGTCTGTTTTGTCAAGAAGGCTTACGTACCATGCACCATCCATTTTCGGAGCCTACAATTAAAGGCAGGTTAGAGAAAAAATTCAAGGCCCCGGACTCTACGCCAAAGTGTTTAATTGCACAACCTTCTCCTGAATCAGTGGCGGCGGCGGCTAGCAGAAAAGCTAGAACACAACACAAGTGCACAACACCTCCAGGCAGTGAAGCTAGGAGACGAGATGCCTTCGGAAAGAAAGTCTTAACAGTGGGGGCAACGACAGTCGAGGTCGCTAACTCGTTAGTGATTATGGCACGCTACGACCGCGAAATGTGGCATCGACTGGTCCCCATGTTAGAACATCTGCCCGAAGAACACCGAAAGGCAGCTATGCTACTGTTGCGTGAAGGTGAGGAGGCATCAAATCACAGCATTAACATCGCTGTAGATTTGGTGGAATTGGGGTTCAAGCAGATAAATAATGGAGTGGTACTAAGGAGACAGGCCTGGCTAAAGTGTACAGACTTTAGGCCGGAGGTCCATTACAAGGTGCTAGACATGCCCTGTAAGGGTGAACTTTTATTTGGGGAAAAAATAGATTAAGCCCTCAAAGGCATGAAAGGAGGTCTCTGATACGGCAGGATCATTGGGAGCGTTACAAAGTGGGAAAGCGTTTCGGCCCTTTCATCCCTTCCGCGGAGCTTCAGGGAACTCTAGATTTGCCGCATCCAGAGACTGGAACTACAATCGATCTGCATACTCCTCACAACGATAGACAAGCAGTTCACTTGTTCTACTGATGCTGCAGAAAGGAGCTATAGAATTGGTCCTGGTTGCCGAAAGAAGTCAGGGGGTTTACTCCTGTTACTTTGTGGTCAAGAAACCCAATGGCAAGTGGTGACCCATTCTGGCCCTTCGGGCCCTGAACAAGACTCTGCAACGCCTGAAGTTCAAGATGCTTACACTTCAGGAAGTCATCCGTCGGTACAGCCAGGAGATTTTCTAGCGTTGTTGGATTTGCAAGACGCATATTTCCACATAGCTATGCGTCGACGACACAGAGGATTCCTGCGGTTTGTGGTGAGCCAGAATCATTACCAATTCCGAGTGCTCCCATTCGGTCTAAAATCGTCTCCCAGGACGTTTTACGAAATGTTTGGTGGCGTGGCTCCGACGAGGAGGTCATCACGTCTATCCTTACCTAATACGGGGCTTGTCTCCGGCGGTGACGCAGGCAAGTCTCAACGTTACCATGCAGCTTTTGCAACGGTTGGGCTTTGCGGTCAACTTCAAAAAGTCTTTTCTGTCTCCCTCCAGGAGCAGGGGGCACTCATTCCAGAACACTCTCGAGAGAGGCTCAGGAACTATGGCATTGGGCCCTCAAACAACACGTCAACATTGTAGCGTTTCATCTACCAGGGGTGATGAATGTACAGGCAGACTCTCTCAGCAGAGAAATGAACCAAGTCCACGAGTGGCAGCTGAAGGATCAGCAGGTGTTGAGCATCTTCAGGAGATGGGGTCGTCCTTTGCTAGATCTCTTCGCCACCCGGGAGAACAAAAAGTACAAGCAGTTTGCCAGCAGATGGCCCCAGCCCGATTCGCTGGGCGATGCGTTCTCCTTCCTGTGGACAGACAGGTTCGCGTACGCATTCCCTCTGTTTCCACTCATTCGTCGGACCCGCCAGTGGATTCAGAAATACCCATGCCGTGTGATTCTGGTTGCCCCTCACTGGGCCAGGCAGCCGTGGTTCTCGGACCTGCTCCATCTATCCGTAGCAGAACCTGTGAGGTTTCAAGTGACGCCGGACCTTCTGTTTCAAGACAGGTGCAGTTTGGCATCATGACCCAGGCTCCCTCAGCCTGACGGCTTGGCTCCTGACTTCTCCGAGTTTGGATTGCTAAACATCCCTGGGCACTGCTGCCGCATTTTAGAGGTGGCTAGGGCTCCATCCATGAATGCCTCATATGCAAATGGAAAAGGTTCTGTGTGTGGTGTAAGGATCAGCCTGGAATTAGACCCTTTAAGCATGTCATCAGAGCAAATACTGCCTTACTTATTACACTTGGCAAAGGGCGGTTTGGCATTCTCCTCCATAAAAGTTCACCTGGTGGCCATTTCTAGATTTACTCGAAAGAGGTACGCTACCCTGTTGTTCAGTAATCGACTTGTTAAGCATTTTCTAAGAGGTTTGTTTCAGACCTTTCCTCCGGCCAAGAAGTTCCCTCCTGGTTGGAGTCTCAATCTGGTACTGTCGGGGCTAATGAAAGCCCCGTTCGAACCTATGTCGTCGACGCCCCTGAAAATGTTGTCGTGGAAAATGGCGTTTTTGGTGGCCATTACTTCAGCACGAAGAATATCGGAGCTGCAGGCTCTAGTAATTGATCCTCCGTACTTAAGTTTCTTCAAGGACAAGGTGGTGTTAGCGACTAACCCTCACTTTATTCCAAAGGTGCCAACTACTTCTTTTGTGCTTGCAGCATTCCTCGCTTTGGCTTCCTCATCAGCAGAGAAGGCTCTGCATACGTTGGACGTCAAAAGAGCATTGAAGTTTTATCTGAGTCGTACTCAGGAATTCAGGCGTTCAAGACAACTGTTTGTGGCTTATGGACCCTCAGAAAAGGAAAGAGCAATCTCCAAACAAGGGCTATCGCGCTCGGTTTCATTGCCTATTTCCTTCTGTCACTCTAAGGCGGAAAACCCTTTGGAGAGGTGCCCAAAAGCGCATTCGACGAGATCCACCGCGTCATCAGCGGCATTATGGTCGGGGATTCCGCTGGTGGACATCTGTCAGGCGGCCTCCTGGTCGGTGCCGCATACATTTACTCGCCATTATTGCCTGGAGCAACAACATGGGGCAGATGTACAGATGGGACGTGCAGTCCTGCAATGCCGGTTTCAGTAAGTTAAGCTCCCACAAAGTGGGGTACCTGTCTCAATATTACCACGGCTGATGTTTTTTTCTTGATGATGGTATGCTTGCGTTCCTAATGTATTGGTTTGCATTATACACCACCATGTATGATGAATACTGCTATGTAATCTATTCTAAGCATGTGAATCCATGAAAGATCCAATGCTGTAGAAGGGAGTAGTTTCTCACCTGTAACTCCATTTCTCCAGCGTTGGTATCTTTCATGGATTCACATGCGCCCGCTGGCCTCCCCTGAATGCAAACCTAGTTAGTGCCTCTACTTTGGGGGTTAAAATCTGAGGGGAAGCTGTGGGGCAGGTTTATTTATACCCTACGTCCTATTGGGTGGTGTGTAAGTGTCCCAAAAGGACGTCGATAGGACACTAAAGTGTCAAGTTTTCCAAGGGGAAAACGCTTTTTAAAGGAGACCGAGGGATCCCAGCCTGACGACGGGGAATGTTCTAAGCATGTGAATGCATGAAAGATACCAACGCTGGAGAAATGGAGTTACAGGTAAACTCCCTTACCACACAGATGCATATTCGCTCTAGAGGTCAGTTGCAGATCCAGAAGCCCAGGGAGAAGGTTCAGCAATGCAGGACCCGTTGGGAAAGATTTTCTTTTAGCAACTTTACCTCCATAGTTTCTTATGGAACCAGATTCTTTTTGCTATGTTTTTGACTTTTTGAAGGGAAGTTAAGCCTTCAGCTTCACTTCCCTTTTGCTCACCCGTTGTGGGGAAACTAATTAGTCCTTCAGACTATCAGTACTAGGAAACAGTGTTTCCCTTTTGAATTCTTGTTTTTAATAAAGCACACAATCTTACAATGCAAAGCAATTGGAATACATTTGCATCACCTTAGCTTTTTACACAGAGGATTTCTGGTTACTTTTATATGTGCCTGGAGACAAGCTGGTGGCAGCAGATCCCTTTTTGCATTATTTTTGGTGTGCAAACTTGTGTTTACCGCGCATGGCTACTAAAATGGTCTTGACACAAGATTTTCGTGTGTGGTCCCTACGAAGGGGGCCAAGACTGTCTAATCCCAGTCCACATCCGCCCCAGGAGCAGGATATTTGGCACCAAGGATGTGAAACCAGTAGTTTCCCTGATTTGACAACTACTAGCAGTTGGAATGGTGCAAGTCCTTATCAGTGGTGAGCTTTGACTTGCCTCCAGCTCGAATCCTGGATAAAAGGAGAACACTTACAGCTTTTCTGCAGATCTAAATTGGAGCCAAGAATCCCTTGAAGACCAGCCCGCTGAAAACCCAAAGACGACTCCTGAAGTAGCCCAGCATCCCTTCCTGTTTCTGGCCCGGTGAAGCCCTGCACCTCTGCCTGATCTCAGATCAATAGGGGTGCATTACCCCTTGTACTAGTGTGACCACTTAGTCTTGATGCTTTCTCGAGGATCCAGCCCTTCAGAGCCTTCTTAAGTGTCCCTGGACTGCCCGGTGTACTGACCAGTTGTCTCGTAGTCTACCACATCAGATGCGTCACCGTTCCACAATACAGTCTGTAACTATGGTGGTCGTCAGCGTGTGCCACAAGTGGCTTTTTTCCCTGAATTCCAGCTTCGCACCTTCAATGGAACCTGTCTGAAGCACCTGGAATGACGCCTTTCAACACTTCCAAACAGTGGTCGTCGCTGGATCTCGCCTTCCTCCATCCAGTGAAGTGTCCATAAAAGGGCTGCATCATTGTATTCTGCATTTCTTCACTGACTGGTTGCATCTTGCATTACCAGCGGCCAGAGGATTCCTTGGACTCAACTCCTGGGCACCTCTCAATGGAGCCAACAGCGGAAGATCGAGCCCTCAGTCGATCCACGAAGACCTCTGGGAAAAATCTGAGTCGGGGGCTAAGTAAGCATCATTGTGCCTGCCCCCATAGGATAACATTGGGAACAAGTCACTTTGTGTCTAGCTCCCTTCCTCTCGCTGTCAAACCTCGGTCGGATATCCTGCCTCTGGGTTAGGCTTGGGTCTGGAAGAAAAGGGAACACTTACCTTTTCTTTAGTTATCTGTTATTTAAGTGACCCTATGGCGATTGTATATATTTAAACGATAGTGATGTGTGATAATACAACCTGCTAGATTCACTTTTCAGTGTGTTGATAAGGCCTAAAATAATTAACTGGATTTTTTTTTTATAAATGACTGTCTAAATTGATTTATTCGAGGGGATTGGGTCCTCCGACATATTCCATATCTATGACAGTAATCACCCCAGATGTGCTGATTACCGTCATAGATATGGAATACGTCGTCGGACCATCCCATCGAAAGAACGTTACCAGGTAAGAGAGTAACTTGTTCCTCTGTGTTATACTGGGACTCATTGAGGGCCCTGACCCCAAACACACTCTTAAGACTAAACCTTGACTGCTCATCCACGTACCTTGATTGTGTTTTGGCTAACCTCTCATCCTAAATGGGGTAGCCTCCTAAAATATGTCCACCAGGTCAGATTCTAGAAATCCATTTTAAAAACGAATGTAAGTCCATAAGAAATGCAGTTGAGGCTCTCCTCCAAACACTCTAGACCCCGGACCATAAGAACACCTTAAGGCAGTGGTCTTCAAACTTTTTTGGCCTGGACCCCCAATAGCAAAATTTGGGCAGGCCGAGCACCCCCAAAAATGCCAAATGGACAGTATGTACAAATGGCTATGAACTATTGCACGCCGCCACCACACCCTACTCCCAGTATAGTCCCTGGGCTCTGCCACCTGCTCCCATCAGTCGATGGGCTCCCACATCCCACTCTTACCCAGTCCCTCGGCTCTCCCCATCAGACCCTGGGCTCTCCCCTCCCTGATCCCACCTCTATCCCTGTGCTCCTGCGCATCCTGTTCCCACCACAGTCCCTGGGCTCCTCCCACCCCGTTCCCAAAACAGTCCGAGGGCTAGTGGCAGCTAGTGAATTTTATTGTGGAGGGGTCATAAATCTTGCCCACAAAAATGCCATGGCGACCGAGCATAGCGAGGGAGCCTGAACCAATCAATGGGTGTTTGGGGGAGGGGAGTTATCCCCCCCCCCCCCGTGAATTGTTTTTTAATAATGTGTTAAAATATTGCATTTTCGAGCATACTTTAAAATAGAAAATGGGTAAAAAGCCAAACAGTTTGCAATTGGGGGTGTGGGTCTAAGGGGGAAAGCATGGTAATTTCCCCCCTCTGCCCCCCACTCACCAAAATCAGCTCAATGGACCAAAACAAACCGCAATCACACTATCGTTCATACGAGCAGCCATCACCATACACTCACTCATAACATAAGCATACACGCATCCATACACATTTAAATAAAAGAACATAAACTTACCTTCTGCTCCGCTCCAGGTAACTCTGTCCGTATATGCGAGGAGGCGGAGGAGCTCCCCCTCACACATAAACATGCAGTGTCCCAGCCAGCATTTCCAATGAGCTATGCAAGGCTGGCGAAGCAAAACGCCCCAGCCTTGCATGGTTTAGTAAGCATGTGAGCCTGGGGAACTGAACTGTCAAAGGGAAATAGTGTCGCCCTTTGACAGTTCAGCCAGCCCAGGAGCAGCTGAGGGAGTGCTCAGTGTTTCACTGCACTTGCTTCTCCATAATGGGTGAGGGGCCACTTGGTGGACGCCCCCTCGCCCGTTATGGATGAGCCACCATGCCCGGACTGGCCTATACGGCAATAGGGCAATGCCCGTACCAAAAATGCTAGTGTAGGCCAGTCAAAATGGGCCACTTTTTTGGCCAATGTGGGCCAGTTTGATGAGTTACCTTTCTATGCAGCTGGTAGTTTTGACTTGTTGCTGAATAATATTTCTTTAAATATCTCAATTATATTTGGCTTGGGGCAAAGGGTCAGATGCCCCCGCCCCATACTGTTTGGTCAGTACTTCTGCCATACAGCCTAGACCAACCTCACAGGAATTGAGAGCCCAGGGGCGTACACTGTTCTAAACCAATTGGAATCCATATGGAAGCTGCTATGTCGTTCACTGAGAGCCAACATGGTCAGAACGACCATTTTGAGTCAACCTCATGGTTTGCTTGAGAAAATCAATCCCTAAAATACATAATTGCAGAGCACAGGATTTCAAAAAATGCATTTGTACCCAATCACTACCGAAAAGTTACATTGGGCTTCCAATGCATCGAAAACTAGAACGCTGCCACTAACCTAATCCCTAAAATCAATGTAGGGTGGCACTGATAAAATAACCCTGGGGACCTCATTTTGGTGGGGTAGGGTGGGGCCGGATCAGGCTTGGTTTCTTTCTGAAGTAACGGACTTCAAAAAGAAATTATTTGTGTCTGAGAGAATGCTTTCTCAAAAGAAATTTCTTTCTGAAGTCGGTCATTTCAAGAAATGTGTGCGAGATGGAGGCTCTGGAACCTCCACATGACAGGACCCATGAAGATCGTGGTTCTACTCTGCATGGAGCACAGAAGTCAGAGGCATGCCTAGAGCGACAGATTCATTATAAAAGGGTACGTAAAGCAATTACTTTTCGAAAATGTGTGTGCGTGCGCAAGAGTGTTGCATGTTTGTGATGGTTGGATGTATGTATGTGTGTGTGTGTGTGTACATATGTATTATGAAATGTCTGTTTGAATGAGTTCAGTGTATGATGCATGGGTGTGCATGTGAATGAATGAATGAGTGAGTGGTGTGTGAGTGTGCCCTTTTGTTGAATGCTGGGCCCAGGAGATGATTTTGGCAGTAGTAGATTGGTTGGGAGGTGGGAGAGAGGTGGTCTGAGTGAGGGGCTGGGGGACTGCACGGTCGGTTGGGAGAGGAGGCCTACACTAATGCCTCCTTTTTAATGGGCATCCATGATGAAGCAAGCATGATATGCTACTAGTGGCTAGACTGGCATTTTGGTGCAGCCCGATTAGCCTTTCCTTACTGTGGCATGGTATTGCATTTCTTTTGGGCCATCTATGATTAAGTGAAAAGTGTTAACCCGAATCGCATTTGGTTGGTTTGGGCTCCCTTGCTGCGCTTGGTCACTGGAATATTTGTGTCAAATGTTTGCAAGGTTGGGGGGCCTGGGCAAGGGGTGTTGGAACACACTTTTTTTTACATGTTTAGTGGCATGTTATGTTAATTGGCATTTATATAGTGCTCTATATATCATTAGTATGACCTCAAAGTGCTTGTGGGTTGAACGCCCTCGGGGACCGTAGTCCAAGTCAGTCGAGAGAGTAGTGTAATATAGGGTGCTTGAGTGTACTCAGTATGTGAGCAGCTGATGCGATTGCCTGATGGTAGCTGCATCCTAACATTAGGTGTTGTGGTATTGAGAGATCAATTGAATGTGTGCAGTCTGGTCGTCTGACTCCGAGATTGTATTCTGGCTGCATTAGGCCTGTATAGGACGCTTATGTGAGCAGCTAAGCTGATTTTCTTTCGTGGGGTATAGATGCGTTCTAGCAAGGTGTTGAGGTGTTAATTTGGTAATGTTTGTATGTGAGCAGCTAGGCCAAATTGATCGAGGGTGTAGCTGCGCTCTCTTGTATGTTGGTGTAGAGTAGAGAGTGAGCACAGTGATAGAATAGGTGAGCGTCTGGAGTGGAGGTTTTATTCTTACCAGCCCATTGTCCAGGGTTCCGTTCATGTGTTTGCGATAGCTGCACACAGAGGGAGATGGCACAGGAGTCAGATAGGCATGTGTAGTGGACTCACATTGACATGAAGTCTTGATCCATGGTGTTGTAGGGTTACAGCGGCCCTAGATGGTCATTATTCAGGTTTACGGAAAGAGACAGGTTTTTAGAGCTTTGCGGAAGGCCATGTAGTCTTGGGTGTGCCGAATATCTGGTGGGAGTGAGGTCCACAGACTGGGAGCTAAGGTTGAGAAGGCAGATCCACCAATCCTGGCTAAATTGGAGGTTGGAATTGCTAGTAAGAGGGCAGTGCTTGATCTTAGGGTGCGTGATGTGAGGTACGGTTTAATCTTCTCTTGGAGGTAAATTGGGCCTGTCTTGTGCACTGCTCGGTGGGTAATGCATAGGGTTTTGAAGGTGGTCCTTCGTCCTACGGGGAGCAAGTGAAAGGTGAGGAGAGCGGGGGAGATGTGGTCTTTGTGTACCAGGGCAAGGAGGAGTTTGGCAGCAGCGTTTTGGGTCCTTTGGAGTTTAAGTTGGTATCTGCCAAAGGGTTAGGTCTGAGTGCATCCAAGCTTTTAGGGGGGTGCTAAGAGAGGTGGGCCATGGGAGTGGTTACGGGAGAAGGGCTATGTTGCTGCCTACCATGATTTCAGTTTTATCTGGGTTCAGAAGGAGGTGGTTTCTTGTCATCCATTGGTCAATATCACTGAGGCAAGCTTCAAAGTCGGGACATGGGTTGGTAATTGCTTTAGGAATTGTTAGGATAATTTGGGTATCGTCAGCGTAGTTGTAACAGGAGAGGCTGTGTATGCGGATGATTCCCGGTAGAGTGGTCAAATAGAGGTTGAAAAGGAGAGCAGAGAGGCAGGTGCCTTGGCGTACCCGGCATTCACAGGGCGAGCAGTTGAGACAAAAGGGGAGAAGAAAGCGATTTCTTTCCTGTTGCTGAGGAAGGAGGCAATCGATAAGAGTGCTGAGCCACGATTTCCTACGAAGAGGAGGCGGTCAAGGAGGATAGAATGGTTAGGGTGTCAAAGGCTGTTGACAGATCAAGGAGTATTAGCGATGTGCAACCCTCAGTCTGCCGCGACCTTGAGATCATCCCAGTTCGAGATCAGAGTGGTTTCTGTTCCATGGCGCGGCCTGAAGCCAGATTACGCAGGGTCGATTAGTTTGTTGGATTCTACGAAGCGGTTGAGCTGGGACTATGCAGCCCGGTCAATGAGTTTCGCGAGAAATCTGGTGTTAGAGATCGGCCTGTAATTCTTACGGTCCATGGGTGCCTTTTCTAGAAGCGGTTTGACATGCTCCATTTTAAAATCCTCTGGAAAAAGTGCCAGAGGTGAGGGAGTCTTTTAGTATGGACCTTGCGTGTTCTCATGCGCAAGTGGAGGAGAATATTTGTTTCAGAAGAGAGGTCGCACAGGGGTCAAGGGGGGATTCGGAGGGTTTGCTGCCCGATAGATCTAGGAACTCGTTTCTCGAGAGTGGTTGGTAAGAGTCGAAGGCTGGCATTGAGGTTGAAGGGGCAACAGGATTGAGACGGTGGGTGAGGGACATGGGGTAGGGTGGAGTTTCGAGTTACGGGTTGCCGTCCTGCCAAGTGCAGTGTTGTAGACATGCAGCAAGAGGGAATCGGAGTGTTTGCGTGTGGATGGTTTGGGCAGAGGTGCAAGTAGGTTTGACAAATTCAGAGATGATCTTGTGGAGTTCTCAGCTCAGAATTTGTTTATTGTAATAGGCCTTTTTGGTCTTTCAGATCTCGGATTTGTATTTACGGTGGTGGCCGAACATAGATCTGCTGAGCGGTTTTAGATGCTCGCTATTTGCGCTCAAGAGTTATTTTGACTTTTGAAGGTCTTCCGGTGGGGCGTGAACCATTTGAGGCGTGAGAGGAATTAGTGATTCTTTTAACCAGAAGTCAAAGGATTCAGTGGTTAAGTCTACCACAGGTCAGGGGGTTTGAGTAGCAGGACTTCCACTAGGTCGGGAGTACCTTGACTTTGTTCCAGCATTCGTGATCAAAGCTGAGGAAAGGGGGAGCCGTGGGAGGAGTGGCTGAGGTGTGGATAGAGAAAGGAATGGCAGAGTGGTCTGCCCAGGTAAGTGATTTGGGACGGATATAGAGACCAGGTCATTGGTGCTGAAGATCGCATCAAGGGTGTGACCACCTGAGTGAGTGGGACCAGTGGTATGTCGGGAGAGGTTGAGGGCTTCAAGACTGTCGACCAGAGGTTGTGTCATGGGGTTGTTGGGCATGTCGAACCAGATATTGAAATCACCCAATGTGAGAGTTGGGTGATTAACCTGGATAGTAGCTATTGAGTCACAGAGATTGTTGGCAAAGTATCTGTCATATCCAGGGGGTCTGTATATGAGAAGGAAGCTGTGAACGAGTGTTGATGGTAGCAAGAGTTTCACTGGGAGGGATTCACAGGTAGCGTTTCATGTCTGGGTTTTGACGAGTGAGATGAAGAAATGAGGTTCATAGAGGATTGCCACTCCGCCACCTCTGGAAGGTCTGTTATGGGCGATAAGCGAGTAGCAAAGACGGAAGGCCTCATGCACGACTGGTGCAAAGTCGGAGAGCCAAGTTTCAGTGATAAAAATGAGGTCAGGATTGTCAGAGGATAGGAGGCCCAAGATGCTGTCGGTTTCTCACCACAGAGCAGGTGTTGAAAAAGAAGCATGTGACTTCATGAGGGGAGTTTTTTTTCGTGACACTCGTCGCTGGTGATGCTAGGTGGGGAAGGGGTGCCCAGTGAGATGTGAGGGGTGGTAGGATCAGTCAGGGTGGTTGAGACAGGCTGAGGGTGGTAGGGGGGGAATCTGGATGCATGTACTCTTTCTGGGTTGCGTGGGTGGGTTAGGTTGCAGGGAAGCGGGAAAAATAGGCAGCCGGTGGTAGGTATGCGAGAGACATGGTGGGATGGAGGCGGGGAGGGTGGTGCAATGTGCATGTGTGTTCTGAGGGGTTGGGCTAGTTTTTTGTGGTTCGAGTCTGGAGGGCACCAGGGTTTTAGGTGTAGTGGGTGAGAAGTCTAGAAGAAGGGGATGGAGACTGGGAGAGGGGAGGGTCTGATGGTAGGGGTGAGACAGGATGGGAGGTTGGACCGATGGAGGATGGGTGAGGCATGTAGAGTCGAGGGAGAGGGTCGGTCACCTTTTCCGCGTTTGTGGGTTTGGCTGCTAGAGGGGTGTGAGTGATGGTAGGAGGGTCAGAGAGAGAAGTGGATGAAGCGATAGTTTTAGAAAGGGCGAGACGTGCTACTTTCAGGGAAGGGGCATGAAGGGGGAGGTCTGTGTGCAGCGGTCAAGTAGCAGTTGGGGGAGGGGCCACGGCGAGGGTGGTCTGGGCGCCAGGTTGTGCAGAGTTTGTGGGTTGCTCTTGTCCTTGAGGGATTGTGATGTCAAGAGGACACTGGGTTTTCGAGGGAGAGGTGTTGGGTGAGGTGCGGGGGGGGGGGTGGGACTGAGGAAGGAGGCGTAAATAGGGAGCTTGTTGGTGGATGAATGATAGGGTTGGAGCGACGTGGAGCTTGCCACAAGAGTGTGTGCAAGTATGGGTGTCATAGGGGGTGAGGGGGTGGTTGACAGCGGCAGGGAGGGCTCGGGTGACGGGTATTGGTCTGGGTGTGGAGTTCCTGAGTGAGTGCATAGAAGCCACGATAGTGGTGGGGGACTTGTGATATTTGGAGCACCAGAGAGCTCCTCTGGCATGTGAGTTTGATATTGTGGCTGGTGTATGGATGGGGGTCGTTCTCATTAGATGCTAGGGGGAGGACAGTATGTTCGGGAGGCTTGCGGTGTTTGGGATGAGGGTTTGAGGTGAGGGGTAGTTGGCATGCCAGAGCACTCCTCTGATCTTAGAATTAGAGGAAGGAAGAAGATTGGGGGTCGGGCAGGGGTGTTCAGAGTTTAACAGTTTCAGGGGGAAGGGTCGTAGGTGGCGATCTGATGAGGGATATAGGGGAGGTTCATGAAGTTTGGTGCTAGAGCAGAGGTTACGTGCCGGGAGGGGTGAGTAGTCGGGGGGGGGGGGGGGGGCGGTGGTTAGGGTGCAGAAGGGACGGGGACGAGGTGTCGCAGAGGTAGTCTTTTTTGATGGGGAATCTCTATCAGGGGGTGGGGTGATAAATCATGGTTGTGGGATGAAGTAGCCAAGCGGCAGAGCGGTGTGGGGGTCAGAGGGTGGCTGCTCATCCCGAGGGCAGGGACAGAAGGTATCTGAGGCGAGGCAAGCCGGTCAAGTGGCACAGCGAGTAGAGTGCTCGCTTTGACATCCGTGCAGAGCTTGCCAACGCAGGTTCAAATCCTGGCAGGGCCAAACTCAGCCTTTCATCCTTCCGAGGTCAATAAATGAGCACCACACATCGTGGGTAATAATAAACAGCGCTCAGATACCTTAGGGTTCGTAGCGCTATATAAATGCAAAATTATGGTTATTATTAAGACTAAGATGGCAGTGGGTGTACTGAGTGGTAATGCTATATCCGCGCCTAGATTTGGGACACCTGGATAGTGGGAGAAAGGGCCTAACACGGGGACAACAGTAGATGCAAATAAAAGTAAATGCAAAACCAGTAGATGTAATATCAGCGCCTAGATTTGGGGTACCTGGATGGAGAGTGAGAAGCCCTAACGTGGGAGACAACAGTAAATCTAATAGTAAATGCAAAAGGCAAAAGCAATAGATGCAATATCAGCGCCTAGATTTGGGAAACCTGGATAGTGGGAGAAAGGGTCTAACACAGGGCGGTACTAGGTACAGTGGCAGCAGTGACAATGACACAAAAGGCTAATCACGTAAGGGAGTGCTTGGTTAAGTCTAATAGCAGAAGGACTCAACAGGTGGGGATCCAGTGAATTTTGATAGCAGCAGGTCTCCTACCTGTTCAGACGCTGCTGGTTGACAGCTGCAGGCACCATAGGCAAACAATGGCAAACACGGTCTGAAGCTGCTTCTTCAGGAGCTGCAGTCCTTTACCTCAGGTCCTTCACCGTGTGGGCTGCACGGGCAGGGGCTGCCCTGGGTGTGTGCTCTAATTGGGTTTCTGATGGCCAGCAGGCTGGGGGGCAGGTGGAGGGAGGGAAACACAGTAGTAGTATGGCTAAGGGGTCAGGGAGAGGAGAGTGCAATCGGGGAAGGAGGGGCTAGAAAAACGGAGCACAAGTCCAGCAGGGCCCAGAGGGCAAACACTCACCTGTAGCACGCAGGAAAAAAGTTGCGTGTAGGCAGGGAGGCTTACTGTGCATAATATTACTGGTTGTGCACAAAGTAGGCTGGTACAGTCGGGTGCCCAGAGCAAGGTGTAAGGACAGTTTATCTAAAGTCCAACGAAGGGCTTCATAAAACCATATTTTGAATGAATTGTGTCCTTCCACGTATTGCTCATCTTTTGATATATCCTTTCCAGCTTCAGCTGCTTCAGAATTTTCTTTTCGGCAGAGGGCGCTGTGCGTCAATCCCATCATGTCCCTCGAGGGCCTTTGTCTCAAGGTCAACGTCATCACCAATATATATAGTATGTGCATGGCCCGTTGGCTTCAGTTCCGTTTGTCCGAGCTATCGTTTCTAAAGAATTATGCTGCGTTTTGGTTTTTTGATTAAAAACTACGACACTCGAGAAAATGTCTTTGTCAGCTCCATCAACACCGAAGACCGTATTCAAGAAATGTTCAGATTGCTGTGACAAAATGTTGATCGCTGCGATCTTCTGACAAGTCGAGAGGAGACTCCCCAAAGCAAATCTTCCAAAACACGATCTCACTCCAGGATTGGGTCTTGCCATTCTTCGTCTTTGAATAAAGTCAAAAGAGGCGTTGCAGATCTCCATCATCCTCTAGCGTTTCCTCTCCCGAGAGAATTTCATGTCTGACCAAATCCTCTACTCCTGCCAAGTGTGAAGAGGTTTGGAGAGAAATTTTAAAGATATTCGAGAGGCATGCCCCGGCCCCCTCAAAGGACAAGGAGAGAAGCAATGCTCCGATCGCACTGCATAAAGGCGACAAAGGAAATGCAAAATCCTGGGCGCCCTTGAGCCAGGGACATAAGCAATCGACCCAACAAAGTTTCAACAAAGACTCCTTCGAGCTGAGGGTGTAGCCCTTCAAGGGCGTTGCCCACAGAAAAGGCATCATTGACCCCATCAGTGTCGAGGCCATCAAGAACTTCAACGCCATTGATCTGGAAGCAGCCGTGGACAGGCTCACAGCCGCCGATGCCTTTTGTTAAGCAGGTTGAGAAAACTTACAAACCTGCACAGAGAAAAGATTTCTTCAAATCTTAACCATTATGAAGAGCATGAGCCTTCTGATAGGGGCACTCCACCCTTTGACCTGAAGTTTGGTACCCCTAACGTGCCAAAGGCCCTGCTGTCCTAATTGTCCAAGATAAGACTTCTATGAGAGCCTCCAAACAACAAGTGGTGTTGATGCATCACCTTAATTGTAATTTGCAAAACTATAACCTTGAGACCACACAGAAGCCTCCTATAGGCAACTCACGACCAGGGTGATTGACTTTCTAGGTTGGAGCAGACCTTATCCCCCATTTGTGCAGGACGATTTAATGGAAATTTCTGGACCAGGGTCCACAAAAGGATCCAATCCTTCCTTTTCATGTTGCCCTTCAAAAAAAGGTTAAACAAATTGGTGGCACCTGAGACAATTGCTTCTGTGAGCAAGAACCTTAACAAAAAGTATAGGCCATCTAGCAGAGACCCTGTATATTTGGCAAAGCACCCCACGCCAGAAAGCCTGGTGGTTCAGTCAGCGACATCCTCTTCCAAACAGGCCACATATCCTTCCTGACAAATGCTTGGGCAAGAAAGATTTCATAAGTGATGGAAAAGAGGCTATGTGCGAGGCTCTACAGTCGGGACTGGATACTGCTGGCAGCATCAGAAGATCCATGGTTCAAGTACCATACTATGCAGATTTGCGTGGTTGAGAAAGTCAGGATTTGCACCGGACGTGCAGTCCAGACTTCCCAATATGCCTTTTGACGGCTCTCAGCTGTTTGGCAGCAAGGCTGACGAAAGCCTGGAGAAGCTCCAGACCTTTAAGAAGATTCCCTCGTGGTGGAAGAGGGAGATGTACTAGTCCGCCTAAATAGTGATTACTTTACCATCAGCCACTGTTCCAGCCATCTCAAAACCTCCCTCTTAATTCACAAGACCCCAGTGGGAGGCAGACTGTCTCAGCATCTGCAAGAATGGCGGGGCTTTACTTCAGATACTTTGGCATTAGACCCTCAGGGTTTACTGTCTCCCATTCATTAAAAAAAACCTGAGTCATCCACCGGGGAACCACTCACTCCAGATCCGTTCCTTGTGCAGGAAATGTTGAGCCTGCTAGAGAAAGGTGCTATAGAACCAGTACCTGTAGGGGAATGCAACACGGGGTGGTATTCCCCATACTTAATAATCCCCAAGAAGGACGGGGGTTTGAGACCCATCCTAGACTTGAGATACTTGAACAAGTTCCTCAGGAACGACAAGTTGAAGATCGTTGACCCTTTCTCAGATCCTTCAGACCCTCCATTGCACCATCAGGATGCTTACTTTCATCTGCCAATCCATCACAAGCACGCTGAGGTTCGCAGTTGGCGGTTCTCACTCAATTTTGAGTTCGGCCATTTGGGCTGACCTCCGCCCCAAGGGTTTTCACCAAGTTTATGGCAGTTGAGGCAGCGAGTCTCGGGAGAGGGGGGGGATTCACGTTTACCACTACCTGCACGATTGGCTGATCAGGGTCTGTTCTCCCGAACAAGCCCTGGAACAACTTGGCATCACCTGCCACTCTTCACAAACTGGGCTTCGCCCTTAATTTAAGTCCCACATGATACCATCACAAACAATCCAGTTTATTGGAGCAGTCCTGGATGTATCCTCTGGGGAAGCCTCGCCACCCGAGGTGAGGGCTCGATACATTCTGCAGATGGTCACCAAATTCGAGTGCCCAGTGTCTTCCACCCTTCGATTTGCTGAGGATGCTTGGCCTCATGGCATCCTGCATTTTCCTGGTGCCAGAGGCACGTCTGAGAATGAGATCCCTCCAGTGGGCCCTCAGGACGCTGTGGTCTCAATTCTCAGGCAAGATGTCAAGCCTTCAAGTCCCGAACAAGGTTGTGCATGACCTTCTGTGGTGAGCCGGCGAAGACAACATTCTGAAGGGGGAACCTTTTTGGCAACCATGGCCGGAGATAACTTTAGTTACGGATGCCTCACTCACGGGGTGGGGAGCCCATGCCAATGGTCTGACAGTCAGCAGACGTTGGTCTCCATCAGAGTCCAATCTACACATCAATCATTTGGAGCAGAGGGCAATCAGACAAGCGCTGATGCCCCTGGTGCCATCTGTATGGGAAAGAAATGTCCTATAATGACGGACAACATGGTGCCATGTACTACCTCAACAAGAGGAGGTGTAAGGTCACTACCACTGTGCAGAGAGTCGATGCAGCTCTTGTTCTGGGCAATTCAAGAGGAAAACTGTCGGTAGTTCACCTAGCCGGAGATGATAACATGGCGGTGGATGCTCTAAGCAGGCAGAGCCGTCTCCCTCGATTGGGAACTAGCTCAGGAATTCCTTCAAGAGATCTTCACCCTTTGGAGAACCCCTCAAGTAGATCTGTTTGCGACCAGTGCTAACCGGCAGTGCGGACTGTACAGCTCCAGGGATTTCCCCCTAGAGGAGCTCCAGGGGACACGTTCGTAGTCAACTGGGATTTTCCACTCCTGTACGTGTTTCATCCATTCCCTGTCATTCCTCAAGTCAACAGGGGGTTGAGAAAGTTCAGGAAATCCATGATCCTAATTGCTCCGGATTGGGCCAAGAGGATGTGATACCCGGGCCTTCTGCATATGTCCATCTGCCCTCCTATGCATCTTCCACAGAGAGGACCTTCTCTCGCGAGAAGAGGGTCGGGTTCTCCATCCAGAGATAAAGACACTCAACCTTCATGCATTGTTTCTGAGAGGTTGAGATAGGATTGATACCTCCCGGATGATGTAATGGAGATTTTGCTTTCAGCCAGAAGGCCAGCAACTAATTCTTTGAATCGTTGTACCATTGCCGTTGGACACGAATCACACTATCGGCCAACTAAATCCGGACACTTTACACATGCGCGCTAACGCGACGCTATTATGTGAACTGAGCATGCGCGTATAGAGCAGCGGCCTCAGTATGCGCACATGCGCAGTTACATGTCTTAACGCGTTGGGCAACATCCACATCACACAGTATATATTGTCGTACCGAACGGAGGTACAAGCTTTGTTGCCCGCGCACCACAGAGACCAGGGATTTAGCCCATGACAAGGTGAGTGCCTATTCTCAAGTAATTCAAGGAGAGTAGACCCTGTTAGTCATGCAGTGACACTCCGTTAAGGAATCCCTTAATGAACCAACCCTGTTACAACTATACTCCTTGCAACATTAGTTTTTAGAACTCATTTCAGAGTTAGTAAAAGCGTATTTACTTTCTGGAGAGGCCTTAAGCTACTCAATGCAAGTATTAACACACAATAACAATTTCTGAATGCACTCAGCAATTTAAGGAAAGTAAACCCCAATTACACTTTAAGAAAGACCCAAGGTATTTCAAGATAAGTAAGGGACATTTTGACTATTTTGGAAATGCTCTAAGTAGATTCAGGGGAGGCACAGCAGTGTTAAAAGTTTAGAAGAGCAGCAGCTATTGAAGGTAAGTAACCATATACTTTTTAAGAGGGGCTTCAAGCAGCTCAGAAGACAAGTAGTAACTTATATACTGTTTTAGGTCTGTCTAAGGCAGATCAAAGCGCAATAACACTTTACAAAGAACACAATGTTGTTCAAGGTATGTAAACCATATTAAGCTTTTACACTTTCAGTTAAGCAATCATAAAACAGTACCAACACTTACTTTTAGAAGTTGGAAACACCATTCAAAGTAAGGGCACACAGCAACTGAGGACACTTTGTAACTTCTTTCACAGAGATAGTTACCATACTAATTATATCAGCAAGTAAGTACATTTACACTTAGCCTTTTCTTATCCAGTCCTTCCCTAGTCTATTGAATGAGTTGTCTCTGAGGCAGAAGAGGGACTCTAGTGGTCTAGGTGCCAGCTATAGGCAGGTTGAGATAGGTTTCAGTTGCAGGAAAGTCAAAGTTCCATAGGAGATCTTCTTAACAAGTATTCACTTTCAGAGTTAAAGTATTCAAGGACTTCACTGAAGGCCCCCTTTATGCTTCCGAGCATTAGGACTGGGCATTGGTATGGGCAAACTCCCAACCACACGAATCACCCACTCAGCCTCACAGGATTCACACAAGACTTAAGGTAAGCTTCGGAGTGGATGCTTTCAGGATGCAGCAGCTGGATTCTTGGTAAGAACTGGACACTGGATGGTAACTTGCAGCAGCAGTCGTGAGAGGAGGCTTCCAACAATGGATACTTTGTAGATTTGTAGATTCTTGCGGCTCTGTGGATTTGGCGCCATTTTTCAGCAGCCAGATGGACAACGAATATCGCCAGTCGGTTTCTCTTCACTCTCTCGGACCTGCCCTCTGAGGGTAATTTAGGGATTTGAATCGTGTCTCTGGGGAGTGAGGCCACCAAAGTTTCAGACGGATTCGCACTTCGGGAGACCATGCACCGCAAAGTGGCTCGGGGTCCCATGGTATTGCAGCCCAGGAACGTCGTAGGACGTTGTGAGATGGATCAAAATGCAAGTCTTCTTGAGACTAATGGATCTCACCAGCCTCTGGGTAGGAGTCCTCGCATTTGGAAACCCCAGGTCGATTGGAAGAAAGGGTTACATCAAGCTGCGGTTACACCGCAGGCTCTTCTATCACTGGAAATTGCTACAGACGTCTTTCATCTTCCTCTTCGGTTTCAGCCCCAGTGGTCGACTTGTCAGCAGTTTCCAGGTTTGGGATATTTATCAGGAACTACACCACAACTTCTGCAATCTCCCCCTGCCTTTTACAGAAAGGGGCAGTCTGGCTGTCCACTCAGGACAGCCAGCCTTCCCCCTTGGAGTTGGTTCCTTTCAGGCAAGGTGGAAGACATAGGGCTGCCGAGTTCTCCTCTCTTACTGTCTGCCTTCTCAGACACTGGAGCCTGGGCGGGGAATAAAAAGGATTCCCACCAAAGACAAAACTTCCACTGAGGTTTTTCATGCCTAGAATCGTAGGGGAAGACCTCAGAGATTACAAGCAAACAAGAAATAAGACCAGAATAGCCCACCATTTGTAAAACAAATGGTGTCCCTTCTCTGCATTACCAAGGCAAATTTAACAGCCTGCTAGTAATAAGGTAAAACCACTGCCACCAGCCATTCAAGTAAACGTGCAATTGTAACAAAAATGCTAGTTATGGAAACAAGGGGATACATTGTATCTGCCCCCACCCGCCCAACCTCTCACTCCACATAAGGTGGAGTGTGCTGGCTCACTATATAAAATGTAAAGGGGATGAAAATCCCTCTTTTCGAGTGGATTGTGTCTCCAACGTAGTCCTCATCTTAGATGTATTCCATCTGGCTTTGCTGCTCTTCGGAAAATGTTTTTGGCAGAGGGCGCCGTGCTTCGATGTCGAGTCGATGGTCCCTCGAAGGCCTCTGTCGAGGGTGATGTCATCGGGTGTAAAAGTAGCACGCGCAGCGCCCGTTGGCCTCAGTTCCGTTTTTCCGCAGTATGTTGCTTCGGACATTCAGCGCGCCTCGAGTTCTGTCAGGAAATATCATATTACATGAAGTAATTATATCCTAGTCATCGACGCCGACTACGACCCCGAGATCGGGTTTTAAGAAATGCAAGTCGTGCGGTTCAAAAATGTCAATCACGGACCCGCACCGCGAGTGTTAGTGGTGTCTCGGGGAAGGCCACGACATGGAGGCCTGTTCGAAGTGTCAGGCGATGACGGGAAAGGAGAGGAAAGCTACAGGGAGGTCGCAAGGATCGGAAAGCCTCTAGTGTTGAATCGAGACCCCATTGGGGAAAAATCTCCTCGACGCGAAAGGCATAGATCCAGATCTCAAAGCGATTCTCATCGCTCGTCTTCGAAAAAGTCGAAGAAATGGCGCCATAGATCTCCCTCCATCTCGTCGTCAGACGAGTCTCCGAAAATGAAATGCCCCACAAAACATTCATCTTCCGAAGAGTGGGAAGCATTTAGAGTCAAAATGATGGAGGTGTTTGAGAAAGCGAAGCCTCGGTCCACGCCTTCTTCGGAATCCGACCGGGAGCGTCATCGCTCCGACACTCGCGCGCCCTCGAGCCCGGGTGATCGTAAAAGGAAGGGTAGGGAACCTTCCAGGACGCTGAGTGAAAAACGCTCGAGTCGACCGCTCGAGGTCACCGACGCCGTCCGAGACCTTTCACACCTCGAAGGAGAAACTGTCGAAGGCCGCCTCGACGCCCTCGAAGCAGACCCTGTCGACGACCACGATGTCATTGATGCCGTCGACGCCTTTATCGACGCCAAAACCCTCGGCGCCAAAGGCTCCAACCAAGCCGGGGCAGCCAGAAAAAGAGAAGGAAAAAGTTAAACATGTAATTCCTTCAGAGCCTGGTACTACACCTCTTCCTCTCCCAGAGAAGGTTTTCAAGCCTCTCCCTAGAAAGGAGTTTTTCAAATCCTTGACCTCAATTTTTGAGGAACAGGAGAGATCCGAGGAGGAAAATGTACCTTTTGGATTGGATTATGGCACCCCAAATGTCCCAGAATGCTTGATCTCAGAGGAAAGCAGAATGAGGGATTTGGTGGAGTCTTTGCACAATGCAAGTGGCATTGACACCTCTCCTGAGAATTACTTCGGTAAACCAGATCCAGGGGAGCATGCCAGTCCATCTTACAGTCAGTTAATGACCAAGGTGGTAGATTACTTGGGATGGGCTAGACCACCAGCCCAATTCGTCCAGGACGATTTAACAAACATATTGGACCATGGTCCCACTGAAGACCCAGTACTACCTTTTCATGTAGCCTTACAAAACAGGGTGGCCAAGAATTGGGACACTCCGGATTCTATTCCTCCGGTAAATAAATCCCTTGCATCAAAATACCGCCCAGCCAGTAGCGACCCCGGCTATCTGTCAAAACATCCAACTCCCGAGAGTTTGGTCATACAGGCAGCCACAGCTTCCAACAAACTTGCGTACCCGTCTATCCCTCCAGACAGGGACGATAAGCGTGTGGATGGTTGGGCACGAAAGGTATTTTCAGCCGGGAGCATGGCATTAAAATCTGCCAAATCCACATGTGCCTTGGCAAAATTTTCGTACACTCTATGGGAGTGCATTGCAATGGCGGCGGAGCACATACCAGAAGGGGAAGAAAGGGAAGGTTTCCTAGCCATCGTTGGAGATGGAAAGGAGGCCATGCAGGAATCCCTTCAATCTGGATTGGACACTGCGGATAGTGTAAGCAGGTCCATGGGCACTAGCACGGTAATGCACAGGTTTGCATGGTTACGGAAGTCTGGTTTTGCACCGGACATAATGAACCGCCTCCTGAACATGCCCTTTGACGGGTCTCACCTTTTTGGCAACAAGGCTGACGAGAGCCTTGAGGGGTTGCAGACCGCAAAAGCAGCGGCAAAATCCTTAGGAGCTGCTATTAGGCAACCTCAGCCTTTTCGTGCCCAAGGGCAATCATGGAGGGGACGATCCTATCGTTATTACACCTCATACGGGAAGACGAGAGGAATGGCCAGTCAAAGGGGCCAAAGAAAGGCCACTCGTGGTGGACGAGGAAAACGTGCTAAGCCAGCTACAGCTGCAGCCTCTTTGCCATCAGCAGCTGCAACATCCGCCACATCAGGACTTGCACCACAAAACACCTGTAGCAGGCAGGCTGTCGCAGCATCTGCAAGAATGGCGAGCCATTACTTCAGTTGTTTGGGCCCTAGAAATAATAGCCCAAGGCTATTTATTGCCTTCCTTTTCTAAAGCAACCTCAAAGCAATCCACCAGGGAGACACCCGTTGAAACTTTCAAACCCGCTCCTACAGCAGGAAGTTCTAACCCTGCTGGAGAAAGGTTCTATAGAACCAGTACCTGCAGCGGAGAGGAACAAGGGTTGGTACTCCCCGTATTTTTTGATTCCCAAAAAGGATGGAGGACTGAGACCCATCTTGGACTTAAGAAACTTGAACAAGTTCCTCAGGAAGGACAAGTTCAAGATGGTTACCCTTTCTCAGATCCTTCAGGCCCTTCAACTCCAGGACTGGTTGGTGTCATTGGACCTCCAGGATGCTTATTTTCATGTGCCGATTCATCTCAAACACAGAAAATACCTGAAGTTCATAGTTGGCGACTCACACTATCAGTTTCGAGTCCTGCCATTCGGGTTGACCTCTGCCCCGAGGGTCTTCACCAAGTTAATGGTAGTGGTGGCAGCACACCTCAGGAGAGGGGGGATTCATGTCTACCCCTACCTGGACGATTGGTTGATCAGAGCGCGCTCTGCCGAGCAAGCACTGGATCATCTGAAAGTCACCCGCCACTTCCTCCACAAACTGGGCTTCTCCCTCAATTTCAAGAAGTCACAGATAACACCTTCCCAACAGCTTCAGTACATAGGAGCTGTATTAGACACGTCCTTGGGGAAAGAGCTCGCCTCCCAAGTCGAGGGCTCAAGACATTCTTCAGATGGTTTCCAAAATGCCCAAAATCTCCAGGCTTATGACATTTTAAGGTTGCTCGGCCTCATGGCATCCTGCATTTTTCTGGTGCCAGAGGCACGCTTGAGGACGCGATCCCTTCAATGGGCCCTAAAGACTCAGTGGTCCCAGTTCTCGGGTCAAATGACAGATCTTCTTCAGATTCCGAACAAGGTCAGACAAGACCTTTTATGGTGGACCTGTACATAGAACATTCTAAAAGGAGAACCCTTTTGGCAACCATGGCCGGAGATCACAGTAGTGACGGACGCCTCACTCCTGGGGTGGGGAGCTCATGCCAACGATTTGACAATCAGCGGTCGTTGGTCTCCATCGGAGTCCAAACTACATATCAACCTTTTAGAGCTGAGGGCAATCAGACTAGCGCTGAAGGTCTTCCTGCCATCTGTCAAGGGAAAGAATGTCCTGATAATGACGGACAACACAGTGACCATGCACTACCTAAACAAGAGGCGGCGTGGGTTCACTACCCCTGTGCAGAGAGGCAATGCAGCTCTGGTATTGGGCGATTCAGGAGGGAATCTCTTTAACGGCAATTCATCTAGCCGGGGAAGAGAATATGACGGCAGATGCTCTGAGCAGGCAGAGCACGGTATCCCACGAATGGGAACTGGCTCAGGAAGTCATTCAAGAGATCTTCGCCCTTTGGGGAACCCCTCAAGTAGACCTGTTTGCAACCGGAATCAACCGAAAATGCGAAAGGTATTGCTCAAGGGAATTTCCCCCTAGAGGAGCCCTGGGGGACGCGTTCGTGGTGGAGTGGAATTTCCCACTATTGTATGCGTTCCCTCCGATTCCCGTCATTCCTCAGATCATCAGGAGGCTGAGAAGGTTTCGGAGCCGCATGATCCTAATTTCCCCAGATTGGGCCAGGAGAACGTGGTACCCGGACCTTCTAGACATGTCCATCTGTCCCCCAATACGTCTTCCTCAGAGAGAGAACCTTCTCTCTTAAATGGAAGGTCAGGTTCTCCATCCAGAGGTCAAAACGCCCAACCTTCATGCTTGGTATCTGAAAGGCTGAGATACAGGGATTGGAACCTTCCAGATGACGTTATGGAGGTGTTGCTTACGGCAAGTAGGCCAGCAACAAAGTCTCTATACTGTTGCCGTTGGAATAAGTTTTGCAACTGGTGCAGAGAAAAGAATGTTGATCCTTTTTTGTGTTCTATTCCGGAAGTTTTATCTTTCCTTCTGACCCTAGCACATAGGTCTGAATATCGGAACAATAAAAGGTTACCTTGCGGCGCTTTCCATCTTCAAGCGCTCATCAGAAGAATGCTCCTACTTCAAAATTCCTTTGATAACACAATTCATAAAAGGTCTCACTAATGTGTTTCCTCCTCACCCTTTTCAAGTACCGATTTGGGATCTAAATTTGGTATTAAAATTCTTAATGTGTGCCCCTTTTGAGCCTATGCACACGTGTCCATTAAGATTATTAAAATGGAAAACAGCCTTTTTAGTTGCTCTAACATCAGCAAGAAGAGTGAGCGAATTGCAGGCACTATCTTCTGGGCCACCCTATACTGTGTTCCATAAGGACAGAGTTGTGTTGAGGGTTAAACCATCATTTTTACCGAAGGTAATATCTGATTTTCATTTAAATCAGAAAATTGTTTTACCCTCTTTCTATCCTCCACCTCATCCTTCTAAGGAGGAAGAAAGACTACACAGACTGGACCCTAAAAGAGCTTTAAGCTTTTACATCTTTAGGCTTTCTAGACTTAGAGTGGACAACCAGTTGTTTATAGGCTACACTGGAAGAAAACTGGGTCAATCATTTACAAAACAAACAATTTCACGCTGGATCGTGCTTTGCATTTCAGAATGCTACAGACTAGCACAAAAAGACCCACCAGAAGGGTTAAGGGCTCATTCCACCAGAGGCATAGCCTCTTCCACGGCCCTGCAAAGAGGTGTCCCTATAAAGTCCATTTGCGAAGCAGCAACTTGGTCTTCGCTTCACACCTTCTCAAAACTCTATAACCTGGATGCTTCCCAGTCTAGAGAATTAACTTTTGGAAAAGCAGTGCTTTATTCTGCCATCTAAAGGCATTTAAAAAAAAAAAAATCTGACCCCTCCTCCAGAGGAACTATGCAAAATACTGCTTTGGGAGCCTATCTAAGATGAGGAATACGTTGGAGGACACAATCCACTCAAAGAACAAGTTACTTCTTACCTGGTAACGTTCTTTCGATTGAATGTTCCTCCAACGTATTCCTCATCGCTCTCCCAACCTACCCCTCTGTAGATTTTTTCCGGGTTATTGCCATCTCAGATCTCGCAAGGCTGATACCTGTCTGCCGGCACAATCTACAAAAACAGTACAAGATCACAGATACAAAAGAGGGGAAAAACAGAACTGAGGCCAATGGGCGCCGCGCGTGCTACTTATACACCCGATGACGTCACCCTCAACGGAGGCCTTCGAGGGACCATCGACTCGACGACATCGACGCACGGCGCCCTCTACCGAAACATTTTTCCGAAGAGCAGCAAAACTGGATGGAATACATCTAAGATGAGGAATACGTTGGAGGAACATCCAATCGAAAGAACGTTACCAGGTAAGAAGCAACTTGTTCTACTACTTGGGAACAATAGTTCACCCAAGTACATGAAAGAAAAATGAACAGGGAAGCCAAAAATGGCAACCCAGCCGAAGCCCAAAAGTTATAGGAAACTATATGGCCGTAAGAACCTACGTGAGACGCTAAACCTGAGACTTTAGAGACGGGATTTAACCCCAGGACATCCGGCACAGCACAGACGTAATGTAAATCAATATAGGACATCAGAAACATGACTTGCCCTGATTTGAAAAAGACACAGAGGTGTCAAACTCAATGCCTCATAGGTGGGTGCAGGAAGAGAGCCAAGGGAGGCCGGCCAGAGAGTGTCGGGAAAGGAGGGTGCAGGTCTGCCGATGAGAATCTGTCCTACTGGCATTAAAGCAGAGATTGTTTGCGGTACACCACTCCTGGCTAGCAGATAGTCAGAAATGAGTGAGTTCATTACATAGACAGCTTGTTAGTGCATCAAGTTATTTTATTTTGTAGCATCTCAATAACAGATTGTTTTTTTCATAAGCTTTTGAATTGTAAACTTGTTTTAACATGAACAGTTTTTTCTTTTTTTTTTTCCAAAATTAATTTTATTAAATGTTTTCAAGTCATGCCTTGTCAAGCGTCAACATTACAGTTACCACATTGTTAGCTTCGGTAACCTACAAGCGTTTTTATCCCTCATAATTTAACTTAACTCTCAACTCCCATCGCCCCTCCCCCCTCTGGAGACATGACGGACCGTGAGTAGTAGACTTTGGGTCTTGGACTTTCACTTCCATGTCGGACCGTGGTGTTTGGTTTGGCTTTTAGTCATTTGTAAGCTTCGAGGAAGGGTGCCTATTCCATTTCCCTGGTAGGGGAGATTTCATGTATGGCCTGTGATGTTTTCCATTTCATAGAGTTCTCTGGCTTTTTGGGCCCATGTTCGCTCTGAAGGGAGGTCTCCGGCTTTCCAACTTATTGTGATGCAGACTCTTGCTGCTAGCAGGAGGAAGTGTCATGTGAGGGACCTTTACCCAGTGGCCTTCCTGTTCTTCAAGTCCAAATAGCACAAGTCTTGGGTCATTGTCTCTGGTTATCCCTTTTATGTTCCTAATCTATGCCAGCACCTCCCTCCAGTATGTTTGGGACTTGGGGCATGACCACCACATGTGCCACTAGTCCGCGGGGGCCCCACATTCCCTCCAGCATTGAGGGCTGGCCTGCTCGAACATTTTGGAGAGTCTTATGGGGTCGTACTGCCACCTGTGCAATAGTTTTATTCTGTGTAGTTTATACTGCGCCGAGATGGATGTTTTTTATGCTAATCTGCACATTTTTCTCCCACCTTTTTTTTGAGGCTCTCAAGTTTGTTTCCTCGTTCCCTTATAAGGGATCCGTATAGTCGGGAGGTGAGTCTTGCTCAGCTGAGTCTTGCTGAGTGTTTTGTTCGAAGTTGATGAGGTCTCGTTGGAGCTTGTCTTTCCACGTCGGTGTCAGGAGCACTCCTTTCAGCTGCAGGAACAGAAATACTCAGAGAGCCCCCATTTAGAGCCCTGCTTGGCCAACTCGTTCCAGGCCTGCTTCTTACCAACTTTGATAGCGATTCGGCTCTTGTATTCCGTCCCTGATGGGGGCGGCCCAGATACAGCTCATGGGAGAGGGCCATGTTGTGAGGTCTCTTGTAGCCCCTTTGTTCGACCACAGTTTCATGAGTGAGCCCATTGCGAAATGCTTGATTGCACTGGTGGGGAAGAATTTTTTGGTGGTGCATAGCCATTCTCCCAGTGTTACCGGCCTCAGTGTATAATTCTCTATGGTTACCCACTGTCTGTGTGTCTCTTCTAAGGTGCGGTATCAAGGCGTGGAATTGAGCTGCACGGTAGTATATATAGGGTCCGGTAGTCCCGTTCCTCCCGTCTCCTTGGATTAGGGTGTTGTAGGAGATGCGTTGTTTCTTGCCCTGCCATAGGAATTTCATGAACATGGCTTTCAGTTCAGCAAAGTGTGATGATGGGATGGCAATGGGGTGCATGTGGTATTGGTATAGGATTTCGGGCAGTATTCCCATCTTTATGGCATTTAGGCGGCCTAGCCATGATACAGTGAGTTTACCCCACCTGTCCAGTGCTCTTGTTGGCTCAAGCAGTAGTGGGGGTAGGTTCGCCTAATATAGGTCCCCGAAGTCTTTTGTGATTCTGATCCCCAAGTACTTTAGGTTCTGGTGTGCTGTGGGTATTCCGCCTGCGAGTATACTTCTGCCTTTGGGGGTCAGCAGGGAGCTTATATGGGAAGCGGGTGGATTTTTCCACATTTACCTTCAGTCCTTCCCATTTACCAAATTCATTACTTGTTCCTAACGGTCTCGGAATTGTTGTGCTGGGATCTGTCGGGTAAAGCCTTATTTCATCAGCGAACATGGCCAACTTGTATTCTTTATCCCCCACCGCAATTCCTTTTATTGTTGGCTCATTTATGTGTTGCCAAGTGGTTCAATGGACAGGGAGCGGTGACAGGGGGCAACCCTGTCTGTTCCCCTGGTCAGGTGAAATTCATCTGAGAGCTTGTTATTCACAGTGACTTTGCCCTTTGTATTCTTGTAGATTGCTTGTATCCCCTTTATGAACTGTTCTCCGAAGCCCATGTTTCATGTTTCTCAGAGTTGCGCAGAGGAATCCCCACTCCACTTGGTTGAAGGCCTTCTCGGAGCCCACGCTAAAATGCGCGTGATCCCCTGCTAGCTCCTTAGAGTGTGCCATGATATCTAAGGTTTTTCTCATTGCATCAGTCCCCTGTCTCCCTTTGATGATGGGTGGACAAGGCGGGGCATTAGGTTTTCCAATGCGAGTGGCTAGGACTCTTGCATACACCTTAGCATCGGTGTTCAGCAGTAATAGTGGGCGGTAGGATTTGCAGGATGTGGGATCCTTTTCTGCTTTGGGAAGCATCACTAGGTGCGCTAAGGAGAAGGATGGTGGGGCCTGGCTGGATTCATGTATGTAATTAAATAGTTTGGCTAGGTGTGGGGGATAGGGTCTCTATGAAGTGTTTGTAGAAGCCCATAGTGTAGCCATCCTCCCCTGGGGCTCCAGGAAGGACTGCCCCGACCTTTTAAGGTGGATTAGGCCGGCTCTCTCTGTATTCACCCATCTGTATTTCAGCCTCGTCTCCCTCTGATGTGTGTATAGTTTGGCGTAATATTTGGCATAGTGGTTGGCTATTCCCTCTGGGGAGTGTACCCAGCCACCCACCTCTGTTTTGATTGTGTGCACCCACCTCTCTGCTCTCTGGGCTCTCAATCTGTTGGCTAGCATTTTGATGGCCCTGTCCCCTTTTTTGTAGAATTTCTGCTTTAAAAGTTTCCGTTTTCTTAGAACATCACCCTGTCCCAGTGCTTTTAGCTCTTCCCTTTTCTGCTTTAGTTTTTCTTGGTGTTTCCCACCCCCCCCCCCTCTGTAAGAGCCCAAGGTGTGTAACCTTTCCTCTAGGTTTGAAATATCTTTCCCAAGCTTTTCTTCCTGTAACTTTCTTTCCCTTTTTTGCATGGCCCCTTGCCTTATTAGGTGACCCCTCCAGACTGCTTTTCCCGCTTCCCACACTGTTGTGATCCCTACCTCTCCGTCGCCATTGATCTGGAAGTATTCCTGAATCGCTTTATCTAATTCTTGGGAGTATAGCTTTTCCTTTAGTAGGAATTCATTGCACTGCCATTTAGGTTTCCCGCCGATTATTTCCCACTATTTTTGCTTTTTAAAAAAAAAAATGTATTTAAAGCGCTCACACAGCCCGCGGGCATCGAGGCGCTGTTAGAGGAATTGTTTGTTTTTTCAGTTGCGTAATTGTTTTTTTTCTTAGTTGCGTATTTATAATGCGCTTAAACACCCAGAGGTTTCTAAGCGCGGACCCGGGGATCAAACCTGTGTTGCTCCGTGTCGTCTTCTTTCCAAGGCGCACACGTTGCCGTTAAGCTATCCTCCTGGGATTGTCGACAGAGCCTCCTTGTTGAATTCCCCTTGGCTCGGCATGTACACGCCCGCTAGTGTGATGGGTGAGTTCTCCCATTCTCCCCGTGCTATCAGGAGTCTTCCTTCCATCCATGTTTGTATCACTGGGTTTTCTAACCTGAATTCTTTGTGGAGTATCAGGCCTACCCCCCCTCTCTTATGGTCTGTTGAGGCCCAGTATGTTTCCCCCACTCCCACTCCTCTTCCTCTCAGTGGTTTTTCTTCTCCCGCCTTAGGCCTAGTCTCTTGGATAAAAAGCAGACCCAGGCCTACTCCATCTAATTTCCGTGCTACAAGTTCTCTTTTAGTGGGCAAGTTGAGCCCTTTGACGTTGAGCGTGCCCACCCTCAGGGTTCCTATCTCCTGCCTTGATATATTTGGTGTTGTCATCTTTAGGTCGGGTGCCTCCAGTATTGTAGCCTCCCTCCCAGGTCATCTGTGCATTTTGTTTGCTTTTTGGTGTCTCGGGACTCCTGTGTTCCTCTGCCCGTCTGTGTATCTCCCTCCTCCCCACCCACCCCCCACGTCACCGTTCCCCATTGAACTGTTGACATAACTAAACCCCATAAATTGAACTATTAATGTTAAAGCCCCAACTAACTGATCCGCAATCATTGGGCTTGTCCTAGGTTCTTTGGGTTGAGACGCCCTCTTAAAATTGAGGGCCACTAGGTTTGAAACACGACCCTCCTGGAGGGTCTCTTTTTCGAATCCCTTCTCTCTTTATATGTGTGTGTGTATTTGGTTCCTTTAGTGATTCTGTGCTCACTTTGGCATATTTCCTCCTAGATTTGGTCCTTTTTCGCCATTGCCATTAAGGTGGTTTGTCTGTTCCTTGCGCCTTAGGTGCCTGATCCTGACTCGGTCCGGCTGGTGCTCTGTCGTCTTGGTCTGTTAGGTGTTTTAGCGCCTGCTTTGCTTCATCGGGGGTAACCACTCTGTAATCTTCTCCTTTAAACTCGAAGGTAAGATCAATGGTGTCCCCATCAGTATCGCACCGCTCTCTCTGTTCACCACATAGTGAGTGGCCTGCACGCTCTCCTCCTGTTCAGCGTGAAGTTTGATGGATCCTGAAATATTTTAATTTTGGAGCTTTGGAACAAGATGTCTTGTGTCTGTTTTGCTTTTAGGAGGACTTATGTTTTCTCCTTATAACTGAGAAATTTTATTTCTCCAGCATGGATTCACATGCTCATGAATATTCCCCGTCGTCAGGCTGGGAATCCTCGGTAAAGAAAAAAATCAGTATCAGTTTCGTTTCTGATCTGTCTTTCTTAGTAACCAATCACTGGTCTCTGGGTCATACTGCCCCCAGCCAATGACAGCCCTCTCCCTAAGCCCCGCCCCTGGCAGCCATCCTCAGATTTTTACCGTACGTTCAAGTGTTGGGAGTCCTCATGCTATAGCTCTCGAGCTTTTACTGCGTTTGGCGCTTTTTCAAAGAGTTTTGTCTCATTTTTTCGGTTTAATCGAGCCTCAAGCTCCACCGTTTCTACTACCGATCAACGGGGACCTGTTTCGGATTTTTCTACACCCCTCAATGGTGAAGCTTTCGTCGAGTTACGCTTCTTGGAGGATTCCATACGTTTCTGAGGCCTACCCCGCGGACGAGAGGATCATGGCCCAGGAGAAGGGAAGCTCGACTCCCGGCAAACTGTTCAGGATCTGCCCTGGATGCAACCTACAGAATGTGTTCAAGGAGGACGAGCATTCGAAATGCCTATACTGCCTCCACGAGGACAAAACACACGTGGAGAAGGACTGTGCGTTTTGCATGAACATGTCGGATCGGACTATGAGGGATCGACGGACCCGTCTCTCCAACTGGCTGGAAGGTTAGAGCCCAGCAGGTGAGAAGAAGTCGTCGTAACGCTCACCTGACTCCCACTGAGGCGCTGGCCTGGTTCGCGCTGCTGTGACCTCTTCTAAGGCGATGCGCAGGGTTAGGAAGACGGACTGGACCAGGCCCCCAAATCTGGCTTGTCTGGCTCGCAGAAGTATCCTTCTGTAGGCGAAAATAGGGGATTAACTGTCTGCGAGGTAATGCAATCGGCCTCCCACTTTCCCCTCTCACCCTCCTCGAAACCCTTCTGTGATTCCTTGTAGCGTCTCACCTTATGGTCTGGAAGGACGAGCTCTCCATCCTGCTTCGGATGCAGGGGCGCGTTGGTATCCCGTTACTTCAAAGGATTTTCGGATTGGTGAGAACCAAACTTGCTTGGCTTCCAGGTAAGTTTTTTGATAAGAGGTTCCCCTTGTGTCCATGCATTATTGTACTAATGCTAGTGTCTTTTTCCCCATAGGGGCCGGGGTACGGAATGCCTGGGAACAGGCACCGACCCGAGATGAGAGGTGAAATCCTTGTAGAAATCAGGTAAGTCTTTAATGAGCGTTTTTTGGTAATGTCTTTTCATTCGCTCATTAACGCTGATGTCTCTTTTTCCCCTTAGGGGCCGGGGTCCGGAAATTCCAGGATGCGGCACGGACCCGAAATGAAGAGGGAATGAATCAACCGGTAAGTCTTAACATGGAGGTTTAGCTTTCCTTATTCCCTTCTCTCTCTCACCTTTTGTTCTGGTCTTTTTCTCCCTAGGCGCTGCGGCGTGACTGCGAATCCGGATGATCGCTGCTGAACATGGAGGCGCCCTGTAAAGGTGAGTGGAATGCGGTGCTGCAGCGATCGACGCGATGAGCTTTTAAATAAGTCTTCCTTTTCAGGATTGTCGGCGATATGTCTCCGGGATGCGGATTTAGCAGGTAAGGACTTTTCCTTCTTCTGTTCTCTTCTTCTCTTCCTTTGCAGGTGATCCAGGATGCTGGCAGGCATGGCAGAAGTCAGGATGCAGGAGCAGACACGGTGAGCGTCCAGCTGCTAGATGTAGAACAACGCAAAGCACGTGTGGCTGTTCGGGTGGGGTTTAAATAGCCTTGGAAGAAGTTCCAGGTATGTATCTTCCTCCAATCAGGTATGTATCCTTCCCTGACCACGCCCGGATGGTAAATTAGTCCCACAGGTAAAGTAGTTCCTTTCAGGCCTCAAGGAGGCCGGGATCCTGCAGCATGGTCTGCATCAGGTAAGTGCACCCAAGCACTCCCATAATGAGCCTGGCGCCATAGGTGCCAGGACACTGCCCAAAGGGCCCCTATATGGGGTTGCTGGGTCCTTCCTTGGGGACTGGATGTCTGCTTTCGGGGACGCAGGGCTTGAACCGGCTCCCCGGGAGCGGGCATCATGACAATCGTCGTCTGAGCGGTCTTCTAAGTCCTGTGAGGGCACCCGGCGACGGGGACCCAACAGAAGGCAAAGCACTGCGAGTCCACGGGCACCGGGAGCACCGAACGGTCGGGCTCTTCAGCTGCCAGGCAGGGGCGCACCTTCCCCGACGCCATCAACCGCGAGCCTACGCTCTGGCTCGGGGAAGAGAAAATCAGAGAACCCGGCTAAGCTTCTGGAGAGGGCCCGGTCGATCTCGAAGGAACCGGCCGAAGGGGAGCGAGGCGGTGACCCTCCCCCTAAGGTGAAGGCCTTGATCCCGGCCAAGGCCTCGATTGAGGGATTCGCTGCGGCCCTGGCGAAGCCTGTGGAGGTGACCTCGGGGCCCAGAGTTTCCCTGCCTCCGTGGAGGGAATCCTCTTTTAAGCCCATCAAGAAGACCTCCGTGAAGACCCCGGTGGAAAAAGAGGGGCGGGGGCCGGTGGCCGTTACGGACACGGACAGTTCCGAGGAGGAACTGACCAAGAATTTGGAAGAGGCCCGGTCCCACGGGAGGAATCCCGACGAGGGGGACGACGAGGTTCCCGTGGAGGAGGAGCAACCGTCGCAGCCCAAGCCGCAGGACAACTCAGCGGCCATTTTGACGGCAATCCAAGCCTTATGCACAGAGATGAGGACGAGACAGCCCCTACCCCCGACGGACAACCCACCTAAACCGGGTCCGTCGGGAAGCCCTCCAAACAAGAGGAGGAGAATTCATCCAGCACCCGTTCATCCCTCATGGCCTTCTCAGCCTTTGTCGCCTTCCCGGGTCCCGAGGGATGACAATCGAACAGACACGGCCACGATGGGGACGGATGACGACGGCGGTGACGATGGGACTGACCTCCGGTCTCCGATTCCTCGGGTGTTCCTTCCCGACGAAATTGGCTCCTTCCACGCCATGGTTGCCAGGGCGTCGAAGCTTTTTCAGCTCTGCCCCGAAGAGAAGGAAGGCTTCCTCTACCAACGGCGCGAGGCCAAGAGGAAGACGGTCCTTGCAGTGCCATTGCTGGATGACATCTGGGACGAGGGACTTGTCCTCCTGAAGAACCCGTCCACGACACCCGCCAAGAGGGACCGGGATGAGAAGTAGTACCAGGTCCCCAACGCCACCCCGTTGTGCCTTAGGGCACATCCGACCCCGGATTCGGTCGTCTCAGCAGTGGCCAAGAAGAAAGCCGGGGGGGGGCATCGGCTTCATCTTCAACTCCCCACCGGACGGCGAGGGAAAGAAACTGAACGCCATGGGGACGGCGAGTCATCTCGGCGGGGGCGGCGATCAAGGTGGCCAACAACCTAGCGATTGTGGCCCACTACGACCGGGAATTGTGGTACAAGATCGCCCCCCCCTGTTGGATTTCCTACCGGACGACAAGAAGGCAGAGGCCCTGGTGATCCTACAGGAAGGCGAGGTGGCGTCGGACCACACCATAACGGTAGCCACGGACTTTGCCGACACCGGTTTCCGCCTGTTGGGCAACGGCGTTTGCCTTAGATGGCGGTGGTGGCTCAAGGCGACGGATTTCCGCCAAGACGTACAGGCCAAGGTTTTGGACATGCCCTTCGACGGGAACCATCTGTTTGGAAAAACAGTGGATGAGTCCCTGCAGGCCATCAAGACTGACACACAGACGGCTCGGGCCTTGGGAGTTCTGCAGCAACGGCGGCCGCCCTTTCGGAATTCCCGAGGCAAGCAAGGTGCCTCCAAAGGATTTGGCGGCAGCTCCTCGACGTACCATCAGGCGGCCCGCTCCTCATTGCAAGAAGCTTACCGGGGACGAGGCAAGTCAGGTGGATCTCGCCGTCATCGCCAGGGAGGCCAAGGCGGCAAGGCCACTTCCAAGCAAGACTGAACTGGCCGTTGCCTCGGGCCCCCACCGAAGCACCCCGGTGGGAGGCCGGCTGATGAAGTTCATCAGCATGTGGGAGTCCATCTCCACCGACCGTTGGGTGCTGGATGCCCTGGCCCACGGGCACACTCTGGAATTTCTCAAGAAGTGCCCCCGAATTCCTCCTGTGGCCAGGAAGGAAAACCACGTCCCTCAACTGCTCTTAGAGGTAAGGGCGATGCTCAAGAAAGGAACCATCAAGCTCGTCCCAAAGAGGCTCTGGGGCTCCGGAGTTTACTCCAGATACTTCCTCGTCAGAAAGAAGACAGGAGGATGGCGTCCCATCCTGGACCTGCATCGACTAAACAGATACATCAAGGCACAGAAGTTCTGGATGGTCACCCTCCAGCACGTGCTGGGCCAGCTGGAGGAAGGCGACTTCCTATCGTCGTTGGATTTGGAGGATGCGTACTTTCACATCCCCATACTAAAAGGACACCGAAAGTTTCTCAGGTTCGTGGTCCAGGGACGGCACTACCAGTTCAAGGCCCTCCCATTCGGATTGAAGTCGGCGCCCAGGGTATTCACCAAGTGCCTAGCGCCGGTGGCGGCGCGGCTGCGCCGGTGGCGGCACGGCTGCGCCGGCGCCTGCCGGGGTTCCACGTCTACCCCAACCTAGACGATTGGCTCGTCCGAGCAAGAACAAGGGAACTCGCCGTCGAACACACAGCGAAGACCGTCCGGCTGCTCACGGACCTGGGATTCTCCAACTTCCCCAAATCCCACCTAGCTCCGTCGCAGGTAGCACTCTTTCTGGGAGCCAGGCTCGATACAGTAGCGCAATTGGCCTCGCCGTCGGAGGAAAGGACGAAGGCCATCCTGGGCAAGGTGCAGCGTCTGCTGGCCACGGACGTGGCCAGGGTGAGGTCCATCAAGTCCCTTCTCGGGATGATGTCCTCGTGCATCTACCTGGTGCGCCTTTGCAGGCTTCGGATGCGCCCTCTACAGGAGTTCCTCGACGCCCGTTGGATGTAAGCGACGGGCAGCTTCGAGGACAAGATCTGCGCTCGTGCCCCAAGTGGGAGCTGCGTCAGGATCAAGTGGATCGACTCTTTCAACGATGGGGCAAACCCCAGATCGACCTGTTCGCGACGGCGGCGAACTCCAAGTGCCAGAGGTTCGCTAGCAGGTTTCCCCAGCTGAGGAGCATGGGCGATGCTTTCTCGTTCCCCTGGGACGGCCTGTTCCTGTATGCGTTCCCTCCGTTGCCGTTGCTACTGCGACTCATCAACCAGCGCAAGAGGTCCCGGTGCAGGATGATACTCGTTGCACCGGCGTGGCTGAGGCAGATCTGGTTCCCGACCTTCTGGACTTGTCAGCGTCCCAACCAGTCAAACTGTCGATGGACGCAGATCTTCTCTCCAGAGAAGGAGGCGCCATCCTTCTTCAAGACCCAGAGTCGCTGAACTTGCAGGCCTGGCTCCTGCAGCACTAGAGTTTGGAGGGTACGATATCCCGGCAGACTGCAGAGAGGTTCTTGCAAAGGCCAGGGCGTCCTCAACTCTCAAGTGCTACGGTCACAAGTGGAAGAGATTCTCTGTCTGGTGCCGTGCACAGAAGATTAACCCTCTACGGATTATGGCCCCTCAAGTGCTACTGTACTTACAGTCTCTGGCCAAAGCTGGACTAGTTCATGCTTCCATCAAGATACATCTGGCAGCGATTTCCCGATACACCAGAACTGCAGGACGGTCATCCCTGTGGTCTCATCGCCTGATGAAGGAGTTTATGAAAGGACTGTTCCGGTCGTTCCCGCCGGTGAATGCGCCAGCTCCGGCATGGGAGCTCAACGTGGTGCTGACCAGGCTCATGGGCCCGCCATTCCAGCCTTTGCATTTGGCTCCGTTGAAGTTCTTATCGTGGAAGACAGCGTTCGTTGTGGCCATCACCTCCGCACGACACGTGGGAGAGATTCAGGCCCTATCCTGCAAGTCTCCATATTTGACTTTTCACGAGACTAGGGTGGTGCTGAGGATGCACCACTCCTTCATGCCCAAGGTGCCGTCGGACTTCCATCTCAACGAGCCCTTGGTGTTACCAGTTTTCTTCCCGTCGCCTTCGTCGCCGGCCAAGAGGGCTTTGCTGGATGAAGCTAGAGCGCTGAAGTTCTACGTGGACCGAACAAAGAGTTTTCGGAAGACATCGCAGCTCTTTGTGAACTTTGGACCTGTGAACCAAGGGAAGGCTCTCTCGAAGGCTTCCATTTCCAGATGGCTCTCCGGCTGCATCATGCACTGTCACCGGTTGGCAAACCGACCGTTGCCCGGCCGTCCGAGAGCCCATTCGACCAGAGCGATCGCTGCTACCACAGCGTTCTTGTCTGGCGTACCCCTGCTGGACATCTGCAGGGCTGCTACGTGGAGGTCGACGCACACCTTCACAAGATTCTACTGCGTCGATCGGGATTCCAGGGAGGAGTCCAGAGTCGGCCAGGCAGTTCTGCGCAACCTATTAGCCTGAAGCTGGGCCTGGTGAGGAGGTAAGAGTTGCTTAATGTTGAGTCTATGTAATGCTTAATGTTGATCCTTTGCCACCTCCCGAGGTTGTGTAGGTGTGTACTGCTATGTATTCTTATATTCATGAGCATGTGAATCCATGCCAGACCCCATGCTGGAGAAGGAACAAGTTACTTACCTGTAACTGTTGTTCTCCAGCATGGGTCTGGCATGGATTCACATGCGAACCCTCCCTCCCACCCCTCTGCGGATCTTCACTTGGTCATACTGCCACTTTACGTGCTACCAAATCTGAGGATGGCTGCCAGGGGCGGTGTTTAGGGAGAGGGCAGTCATTGGCCGGGGCAGTATGACCCAGAGACCAGTGATTGATTACTACTAAGAAAGACAGATAAGAAACGAAACTGATACTGATTTTTTCTTTACCGAGGATTCCCAGCCTGACGACGGGGAATATTAATGAGCATGTGAATCCATGCCAGACCCATGCTGGAGAACAACAGTTACAGGTAAGTAACTTTTTCCTACTATTGATCGTGGTCCCCCTGGGAATGCGCGTCCCCCTCTGTGGGCCCTTTCAATGTGCACACTTTTGCCCCCTTCAGTTGCAAATAGCTGGTTATTTCTTGCACTTTTCTCTCAACCATGGCTGGTGTTTCTCCTTCTTTCTCTTCTAGGCCTAGTATTCTTAGGTTGGACTAACTCTATTTTCCATATCGTCCATTTTGAGAGTGAGTTCTTCTTCTCTCATCTCCATATCAGTAATTCTTGCATTCAACTTCATTTCATTAGGTATGTGTTAATTTAGTTGTGTTCCAAATTCTCCACTTTACTCTCAATACATTCCACTTTCCCCTAATTTCCGAAATGGATGTCTGTATGTCTGACCGTAGGGCATGGATTTCTGCCATAATTCCTGCAATGTCATCTTTTGTAGCTGCTGTGCTCATTTTGGTGGTGTCTGGCTCTGGGATCTCCGCTCTTCTGTATTGTTGTAGTTTGTCTAATCTTATTGCGGCAGCTGACCTTGTTCATTTGGATATGGAAGGGGGGATTCCCTGATGCCTCTTCTATGAGTTCCAGGTTTCTTTGTCTTTTCTGAGCTCTGTTGAGCTTTGTCGTCACACTGGGCCACTGCTCCGTCTTATGTTGGGGGGCACGCGTGAGGAGTTTCACGCGGGAGCGATTAGGCGATCCTGCTGCTGGGCTCTTTCTGTATTTGCGACCAGTCCTGGTTTCCCATTGCTGTTGGCTCTGACCTACTTTTATCACTTTTCAGGTGTTTTGTGTGGCTCTTGCGTGTAGTGTCGTCTACCCTTTATGTCCCACTTTCCAGGGGGTTGCCCGGCTGGTTTTGATATGATGCCGTCTCAGAGGGTGGCTTGCTTGACCCAGAGTCTGCGCCTTGCACCTTGGCTTTCTGGCGCTGTGGAGATGGAGCTGCTCAGCCCCTTACTTGTGATCGTGGCTGCTAGTGGTACTGCTGGTTCCTCTGGGGGTCTGTTCCCTTCCCTGTTTTGCTTTCTCCCCCTTGCTCCTATGATGCGCCTAGGTATGGCAGTATTTTGCACTCCGGGGCCTGCGCGTTTTGCTGCTGTTCCCTGTCCCCCAACCCCGGTACAGTCAGTAATGTTTCTTCAATTTCGCGGGGCTGCTGGGGGGAGCGCTTCTCACCTTATTGCCTTCCGTTGCTGTGCCTCTGATGGGTCCCTGCGCTGTCGAGCTCCTCTGTGCGTCCTGGCGTGGTCTGTCAGCGCTCGCCGGATCACCAGTGTTCCTCGTTCGTGGGCTGCTCTCGTTTCCAACTTACAGGGGTGGGACAAGCGATCCTCTCCCGGCTCATCGGTCCATGCTTCCCTCAACGGCCGCCTTCCCGTGGCTGTGTAAACTGTCTGTTCCACATCCCCTGCCTCAACCGATCCCTCTGACACTTGTTGTTGGGTTGGGCGAGGGTAGTGGTCTTGGCAGATTTCACCGGATACCCCTCGGCCTCTTGATTTCTGTGTCGCTCCTCCTCTCTGATGCTGTGGCGGGTCCTTGAATGGGGTGGTGTGCAACCTGCTGGGTTCCCACAGTCCCTCCTCTGCTTTTGGCCGCTGCTGGTTGTGTCCTCCTGAGCTGGAGGGGATCCGACCGGAGGGGATAGGCCTGTGGGACGGTCGCAGGGTTCGATCTGCGCCACTTCCCCCGCCTCAGCTGCCGTTGTCTTTTTCAGCCTGTGTTTTGGCGCCCTTCTGCAGCGGACCTCTCTTCTCCGCGTCTGATCGGGGAGGGGCCGATCTTCTGTCCTCTGCGAATTCCCGCATAGATCACCCCCTTTGACTAACTTTCGGTGCGTTTGCTCTCGCTTCAACGCTTTACCAATCCACCTTTGCTGTTTTCCTTTCGGTAAAGAGTCGGGGAAAAGCTCATTCTCCTCTCTCTATTCCCCGTTGAGTCGGGAGCTGTGTTTCAGGCGACCATCGCCGTCCGCGCCTCCTAGTGGTCTCCAAAATGAACAGTTTTTAAAGTTAAGGTTTCGTTATATGGCTAATACAGCAGTAAAATATTGTAATGTGCTTTATATGGTTTGAAAATACATTGTTTCATAATTGCACTATTATAATTTGTTTTATAATGTGATGTGTATATGGGTTAATAGGTCCATAACCTCAGAATACACTTGATTAACAAAAAAACTGTATAAGAAACTAGAAGCATTTGTTACGTATTTTAGCTTTCATTTTTTGAAAATAAAAATGTTCTGATTGCTTGTGTTTTGTTTTGCACACAGGCAACTTAAGTAATAGCAAACATTAGCCGACAACTACGCGGCTGCAGCGCAGCTCGTGGAGGCCCGGTTGTTGAAGTGGCGCAACCTCCCGCTTTCCTTATCGGGCAGACTGTCCCTAATCAAAATGATAATTGTCCCTAAGATGCTCTACATCTTTGTTAATGTGCCGATCTGGCCTGGGAGGCGATACTTCAAGGACCTACACACTGCATGCACCCAATTTCTGTGGCATTCTGGCGCGGATCGTAAGAAGTGGCAGCATATGACTCTCCCATACGAGAAGGGTGGCTTCGCTGCCCCAGACTTCACCAAATACTGGACCGCCGCACACTGGTATACATTCACGGATCCTCCCCCCACATGTGAAACTCGAGAAACTAGCAAGTGAAGAAGTTAACACCCTCTCCCTCATCCTCTATAATACATTCCATACTGATGCCCTTGCTGACCCCGTAGCAGCAACAACCATAGCGTGGAAACGATTACTACAAACACACCCTGGCCATCACCCATATTACAAATGGCTGCCCATCTGGCAGTTCCCGGGGCTCAGCCCTACTCACGACAAACTCCTAATGAGACACTGGTACGACTTGGGCTACCGAGCACTGTCCGACCTATACCCCGAAGGGAAGTTCATTACTCCGCAGACATGGCGACCCGGGTACTCTGGCTCGGCGCTGGAACTGCTGTAGTATTTCAGGTTGAGGGCAGCAATCCGCGCCTGGTGGCCCTCCTATCCCGACGAACCCCCAGACTCGCCCGAAATCCAATACATAACCAACTCGGCGGGGGACAGGGGCATAACATCCTCGTTGTACAAAATGCTGATGGCTAACGCTGATGATGCACCGCAGCCGGCGCGAGACGTGGAGTGGCGAACTGGGCTTCCCCCTCTCTGATGCATTGTGGAGAAAGATGTGCATGCACACATGCAAGGCCTCCCTAAATGCCAGATATAGATGTATGCAATATAAGCTCCTGAATCGCCTATACTACACGCCACACAGGGTGGGAAGGTTTGCACACGGCCAGGCTCATACATGCCCTAGATGTAAATCCACAGATGCAGACCACATCCATATGTTCTGGGCTTGTGAAGCACTGGGCCCATACTGGAAAGCCATTATGGAAGCCCTCTCTGAGATAATAACGACCCATATCTCTCCCGCACCTCTGGCTGTCCTGTTCGGAGTATGGGACGAGACCGAGGCAAGGAAGATGTCTACATTTTTTAATGTCGCTACTATGGTGGCCAAAAAATGCCCCCCCCCCCGTCATTCGAGATGTGGCTAAAGGCCCTCACCTGGACTCAAACGTGTGAGGAGGACTACATAAATACCCTTCCATTGACCTCTCGCACCAAGAATGTATGGACTGAGTTTTGTAGCTATCTGAACAGCAAGGAGGATATTGAACTTATATCATCTCCCCCTCCAGATGAAGTAAGCTTAGTTATCCCGGAAACACACTGAATTGTAAGACCAAGGGCCTATCCCATACCTGTCATCCTTAAACATATGTAATGCCATTCATGCAACTGCGATATTATCTGTCCTGTGCACTGTGTTGTTTATCTGTTCTCTCTTCATGCCAATAAAGAAAAGTAAAAAAAAAAAAAAAAAAGTAATAGCAAACATGTGTTCCTGAATCTTGGGCTCTTGGCTCCGTTACTCATTTCTGGTGCTGATTGCTTTTCTGTGTCAGAAATTATTTTTTATTTTTTTTCTTTGTACGTTTGTAGTTAGAATTGACTCGTTATTTGTTGACTGCATTCCAACATTTCTAATTGGCTGAGTGGGAGTTAATAATGACCCTCCTGTTCAAATACCACACTAAACAAATCTATTATGAGCATCATCCCAAAACACTATTGTTGGTAAATGATTTTCTAGATCTACTCTGGCCAGTACAAGATCCTTTGTAGTAACAGAAGAAAAGAGCACTGTCAACTATAAAATAAAGCTATAATCATGTCCAATTACTAGCATAGGACAAGGTGCTATGCTTTGTAATGTAACAGGCAATTGGCCCCTTGCAGCCCCAGTTTTGAAGGCATATTTGAATGGTTTCATAGAGAAGCCAGACAATGGCCTGGCAAATGTTTTTGCTAGAGGTCAGATGCTGCTGTTAGCGTATAGGAGTATTTGGGTAAAATAGCATGAATGTTGCTTCGTCCTTCTTTGGAACTGAAGTAGCAAATCAAATTTCTGCCTTTCTAGCATTTACGCTTAATGCTCCATGTTCAAGTAATATAGGGAATTTAACTTGTGTACCACGGTTCACATAGCAATAACAATTCCATAGGTGAACACTATGCAGCCAGTTGATCTTAACCCACCCTTAACATTTCTTGATGCTACTTCTCGAGTCGGTTACTCTGATTGGGTTGTTCTCCAGTGTATCTGGTGTTGATCTACTTTGCAAGTATTTCTTTTATTTAATTTGACTGGAGTCAGTTGTGGTGTCATCCTGACTCACCTGTAGTATGTTTCTGTGGTCTTAGGAAAGGAGTGTGCCTCTACATGCATCCTCAGCAGCCTTGCTGACTAATTTAGAATTGCCGCTTATGAATTGGAGCTGTTCTCCATGCACCCATTGGGTGACACAATGCATCCAACTTCCCTTGGGTTCTGACAATGGACTCATTGTCTAAGTGCATGATCATCCTGCCACTTACTTTTTCGCATTTCTCTATTAAGACTTCCAAAGTTTCATTTTCAGGCCAGCTTCCTGGAGACTTTCCTTCTACTAATCTCTCTGATGTGACTATGAAGCCATTTCAGCAATGTTTTGCTTTCTACGATTCCAGGTGGGAAATATATTTGTGGACATCTTTCTTGCTCATCCGGAGCAAGAATAAAAACATACACAACATCCATGCACTGTTGAGAAGTAGGTCACCCATTCAACTCCCCTAATAATGGAAGCACAACTGCTGTGTTCCTTGGTGGTCATGGGTTGCATCTGTCAGCAGAGAACACCTTCTTGTTGTGTCCTAGTAGAGGAACCTGAAGGATACACTTCAGTACCCCTTGAGTGAGAATTATACAACACATCAACCACACAATTTAACCCAACTTTCTACATATTACGTGTGTTTGTGTGTGTGTGTGTCTATATATATATTTCTGATGTTTGTTAATCTGCTTAGAATCACATGCTGTGCATATAGGTCCGACATCCAGTGGTCACTGTGGAGTATTGCATTTTGTTTTTCGTAGTCGAAAAGGGGACGTCGACAAGGCGTGTCTGTAACACTATCCCTATAGTGACGTGCGTTGTACCCACAATCCCTCACGCGTCGAGGTCCCTCAGATTGTTTTTTTCTGCCCAGCATACTGGTCGCCTTTATGCGGAGCTCCTCGAGAGACATTGCCAAATAGTTTCTTCGACCCTTGGTCGTTTGTTATTAAGATTGATAACGTAGATCCCTCCCTCGACGCAGAGCTGTTCCTCCGCCGAGCAAGATCTTCGACGGAAGGACGAGCGGAGGGGATCCTTCGGCGCTGCCGAACACGTGGCCTGGCCTCGCCGGCCATACACAGTAGGGAGAGTGGGGTTTTGTGGTCTTTCTTTCTTCTCTTTAAGAATGCCTTTCTCTTTCCCCTCCCTCTCTTTCGAGGTCGTAGTCACACTTATTACCCTCAGCTATGGAGAGGACGCCATTTAGGTTTTGCCCGCTTTGCAAGGGTAAATATACCTGGAAGGATAAGCACAAACGGTGCAACCGTTGCTTACCCCTCGATCACCAGGAGGACGGCTGTGCGGCCTGTAAATTACTAAAGCCCAAAACTCTAAAAGACCGCAGGGTTAAAAGGTGGGCGGCCTACGCCATGTCTAGGCCTGACTCCTCGCCCGCTGCCGCCGAGTGGGACAAGGACAATGACTACACGGCCCCCGTAACAGAGGCTGTAGACCTCTCAAAGGAGCGTTCACGCTCCTCGTCCGTCCCCGGCCCCAACAAGCCCGGCTCACGCCCAGTTTATGGGGATGTACACCCCGGCGACAAGAACGCACACGGGAAAACACCAAAGCACATACCCCCCGGCACGCATTAGTCAAAGACGAAGGCAGCCATAGCGCCAACGGGGACGCCGGGCCCACTGGTGTCTTCCACCGACCGTAAGGGTCGTCAGCCCTCCCCGCCACCGCTTCCGCGACAGGCGACTGGGCATTCTAAAAATAAGGGCGCTAACACCAAAACCTCCGGCGACGCCCATCGTAAGAGCGCTCACGTTGCCAACAAGGACTCGACGACCAAGGACTCGACGGGCAAGGGCTCGACGTTACATAGCGCGACGGCGACCGATCCCTCGGAAGAGAGAATGATCGCCGAGAGCCTCGCGCGCATAGCATCTAAGGACGGCCAGAGACGTACGGCGAGTGAAACGCTGAAAACCGCGCACAAGGCCAAAGATACGCCGAAAGCGCCGGAAAACAGATCAGGCCAGTTCCCGACGCCGACAAAAGGCCCTAGCCAACAAGAAGGCTACTCAGGAGAAGGCTCACTTTCTTCGACGTTATGGGACAGAACCCGACAATTACAGGAGGAAGAAACTCCTTTTTCTTTCCCAGACCGTCCTGGCCGACCTCAGTGGACCTTTGAAAGATTCCAGACCTGTATGGACAAACTAGACCGGTTCATGTCCATCCCAGAAGACAGGGCACCCAAGAGACCAAGGGAGGCACCCCTGGAGAGACCAAGGGCTAAATACCAGAAGTTTTATAACCCCACACAGGAGGACATATACTCTTATAATCCCACTGAGGAAGACACCTTCTTCCAGGAGGAAGATGAGTTCACCTATGTTGAGGACCAACAAGAAGAGGAAGGTTTTCACGAGGAAACTAACCTAGGTGAGGAGGGATTCCAGGAAGAGACAGGCAAGGGCGACCCAAATCCCTGGCAGTCACCGGCTAGATCGACTGACACAGGCAGTAGCAGTATAGTCATCAGGTCTACTGAAACTACACCAGTCAGGAACCCTTCGCCTGTCGATGATCAACCCACCTTCAATGCACTGCTGAAGAAGGCAGCAGCACATTTCGAAATCGAAACTGGGGAGGTCACCCCAGACACCGATTTTGTGGAGAGGATTATCAAAGAAAAAACCCCCACTAGCCAGATTATACCCATCCTCGCCTCAGTTAAGAGACGTATTACACCTTCTCTTTCCACTCCTGCATTGGTGAGAGGGGTCAATCCGAGGATTGAGGAACTGTTCTCTCCCTCTCAATCAGACCCATTATATATTAAGGGTCACTCAATCCCGGACTCCCTGGTCGTGACCAACACCAGGAAAAGGGCCAGTGTCCCACTATCTACCAGCGAGGCACCCCCAGATAAAGAGGGGAAGAAGCTTTATGCCCTAGCCAAGAGAATCACCACCTCTGCAGCATTCTCTACCAGAATCGCCAATAATAACATACTATTGACAAGCTACGCCGATGCTCAATGGGCTAAGCTCAAACAGGACATCGAAGAAGTTCCCGAACCCCTAAGGACTCGTTTACTGGCTACAGTTAACGAGGGCTCTCTGGTCAATCAAAGCATCGTCAAGAATACCCTCGATGCAGCAGAGACGGCTGGCCGCACTTTGATACAAGGAATTTTACTGAAGCGTCACGTCTGGCTTCGCAATTCCGGTTTTAAGGCGAAATACAAGCGTCCCTTATTAATAAACCCATAGAGGAGTCCAACCTCTTTGGGAGAGCAGTGGATGACGCGCTGGAGAACGCGAAGAAAGAATTTGATACAATAAAGGCCTTAGACCAAATTTCAAAACCCCCTAACAGGCGGGGATTTGGTAATAAGCGCTTTTTTCGTGGACAACGCCAGCAACAAAACCAACAACAGTATTCTGCCAGCAACTACCGGGGTAATAGCGGGCAGTACAATCCGAGGGGTCAACGCCGTGGCAAGGGAAGAGGCCGGGGTTCCACCCGCAGAGCCTCCCAAGCCAACAACACCACCAAGTGACGCGAAGATTCGCGTCCCCTCCCATGCAACGCCGGTCGGGGGCCGGTTAACATCCTTCCTTCCAGCATGGGAGGGAATAACATCAGACCGCTGGGTACTTTCCACCATAGCCCGCGGCTACTGTATAGAGTTCAACAGTTCCCCAACATACAGACCCCCGAGGGGACGCCGCATGACACCACAACACCTCGCCATCCTTCTCCAAGAAGTGGACCAACTGCTGGAAAAAGGAGCCATAGAGGTCGTGCCTCTATCTCAGGTAATGGAAGGTATTTATTCAGTGTACTTCCTTGTACCCAAAAAGGATCTAACCATGCGCCCTGTATTAGATCTGCGCCCAGCGAACAAGTTTGTCAAACCCCAAAAGTTTCGTATGGTGACCTTACAGGAAGTGATCCCACTGCTATCACAGGGAGATTACATGACAACACTGGACATGAAAGATGCATACTTTCATATTTTAATGTTGCCAGCGCACAGAAAATACCTCAGGTTCATGATAGAGGGCAAACACTACCAGTTCAGAGTGCTACCCTTCGGCATAGCATCTGCACCAAGGGTATTCACGAAAGTACTGGCAGTGGCCCACTTGCGCAGATTATCCATCCCAGTATACCCTTACCTCGACGACTGGCTCATAACAGGGGATTCTTACGAGACATGCTTCTCAAACACCCAAAAGACTGTAGACCTTTTGTTCCAACTGGGGTTCTCCATCAACGAGAAGAAGTCCAGCTTAGACCCCAGCCAAGTCGAACAATTCCTAGGGGCTCTAATTCGAACAAAGGACGGCCTCGTCTTCCCCTCCAACGAGACGGTCCAAAACATGTTGTTTCAGATCCCCCAATATGTGGCAGGTCGAGAGGTGACGGTGCGCAAAGCGATGCGATGGCTAGGTATGATGGCGTCGTGTATTTATTTGGTACCTCACGCGCGCCTGCGCATGCGCCCAATGCAAGAGTGGCTCAACAGCCAGTGGTGTCAGGCCAGCGGACAATGGGACGATCTAGTGGTGGTCTCGCAAGCCTTGGTTCTCTCGCTACGGTGGTGGACAAAGGAAAACCTGATAATAGGGAAACCCTTTGCCACACCCGCGGTGGAGGCCACTCTAACCACAGACGCATCCCTCACAGGATGGGGGGGCTCACCTATCCCATCAGACTGCTCAATGAGTGTGGACTCCGAACGTAGCATCCAAGCACATAAACCTACTGGAGCTACTGGCGGTGTTCAAAGCACTAAAAGCCTTCCAGGAACACCTACAAGGGAAGACAGTGATGGTCCTTACAGACAGCACCACAGCCATGTACTACATCACCCACTCTCCAGGACTGTCCAAGCTGTCACAGAATATATGGAAGTGGGCTCTCAAACACAACATGTTCCTACTGTCACAACACGTACCAGGGGAACTCAATCTGCTAGCAGACGAACTCAGCAGAGACTTCCCCCCTGCCCGAAGAGTACGAATGGCGATTGCACGAAAACATCGTCTTAGACGTCTTCACGCAATGGGGATTCCTGGAAATAGACCTGTTCGCAACTCTGGAGAACTCACAATGCCAAAGTTACGCCTCCAGGTACCCCCAGAACCAGTCCAAGGGGAACGCTCTGTCGATTCAATGGTCAGGGAAATTTGTTTACGCCTTTCCCCCGACTCCCCTTCTCAACAAAGTGGTGCACAAGATGCACCACCAGGAGCAAGTTACCATGATACTAGTGGCCCCAATGTGGGCCAGGCAGCCATGGTTCGCACACTTGATGGAGATGTCCCTATCTCCCCCAGTGAAACTTCCCTGCCCGTACAACATGCTGTCACAAGACAGGGGCAGGACACTGCATCCATGCCCTCGGACCATGAACTTAGCAGCCTGGCTCCTGAGATCATAGAATTTGGACATCTACAACTCCCGCAGAGATGTATGGACATCCTCAGGGAAGCCAGAAAACCTAATACTCGCCACCGCTATTCTAGCAAGTGGAGAAGATTTGTCATCTGTTGTAGAGGAAAGAGCATCAACCCGGTTGACTGCTCTCCCACACATATTGTTCTGTACTTGACCCATTTATTGGATTCAGGTCTAGTGTTCAATTCCATTAAAGTCCACCTGGCGGCACTTTCTGCATACGCCACTTCCCAACTTAAAGTGTTGTGGTGGAAGATCCCAGTTATTAAGGCCTTCATGGAGGGGGTAAAGAGAATACACCCTCCGATAGCTAACCCAGCTCCCGGATGGGACTTAAATGTGGTACTTTCTAGACTCATGGGCTCGCCTTTTGAACCCATGCACAAGGCAACTCTTAAAGACCTCACTCTTAGGACTGCTTTTCTAATAGCTATCACCTCCATTAGGAGAGTAAGTGAACTACAGGCTCTTTCTGTTCTAGACCCCTTCGTAACAGTTCACAAGGATAAGGTGGTTCTACGCACACACCCAAGGTTTGCACCAAAATTCATCTCGAAATTCCATGTAAACCAGTCAATAGAACTACCAACGTTCTTTCAAAACCCTTCCAGCTTGGGAGAAAAAAGTCTGCATACACTAGATGTACGCAGAGCTGTCATGTTCTACATGGAAAGAACCAGGCCACTGAGAAAGACTAATCGGTTCTTTGTCTCGGTGGCAGCAGGAAGAGAAGGAGATGCAGTCTCAAAGTCCACTATATCTAGATGGATTGTTCAATGCATCACTCTCTGTTACACTCTTGCTAAGAGAGAACTACCCTTCAAGCCAAGAGCACATTCTACTCGAGGCACTGGGGCTTCCATAGCGTTCATTGCAAATGTTCCCCTTGAGTCCATCTGCAAAGCGGCTACCTGGAGTTCTGTGCACAACTTTACAAAACACTACTGTCTAGATGCACACTCTAGATCTGACTCCCAGGTGGGACAGGCAGTATTAAGACATCTTTTCTCTACTGTTCCTTCTCATAACCCACCGCCAACTCCGGGTACTTCTCGCTAGTCTATGCACAGCATGTGATTCTAAGCAGATTAACAAACATCAGAAGACAATGCATTACTTACCGTAAAAGCATTTCTGATGGTGGTATCTGCTTAGATTCACATGCACCCACCCTTCCTCCCCGCTCGGATGGAAGGAACATAGACACCTTTCTACATCTCTCTCTCTCTTTTCTGTACTCACTCACGTATAGAAGGCTCCCTCAGGGCAGAAAAAATACAAACAGAGGGACCTCGACGCGTGAGGGATTTTGGGTACAACACACGTCACTATAAGGATAGTGTTAGACACGCCTTGTCGACGTCCCCTTTTCGACTACGAAAAACAAAATGCAATACTCCGCAGTGACCACTGGATGTCGGACCTATGCACAGCATGTGAATCTAAGCAGATACAACCATCAGAAATGCTTTTACGGTAAGTAATGCATTGTCATATATCACACCTTTGTGCTGTACTTGATGTCCTGTTTTGCTTTTCCCCAGGCACTTTGAAATGGCACCCCGACATTCAAAAGATATTACGTTATAAACACATTTTAAAAACTGGACTAGATCTTTCTGTGCTAGTTCACTTCCAAGATAGACTAAAGTACAATGCAGACTTTCACCAATTTGCAAGATGTCCCCTCTTCACCCCACCTACCTTAATAAGGTCATATGGGAAGGCCTTGTCCATCCCCTTAGAGGGGACATTTAAATGCACACTTGCAGTCATTCCTCTTAAATGAGCTCTGGACAACTCCTTGTTCTAACCTCCTCCCAACTTTTGCATGGGCGAGACAGATCTGCTTCCAGTCCCGTATGACCCTTTCCATGGACATTGCACTCCCCCTCTTGGTGCATCTGCACCTGACAATGGGTGACTGGAGACATAATTTGGACCACAATACAAGGTCCCTGGTTACTACAGTATGGGGCCTAAATGGTTCTTTCATGGACAGCAACACATGTATGATGAACCTTCGTGTGTGCTCAGAACGTCAGACGCTCGTAGAGCCTACTTTAGGAAGTGGAAGCAATTCTGTGCTTGGTCCTTCAGGAACAATCTGCAGACCTGTCTGCAGGGCCACCAGCTCCTACTCTTCCCTCCTTTATCTAGACAGGCTTGGCCTTCCTCACAGTTTACTAACGGTTTATTTTCTAGTAATCCCCAACTATAGAAGTAAGGATTGCTTTATTTCTACTGACCTTACATAAATGTGCAAGAAAAAGGTCTGTGTTCTGCATTTGTGAAACCCACAAAATCGGGGGAATTTAATTTAATTAGACAGATGAAGGCCCTGTTGCACAAGTCTAATAGGGCCTGGGTGTCCTAGAAGACTTTAGTCATCGCCTTTATGACAGCCTGACGATTGGTATAATATGCTCACTTGTCCAAGAAAGGAACTGAATCCCTGAGACTTCAGGGACAATGTGATTCTCCAGCCAAAATCTGTTTAATGTCCTTGCTGAGTTCTCCCAACAGTCAGTCCAACTGCCTACTTTTTTCAGCAACCACTCTAAAGTGGCTGAAGTTGTACTGCACTCTGTTGACACCAAGTGAACGCAGAGTTTCTAAATAAACCAGACTGAAGACTGCTGCTGCAGACACGTTTTTTGTGACCTTCAGGCAACCAACCATTGGTCATGCACTCTTAGATACTTGCCTACTATATAATCTATATACAGTGCTATGATTCAGCAGCAGGGAGAAGCCCAAATAAGTCACTGCTCATCCACGTGAGCCAAGGCCAATAACATAGCTCTTTTCTTACTTGGGTATTGCTGCAGGCTACATGGAGAGCACTATATATTTTCTGTAAGCGTTACTGCATGGGTGTGGACTAGAAGGGGGAGTCTGATATCAGTGGGACAAGAGTATCTTCCACATTTCCGATAGTGAGGCCAGCCGGTCATTTTGTCTCTTGTTAATAATGCTCTGCATTTGGTTCCACGCATACTCTTCTATGAAAGACTGAAATGCTGGAGAATAATTAGTTATTTACTTGTAACCACAATTCAACTAATTTACTAGATTCACATGAATTTTACCCACTTCCCTTGCAAGACTGTGTATAATGCATTTGTATGCACACATCATAACATTGCTTATTATGCAATGCCTCATTGATTCAGAGGGGAAAAGCCTGAAACAACTTGAGAGGGATAGGCTACATGTTAAACATATATTACTCCTATAGAGATCATTTTTTGTTCAAATTCCTAGCCTTACTGGGAAGTATTCAAATCGTGTAACTCTATGAAAGTGAAGCACTGGAGAACTACTGTGACATGCATGGCTGTTTCCATTGTTACACAAATCCTTTCCCTGCTATGTCCTTATGTGCCCTTCTCATTTCCTCTCATAGACCACAGTCTGGCTTGACACGCTGAGCAATGTCACTCCTTAAACACCTACGGATAAGGACTCTTCGCTTTAAGACCACTACAGTGGTGACTTGCGCTGTATAAAAAACAGATCGAATGACATGGCTGTTGAGAGGTGGTGTTATTGTGAGATCTCTGAAGATGTTATTTATCTGGTGCTCTACCTACAGGGCTTCCCCATGGGGCTGTTTCTGACTTTTAAGTAGGTTCCCCAGTAGGGAGATTTGGACATGAAATCTATGTGCAGTAGAACCCTGTGAGGGATTGTCCTTTACAGTCCAGCCTCTCTATGCAGTTTTGAAAGGGTTGGTTACAACCTTCTCTCCAATGTGCTGTGTAATTCTGACTTGGGGCATGGTGCTTCGGCCGACTTTCTTCATGGCAACCTCTTTTGCGTATATTAAGTCTGGTCCTTGGTGGCTCTTGATTATGAGAATTGTTAGACGTTTACCTCTGCCCTCTGTGTGAGTGAGCTTTGGGCACTGTGTGTGGAATCTCCTTTTCTGTTTTTTTTCAAAGGAAAAAGTGACTTTGTTAGGGAATTGTCACGTGCATCAAGACCTGCTATGAATTGACAAAAAGGTAACTGAATGCCTCTGTACACATTCAACCTGGGATCAGGTGTCTACTTCTCTTCTGACTTACAGTGGCTTGTTACTGGACATCTCGGAATTCCTTTTGATTGTCTCATTATTCAGTGTTCTATGTATTTTTTGGTAGGAGAAGGCACCGTTTTTTTATAGGTTGTCCTGTAGCAGTTTCTCATCTAGCCTTTCTCATCTAGCCTTTCGGTGCAATGTATGGAAGAAAAGTATTTAATTCGAAGAACAAATTGCTTCCCTTCAGTAATGTTCCTTTTGATGTTGCAATGTTCCTCTCACAGATTCTTCTCATCTTTCCACCTATATACGCCCAAACTTAAAATTGGTGAGAAATCATGATATTCTAGTGTTTGTGCCCTTTGTGGAAGTTCTTCCATGCCTTGAAGTGTGGGAAAATGGGAAGAACTATGTGATGTATGAAGGGCCTTTGGAGTTCTATTTATGAGTCCACTACATCACATCCAGCCACAGCCATGACTGAACTGATCTTGGAGTCGCCCCGCTGTCCCTCGTGGGTAATAGAACATTCCAGGAACCAGGCTACACCTGGCATTATGTCAAAGATTAGCAAAATTGTATCGATCAAAACATTACCAAAGGAAAGTAATTGGTTCATCTGACTATGATGGAAGCTACTAATCCTCTATATACAAGCGGATAGCGTCTGTCATTTGAGTGTAAAATATTTCTGGCAGAGATACTTACTTGTCCAGAGTTCTGCTCAAGTGCCTATCATGTCCCTGTGTTCACTGAACGGAATTGCCTGGGGCAGGCAGCAAAACTGTTTTCGTACATATGCACAGCCAGAGTAAGTGTGGTACAAAGGCAATTCGTTTTTTCATTCACCCAACAATTCATTCACCCTTTGTGAGCTTAACACATAAAGTTTGTATGGTTTTACCAGGTTATTGATCCCATCTAATTGGCAATTTGAAGTCTGCTTGAAATCAATCACAAGATTATGAATTCTTGGAGATAAAAATGATGCTTCTGGTTAGGAGCTTCATTTTTCCACTGAATCCAATTGGGTTAAATATATGTTTGTCAGTGTCGCCATTGAAACCTGATTGTTTTCAGCCTAAAATTAAAGGGATAAAATAAAAGGAGCTCTCCAATGTAGGGTGCATTAAATTCTTTGTTGGCGCACATGTTAAGTGTGACTGACTGGTCCTCAATGCAATGTGTACATGCGTAAAGGTAGGGCATGTTGCATCCAGGTTTACAAAGACTGCATCTTTCATATTTCTTGTACTTTTTCCTTTTTCATACATCCAAAGCATGCATCTATGTTTTAAATGAAGTGTTACATTTGTGCCCACTATTGAAATACTGTATTTATTTAACTGCAGAACTGAATGACTTCATCATCCAACTCGATGAGGAGGTGGAGGGAATGCAGAGTACTATTTTGGTTCTACAGCAGCAGCTAAAGGATTCCCGCCAACAGTTACTTCAGTTCCAGCAGCAGTCTCAAACCTCTGCCGCAAGTACCAGCAGGACCCCGGTCTCTGAGCCAATGGACCAGGGAGAGGTTGTTAAAGACTGTGGGCGTCTGGCAAATGGACCAACCAATGGCAGCCCCTCCAATCAGCGGACGTCTGGGTTTCATAGGGAGGGTGGTAGCATAGAGAAAGACTTCATTCCATCCCCTGGAAATGGTAATAAACTATCTAACCACTCAGAAGACAGAACTGGCAGAGGCACCAGCAGTAGCTACCTAAATCAACTGAGTATTGGGTATGAAAGTGTAGACTCTCCCACTGGAAGTGAAAACTCTCTGACTCACAATTCAAATGATACAGACTCGAATCACGATCCACAAGAGGAAAAGCCACTGACTACTAAAGGTAGCAGAACTATGAGTTCCCGTCATGTTCAAAACGGTTTGGACTCCACTGCAAACACGCAGGGTTCAGTTTTGTAACCTTATTTTGTCCCCACATTTTTATACAGCGTCATTTAATTTGGGAGTGGCATTGTACAGGAAGATTTTCAATTAGGGCATACATTTTCACAGTTTTGTTTTTCCTTTCTTGCTTTGCGTAATTTCTCTGCCAATTTGAACATTTTAACTGTTATAATGTTGACTGTTGAAAAAAGGTGTGTAGAAACAAGTTATTTTTGTATGAGTTTAATGTGATGTTTAAAATGGAATGTTTTCCAAAAACAAAAAAATGACGTCTGCACAAATCTGTGTATATTTAGACACACTGCTGTCCAAGGGCATCATTCTTACTGTCATAATAGACCCATTCAAATGCTTGACCTCGTATACTGTGGGTTTAAGACTGCCACGTTTGCCCAGTTCAGTAGTTTTGTTCACAGTGAGACTTGAGTCCTGTGGTAGTTTCATTGTTGCTGTTTTCACCATAAATCTGTGATGTTTCTCTTGATGACCGAATGTTTAAGGACTGTGTGCATAGTTACTCAGTTTTTAAGGACTGTTGTACTTGGTTCTTGCATATTGCCCTGTGGCGCCTATATTATCTTATCTGTACTGACCAAACCTTAATAAAGATTTTTAATATTGTAGGCCTGTTCTTTTTTCAGCATACATTGGATCAGCATACAGGTAGAATTCGTATGATATTGGAAAGGCATCATGAAGCAAGACACAGACAACAGATTAAAAGTGCAAATAAATGATAATAACTTAAATGTCAGCATGGTAGAAGGCCTAACTTGCCCTATACTAAGGTGGGATTTCCTTACCTGAACGAAACTAAGGAAAATCTGAGTCAAAGAGTTCTACTTAAGTCTATCTGTGTCCAAAACCTATGCTGGTCCTCACAACTAAAGCTAAACAATGTGTAGAGATAGCAAAATGGAAAGAAATGGTGATCAACTCAAATTTCCGACTTTCTTCCAGCTCGTAGCTTCCTTTTCAGCTCCTATTTCCCAAGTTAAAGAAAGTTCCAGAAAAGTCTCAAAACTACCTTTCTCACGTTCAAAGTAATGCAGTTCCACACAATCCGCAGAGTTCCCTAACCCAGGTTCCAAGCAACAGAATTCACAAGGGAAAGGTCTTGAGACTCAGTTCTCAAGACAATACTTGCAGTTCCTCAAGTCTCAATGTCCCCTTCCCCCAGACTTTAACTCAATCACTGGCACTTGGTTCAATCTTTCAAAAACAGAACATAAGTTCAGCCCGACCCTCTTTCTGGATTGCTTCATCAGTTCACTTGTAGTATATGTCCTCGGTTGAATCCACACAGTCTTTAATTCTTATAGTTCAGGGCTCAGTGGTCTAGGCACAGTTGTCAGACCACACGGTCCACCCATCACAGGTGCGCAACCAGGATTCCCAGGCTTCAGAGTTACTTTCCCTTAACTGCTCTTTGTGAGCGTCTTGACTTTACTTGCAGGTTCTTTTCTGGCTTCTCCTGGTTAGCCTCTTGGTAGTGGTTTTCTTAATTCATGTCCCACCTTTCTATGGCACTCCCTCACACTTGCACTCTGTTCTTTTACGTAACTTTCATATTGGCATTTCCTCCTTGGCAGTTCCTTGCTTTGACCATTGAGGTTTTATTCCAGTTCACATTATATAATGAGCTTAATTACAAGGTTTCATTTAGTTTGGTATTCAATTGCTATTCGTTAGACTTGATTTCAGTATTCCCTCCATTTCGGTATTCAATATGCACGTGATATGTTTAAGTTCAACTTTTTACTCAGTTCGGTATTCAATATATTTTCATTAAGCTTAATTTAAGGTTTCCATTTAATTCATTAAATATTATGCATTCACTTTGCTAAATTTCATTTCTCCGCTCCGTTTGGTAGATGTTACGTCACTTGCAGCCCGCTCGCAACAGCCCAGTTACCCAGTGCCTTCCCTTGACGCTCCCAGTCTCCGGCATTGCTGGTCAGTGGATCCTGCTGCTTCTGCCTTCTTCGGCGGTCGATACGTCAGCTTCTGCAAATCCTGCTCGCTTACCGGGACTTGCCTTGCATTCGGTGACTGCTCTGCTGCCCCTGGACGGATGCGGAAGGTGTCTTGCTTTCTCATTTATTTCTGCAGCTCCGGCTACTGTTCTCTTGTCACAGAGGCTCCCTCCATGGGCTGCTGGCCAGTGTCCTGGCTTCTCCACAGGTCCCACCACATCTGCCTCCTACGAAAGCTGGACCCCTGCTGGTTCTCCCCTCCCCCCCCACAGGTCTCCCTGTTTCTCCTCTCCACAGTGTTCTCTGGCTTTCCATTTATACACCTGCGACCTCCTAACAAGTTGCATGTGTAGATCCTTAAATTGGTCTGCCTGACCACAATAAAGGGGACATGTCTGACTCTCACCATACTCTGCTGGCATCTTCCTCATCCCAGTACTGTGGTAGTAAAATGACTGTGTAGCGTTCATTCCTCAGTCTTCTATTCTTTGTCCCAGTACTTTTAAAGGTTGAATGGGGGAAATTGAGGGAAGACGCCTTGCAATAACCCATAAAGGTTGGGGAAGGGTCAGGTTGGTCACTAATGGGGGAAAGGGGGGTACCATGTCTCACCCGTGGGTACCCCACTCCCACGACCCTCCACCCAGATGATCCTCACTTCTCCACCCTCAGGGTCGTGATCCAAGAGCGATGACGCTTCCCTAGTCTCCTGAGCAGAGGATCCAAGGGGTTTAGGAGTGAGAATACCCTTGGGTTTCTCACCGTATCTTCAGGGGTTCAAATATGTAGCAACAAACCTCTTGTCAAATTATTTGCCCAAAAAGGATCATTTACATTACATTTTATGTGCAGTGTACAAGAAATCCACTGTGGACTTCCATTTGGAATGATCAAGATAAGTATGGCTACATAAGAAGACTCATAAAAGTGAATTGATTCCTCGTGGCTTGGAGCACAGATAGTTGTCTGACTGACCATTACCCATCCTCCACCACCCTGGGGTTTGGAAATACAAGATTGTGGATGTGAATTCATCCACAAGTTTTAGTATATAACCGTAACACCGATTTCTCTTCCTACCTCCTGATTCTGTCCTTCGCTAATCGGCAATGAGGAAGAGGAGCAATGGGGGCCAATATGTAATATAAAACGTCCCTGGATCCTGCAGTCTTCTAGTAGCTCCCCTAGCATCAACAAATAGTACTGGTCACTAGACATGTGTGCCCTCCTTCTTACACCCAAACATATAATTGAACTCTTGTAATGACCCCCTAAAGTAATTGTTCTGCACAAGGCTTTGGCTCATTCTCCCTCCTTCCCCCCTTCCTTCATACGTACAGATTGTCACTTCCGCAGGAACAGGACCAGAGCCTTTTGCATCTGAAAAAACCTTTTATTTACTTTGTTAAAGGGAGTGCACATGTACCTTTACATGCTCAGTACACCAGCTTCACCCACCACTGTGCTAGCGTGACTAGACATCCTTACAGCATGAACAGTTTCTTTTCTTTAGCCTGCTTTCCCACTTTGTGTTTTGATAAATACCTTTCGAATGGATTGTCTCCCACGTATTCCTCATCTTATGATATCTCCTTCTAGCGTCATCTGGTTGGGAACAAATTCTCGGTAGAGGACGGTGCTGTGCGTCATCGACTCGATGTCCCTCGACGGCCTCTGTCCGCTCTCGAGCATGATGTCACGGACAGTAAATATAGCATGCACTGTGCCCGTTACTTCAGTTCAGTTTTTCCACTGGCATTTTGTTTTGGATACAATGCAGTTTGTGTCGATCTTTGACTATGACTTTGTGATAAGGAACAGGTTACTTACCTGTAACTGTTGTTCTCCAGCATGGGTCTGGCATGGATTCACATGCTCATGAATATTCCCCGTCGTCAGGCTGGGAATCCTCGGTAAAGAAAAAACCAGTATCAGTTTCGTTTCTGATCTGTCTTTCGTAGTAATAACCAATCACTGGTCTCTGCGTCATACTGACCACAGCCAATGACTGCCCTCTACCTAAGCACCGCCTCTGGCAGCCATCTTCAGATTTGGAAGCACGTGAAGTGGCAGTATGACCAAGTGAAGAGCCGCAGAGGGGTAGGCGGGAGGGTTCGCATGTGAATCCATGCCAGACCCATGCTGGAGAACAACAGTTACAGGTAAGTAACCTGTTCCTTCTCCAGCATGGGGTCTGGCATGGATTCACATGCTCATGAATAAAGAATACATAGCAGTACACACATGCACAACCACGGGAGGTGGCAAAGGCTCAACATTAAGCATCACATAAACTCAACATTAAGCATCTTACCTCCTCACCAGGCTCACCTCAGGCGAACAGGTTGCGCAGCACTGCTTGGCCGACCCTGGACTCCTCCCTGGAATCCCGGTCGACGCAGTAGAATTTCGTGAAGGTGTGCGTCGACCTCCACGTAGCAGCCCTGCATATGTCCAGCAGGGGCACACCAGATAGGAACGCCGTGGTAGCTGCGATCGCTCTGGTGGAATGGGCTCTCGGACGGCCAGGCAGCGGTCGGTTTGCCAACCGATGACAGTACATGATACAGCCGGAGAGCCATCTGGAAATGGAAGCCTTCGAGAGAGCCTTCCCCTGATTGACAGGTCCAAAGTTCACAAAGAGTTGTGACGTCTTCCGAAAACACTTCGTGCGGTCTACGTAGAACTTCAGCGCTCTAGCCACATCCAGCGAGTGCAAAGTCCTCTCAGCCGGCGACGAAGGCGACGGGAAGAACACAGGCAACACCAAGGGTTCGTTGAGATGGAAGTCCGACGGCACCTTGGGCATGAAGGAGGGGTGCGTCCTGAGCACTACCCTCGTGTCGTGGAAAGTCAAGTACGGGGCCTTGCAGGAAAGGGCCTGGATCTCTCCCACTCGTCGTGCGGAGGTGATGGCCACAAGAAAAGAGGTTTTCCACGATAGAAACTTCAACGGGGCCGAGTGCAGAGGCTCGAACGGAGGTCCCATGAGCTTGGTCAGCACCACGTTGAGCTCCCACGCCGGGGCCTTCACCGGCGGGAACGATCTGAACAGTCCCTTCATGAACTCTTTCACCAGACGATGAGACCACAAGGACGTCCGCCCCGTGGTTCTGGTGTATCGGGAGATCGCAGCAAGATGAATCTTGATGGACGCGTGTGCCAGACCAGCTTTGGCCAGCGTCAGCAGGTACGGCAGTACTTGGGGAGCCGTAATCCGTAGAGGGTTAATCTTCTGTGCGTGGCACCAGACAGAGAACCTCTTCCATTTGTGTCCGTAGCATTTAAGAGTCGAGGACGCCCTGGCCTTTGCAAGAACCTCTCTGCAATCGGCCGGTATGTCGTATCCTCCAAACTCTAGCGCTGCAGGAGCCAGGCCTGCAAGTTCAGCGACTTCGGGTCGTGGTGGAGGATGGCGCCTCCTTCCCTGGAGAGTAGATCCGTGTCCGCCGGCAGCTTGATCGGCGGGGACGCTGACAAGTCCAGAAGGTCCGGGAACCATATCTGCCTCGGCCACGCAGGTGCGACGAGGATCATCCTGCACCGTGACCTCTTGAGCTGGTTGACGAGCCGGATTAGCAGAGGCAAGGGAGGGAACGCGTAGAGGAACAGGCCCTCCCAGGGGAACGAGAAAGCATCGCCCATGCTCCTCGTCTGGGGAAACCTGCTGGCGAACCTCCGGCACTTGGTGTTCGTTGCCGTCGCGAACAGGTCGATCTGGGGTGTGCCCCACCGTCGGAAGAGGCGATCCACCAGATCCTGCCGTAGTTCCCACTCGTGGCACGAGCGCAGCTCCCTGCTGAGTGAGTCGGCGATGGTGTTTTTTATCCCTGCCAGATGAAACGGCACCAGAAAAATCCCTTGGGCGACGGCCCAATGCCACAGGTCCTGCGCCTCCTTGGACAGCGCTGGGGACCTGATTCCGCCCTGTTTCCTGATGTAAAACATGGTGGTGGTGTTGTCGGTGAAGATCCTCACCACCTTGCCCTTGAGGGACGGAAGGAAGGACCTGAGGGCCCAAAACACTGCACGGAGCTCCAGGACGTAGATATGCAGGGACTTCTCCGTCGGGAGCCAGAGTCCCCTTGCGTGCAGATTTTCGGTGTGCGCTCCCCACCCTTCCAGGGAGGCATCCGTGGTCACAGTCTCCTGGTGGGCTGGGGTCTGGAAGTCCATGCATGCCCGCCGTCAGATGCGCGCGGGTGCCCCACCACCGTATCGCTCGTCGGAAACTCTCGTCGAGCTTGATCCTTTCCTCGAAGCTGCCCGTCGTCTGGATCCAGCGCGCATCCAGGAATTCTTGCAACGGGCGCATCCGGAGCCTGCACATGGGAATGAGGTAGATGCAGGAAGACATCATCCCGAGGAGGGACTTGATGGACCTCACCTTGGCCGCGTCGGCCACCAACATCCGTTGCACCTTGCCCAAGATGGTCCTGGTCCTCTCCTCCGACGGGGAGGCCAGAAGGGACACTGTGTCGAGCCTCGCTCCCAGAAACAGTGCGACTTGCGCGGGCACCAGGTGGGATTTGGCGTAGTTCACGGAGAATCCCAGGTCTGTGAGGAGTTGGACGGTCCTTGCCGTGTGGACCACGGCGAGCTCCCTCTTCTTGGCGCGGATGAGCCAGTCGTCCAGGTAGGGGTAGGCGTGAATCCCCTCGCGGCGCAGCTGCGCCGCCACCGGTGCGAGGCACTTGGTGAATACCCTGGGTGCCGACCGTAGTCCGAAGGGAAGGGCTTTGAACTGGTAATGACGCCCTTGGACCACGAATCTGAGGAATTTTCGGTGCCCCTTTAGGATGGGAATGTGGAAGTAGGCATCCTCCAAATCCAACGACGATAGGAAGTCTCCTTCCTCCAGCTGACCCAGGACGTGCTGGAGGGTGACCATCCGGAACTTCTGCGCCTTGATGAACTTGTTCAGACGTCGCAGGTCTAGGATGGGGCGCCATCCTCCCGTCTTCTTCTTCACGAGGAAGTATCGCGAGTAGACTCCGGAGCCCCGAAGCCTCTTTGGGACGAGTTCGATGGCGCCCTTTCTGAGCATCGCCTTTACCTCCAGGAGAAGTTGATGGACGTGAAGTTCTTTCCTGGCCACGGGGGGGACGCGCGGGCACCTTCTTTGAAACTCGAGCGCGTGGCCCCGGGCCAGGGCGTCCAGCACCCAACGGTCGGTGGAGATGGACTCCCACACGCTGACGAAGCCCGCCAGCCGGCCTCCCACCGGGGTGCTTCGGTGGGGGCCCGACCCCACGGCCAGTTCAATCCTGCTTGGACGCGGCCTTGCCGCCTTGACCTCCTTGGCGACGACGGCGGGGTCCGCTAGACTTGCCTCGTCCTCTGTAGGCCTCTTGCGACGACGAGCGGGCCGCTTGACGGTAGGAAGCGAAACCGCCGCCGGAACCTTTGGAGGCGCCCTTGCCTCCGCCGCTCCGAAAGGGCGTTCGTCGTTGCTGCAGGACTCCAAGGGCCCTGGCCGTCTCAGTATCCGCCTTGATGGCCTGAAGGGAATCGTCCACTGTCTTCCCAAACAGGTTGTTCCCGTCGAAGGGCATGTCCAGGACTCTGGTCTGGACGTCCTGCCGAAAGTCTGTAGCTTTGAGCCATCCACGACATCGAAGGCAAACGCCGTTGCCCAGCTGGCGGAACCCAGTGTCGGCGATGTCCGTCGCCACGGTGATGGCGTGGTCCGACGCCACCTCACCTTCCTGCAGGATCTCAAGGGCCTCCGCCCTCTTGTCGTCCGGCAGAAAATCCAGCAGGGGAGCTATCTTGTACCAGAGCTCCCTGTCGTAGCGGGCCACGATAGCCAAGGCGTTGGCCGCTTTAATCGTCGTCGCTGCCGACGAGATGACTCTACGTCCCATAGCATCCAATTTCTTTCCCTCGCCGTCCGGCGGGGAAGTTGATGTGGAGGCCGCACCCCCCCCCTCTTTCTTCCTGGCTGCCGCGGAGACGACGGAGTCCGGGGTAGGCTGCGCCCGGAGGCATAGGGGGGCCGTGTCCGGGACCCGGTACTTTTTCTCGTACCGGTCTCTTCTAGCTGGCGTCGTGGAAGGGTTCTTGAGGAGGGAAAGGCCCTCATCCCAAATGTCGTCCAACAGAGGCACTGCGAGGACCGTCTTCCTCTTGGCCTCGCGCCGCTGATAAAGGAAGCCTTCCTTTTTCTTCTCCTCAGGGCAGAGTTGGAAAAGCTCGGAAGCCCTGGAGATCATGGAGTGGAAAGATCCGATCTCGTCGGGCGGAGAAGCCCTGGTGGGAGGCGACGATGGAAAATCCTCGTCGTATGCCTCGTCGTCCGTACCCGTCGCTGCCGTGTCAGTCCCCGTATCATCCCCTCGGGTGGACGGGGAGGAGGGCTGGACGGGGCGCGACGGTTGAAAAGGAGGTGGTGGATGGATCCTTCTTTTCTTGGTAGGGGGAACACCAGAAGGTCCCGGTTCTGGATCCCCCGACGGGAGAGGTTCCTCCGTCGGTAACGGTAGCCTCGTCCTTATCTCGGAGCATAAGGACTGTATGGCCAACAAAATGGCCGCCGAGTTGTCTTGCGGCGCTGGCAGAGGGGAATCCGACGGGCGAGCGTCACCTGCGTCGGGGTCCATTCCGGCGGGCTGGCCTTCTTCCACGCCTAGGCCGTGGCTTAAGACCTCGATCAGCTCCTCTTCTGAGGTTGAGGCCGAATCTACGACGACGCCCTGCCCCCCCTTCTTCTTCCCCACGGAGGGTTTCACGGGGGTCCTATCGATGGGCACAAAGGAAGACTCCCTCCGCGGAGGCAGGGAGATTCTGGGCCCTGAGGTCGCCACCACTGGTGTAGCCACCACAGGCTGAGCCAGGGCCGCCGCGACCGTTTCGATAGAGGGCTTGGTCGGATGGATCAAGGCCTTCACCACCTTAGGTGCGCTCACCGCCTTATCCTTGAGGGAGGGGGCACTGCCACGCTCCTCCTCTGCCTTAGAGCTCGACCGGGGCCTCTCCAGGAGCTTCGCCGGGTGCTCGGCCTTCCTCTTACCCGACCCAGAGCGTTGGCTCGTGGTTGATGGTGCCGGGGAGGGTGCGCCCTGCCTGGCGCCCGTAGAGCCCGACCGTTCAGCGCTCCCGGTGCCAGCGGATTCGCGGTGCTTGGCCTTATGTTGGGCCCCCGTCGCCGGGGCGCCCTCAAAGGTCTTAGAAGACCGCTCGGATTTCTTCTTCTTCTCGCCAGACGGGCTCTTACCCTCCAGCCAGTTGGCGAGACGTTGATGGTGGTCCTTCATGGTCCGTTCCGACATGTTGCCGCAAAACGCACAGTCCTTCTCCACGTGCGTCTTGTCCTCATGAAGGCAGTAAAGGCAGAAAGAGTGTTCGTCCTCCTTGAAGACGTTCTGCAGCTGGCATCCAGGGCAGACCCTGAACAGCTTTCCGGGCGTCGAGCTTCCCTTCTCCTGGGCCATCTCCGAGACCGGGCCTGAGAAGCTTCTGGAGTCCTCCGAAGCGTAGCTCGACGAAATCTTCACCCTTGAGGGGCACAGATGAATCCGACACGGGTCCCCGTTGATCGGATGTAGGATCGGTGGAGCTTGAGGCTCTTTTGACCGAAAGAATCGAAGTTTTTTTGTGAAAAAGCGCGAAAAAAGCACTAACGCTCGAGAGCAATAGCACGAGGATCCCAACACATGAACGTGCGGTAAAAATCTGAAGATGGCTGCCAGAGGCAGTGCTTAGGTAGAGGGCAGTCATTGGCTGTGGTCAGTATGACGCAGAGACCAGTGATTGGTTATTACTACGAAAGACAGATCAGAAACGAAACTGATACTGGTTTTTTCTTTACCGAGGATTCCCAGCCTGACGACGGGGAATATTCATGAGCATGTGAATCCATGCCAGACCCCATGCTGGAGAATGTAGACTTCTAAGACGGGATTTAAAAAATGGGTTGATTGTGGGGCCAGGATTTCGATCAGACCCACACAGCGTTTACCTCTGGTGTCTCGGATCGAACACAATACAGCAGATTGCAGTTCTTGTTAGTCGATGACAGGAAAGGAGCTGAAGGAAAGGAAGGGGAAACTTGCTGTGTGTAGGCCCCTTCCCCCTTACGAAAATTTGATTTTGCACCGGATGTTGGCTTCTCAACATGCCCTTTGCTGGCATACACCTTTTTGGCAATAAGGCTGACGAAAGTCTGGAAAAACATCAGACTTCCAAAGTGGCAGCCAAATCATTAAGTACTGCAATAAGGCAGCCTCAACCTTCCCATCTGACTTTTCAGGGATGAGGGGTCGGCCCTTTCGCTTCTACACTTCCTTTGGAACGGTGAGGGGTCAAGCCAGTCAGAGGCCAAAGGAAGTTCCCTTTAGGTGGGCGAGGTGCTAAGTCTGTCCAAGCAGCATCTTCCTTGTCTTCAACCGCTGCCACAAAACCACTGTGAGGCATTAGTCCACCGGACTGCGATGGGGGGCAGGCTCAGTCTTCATTTGGAAGAATGGCGGGGCATTACTTCAGATGCATGGGCCTTCCAAACAGTAGCCCAGGGTTACTGCCTCCCTTTCTTACAGAGGCCTCCTGATCATCCACCAGGGAGCCATTCCCTCAAAGTTCCAGTGATTGCAGCAAGTCTCAGGAGGGGCAGGGGGGGGTTGATTCCCTTCTACCCTACCCATATGAGTGGCTGATCAGGGCCAGTTCTCCCAAACAGGTCCTGGAACATCTCAGCATCAACTGCCACTCTGTCCACAGACTGGGCTTCTCCCTCAACTTCAAGAAGTCCCATATGATACCTTCTCAAAAGCTCCCAATTCCTCAGAGCATTCCTGTAAGCTTCCCCTGGGTCCTCGGCACCCAAGGTGAGGGCTCAACACATGCAGTAGATGGTCATCAAGTTAAAAAATAACAAGTGTCTTCAGCCTTCGACCTTTTGAGGTTGCTCAGCCGCCTGGCATCCTGCATTTTTCTGGTGCCAGAGGCTCATCTGAGAATGAGATCCCTCCAATGGGCCGTCCGGTCCCAGTAGTCTGTTTTCGGGCAGAATGACGGACCTTGTTCTGGCAACCATGGCCCGAGATGACGGTAATTGCGGACCCCTCCCTTGCGGGTTGGGGAGCACACACTAACAATCATGACAGTCAGCATTCATTGGTCTCCATCGGATTCCAAACTACACATCAACCTTTTGGAGATGAGGGCAATCAGACTCGCGCTGATGGCCTTTCTGCCCTCTGTACCTGTAAAGAATGTCCTGATAATGACACACAGCACAGTTGCCATGTGCTACCTCAACAAGAGAGGTGGTGTAGGGTCACTACCACCGTGTATGGAGGCAATTTAGTTCTGGTTCTGGGCACTTTAAGAAGGAATCTCCCTATCAGCAGTTCACCTAGCCGGAGAGGAGAACCCAGCGGTGGACGCTTTGACCAGGCAGAGCAGTCTCCCACGAGTGGGAACCAACTCTGGATGTCCTTCAAGAGATCTTCACTGTTAGGACCGTTTTTCTGAAGTCCAGCTAAGGGCTTAGTAAAACCATTCAACTGAGCCAGTACAGGACACCACTCTTAGTATAAGGCTGTACCACCGGAGTATATGGTAGCGTAGACAGAGCAGCCAGCCTTATCTTAGGAGGGAGAGAGGGCTGTAGGAAAATACCTAGAAACTGTAGTATACCATGATTCAATAGAAACACTTACAACCAGAAGTATTAGAAGAAATAAAGGTTTATTACAAATGCAAGTAGGCCATGTTAAGTCTTGGGGTAAGTACTGGTCATAGTCATAAACAAATTTATAAAAACACACCACAATGCTTGAAGGTACACAGACCAAAGCATAAAACCTTCAGAATACTAATTCTAGGGAAGTCTGACCTCATCATACACATTTAGTATAGGCCACAGCTATTCATGGGGAGTGAAAACCATGAGTTACTTTTAGATTACTTTCTGTAATACAATGGTAGTAGACCCTGTCAGTTATGTAGTGACACTTGGCAAATGAATCACATAATCAACCAACCAATCATGAGCCGGTTCTCCAAGCAGAGATTTGGAGGGAGATCCCTTTCCTCAGCTGGCCCCTCCCTCTGGAACCCGCTTCCCTGCGACCCTCCGTCTTGAGCCTGATATTTTTAAGTTCCGGAATCTCCTCAAGACCTTCCTCTTCTCCTCTTCCTTCTCTCACACCCTACCCTGCTAACCTAGCCTTCTGCTCTTCTCTCCCTCCTTTCCATACAGTTTACTGACTGGCCGCCTTGTGTACCTCATAGTCTCACAGGTCTCATGCACCCCTGCTAGTCCTCCTACACTGGCCTCTGGGCCCTGCACCCCACCCCTCACTGCACTTGTAATAAATCCTTCAGAGCTTCTCTCTCTGCACTTCACCAGTCTCGACCGACCTGGTGCACTTGGTCCCCTGCCCCTCCCTTGCTCTGCCAGCACTTGCAAGATCTGTATTCAGCCCTGCCTGAAGATCGGTCTGTTCTGCCTTGTCTTCATCTCTTAATGTTCACTTGGAAAAAACGCAGAGTCGCCGTCAGGCCTATTTGCTGCATCCAAACTGTTAAATGTATCCTATTCGAAAAGATCGCTCCGGAAAGCCATTCACCCCATCAAAAAAAAGAGCAATGGCAAAATGGTTCACACAACTACTAAGCACCATGAAAAAGGACAACAAGAAAATGTAGCTTGAATGGAGGAACAAATACAGCCCAGAGAAGAAAAAAGTTTCAGAAACAAATCTGAGCATACACGAAGGAAATACAAAAAGCAAAGAGAAGGCATTATGACGACAGAATCAACCATGCGACAAACTCTCAAAAAGAAATGTTCAACATCATCAAAGAAATAAGAAACCCTCTGGGCTGCGACGACACCCCAAACCCCTCTGAGAAACTTTGCAACGACCTGACAGACCACTTCAAGAACAAAATCAACAACATCCGACAAATCATTCAAAACAGACCAACTAACCATAACATCCAACAAACTGAACCTAACACAGAACCACAACACAAACTCCAAAATTTTCCTGAAATATCGGCAGAGACTTTCGTCTTGCTGGTGAAACACAGCAAGAAATCAGGTTCACCCATGTATCATGCCCACCTGACCTCTACAAATCAATCCTTGCACAAGGAACACCATCAGAATATTACAGAAACCTGCTAAACTTCTCACTAGCAACAGGAACCGTACCAAAAACATTAAAATCAGCATACATCAAACCACTCATAAAAACACAAGTGGCGACGTAGAAGACCTCCAACTACAGGCCGATCTCAAACATTCCCTACCCAGCAAAACTCTTGGAAACCTAAGTCTACAAATTAACCCAAGAACACGTAGAAAAACACCACCTGTTGGAAACAGCACCATTGTCCATCTGGGACGACCTAAAAACAAACACGGACTCCAACAAAACCACAGCCCTAATTCTGCTTGACCTCGCCGCAGCCTTTGACACAGTTAGCCATGACAACATAACCAAAAGGCTAGAAGACATAGGCATAACAGACACGGCACTACTCTGGACTTAATCTTTCCTAGCAGACAGAACAGAAACCGTTTGGTGAAAACCTTTCAAATCCACACCACGAGTCAACGACTGTGGAGTACCACAAGGGTCCTCACTGTCACCACTGTACTTCAACATCTACCAAACTGCACTAATCGGAATCATCAAAAAATACAAAATGACATGCTACAACAATGCAGATGACACCCAAATCATCTACAAAATCAAAGACAAACTAGCCGATTACTCAACCTTGATCGAGTGTCTAAAAGAAGTCTTTAATTGGATGAATGCTAACAACTTGAAACTGAACCCAGGAAAGACAGAAATCGTGATTATATCCAAAAATCAAGGTAACACCACCCATATTCCATGGCCAACGGAAATGGGAACCGCACCAACTCTATCTAAGGTAGTAAAAAATCTGGGAGTCCTGATGGACAACACCCTAACCTTAGAACCACAAATAAATGCAATAATCAAGAAATGCATCTTCCTCCTTCACACGGCAAGAAGAATCTTACCTTTCCTCTCCTTCACCAACAAAACCCTCACAATCGTCGACCTAATGTCAAGGATCGACTATGTAAACAGCCTCTTTTTCGGAATACCTCCCGAATAAACTACAACGTATCCAAAATGCAGCAGCCAGACTCCTCAAATTATCCAGAAGAGACCACATCACTTCAGTCCTAAAAACACTGCACTGGCTCCCAGTCAAACATCGCATCACCTTCAAAACAATGTGCATACCACACAGGACAATCGGCGGACAAGGAGCTGAATTCCTGCAAAAGAAACTAACAATCTTCAAGCCAACGAGACTCCTCAGATCAAGCAACGAAATCTGTCTGGAAGAAAAACCATACCTTAAGAAAGAACTTGGGGGCTCCTCCTTCTCCCACTTAGCTGCAAAAACCTGGAACAACATCCCGAAAGAAATAAGAAACATCATGGACCACTTACAATTCTGAAAACTAATAAAAACCTGGCTCTTCAACATCACAGATCCGAACAGAAAAACCAAAACCACCAAACTGGAAACACAATAGAAAGGATGACAAATCTAGGACCGAATAAAGGAACCCTTAGTACAAAAAGAGAGGGGACACCCATAAGGACAGAATCCAGTGTCCCTAGCCAACTCCCAGCGAACAACCTTCACCCACTCGATAAATGCTACAATAGATCATACCTGTATAAAGTTGGGTGAACATTAGCACTTGGCCACACAAATTAATCTATGGATATTCATAGGGGCATGGACCTAAGAGTGGTGAATGCAGACAGATGCCGCCCCTGGACAGAAGTGCAAGCGTTAGCATTGCGACATACCAAAGGGGGTAGGAGCGGTAAGGTGAATAAGCAACCGAATAAGATGATGAATGCCGAGCAGGCCTTAACACATGGAGGAAGTAAACCCGGGCATACTGATGCCGACCTAGTAGATTAGGAATGCTTTCTGGGCTAGACTGCAAGGGACGCACAAACGCCTGCCCGCCCTGCATACAAACAGGGGCCATGTAGGCAGCCGGTTGCCCATTTTGGGCAAGGTTATGCATATGAACGGATGCCATACTGGAAAGGGACCGCAAGTGTCGTACAGCCCCCGAGCTGGACATAGACATGGAGACGCCCAAACACCCCACCTGATTAGAAATACGGAAATTTAGCGCCTCTCTTCAAGCCAGGAATGCCAACTGGCCAACCCACTAATAACTTCACCCTCTCCATACAACTCTCAAACTCTAACCAAACACAACCACATACTTGCAACAATCCACACAAACTTGACCACACTGCAACAACAAAGCACGCACAGACCCGCACAACAGCACACAACGCCTCCCAACAATATAACACCCCAAACCCAGCCAACTGAATTCCAGGCTGAGGCCGCCAACAGCACATCACTGCTCTCTTGCACTTCTCCAGCTCATCCCCACTAACTCCCCCACCCCTCCTTTCCTTCAGAACCGCCAGAGCGCCAGGGGACCCCTCCGGTGGTGATAGTGCGTGGTGCAAATATCCTTTAACATTAATCTGCCTGTGCAGACCGTTATCACTCAAATTCAAGGGCTCTGAGCGACTGTTGTTTTTTCCGCGTGTTCCCACCCTCCTTGAGCGCTTTTAAAAACTTGCCTGTGTATAGGCGTTTTATAAATAAACATTACCATACCAACCCTGTTACCAGGAAACTTTTCTGAATAGTAGATTCAAGGAACAGTATATACCTACAACTACATTTATGATAAGTTATACTAGGTGAGTAAGACCTTTTGGTGTAATACAATTACAGTTGCTTTTCAGCTAAGCCGAATACAGTCTAGGATAAGTAGGGTTGTACCGAACTTCGGCTTCGAGTAAGCATTTGGCCGAATTCCGGCTCAAAAAAAGCTATTCGTCTCCGGCCGAATAGTTCCTTGCTATTCGGCACTTGCCGAATACTTTGACATTCTCATTTGAATACAATGCAATATGAACTCAAAAAGGCAAATATAGACTTCAGTTTGCAAAACTGAATAGAATTAGACAAGACAAATTTCTATCACACAGCTGAAAAATACAATATATTGTAATCTGCTCTTTAGGGCATGTTTTTTTACAGATTCTTCGACAAAAAAGGTGCTCATCTTTTATACTTGGCCTGCAACAATACAGGAACATCTTTTCTTCTGGCTTATGTTTATATGCAATGTGCACTTTTTTCAGTTTGAAAAAATAAACTGAAAGAAATGTGCATA